>NW_028318059.1:1846500-2462000 GCF_062004578.1 Staurois parvus
ATGTAGTCCCAGATACATACAGCCAATGAACTCCCACGTTACCAACATGACCTTATAATTGGGAAGGAACACCCATACCTACGATGGGCCCAAACCATAATCTACCAAATTATCACTCCAGCACTGCCTTCAAAGACCCAGCGACCCCTGCCGGCTGCCATGACAAAAACAGAAAACCAGACAAACACCACAGGACACCAAATGCTGAGCAAGAAAAGAGAACAAAATCAACTAACCCACACAAAACAAACAACACAACAAACACAAAAGGGCAAACCAATTACCAAAGCAAAAAAAAAAACAAAACAGCAAAACAAAACAATAAACAGATCTAGGGAGGGAGGGAGAAACCACACCCATGCTTGCACAAGCTCCAACTGACCTCTGACAAGTCCCAACCCCTCTCCTCATCCTGGCAAGACCACCCTCAAGTTCACTTACTCCAATCAGGTGAGTAACCACCTCCACCTCCTGCATATACTCCCACCCCAATCCATTCTCCGCCTCGTCTGCAAGCCCCCAGTCATGCTGGCCCTCCATTTTAGCTTTGCTCAGTAGAGGTCCTGACTTAGCTGAGCTCCTCCATGCCTTGTATCAGTTTGGTTGCCCTTCTCTGTACTTTCTCCAGTTCCCCAATGTTCTTTTTGTGAATTGGTGCCCAAAACTGAACTACATATTCCAGATGAGGTCTTACTAATGATTTGTACAGGGGTAAAATGATATCTCTGTCTCTCTGGAGTCTATACCTCTTTTAATACAAGAGAGGATTTTGCTCACTTTAGAAACCGCAGCTTGGCATTGCATGCCATTATTAAGCTTGTGATCTACCAGAACTCCCAGATCCTTCTCCACCATCGTTTCCCCCAGTTGTACTCCCCCTAGTACAGGTGAAACTCTAAAAATTAGAATATTGTGCAAAAGTTCATTTATTTCAGTAATACAACTTAAGAGGTGAAACTAATATATGAGATAGACTCATTACATGCAAAGCAAGATATTTCAAGCTGTGATTTGTCATAATTGTGATGATTATGGCTTACAGCTCATGAAAACCCCAAATCCACAATCTCAGAAAATTAGAATATTACATGCAATCAATAAAACAAGGATTGTACATAGAACAATATCGGACCTCTGAAAAGTATAAGCATGCATATGTACCCAGTACTTAGTTTGGGCCCCTTTTGCAGCAATTACTGCCTCAATGCGGCGTGGCATGGAAGCTATCAGCCTGTGGCACTGCTGAGGTGTTAAGGAAGACCAGGATGCTTCAATAGCGGCTTTCAGCTCTTCTGCATTGTTCGGTCTTATGTCTCTCATCTTTCTCTTGGCAATGCCCCATAGATTCTCTATGGGGTTCAGGTCAGGAGAGTTTGCTGGCCAATCAAGCACAGTAATCCCACAGTCATTGAACCAGGTTTTGGTGCTTTTTGCAGTGTGGGCAGGTGCCAAGTCCTGCTGGAAAATGAAGTCAGCATCCCCATAAAGCTCGTCTGTGGAAGGAAGCATGAAGTGCTCCAAAATCTCCTGGTAGATGGCTGCGTTGACCCTGGACTTAATGAAGCCCAGTGGACAAACACCAGCAGATGACATGGCTCCCCAAATCAACACAGACTGTGGAAACTTCACACTGGACTTCAAGCATCTTGCAGTGTGTGCCTCTCCATTATTCCTCCATACTCTGGGTCCTTGGTTTCCAAATGAGATGCAAACGTTACTCTCATCAGAAAAAGAAGACTTTGGACCACTGAGCAACAGACCAGGTCTGTTTTTCTTTAGCCCAGGTAAGACGCTTCTGATGTTGTTTGTTGTTCAGGAGCGGCTTGACAAGAGGAATATGACATTTGAAGCCCATGTCCAGGATCCGTCTGTGTATGGTGGCTCTTGATGCACTGACTCCAGCCTCAGTCCACTTCTTGTGAAAGTCCCCAACACTTTTGAATGGCCATTTCCTGACAATCCTCTCCAGGCTGCGGTCATCCCTGCTGCTTGTGCACCTTTTTCTTCCACACTTTTCCCCTCCACATAACTTTCTATTAATGTGCTTTGATACAGCACTTTGGGAACATCCAACTTCTTTTGCAATTACCTTTTGAGGCTTTCCCTTCTTATGGAGGGTGTCAATGATGGTTTTCTGCACAACTGTCAGGTCAGCAGTCTTTCCCATGATTATGATTCCTACTGAACCAGACTGAGAGACCATTTAAAGGCTCAGGAACCCTTTGCAGGTGTTATGGCTTAATTAGCTGATTAGAGTGGGACACTTTGAGCCTAGAATATTTCACCCTTTCACAATATTCTAATTTTCTGAGATTGTGGATTAGGGGTTTTCATGAGCTGTAAGCCATAATCATCACTATCTTGCTTTGCATATAATGAGTTTATCTCATATATTAGTTTCACCTTTTAAGTCGCATTACTGAAATAAATGAACTTTTGCACAATATTCTAATTTTTTGAGTTTCACCTGTATGTATGATGCATGCATATTCTTAGCCCCCAAGTGCATAACCTTACATTTATCAACATTAAACCTCATTTGCCACATAGTTGCCCAATTAAACAGTGCATTGAGGTTGGTTTGTAAGTTGAAGACATCCTGTAAGGACGTTATTCCACTGTACAGCTTGGTGTCATTTGTAAAGACTGAAATGGGATTTTTAATCTCAGACCCTATATCGTTTATAAATATATTAAAAAGTAAGGGTCCCAACACTGAATCCTGGGGTACACCGCTGATGACCCCACACCATTCAGAGTATGAATCATTAACCACAACTCTCTGAATACGATCTTTTAGCCAGTTTTCTATCCATTTACATACTCATTTTTCCAAGCCCGTAGACTTTACCTTACACATTAGCCATGTGTGGGAAACTGTGTCAAACGCTTTTGAAAAATCCAAGTATACCACGTCCACCGCCACCCCTCTGTCCAAGGTTTTGCTCACCCCCTCCTAAAAAGAAATCAGATTTGTTTGACAACTTCTGTCTTTCATGAATCCATGCTGTCTGTTGCATAAAATATTTTTTGACCCCTTTTTACATATTGGCACCACATTGGCCTTACGCCAATCCAGTGGTACTATGCCAGTCATTAAAGAGCCCCTAAAAATTAGAAACAATGGCTTTGAAATGACATAGCTCAATTCTTTAAGGACCCGTGGGTGTATGCCATCCGGTCAAGGCTCTCTATTCACCTTTATTCTGTCTAAATATTTCTGGATCATATAAATTGTGAGCCAATGTGGATCATCTGGATCATTGGTGTCAATACCATGCCCATTATGGACAAGAGCTCCCCCATGCTCCTTTGTATACACAGAGCTGAGGAAGGTATTTAATAAACTTGCCTTCTCTTTGTCCCCAGTCACCCACTCTAGATTATTTTGTAAAGGGCCTACATGCTCAGACCGGACCTTTTTACTATTAATATATTTGAAGAATTTTTGGGGGTTGGTCCTGCTATCTTTTGCAATTTGTCATTCAATTTCAATTTTTGCGGCCTTTATTTCCTTTTTGCATTATCTGTTATATTCGTTGTAATGTTTAAATGATGATAGCGTTCCTTCATTTTTATATTTAATAAAAGCTCTTTTCTTATTATCTATAGCTTTTTTAACTTAGGTTTGATTTTTAGCCTTTTAAACTTGTTGCCCATGGGAATATATTTTGCAGTGAGAGTATTGAGTTTCAGTCATTCTGGTGCTGGAGACCTCTGAAAGAGCGTTTCTTTTGTACTTCAACCAAATTATTTAAAGTTAGTGGGTAAAAGGTCCAAATAATCTCTTTGATAGTTCACTGGACAGGAGGTAGGACCTAAGAAATAACCCCCAGGTAGTTTTCTGACTGTAAATGTAAAGCCCAAATGAATAACATTTAGCTTGCTAAAGCTCGATTTTCTTTCCGTACAAATACTTTGTTGCTTATCTCCTGTAGCCAATTCTTGCCTAAATGCAAGCACTCTATTTTTGACTGCATGGCATTTCTTAGAGTTGGTGTTCTGATGGTGATGACAGTGAACCATGACTGTCTAGTCTGTGTAATTCAAGTCCACAGGATGACAACTCAGGAGTACAATTGGAACACGGGACAGAGTGTTGTTTCCTTTAAGAGTAAGAGTTAGGGCCTTCATGGCAGGAATACTAGGTGCTATTTAAATAATATCTGCAGATATAAAAAATATTGAAAATGACTACTGAAATTACATTACTATGCTAACCACTCTATGTGCAATTGTTGTAGTTAAACAGCCAGATGGAATCATGACACCATGTGACCGCTATGATGGCCAATCACAGTGATCAACAATATAAAGAGTGTAGCACATTTGTCAGCCATTCCCTTGCTCTCACAACAGATGAAGGGAGAAGGAGGATTGAAAAATGGTTGTAAACGCTTACATGTATCCATCGAACTGACCAGTTTCAGGTGATACACAGAGATGAAACAAGTCCTCCTACATAAGTTTTACCTGTTTATTTACAGCCATCTTTTCCCTGCTTCCTTTCAAAGTGCAGAATTCACACAGGATCTCTAAGCTTTGAAAATCAGGGGGTGGAGAGCTAAAGCTACATCAGTGAGGAGAGCTCTGAGAGCTGATTGGATGGAAGCAGGGGCGGACTGACAACTCATGGGGCAATAGGGGATCATGGGGCCCCTGTGCCCTTGCCCAAACTCAAAAAAGCCTATGAAAAAGGTACCAGGGGCATCTAATAGGGCCCTCTACTGACCCCAGGCCCTCGAGCAGTGCCCGAGTTTCCAAATGGTCAGTCCACCCCTGGATGGAAGGGACCCCCCCATGCAGCACATAGGAACAGAGCTGAGATTGTCAGTCTGCTTTAAGTCCCTCCCCTGCCACCATTTTTCTCTTAGTGTCAAAAAACATGTCAGAAGTGACTCAAGTTGATTGCAGAAGAAGTAGGCAGCAGGCAGAAATGACACTTGTGCTCTTAATTGAGACAAGTACACACTATAGAGTGATATGCTTTGCTCATATTTCATGTCTGAGGTTTACAACCAATTTAATGATTGAATCTATTCATTAAAGTGGAACTAAACTCTCCAAATCCACATTGACTACTTTTAATCCTTAGAAAAGTAAATTACTAATACTTGTTTCATATTTTTTTTACATTTCTTCTGTTGATTCCTGGTTTCTGGCAAGGCCAAAATGATGTCATACATCCCAGGAGTCTTCATGGGCATTTTTTGCTTTCGTCTGGAGGAGGAGTAGGAGGGGTTTTCTCAGTTAAGCACACCCTCCTATCTGCATGCCTGAACTAAGGGCAGATGGATTCTGTGAAGTAATTGCTACAGGAATCATCTGCCTTTACTCAAGATGGCCGTGACTACAAATACAAGGGGGTGTTTTTCAAAGTGATTTCTGAACAAAGCAAAGCATGGACACATTGATGGATGGGTGAGTTTGTTTTGAATATTTAAACAGAATTAAATAGTGTTTTCAGTTTGTGGTGCTCAGATACAGTGAAGTTCTTCTTTAAATTCTTCTGGCTGCAGCTAAGGAAGAAACAATCGTAGGTTGGGGAGTTAAAATGCCACTGACCACAATTGACTGTGGGATTATTTTGGGGTGGTTTAAAGAGCCACTAACTACCAATGTATATGAATCTCTGAATGAACATAGTAACAAATGTCCATGATATGAATTTGTTATAATGAAATTAACAAATGCTTTCAGTAAACCCAGATTAAATTGATCCTTAAGAGGAGATGGAATATATTGAAAACAGATCCGTTACTTTGAGAGATTCTGCCCGATAAACCAGAGGTTATTTTTAGGAAAGCGTCTGATTTGAGGGATAAATTGGCTCCAAATATAGTTGATCCCCCCAAAACCTCACCTTCTTTATTCATGCATTCTAAGGGATTTTATCCTTGTAATAGATGAATGATTTGTACGGTCAATAATGTTAGAAAGAAAAAAGTATTAACTTTTACTTCAACGGTTACCAATAAACAATATTCTATTGATACATGTATTATATGTGAATCTAAATATATAGTGTATTTACTGGAATGCCCATGTCAGAAACAGTACGTGGGCTGAACCGTGGGTTGAGGGACCTCTTTAGGGAACATGTTTATAATATAAAAAAAGGTTTTAAAAAACACCGCCTGTCAGCACATTTTTGTCAATGTCATAATAGAGACCCTAGGGCCTCAAATTTACGACAATTGATAAATTACAACCCTATTGGAGAGGGCACCACTGTAGAAGAGACATATCAAAACTTGAGATTAAATGGTTGTATGAATTAAAATCTTGTGCCCAATTAGATTTAATTGTGGATTGGGATATAAATAGTTTTATCAATACCAGTAATTTTCATTTAATTTTTATTCCCTATTTATGTATTCTTGATAATATGGAATTTTTTTCTCCCCCACCAGAAGGTTTATGTCAGTATATGTTTTTATTTTTTTCAAATATTTTAATATATATTTTTAATATGCTATTAAACTATGTAATGCAATTTTATGTTTAATATCAATTTATGTAGCCCATCTGAGTGACTAGTTCACTCATTTAATATTGTTCAGATAGATATTTACTGTCTAGTTTTGTAGCCTATAAGATCCTGTAGGTTATCTTCAATATCATGGCAGCAGTGTCCTGGTCTTTTGAGACTATAAGAAAATGGTGCTGATACCGGAAGTGATGTTGTTACACCTTCTTCGACCATTGGAAAATGGCAGAGACTGGAAGTGATGCCTCGCTGTCTATACAGATGGGCTACATATTGATGGCCACTGTTATTGTTTGTTTAGAAACCCCTGAGGATGCTCTGTCATGTGGATTGGCATTGGGTTATTGGTATTATTACTGGAGGTTGCGCCACCATTACATAAGGTGGCCCCTTATGTAAGTCAATGCAGAGCGGCTAATACTTCTTTGTTTTTATTTGGCTACTATGAATCATAGGTGTACTTTTGCTCTCTATTATTAAAACGATTACACTATGAGAAGTTTTTGTTGGTAGTTTTTGGAGGATTAGAGTGCATGTACTGACATCTGGTGGAACGCAATGTGAAGAGGATAATTGATTTTCCTGATGTATTGGAGGATCTCATCTTGTAAGTTTATCATTATACAAGCGTATATTGCTGTTCTATTTCTAAAAAGCAACATCTTTTGGTGAATTTTTATTTCAGCTATTGGTGGATGTGACACCCTTGATTGTCCTGGATCACTGGGTGAAGATTTCTTACAGTGAACAGTGGGACTATATAGCTCATTATTCCATAGTCTAGAATTATTCAGCAAAGCACTACTGGACTTTCATTTTTGTATATGTAATTTTTGTATATGATATTTATATTGTTGTCCATTGTTGAATTTGTATGTGGATACAGTACATTTTTGGATTGTTTGAGCGCTGCAATTCCTGTTTATAACAAATGCATTTGCTCCGGATGATGTCACATGCTGCGATAGCAGTTTTAACCCGTGGGAAAATGAATTCAGTTTTTTTATTAATTTGATAAAATATGGATTCAGATAACGAATGGATCTAAATTATGTTCCATTCGTTAAATTCAGATGCATATGACACCAGTTAATATTGTCCAATTGGCTCATGTCATTCCACCTGGTGGTATGGACAAGAGTCCGAAAATATCAAATCCTTTTGATTAGATAATATATCAAATATAGAGCAAACTTCTGGAAAAACTGCTAAATTTTTCAAATCCACCAGGGCCAGCGAATTTCCATAATGCATGCAGAAGATACACAACAAAATTCCTAATATGATTCGGTAGAACATAATGAATATGACAAAATTTAATTTTTTAAAGAACGAATGCATCTGAAACCAAACAAAAAATCCCTGTGTTCACATGTCTAAATCATGCATTAATTTATTTTTTTAACCTCTAAAAAAATTGTGGCAAAAAATAGGATCACTTTGGTTTTTGCACTTTTCAAAAAAATATGGTTTTAAACATCAAACAAAGCAAATTGACAATCAAACTATTTCAGCACTGAAAAATAGCCTTGACAGGGGGTGTAACATGGTGGTCCTGAAGTGACTTTGAAGATTATGTAAGATTTTAGTAACTGGGTTTACAAAAGCTTTAATCCCTGGTGTGCCAAGCCGGTATACTTTATAAGAAGAAGGCTATGCATTTTATCGCAAATAATACATAGCTACATAGTTAGTCTGGCTGAAAAAAGACAAAACTCCATCCAGTTCAACCAAAAAAAAACCCAGTTATAATCCTTTACCCACAGTTGATCCAGAGGAAGCCAAAAAAACCAACAAAGCATGGTCCAATTTGTTTCTGCAGGGGAAAATAAATTCCCTCCTGATCCCCAGAGAGGCAATAGAATATTCCCTGGATCACCTTTACCTATAAATGTTAGTATCCAGTTATATTATGTGTATCTAGGAAATAATCCAGGCCTTTTTAATGCAATCCAGTGAGCTGGCCAGAACCAACTCTTGAGGGAGTCTATTCCACATTTTAACAACTCTTACTGTGAAGAAACCTTTCCGTATTTGGAGATTAAATCTCTTTTCCTCCAGACGTAAAGAGTGCCCCCTTGTCCTCTGTGATGACTTAAGGGTGAATTACTGTACACAGAGTTCACTATATGAACCATTGATGTATTTATACATGTTGATAAAATCCCCCCTTACTTTCCTCTGCGCAAGAGAGAATAAATTCAGTTCCTCTAATCTTTCCTCATAGCCGAGCTTCTTCATGCCTCTTATCAGTTTGGTTGCCCTTCTCTGTATTTTCTCAAGCTCCCCAATGTGAATGATTTGTGAATTGGTGCCCAAACTGACCTGCATATTCCAGATGAGGTATTACTAACAATTTTTACATGGGTAAAATTATATATCTCTCTCTCTGGAGTCTATACCTGTTTAATTACAAGAGAGGATATTGCTCAGTTTAGAACCCGCAGATTGGCATTGCATGCCATTATTAAGCTTGTGATCTACCAGAACTCCCGGATCCTTCTCCATCATTGATACAATACTGGATCATTTCTGGAGGCTTGAATCCAGCATATTTGCCAGCGGATACAATATAATTAATGTATATCCAGTAGTTTTTAGTTTGTTCATTTAACCACAGGCCTTAAATCTGGTGAGTGGATTTGTAACAGCATGCATTTTTCTGTTCAGCCTTTATTTTATTGACTGAATGAGAAAGTCTGTGTGCTCATATTGTAGACAGAAAATAGAGGTCATTTCGCCTGGTGTAAAGTAACATTTTTTGTAGAAAAGGAAAAATAAGAATGACAAGAATAGTTATTCCTGTAATCAATAGGCCCAGTGTGCTTAAGTAGCTTCACTTGTCATTGTAGCTGAAATCAGAGTCCTCTTTACTGTTCAGGGTCACATATGGTTCAAAGCCATTAACATCATTATACATTTTTCTATTTTTTTAAATTTTGGATCAATAGGGTATTATAAGTACTTCTGCCATGTTTATATTGCTGTCTGAGTCTCCACTGAGGAGATTCACCCTCTGTATTTGTCCTGTAACCGTTGCCATCAGGACAGAAAAAGACCAGCAATCCACCATTTTACAGGAAGTGTTAAATCTTCTAGTGGGGACGCCTTTTCCTTTAATAACTATCTAGAATAGGATTTCTTTTCACTTCCTGTTGTGTCCCCAGGAAAGGAAAGTAAGGGAAATCTCCCCAATGGGGTGCAGACCAAAAAAAGAGCACATGGGTTTTAACCAACCATTCTCTCTTTTACCCAAAACTGAAAAAAAAATGTATGGCTATAAATATACTTTAAACAATCACATATACAGATAATGAGGACTATAATATATGTATACTATATGGGACACATTGCTTCCACCTCCAGTGCAATGATACTTTTCTTGGCATGTATAGTGAGTGAATAAGCTTGGCTTAGGTTATCTGCTCTGAACCACTGGTGATAGCTTTCCACAATGCTTACAGGCTGGAGCAGCTTTTCAGCAGGGCCTAGGCCCAGGATACCTAGAGAACACACACAGTTCTTAATGTTGCTATCATCTTGTATATTGTATATATGTTAGCAGTAATGAATAACGACAGATCTTTTAGGCACTGAAATAAGACAATATGTCAGATGGCGTTACCTTTCTTTGGCTTGTATTATCAAAAGTGGGCTTCCACTGAAGGGGTGGCTGTTTGCAGTGCACCAAAAAAGCACTATAATGCTGTTAGAAAGAGCTCCATGTTATTAGCCTGGATGTTTCCTCTTGTTAGCCATTGTGCCTGATCTGACCCTACTTGTCAGGAACCTTTCCCTGCACTCAGGGGCAAAACTAGAGGGGCGCCGCCGCTGACAGGATTAGTGACAACATCACCACTCCTGCCCAGCGATGGCATTGACTCTCATTGAGTGGCAGTCCAGAAATTCATCTCTCAGGTTGTTGTGCACTCTGCAACCTTGCCTGGAAAATGTGTGCATGCATGAGAAAGAAGCAACCGACCGAGCCAGGCAAGACCTTCCTCGGGCGGGCACAGCTTGTCTTCTTCTAGGATCCAGAGGATGGAGTAGAATGGAGCCCAGCTGATCCTTCCTTCTCCACATCAACAGATGACAGCTGGACTAGGAAGGAAGGCTCGTCACTGACTGTACAGCACTGTGTGTTGTGTGTGCTGGAAGATCACTTCCTTCTTTCTATACTGAAATGTAGGACATTCCCAGCAATAACACTGTTGTAAAGGGGTGGGGGAATTGATGTAAGGGGGATACTCTGATGTAAGGGGATACTCTGATTTAATGAGTGGGGGGGAATCTTATGTAAGGGGGCACTGATGCAAGGGGAGAGCTCTGATGCAAGGAAGACACTATTGTAAGGGGGGCATTTATGTGAGGGGGCATTGATATAAGGTGGGGAATTGATGTAAAATGAGAAATGGATATAAGGGGGGACATTGATTCATAGAAGACATTACTAACGTAAGGGAGAATTGATGTAAGAGAGCACATTGATATAAAGGATGTAAGAAAGGACACTGATGTAAAGGAGGAACTGATGCAAGGGGGGCTCTGAAGTAAGGGGAAACTCTGATATAAAGGGGCACACTGTTGTAAAAATAGAACCTTCCTAATCAGGTGCTAGGATTTGTATAGTTAGGTTAGGCATAGCTGTATTTCTCTGCTTAACAGAGAGGCTGTTAGGGAAATCTATTTGAGCTCTCTGCTTAACAGAGTTCTGTGATGGATTAGTTAGGTCTGCTCTTGATGTTCTGGTGCTGTTGAGCTTGTCTGAATTCTGCTTGCCATCAATTTTCACCTTTCAGCGCTGCCGCACTTTGAATGACAATTGTGCGGCCATGCAACACTGTACCCATATGACATTTTATAATTTTTTTTCACACACATAGAGCTTTCTTGTGGGTGTTTTATTTTTTGCACTATAAAAAACAAAAGAGCAAAAAAAAAAAAGTTTTTGTTTCTATTATAAAATTTTACAAACAGGTAATTTTTCTCCTTCACTGATGTGCGTTGATGAGGCTGCACTGATGGGCACTAATGAGGTGCCACGGATATGCAGCACTGATAGCATTGATAGGCAGCACTGATGGGGTGGCACTGCTGGGCAGCACTTATGGGTGACACAGATGGGCACAGGTGGGTGACACTGATGGGCACAGGTGGGTGGTACTGATGGGCACAGGTGGGTGGTACTGATGGGCACAGGTGGGTGGCACTGATGGGTACAGGTGGGCGGCACTGATGGGTACAGGTAGATGACACTGATGGGCACAGGTGGATGGCATTGATCATCAGGGCACTGATCATCACTTCTCTGACAATTACCGGTTATTGGCAGTACTTTCCTCATGCTGTGACAGGGTGTTGTACATAGATTCTAAAAAAAAAACATCATAGCACCCTGTTGTGGATATTGATGTTGGGCATCCTCAAGCTAGGAAATAAGGTGTTCTATCTGCCTTGCTGCAGCTTCTAATGCACTCAGTGAGAAGCTCAAACTAAATATTTTCAGTACAGGAAAGGAGTTTGTACAACTGTTCAAAATGGATTGCTCCACTCTGGTATGTGGTAGAAGGAAATTTTAATTTAATTCTTATCTGATGCTCACTATATACTGTATGAGTTAACTTTTAAAGTTATGTCACATTATCAGTATGTACATAAAGTCTATTTTTTCTTTATTTTTCAGACCTTTCTGAGTTCAGCTGTAGAGAGCTGCATTCCATGCAGTATATAACAGATGGTCCATGCCGCAGCTTAAAGCCAACCAAAGAGTTAGTTTGTTCTGGTCAATGCTTACCCTCTCATCTCCTACCAAACTCCATCGGTCGAGGAAAGTGGTGGCGCCAGAGCTCATCAGATTACCGTTGTGTGCCAGCCCACAGCCACACACAACGTATTCAGCTCCTATGCCCCGACAATGAAGTACGGACATACAAGATTAGAGTGGTCACATCATGTCGCTGCAAGCGCTACACTCGCTTCCACAACCAGTCAGAGCTGAAAAATATTGGCAAGGAAACAGCGAGGACTTCCAAGAACAAGAAGCCTCATCTTGCCAGGATTAGACATAAATCCAATCATCATGAGCTAGAAAATGCTTACTGATCAACTAATATCATATCAGAGGTTTATGTATATGTATGTTTTAAGAAATATACAAGTAGTGCTGATTCATACAGCACACCCTTTAAATCTGGATATATTCAGATTATAGTTTAGGGATTATCTAGACTAAACTGAGTAGGGATCTAAGGAGAGAGTATAAGGTGGGTGAATTGAACTGGGGAAAGAATATACTGATTATATCCTTTACTCAATAATATTTTATTCTGTACTGAACACTGAGGCCATCATGTATTTTTGGCATAAATAATGTTTATGCACCTTGGGTACATGTTTGCAAGGCAGTGGCTGGGGTGCCAATATTAAGGAACCTTTGCAATTAGTGGGACTGATTTACTCATGCTGCCAGCAATGGTAAAATGTATTTACCTTGTTGTTTACCTGCTTGTGTAACCCTGTGCATACAGACACATAAGGGATAACATTGCTCTGATCAACAAATCATTTCTAGGATGTAGGCCTTCTAGATAAATGAAAGAAATACATAAGTGAAGAAACTCTAAAGATCTACCACCTCAAGGCTTTACAAAATGTAAAGAGAAATATGTTGAAGGCAGTTTAAAGATAAAACATAAAATTGTAAATAAAAAAATAAATATAGTATATACAGTCTATTAATATGAATGTATGGATTATAAATAAAACCCCTACATTTTTCAAATGTCACATCCACATATTATTTAAATAATAAGATATACTTATGGTATTAATTGGTATGCTAAAAAGATGTTATATATTTAAAAATGATTTTGCTTGATCGATTTAAATTTCTAGTGCTTGCTGTATTGACTTCAGTGAATTAAGGCTGGACATGCACTGTGCAAAATTTGGCTGGTTCTGGTGAACTGGATGAAATTTGCCCCATTGGTTACCCTCTTGCCACCCTCCTGCTCGACAAAATGAGCTTGAAAAATCAACAGAGCCAGATGGAATATTGTCAATGGAATGGTGGCTGCATCCAAATAGATGAAGATGTTTGGGTATTCTGAAAAGCCGCAGCAGCAGCAGATTTGTGCATCTGCATTCTATAGAATTGCTGGAAGTATCTGTTAGATCTGTTTCATTAAGCCCACAACAAAAAACAATAGCCGCAATGGGAGATTTGTACATCTACTCTGTGCATGGAGGAATCTGTTCATATTACTTTGTTCAGTCCATAGGCTGAGCTAAGAAAAAATCAAGTTCTAAGCTCTGAGCTAAAAAAAAAAAGTGCCAGTTCATATATATGTGGTTTTAAAGGTCCAGTTCAGGTCATTGACGTCTATCGGAACTGTTTCTAAACCTGACATGTGTAAACAAGATACAGTCCTGAGCTGATCCTGTCCTGAATCTGATGTAAACCTGACCTCAATGGGTATACAGCTACTGTGTCAATTAGCTGGGAAACCCGACGCAACACAGATATGTGAATCAGCACTTACTGTGCATGGTTAGCTTAAGGCCATTGTCTTTGTTGGCAGTGTAATGAGCACTCAAAAATTATTCCTATTATTTTTATAAATTAGGATTAGATTATAAATTAAATTAATTGGTTATAAAGATTATTTTTAAAGGCAAATACTACAAATCATTTTTAAAAATGAATATGTGTATAATTGTTAAACACAGCATTTTGTAGTTTTTACATTTTTGTTTATTAGTTGGACTGATCTTTTGGTTATATAATTCAGACACCTTGGTTTATTTCAAAATCTACACAACAAAAGCAGTAAAGGATGTGCAATGATTTCACTAATATTCTTGCAATGTGTACAGTAGATTTACAGGAGTGTATGTATTCTTAACATGACTGGAGTTGATGAGTGTTATATATGGACAGGTGAGCAGTGTGAGCGAAAAAAGAAATACAAAAATTGTCATAAATGTTGTTTTTTTTACATTGTGAGCAAAATTATAATATAGTTAATATTTTTTAACCTGAATAATTATAAAAGACCCTGTCACTACAAAACTTTTTCACTTTAAAACTCAAGGCAATCTATAAAACTTGGTGCTGTGTATGTACCTTTCCAGCGGCCCATATGCTCTTCCGCACTGCTGATCCCAGCCTAGAGGCTGAAAATGTTTTACAAAGTATACATTTTATTATATATTGTGTAGACTAAATATTTAAATGGAAAGTGCTATATATTCCTCATATTATACATTGCCCATACAGTATTTCTTTGAAGAATGTAGAAAGGCATGATTCCATAACATGTCACTCGTCACAATGATATTACTATTTCCCAGAAAATTATTAATTTTAGGTCATTTCACACAATATTTTATTAAAAGACAACTAAAACCCTAACAATGAAGATTAGGTTCTGCAGATGATGATTTCCACCAGGGACTTCAGAGTACATTGTTACAGGATGCCCTGGACATTTTAAAACCTTAAAGTAAAACTATTTTGCCATCTCTGTCCCATTGGAAAAATTTACCTTTACTTCCTGTCCCGTAGTTAAAACAGGAAGTGAGAGGAAATCCATGCAAATTAAGGGAATCCATTTTGGACCCCCAGATCACCAGAACTAGTGTCCCCATTGGAAGATTTTTCTCTCTATTACTTTTCTGGGGACATCCCAAAATTTGGGATTCTCTTCCACTTTCACTTACAATGATAATGACAAACAGGACTAACAGAGAGGATGAATCTCGCTAACATGGACGCGGATAGCAATAAAAACCTAATAGGTGTTCTAATCCCTCTCCAAACTGTCCAAAGTTAAAAAAAAAAAAAGTTTTGCTTTTAGGTTATGCATACTTTAACACCTACCGTATGCAAATGCAAACTTTTTGAAAAATCTGCTCATAGGATCACCCTTCTACTTCCCCCAAATTAATGCAGAACCTCAGCACCCCATTGAGATGCACTTGGACTGCGAGTGTACTGGAGGCATTACCTAAAGATTATTGTTAATGCAAGGTGGTACAATCTGATAGGTTTTCTTAAAGTGATATTAAAGGATGAAGGCTTTTTACCTTCATGTATTGTATGCATGAAAGTGAAAAACCTTCTATGCCTCCCCCAATCACAGCCAGTGAACCAATGAGGAGAGAGCGAGGGGTAGGGTCAAGCCGCGGCTCTATGTGTCTTTTGGATGCATAGAGCAGTGCCTCAGGAGCAGGCACATCCATGCCCCAGAGCAAGCAGCACTGCTCAAGGGAGAGAAGCCAGGACCCGAGAAGAGGAGGATCGGAACTGCTCTGTGCAAAACTACTGCACATAGCATGTTTAAAAAAAAACAACAAGGCTTTAATACCACTTTAAATATTTTAAATTATTTGCACTAATCATAAGCAGAAGCTACAAAATATGTGACAGCTAAAACAATATAATACAGAGCATCGCATACAAAATGCCAAACTGTCTAGTACAGAATAATGACTTAAGCCATGAAAATATACAGATTTGGATTTCTGTATTGTATACAAAAACTGTTGCAAAGGTAGTGTACATACTGTAGGTTTTAGGGTCCATGATCCTGGGCTCAAACGTTTTGGCAATGCATTGCAGTAACCACAGCGCATTTTGTGGCATGTTGTGTTTCCAAATGTATTTTTGAACATTTTTATGCACTGCCAACCCAGTCATTTCAACAGCCTGCATTAACACAATTCATGTTAATACACAAAAAAACAGCAATGCACCAAACTAGAAAAGTGTGAACCCAGGTTTACTATATGCATTGTGCTTGGTAGCCCATTTATTTAACCAGGCTACCTATTGCACCAAAATTCACCAAAAATGGTATATGTACCATTTCTGGCAGAGCAGTACAATGAACATCACTGCGTTGTCATGCAATGTGCTGTGCTGCAATGCACAGCTATCAACAAAGTGCATTAGGGTTCTGTGCAGTATGAGTGGCACTGAATTGCACAAGTACATAAAGCAATGCAATACATCAACACAGTAATGTGAATGGGCCCTCAGAGCATGTTATTATATAAAATAGATTTCTATGTAATCAGTTCATTTAAATTATCTCAGAAATGCTATATTGTAACATAATTTTATTATATAAATAACTTTCTATGTAACATTGTTTAACAGTTATAAACAATACATTGAAATAGAATACTGATGATGATGATGATGATGAAAAAACTCTTTGCTAAAATGTTTTCCTAAGTTTATAACTAGGCTAATAGAATCTGACATATTAAACCCATATTGAAGAAACTGTGTGTTAAAGCCAATTAGAAGAATACCTTATCTTATGAGAGCTAAATATGTCATGACTTTTATTTCAAAATCATCAGGTAAATCCAGTGATCACATATAAGTGAAGAATTAGTAAAACTAGGAAGATAGAATTTGATTAGTTGCAATTGGTTACTGCACTTGTTACATTATCATGATTTAATAATAATTCTTTATTTTTTTTAAAAAGCCAAAATGATCTGTTAATTTTTTATAATTAAGAGGAAAAGTCCACGTTATAAATACAGTAGAAAATGTACTCATTTCACTATCCTTTTCTTAAAATATGAATTTGGACATAGAGGTATGTTTAAAGTTTTTGTAATGAATTAATAAGTAATATTATATAGCCCGTCATTGTACAATGTGAGAGGACAAGTACAGATTTAAGAGATTATCTATTTATTTTTCTGTTATTTATTTAAGTCCACATGTGTTGCTCTAAAGGGCAAAATGTATAATTTCCTGAAAATGTATTCTAGTTTTACTTGCAGACATCTTAACCTATTGTTAATAAAATATTGATTAAAGCTTAATTTCTGTGTACACATTTTGATTTGCTTACTGTTTGAGAAGAAAACTCCAACTCTAGTAATACAGTCAATGCGGTAACATTTTTATTGTACTCACAACTCAAGTACTCATAACAGCTAAAGACAGGAATATTTAAGTTAGTTATGGTGCCCAATGGAAGCGACTCTGATATCCATCACATGCAAAGCGAAAAAATTATTTCTATACTAATCTATAGGAGTGTACTTAATTGTCTCAATTTGGATCACCAAGTGTCATTTCTGTCTGCTCTTTCCTCTTCTAATAGCATGAATCACTTCTGACAAGCTTTCCTGACACCAAGAGAAAAAAGGTGACAGAGGAGGGACCACTAGCAGATTCATAGTCTCAGTTCTGTTACTATGTGCTGTGTGAAGGGGGCGTGTCCCTTTCCTTCAATTATCTCTCAGTGCTCTCCTCACTGAGCTCAGCAATGTGTAACCCCTGCTGTTCAAAACTGTGAGATCCTGTGTAATGTCTTCACTTTGAATGGATGTAGGGGAAAGACAGCTGTATATAAACAGGTACAACTTAAAGGCAGCTTGCTGGAAAAGAGGACTTGCCACCATCTCCTGGGGAGGGCATCCTGAGCAGCAGGGAAGGAGCCAGTACAGCAAAAGGCCTAAAGGCAGCCACCAACCCACTAAACTGGCAGGAAAGGACAATGTGAGTACTCTTACAACCCCTGGGCTGGATAAAGGGAGAGGGCAGTCAGGTGAAAGACTCAGCAAGCTTCTCATCCAGGACTGCTTGTGCTAAATTGCCAGGTTCTGAGCCCCCTTGCAGAGGGACACCTCAGGCAGCTGGGTGAAGAGGAGGAATCATCCGGGGTCTGAGGAGGAACACAAAAAAAACCTTTAGCGCTCTCTCTAAGAAGAGATTGTTGCTATCTGCATTTTGTACATAGTTGCTAAGGAGTTTTTCTCAGGTTCTACAGTACCTGGGGCATCCCATATACAGTACCTCCAGACCCCATCCAAGTTCTTAACCCCTTAATAAAAACACAAAACCAAGTTCTTCTTGTCTTCTTTGACACCAGTGTGCAAAGTGTGGAAAATGTGTGTTGCCTGGCCATGCAGAGCATAGGAGGATCCAAATCAAATCCAGCAGCCCCTAAGGGGGTAGTGCTACAAGTAGAGGATTTGTATAGTCTCTGGTATCACCTGAGGCCAGTCACTTCATTGGGTATATGTAAGGGTTTGACACCTCCCAAAAAAAGGCCTCGAGGTCTCAAAATTGTCAATAGTTTGGGAATCCCCAATCAAAAATCTATATTTGAACCAAACTAAAATGATTAGTTATGGATTCAACCAAGACTCATGGGTTTTTTAATATATGTGTTTGTGTTGTACTAACATAGATAAATGGGCTGATGGTAGAAAAATTTAATGAACGACTTCCTCAATGAAAACGTGCGTATGTATTAAAGACAACTCCCCTCTCTGATCAATATCTGCATGGAAAATAAATAGAACATATTGAAATTCTGGCTGTATGATGTCTATATTCCTTACCTATATGGTCTTCATATAGTTATACCTATTTTTACTGCATGACCCTAAAGATTTGCTTGACTGTTCAACATCAAAGCTTTGATTGTACTCATGCAGGAAAGGTATACGACCTTTGTAAGTTCCTGATTATCAAATAGAATCACTATTCTACCAGTCTTGTCAACATTGTACTGGGAACAGCCAGATGCTGCCTAGATATACAGTGGTATAAAACACATATTGTAAATCAAGTTATCCATTTTTCTGAAAGGATATTGTAAATATAAGTCAATGGATTGCAAGATAGAATATACAAACACTGATTCAATGTATAGGTTGACAGAAAAACCCAAATGGAGGCAATCTCATTGAACATTGCAATTGATTTACATTATCTATGATGGACATATGATTGTTCTAAATAAAATCAGCCATAGATGTGTAATATACCTGATGTAGACTTGAAATTGGATAGCGGAGTAAGCATGATGCTCTTCATTTGTGAACCTGCTCTTGTGACCAATACATGATATACATGGATCTTTCTGGGAAAAGGGAGGATACCTGCTGTATGGTTTTTCCTTGAAATATACAGCAAGCACACTGTGAAGACTATTGGCATTGGATTTCAATATTTATGCTAAATAACAAGGTAAAAATGTCAGTGCTCAAATGTGAAGAAGATACAAGGTAATAAAATCAATAGAGTCTGAAATTGCTCTAAATATTTTCTAAGAAATTAGCACATATACAGCATATAGGCTGATTGAGGAATTGGATCTACAACCTTGCAACTTCCTCCAATGACACTAGAATGTTAACAAAGAGTACACCACCATAATGTAAGACCCTCAATAAAGTCTCTAATTTCTGAACCATCAGTCAACAAAGGTGCTATCTCAATGGTGCAAAATGATGTATGCAATTCAAGGGCATACCTTTATTATTAGAGCTGAAACTATCAGCTATGTCAGCTATTCAGTTGATCAGCCTGTCAACTACAGTTTGGAGCTAACATACACTGATTAGCCAAAACTTTATGACCACAGAAAGGTTACGTAAATAAGATTGATTATCTCATTACAATGGTATCTGGAAGTTGGTGGGATACATTAGTCAGCAAGAGAATATGTTGTCACTGAAGTTGACGTGTTAAAAGCAGGAACAATGGGCATTGCAGTTTATGGGGCTGCATAGCCCCAAACCGGTCAGGGCACCCATGCAGATCGGTGTCCACAGGCAAAAGTGTCTACAATGGGCACATGAGCATCAGAACTGGACCAGAGAGCAATGGAAGAAGGTGGTCTGGTCTTATGAAGCATGTTTTTTTTTACATCATGTGAATAGCCAGGTACATGTGCATTGCCTACCTGGGGAAGAGATGGCACCAAGATGCAGTATAGGGAGAGGGCAAGCCAGAAGAGGCAGTGTAATGCTTTGGGCAAAGTTATGCTGAAAAATCTTGGTCCTGCCATTTATGTGGATTTTACTTGACATGTACCACCTAAGCATTATTGCTGATCAAATACACCCCTTCATAGACCTGGTATTCCCTGATGGGAGCTGCCTCTTTCAGCATTAGAATGTGCCCTACCACACTGAAAAAATGATTCAAGAATAGTTTGGGGAATACAACACAATGAGTTTGAAGTATGGACTTGGCCTCTGAATTCTCCAGATCTCAATCCAATGGAGCGTCTGTGGGATGTGCTGGAAAAACAAGTTTGATCCATGGAGGCCCCACCTCACAACTTACAGGATTTAAAAGATCTGCTACTGATGACTTGGTGCCAGATACCACAGCATACCCTCAGAGGTCTAGTGGAGTTTATTCCTTGACAGATTGGGGCTGTTATGGTGGCAAATAGTGGATCTATTCAATATTAGGGGGGTAGTCATAAAGTTATGGCTCATCAATGTATACAATATATTGTGGTGTTTGGGGTTGTTTAGGACAGTTGTAGTGCTTCCCAGTGAATTGAGTCCACTCCAAAATGTAGTTTTAGGGCTAGGTGGCCCATTTTTAAGAAGGAGGAAAAGGTTCACAAAAATCCATAGTCCTCACTGGGATTTCCACCTTCACTGTTAATTGCAAGACAAAATACTTCATTCTCCTGGCTCACTCTTGCCACAATGGTTTCTTCAGGCCTCAAGCCTTAGGTTTGATCCCCCCGATCAACTCACTCAGCTTCTTTGACCTAGCTCTCTCACAGCTTACCCACTTTCCACTCTTTGCAGTCCTGTCACCATCTCCTCCTGCATTGGCCAGACGTAGATGCTCTGGCTGCCCCATGAAGCCTCCCTGACTCCTGGGGAAAGGAGACCTTCTGTCTCTCAAGAAAAGCCACAACCTATAATCCTGATTCTCATAAAAATTGCAGAACACAATGAGTGTGCTGGTTGTTCCAACAATCAGAACCCAAGTTTGGAGATTTTCATCCCACCCAAAGTCTTTAATAAATCTCCAGGCTCCAGGTCGGGAAACCAGGTTTTAACAACCAGAGAGGAAAACAGTTTCCTCTCTGTGATACAAGCACCCTGGATACCCTTGACCTGCCTAGATGAGAATCCTTGGAGATACCAAACTTTTTTCACATCTTGGCAGGGCACAGCACTGTCACAATATACATTAATAAAACTCCAAGAATATCCCCAGCCCCTCTGACAAATTTGGTTGAATGAAAGTTAATGCAAGCACTTATAAAAACACCAGTATGGATACATAATATAGGAATACCAGGTACCTGCTGATCGAGGGCACCACATCCCCACAGAAACTGACAGCACAAATGTAAAAAAAATGGATTTTTAAGGTGCCAAAAGCATACAAGGAACATATATCAAAAATCTACATTTTATTACAACATAAGTCTTGGTAAAAACAACACATTCATAGCATTGATAAGTAGCTAAACCATCACAGGAAATCCATGTGGCTTGAATAAATGTGCAGTCAGTTCAACTCAAAATGTTTGCCAACCATTGGCTTCTTCAAGAGATTTTAAAGAACTGCATAGAAACGGCCCTAGAAACAAAGGGCAATAATTACAGACATATATACACATAAAGATTAGAGATGAGCGAATCGAAGTAGGCGAAGTGGAATTCGAGTCGAATATTGGAAAATTTTCGATTCGCGCCGAATCCGAAAAATAGCCTACTTCGGACGCGCGAATCGAAATTTTTCCTAAAATGGCGGCGGACATGTGCGGCGACGGAGCGGGGATGTCTGGGAAGGCGCGCAGACAAGGCGCGCTGACCCATAATGCATTCCTTAATGACATGTGATCGCATTAGCCAATCAGCAGAAAGGCAGCCAGCACTGTGTAATGGTCGAGCTATAAATAGCGGCCATTTTAGAATTCTTCATTTGCCTCCAGTCATTCAAGAGAGGCAGACCGCTCTGTATTAGGGACAGAGTTAGGGCCACAGAAACGTTACTTGGGGACAGAGAAACGTTACTTAGGGACAGAGAAGCATTACTCAGGGACACAGAATTGTTAATGAGGGCCACAGAATCGTTACTTAGGGCCAAAGAAACGATAGTTAGGGCCACAGAATTGTTACTCAGGGACAGACAGAATTGTTACTGAGTGCCAGAGAATTGTTACTTAGGGCCACAGAAACGTTAGTTAGGGCCACAGAATTGTTACTCAGGGACAGACACAGAATTGTTACTGAGGGCCACAGAACTGTTACTTAGGGCCACAGAAACGTTATTAGGGCCACAGAATTGTTACTCAGGGACAGACAGAATTGTTACTGAGTGCCAGAGAATTGTTACTTAGGGCCACAGAAACGTTAGTTAGGGCCAAAGAATTGTTACTCAGGGACAGACACAGAATTGTTACTGAGGGCCACAGAACTGTTACTTAGGGCCACAGAAACGTTATTAGGGCCACAGAATTGTTACTCAGGGACAGACAGAATTGTTACTGAGTGCCAGAGAATTGTTACTTAGGGCCACAGAAACGTTAGTTAGGGCCACAGAATTGTTACTCAGGGACAGACACAGAATTGTTACTGAGGGCCACAGAATTGTTACTTAGGGTCACAGAATTGTTACTCAGGGACAGACAGAATTGTTACTGAGTGCCAGAGAATTGTTAGTTAGGGCCACAGAAACGTTAGTTAGGGCCACAGAATTGTTACTCAGGGACAGACAGAATTGTTACTGAGTGCCAGAGAATTGTTACTTAGGGCCACAGAAACGTTAGTTAAGGCCACAGAATTGTTACTCAGGGACAGACACAGAATTGTTACTGAGGGCCACAGAATTGTTACTTAGGGCCACAGGAACGTTATTAGGGCCACAGAATTGTTACTCAGGGACAGACAGAATTGTTACTGAGTGCCAGAGAATTGTTACTTAGGGCCACAGAAACGTTAGTTAGGGCCACAGAATTGTTACTCAGGGACAGACACAGAATTGTTACTGAGGGCCACAGAATTGTTACTTAGGGTCACAGAATTGTTACTCAGGGACAGACAGAATTGTTACTGAGTGCCAGAGAATTGTTAGTTAGGGCCACAGAAACGTTAGTTAGGGCCACAGAATTGTTACTCAGGGACAGACAGAATTGTTACTGAGTGCCAGAGAATTGTTACTTAGGGCCACAGAAACGTTAGTTAAGGCCACAGAATTGTTACTCAGGGACAGACACAGAATTGTTACTGAGGGCCACAGAATTGTTACTTAGGGCCACAGAAACGTTACTCAGGGACACAGAATTGTTACTGAGGGCCACAGAACTGTTACTTAGGGCCACAGAAACGTTATTAGGGCCACAGAATTGTTACTCAGGGACAGACAGAATTGTTACTGAGTGCCAGAGAATTGTTACTTAGGGCCACAGAAACGTTAGTTAGGGCCACAGAATTGTTACTCAGGGACAGACACAGAATTGTTACTGAGGGCCACAGAACTGTTACTTAGGGCCACAGAAACGTTAGTTAGGGCCACAGAATTGTTACTCAGGGACAGACACAGAATTGTTACTGAGGGCCACAGAATTGTTACTTAGGGCCACAGAATTGTTACTCAGGGACAGACAGAATTGTTACTGAGTGCCAGAGAATTGTTACTTAGGGCCACAGAAACGTTAGTTAGGGCCACAGAATTGTTACTCAGGGACAGACACAGAATTGTTACTGAGTGCCAGAGAATTGTTACTTAGGGCCACAGAAACGTTAGTTAGGGCCACAGAATTGTTACTCAGGGACAGACACAGAATTGTTACTGAGGGCCACAGAATTGTTACTTAGGGCCACAGAAACGTTACTCAGGGACACAGAATTGTTACTGAGGGCCACAAAACTGTTACTTAGGGCCACAGAAACGTTAGTTAGGGCCACAGAATTGTTACTCTGGGACAGACAGAATTGTTACTGAGGGCCACAGAATTGTTACTTAGGGCCACAGAAACGTTACTCAGGGACACAGAATTGTTACTGAGGGCCACAGAACCGTTACTTAGGGCCACAGAATTGTTACTAAGGGACAGACACAGAATTGTTACTCAGGGACACAGAATTGTTACTGAGGGCCACAGAACCGTTACTTAGGGCCACAGAAACGTTACTCAGGGACACAGAATTGTTACTGAGGGCCACATAACCGTTACTTAGGGCCACATAATTGTTACTCAGGGACAGACACAGAATTGTTACTGAGGGACACAGAATTGTTACTGAGGGCTACAACCGTTACTTAGGGCCACAGAATTGTTACTCAGGGACACAGAATTGTTACTGAGGGCCACAGAACCGTTACTTAGGGCCACAGAATTGTTACTCAGGGACACAGAATTGTTACTGAGGGCCACAGAACCGTTACTTAGGGCCACAGAATTGTTACTCAGGGACAGACACAGAATTGTTACTCAGGGACACAGAATTGTTACTGAGGGCCACAAAACCGTTACTTAGGGCCACAGAAACGTTACTCAGGGACACAGAATTGTTACTGAGGGCCACATAACCGTTACTTAGGGCCACATAATTGTTACTCAGGGACAGACACAGAATTGTTACTGAGGGACACAGAATTGTTACTGAGGGCTACAACCGTTACTTAGGGCCACAGAATTGTTACTCAGGGACACAGAATTGTTACTGAGGGCCACAGAACCGTTACTTAGGGCCACAGAATTGTTACTCAGGGACACAGAATTGTTACTGAGGGCCACAGAACCGTTACTTAGGGCCACAGAATTGTTACTCAGGGACAGACACAGAATTGTTACTGAGGGACACAGAATTGTTACTGAGGGCCACAGAAACATTAATCAGGGACACAGAATTGTTACTGAGGGCCACAGAACCGTTACTTAGGGCCACATAGCGGCCATTTTAGAATTCTTCATTTGCCTCCAGTCATTCAAGAGAGGCAGACCGCTCTGTATTAGGGACAGAGTTAGGGCCACAGAAACGTTACTTGGGGACAGAGAAACGTTACTTAGGGACAGAGAAGCATTACTCAGGGACACAGAATTGTTAATGAGGGCCACAGAATCGTTACTTAGGGCCAAAGAAACGCTAGTTAGGGCCACAGAATTGTTACTCAGGGACAGACAGAATTGTTACTGAGTGCCAGAGAATTGTTACTTAGGGCCACAGAAACGTTAGTTAGGGCCACAGATTTGTTACTCAGGGACAGACACAGAATTGTTACTGAGGGCCACAGAACTGTTACTTAGGGCCACAGAAACGTTAGTTAGGGCCACAGAATTGTTACTCAGGGACAGACAGAATTGATACTGAGTGCCAGAGAATTGTTACTTAGGGCCACAGAAACGTTAGTTAGGGCCACAGAATTGTTACTCAGGGACAGACACAGAATTGTTACTGAGGGCCACAGAACTGTTACTTAGGGCCACATAAACGTTATTAGGGCCACAGAATTGTTACTCAGGGACAGACAGAATTGTTACTGAGTGCCAGAGAATTGTTACTTAGGGCCACAGAAATGTTAGTTAGGGCCACAGAATTGTTACTCAGGGACAGACACAGAATTGTTACTGAGGGCCACAGAACTGTTACTGAGGGCCACAGAAACGTTAGTTAGGGCCACAGAATTGTTACTCAGGGACAGACACAGAATTGTTACTGAGGGCCACAGAACTGTTACTTAGGGCCACAGAAACGTTAGTTAGGGCCACAGAATTGTTACTCAGGGACAGACACAGAATTGTTACTGAGGGCCACAGAATTGTTACTTAGGGCCACAGAATTGTTACTCAGGGACAGACAGAATTGTTACTGAGTGCCAGAGAATTGTTACTTAGGGCCACAGAAACGTTAGTTAGGGCCACAGAATTGTTACTCAGGGACAGACAGAATTGTTACTGAGTGCCAGAGAATTGTTACTTAGGGCCACAGAAACGTTAGTTAAGGCCACAGAATTGTTACTCAGGGACAGACACAGAATTGTTACTGAGGGCCACAGAATTGTTACTTAGGGCCACAGAAACGTTACTCAGGGACACAGAATTGTTACTGAGGGCCACAGAACTGTTACTTAGGGCCACAGAAACGTTATAAGGGCCACAGAATTGTTACTCAGGGACAGACAGAATTGTTACTGAGTGCCAGAGAATTTTTACTTAGGGCCACTGAAACGTTAGTTAGGGCCACAGAATTGTTACTCAGGGACAGACACAGAATTGTTACTGAGGGCCACAGAACTGTTACTTAGGGCCACAGAAACATTAGTTAGGACCACAGAATTGTTACTCAGGGACAGACACAGAATTGTTACTGAGGGCCACAGAATTGTTACTTAGGGCCACAGAATTGTTACTCAGGGACAGACAGAATTGTTACTGAGTGCCAGAGAATTGTTACTTAGGGCCACAGAAACGTTAGTTAGGGCCACAGAATTGTTACTCAGGGACAGACAGAATTGTTACTGAGTGCCAGAGAATTGTTACTTAGGGCTACAGAAACGTTAGTTAGGGCCACAGAATTGTTACTCAGGGACAGACACAGAATTGTTACTGAGGGACACAGAATTGTTACTTAGGGCCACAGAAACGTTACTCAGGGACACAGAATTGTTACTGAGGGCCACAGAACTGTTACTTAGGGCCACAGAAACGTTAGTTAGGGCCACAGAATTGTTACTCAGGGACAGACAGAATTGTTACTGAGGGCCACAGAATTGTTACTTAGGGCCACAGAAACGTTACTCAGGGACACAGAATTGTTACTGAGGGCCACAGAACCGTTACTTAGGGCAACACAGAATTGTTACTCAGGGACAGACACAGAATTGTTACTCAGGGACACAGAATTGTTACTCAGGGCCACAGAACCGTTACTTAGGGCCACAGAAACGTTACTCAGGGACACAGAATTGTTACTGAGGGCCACATAACCGTTACTTAGGGCCACATAATTGTTACTCAGGGACAGACACAGAATTGTTACTGAGGGACACAGAATTGTTACTGAGGGCCACAACCGTTACTTAGGGCCACAGAATTGTTACTCAGGGACACAGAATTGTTACTGAGGGCCACAGAACCGTTACTTAGGGCCACAGAATTGTTACTCAGGGACACAGAATTGTTACTGAGGGCCACAGAACCGTTACTTAGGGCCACAGAATTGTTACTCAGAAACAGACACAGAATTGTTACTGAGGGACACAGAATTGTTACTGAGGGCCACAGAAACGTTAATCAGGGACACAGAATTGTTACTGAGGGCCACAGAACCGTTACTTAGGGCCACATAAAAGATAATCAGGGACACAGAATTGTTACTGAGGGCCACAGAACCGTTACTTAGGGCCACAGAATTGTTACTCAGGGACAGACAGAATTGTTACTGAGTGCCACAGAATTGTTACTTAGGGCCACAGAAACGTTACTCAGGGACACAGAATTGTTACTGAGGGCCACAGAACCGTTACTTAGGGCCACAGAATTGTTACTCAGGGACAGACACAGAATTGTTACTCAGGGACACAGAATTGTTACTGAGGGCCACAGAACCGTTACTTAGGGCCACAGAAACGTTACTCAGGGACACAGAATTGTTACTGAGGGCCACATAACCGTTACTTAGGGCCACATAATTGTTACTCAGGGACAGACACAGAATTGTTACTGAGGGACACAGAATTGTTACTGAGGGCTACAACCGTTACTTAGGGCCACAGAATTGGTACTCAGGGACACAGAATTGTTACTGAGGGCCACAGAACCGTTACTTAGGGCCACAGAATTGTTACTCAGGGACACAGAATTGTTACTGAGGGCCACAGAACCGTTACTTAGGGCCACAGAATTGTTACTCAGGGACAGACACAGAATTGTTACTCAGGGACACAGAATTGTTACTGAGGGCCACAGAACCGTTACTTAGGGCCACAGAAACGTTACTCAGGGACACAGAATTGTTACTGAGGGCCACATAACCGTTACTTAGGGCCACATAATTGTTACTCAGGGACAGACACAGAATTGTTACTGAGGGACACAGAATTGTTACTGAGGGCTACAACCGTTACTTAGGGCCACAGAATTGTTACTCAGGGACACAGAATTGTTACTGAGGGCCACAGAACCGTTACTTAGGGCCACAGAATTGTTACTCAGGGACACAGAATTGTTACTGAGGGCCACAGAACCGTTACTTAGGGCCACAGAATTGTTACTCAGGGACAGACACAGAATTGTTACTGAGGGACACAGAATTGTTACTGAGGGCCACAGAAACGTTAATCAGGGACACAGAATTGTTACTGAGGGCCACAGAACCGTTACTTAGGGCCACATAGCGGCCATTTTAGAATTCTTCATTTGCCTCCAGTCATTCAAGAGAGGCAGACCGCTCTGTATTAGGGACAGAGTTAGGGCCACAGAAACGTTACTTGGGGACAGAGAAACGTTACTTAGGGACAGAGAAGCATTACTCAGGGACACAGAATTGTTAATGAGGGCCACAGAATCGTTACTTAGGGCCAAAGAAACGCTAGTTAGGGCCACAGAATTGTTACTCAGGGACAGACAGAATTGTTACTGAGTGCCAGAGAATTGTTACTTAGGGCCACAGAAACGTTAGTTAGGGCCACAGAATTGTTACTCAGGGACAGACACAGAATTGTTACTGAGGGCCACAGAACTGTTACTTAGGGCCACAGAAACGTTAGTTAGGGCCACAGAATTGTTACTCAGGGACAGACAGAATTGATACTGAGTGCCAGAGAATTGTTACTTAGGGCCACAGAAACGTTAGTTAGGGCCACAGAATTGTTACTCAGGGACAGACACAGAATTGTTACTGAGGGCCACAGAACTGTTACTTAGGGCCACATAAACGTTATTAGGGCCACAGAATTGTTACTCAGGGACAGACAGAATTGTTACTGAGTGCCAGAGAATTGTTACTTAAGGCCACAGAAATGTTAGTTAGGGCCACAGAATTGTTACTCAGGGACAGACATAGAATTGTTACTGAGGGCCACAGAACTGTTACTGAGGGCCACAGAAACGTTAGTTAGGGCCACAGAATTGTTACTCAGGGACAGACACAGAATTGTTACTGAGGGCCACAGAACTGTTACTTAGGGCCACAGAAACGTTAGTTAGGGCCACAGAATTGTTACTCAGGGACAGACAGAATTGTTACTGAGTGCCACAGAATTGTTACTTAGGGCCACAGAAACGTTACTCAGGGACACAGAATTGTTACTGAGGGCCACAGAACTGTTACTTAGGGCCACAGAAACGTTATTAGGGCCACAGAAACGTTACTCAGGGACACAGAATTGTTACTGAGGGCCACAGAACTGTTACTTAGGGCCACAGAAACGTTATTAGGGCCACAGAATTGTTACTCAGGGACAGACAGAATTGTTACTGAGTGCCAGAGAATTTTAACTTAGGGCCACTGAAACGTTAGTTAGGGCCACAGAATTGTTACTCAGGGACAGACACAGAATTGTTACTGAGGGCCACAGAACTGTTACTTAGGGCCACAGAAACATTAGTTAGGGCCACAGAATTGTTACTCAGGGACAGACACAGAATTGTTACTGAGGGCCACAGAATTGTTACTTAGGGCCACAGAATTGTTACTCAGGGACAGACAGAATTGTTACTGAGTGCCAGAGAATTGTTACTTAGGGCCACAGAAACGTTAGTTAGGGCCACAGAATTGTTACTCAGGGACAGACAGAATTGTTACTGAGTGCCAGAGAATTGTTACTTAGGGCTACAGAAACGTTAGTTAGGGCCACAGAATTGTTACTCAGGGACAGACACAGAATTGTTACTGAGGGACACAGAATTGTTACTTAGGGCCACAGAAACGTTACTCAGGGACACAGAATTGTTACTGAGGGCCACAGAACTGTTACTTAGGGCCACAGAAACGTTAGTTAGGGCCACAGAATTGTTACTCAGGGACAGACAGAATTGTTACTGAGGGCCACAGAATTGTTACTTAGGGCCACAGAAACGTTACTCAGGGACACAGAATTGTTACTGAGGGCCACAGAACCGTTACTTAGGGCCACAGAATTGTTACTCAGGGACAGACACAGAATTGTTACTCAGGGACAGACACAGAATTGTTACTCAGGGACACAGAATTGTTACTCAGGGCCACAGAACCGTTACTTAGGGCCACAGAAACGTTACTCAGGGACACAGAATTGTTACTGAAGGCCACATAACCGTTACTTAGGGCCACATAATTGTTACTCAGGGACAGACATAGAATTGTTACTGAGGGACACAGAATTGTTACTGAGGGCCACAACCGTTACTTAGGGCCACAGAATTGTTACTCAGGGACACAGAATTGTTACTGAGGGCCACAGAACCGTTACTTAGGGCCACAGAATTGTTACTCAGGGACACAGAATTGTTACTGAGGGCCACAGAACCGTTACTTAGGGCCACAGAATTGTTACTCAGGGACAGACACAGAATTGTTACTGAGGGACACAGAATTGTTACTGAGGGCCACAGAAACGTTAATCAGGGACACAGAATTGTTACTGAGGGCCACAGAACCGTTACTTAGGGCCACATAAAAGATAATCAGGGACACAGAATTGTTACTGAGGGCCACAGAACCGTTACTTAGGGCCACAGAATTGTTACTCAGGGACAGACACAGAATTGTTACTGAGGGACACAGAATTGTTACTGAGGGCCACAGAACCGTTACTTAGGGCCACAGAAACATTAATCAGGGACACAGAATTGTTACTGAGGGCCACAGAACCGTTATTTAGGGCCACATAAACGTTAATCAGGGCCACAGAACTGTTACTTAGGGCCACAGAAACGTTATTAGGGCCACAGAATTGTTACTCAGGGACAGACAGAATTGTTACTGAGTGCCAGAGAATTGTTACTTAGGGCCACAGAATCATTAGTTAGGGCCACAGAATTGTTACTCAGGGACAGACACAGAATTGTTACTGAGGGCCACAGAACTGTTACTTAGGGCCACAGAAACATTAGTTAGGGCCACAGAATTGTTACTCAGGGACAGACACAGAATTGTTACTGAGGGCCACAGAATTGTTACTTAGGGCCACAGAATTGTTACTTAGGGCCACAGAATTGTTACTCAGGGACAGACACAGAATTGTTACTGAGGGACACAGAATTGTTACTGAGGGCCACAGAAACGTTAATCAGGGACACAGAATTGTTACTGAGGGCCACAGAACCGTTACTTAGGGCCACATAAAAGATAATCAGGGACACAGAATTGTTACTGAGGGCCACAGAACCGTTACTCAGGGCCACAGAATTGTTACTCAGGGACAGACACAGAATTGTTACTGAGGGACACAGAATTGTTACTGAGGGCCACAGAATTGTTACTGAGGGCCACAGAACCGTTACTTAGGGCCACAGAATTGTTACTTAGGGACACAGAATTGTTACTGAGGGCCACAGAACCGTTACTTAGGGCCACAGAATTGTTACTTAGGGACACAGAATTGTTACTGAGGGCCACAGAACCGTTACTTAGGGCCACAGATTTGTTACTTAGGGACACAGAATTGTTACTGAGGGCCACAGAACTGTTACTTAGAGCCACAGAATTGTTACTCGGACAGACACAGAATTGTTACTCAGGGACACAGAATTGCTACTGAGGGCCACAGAACCGTTACTTAGGGCCACAGAATTGTTACTCAGGGACACAGAATTGTTACTGAGGGCCACAGAACTGTTACTTAGGGCCACATAATTGTTACTCAGGGACACTGAATTGTTACTGAGGGCCACAGAACTGTTACTTAGGGCCACAGAAAGGTTACTCAGGGACACAGAATTGTTACTGAGGGCCACAGAACCGTTACTTAGGGCCACATAATTGTTACTCAGGGACAGACACAGAATTGTTACTGAAGGACACAGAATTGTTACTGAGGGCCACAGAACCGTTACTTAGGGCCACAGAATTGTTACTCAGGGACAGACACAGAATTGTTACTCAGGGACACAGAATTGTTACTCAGGGACACAGAATCGTTGAATTAAAGAGTATTTCAGACAACATGCAGAGGAGTGGCAGAGGAGGCAATGTTTTAGGAGCGAGCAGACGTGGCAGCAGAGGAAGGGGTCGAGGCAGCACTATTCGCAGCCAGAGGCCAGTGCTCCCGGTGTCATCCAGTGGTCGTGTCTCCACCGACAACCCTGCCGTCGTCGATTGGTTGGCTCGGTCATCTTCCTCTTCCCAGGTCATATCTGACACCTACAGCCAACGGTCGGTGGGTACGTCAGACACAACCGTTAGTTGGCATGGCCCGGGACCAAGCCCACTGAAATCACGTGTCCTCTACCTGCCCCTGTCCTTTGGTGTTCCCTCACCAAGCGAAGTATCGCATGCTGTGGGCTCAGCCCCACTGTACAGTGAGGAAGAGCTAACAGAGGGCGGTCAGGAACGGGGGGAGACATCCGCCTTTTCAGCAGCCAGGCAAAGAAGTAGTGGCGAGGAGAGTGGCTTGGTAGCCGGTCTAGAGACAGGTCTGTCTCCTGACCCAGACGCAGCCGAGGGGGCTAGTAGTGAGGCGGAGACCCTACTTGATGATGAGGAGGTTGATCGCACTTGGCAGCCTCGTCGTCATCAGGCAATTTCTTCCGCATCATCAGGAGAAGAGGGTGGCAGCTTGGCAGCGAGCGAAACAGTCGGTGGGTTGCCCAGGAGACAGCAGCAGGGTCGCAGCAGTGTCAGTGGAGCCAAACGGCCACGGAGTAGAGCACCAGCTCCACTGCAGCCTACCACCACGGCCAGTAGTGGTGCCGGTGTGCATGGAGGAAGCAGCAGTCAGCCAGTGAGGAGTATCGGGGGCAAAGTTTCCTACTCGGCGGTGTGGCAATTTTTTGTCAAGCCGCCAGAGGAAGTAAATGTAGTCGTATGTCGACTATGTGGCCAGAAAGTCAAGCGTGGCCAGGGGGCCCATGTTGGGACTACAGCGTTGCGGCAGCATATGCATCGTCGCCATTTGGTGGCCTGGGAAAACCGTGATAAAGATACGGCGGTTCTGCCCGCCCCAGCCCCCGCTCCATCACCCGCTCCGTTACTTGCTCCGTCACCCGACGTCAATCGCCCTCCATCAGCCAGTCAAGGCTCCAACACCTCTGCTGAGGGGAGTTGTCGCTTGTTGGCATCTTCCGCTCGTTCAGATGCTCCTTCTCCTGCTACTCCTCTTCACGGATTCCGTCAGCAGTCTTTCTTGGAATCCGTTTCCAAGAGACAACAGTTTGCGAGCACGCACCCGACGGTGCAAAAGCTGAACGTCCTCCTGTCCAAGTTGCTGGTGCTGCAGTCCCTCCCTTTCCAAGTGGTGGGCTCAGCACCTTTCCGAGAAATGATGGCTTGTACCGCGCCGCGGTGGAGAGTGCCAAGCCGTCATTTCTTCGCCAAAAAGGCAGTGCCAGCCCTGCATTCACATGTAGAAGAGATGGTGGGCCAGTCTTTGAGCATGTCGGTCTCTGCCAAAGTGCACGGCAGCGCCGACGTGTGGAGCTGTAACTACGGTCAGGGACAGTACATGTCATTTACGGCCCACTGGGTGAACGTGGTGCCGTCACAGCCGCACCAGTAACTTGGACAGGTCACGCCGCTTTTGCCTCCACGTTTGCACGTCCTTGGTCCGGCAAAGATGTCCGCCTCTACCACCTCTTCTTCCGCCGTGTCCTCAGCCGCCACCCCCGTGCCAAGTCCCATTACCCGACCGGCATATCACATGTGCAGGGCGCAACGGTGTCACGCTGTGCTGCACCTGGTATGCCTTGGCGAACGTAGTCACACAGGGGAGGAACTTCTCAGTGTAATGAACAGAGAAATCGACAGATGGCTGTCTCCGCGCAAACTCAAAATCGGAACCAAGTTGACCGACAACGGAAAGAACATGGTGTCTGCTCTGAGTCAAGGAAGGTTGTGCCATGCGCCATGCATGGCTCACGTGTTCAATCTGGTTGTCAAGCGGTTCCTAAAATCCACCATCCCACTGCAAGACATCCTTAAAATGTCACGTAAACTTTGCATGCATTTCAGCCATTCCTACACCGCAAAGCACACCCTCCTTGAGCTGCAGCGGCAAAACGGAATTCCACAGCATCGCCTGATCTGCGACGTTGCAACAAGGTGGAATTCAACCCTACACATGTTAGACCGCCTTTACGAACAGCGAAAGGCCATCACCGATTTCCTGATGTTACAAGCGGATAAAGGTACTCCCCTGTGTAACTTTGATGTCAGCCATTGGCAGCTCATGCGTGACACCTGCCGCTTGCTCAGGCCCTTTGAGGAGGCCACGCTATTCGTGAGTCGGCAGGACTATGGGATGAACGACGTCATTCCTCTGTTGCACGTCCTGGAACAAATGCTGTTAACAATGGCTGGTCAGGGTGCGGTAGACGTGGCGCACAGATCTCATCGCCACATGACCCCTGTGGGGGCAGGACAGGAAGAAGAGGAGGAGGTAGAGGAGGACATTTGTGCTCAGGAATTATTGAGTGAAATGGGTGGTTTTTCCACTCAGCGGACAGGAGTGGAGGAGCAGGAGCATCTGGTAGAGGAGGAGGAGGAGGAGACAGAGGACCCAGACGCACCGTGGCAGTATGCTGTGGAGATGGAGGCAGGGAGTCCCTCGCATTCCTTGGCACAAATGGCCCATAGCATGCTCGGTTGCTTGCGTAGCGACAGCCGAATAATAACCATCAGACAGAGGGATGACTTTTGGCTGTCCACCTTGTTGGACCCTCGCTACCGTTCAAAAATGGTGGCCTTTTTCACACCTGCTGAGAGGGAGGCCAAAATAACGTACTATAATAACCACCTATGTAGTCAGTTGGTCTCTGCCTTTGTGCGCCAACGTCCATCCTTAGACACTGTGGGCTCTGTGCGCTCGCGTTCCGCTGCCATGGCAGCAGGGGAGGGGTGGGGTGGTAGGAGCAGTGGCAGCTCCACCAGCAGCGGCTGCCTCAGTCTGCAGTCGATGATGAGTAGCTTTCTTCACCAGCGCAGTGAGGAAACTACTAACCAGCCGCAGCAGCAGCAGCATCAGGTAGACCTGGAGCAGGACCTCAAACAACAGGCTTGGGCCTACTTGGACAGCACCCTGCCAACCGAGGTAGACAATCCCCTTGACTACTGGGCAACGAAACTTGACCTTTGGCCCCAACTAGCTGAATTTGCCCTTGAAAGGCTGTCATGCCCGGCCAGTAGCGTGGCATCGGAGCGCGTGTTTAGTGCGGCAGGAGGTATTGTAACTCCGCGGAGGACACGACTGTCCACCCAAAGTGTGGAGAGACTCACGTTTGTGAAAATGAATCAGGCGTGGATTAGTCTGGATTTCAAACCACCAGTTCCTGACACAACTGACTAAATCCGCCATGAATCATGCCTCAAACATGTGCCACTTTCTGGTCTCCTCACACACTGCTGGTGTGTTCCATTTTTTGTCATAGGGTGCTGGCAGATTACGGGCCTCCCATAGCTGCTGCCAGGCCCCTAATCTGCCATGGGCCCCTATACCGCCTCCTCATGCTGCTGCCAAATCCACAGTCTCTTATGCCATGTGCCACTTTCAGGTCTCCTCACACTGCTGGTGTGTTGAATTTTTTGTCATAGGGTGCTGGCAGATTACGGGCCTCCCATAGCTGCTGCCAGGCCCCTAATCTGCCATGGGCCCCTATATACCGCCTCCTCATGCTGCTGCCAGGTCCAGAGTCTCTCATGGGTCCCTGTACGGCCTCCCATTGCTGCTGTCTCCATCGCCACACTCTGCCATGTGCCACTTTCAGGTCTCCTCACACACTGCTGGTGTGTTCAATTTTTTGACATAGGGTGCTGGCAGATTACGGGCCTCCCATAGCTGCTGCCAGGCCCCTTATCTGCCATAGGCCCCTATATACCGCCTCCTCATGCTGCTGCCAAGTCCAGAGTCTGTCATGGGTCCCTGTACGGCCTCCCATTGCTGCTGTCTCCATCGCCACACTCTGCCATGTGCCACTTTCAGGTCTCCTCACACTGCTGTTGTGTTGAATTTTTTGACATAGGGTGCTGGCAGATTACGGGCCTCCTATAGCTGCTGCCAGGCCCCTAATCTGCCATGGGCCCCTATATACCGCCTCCTCATGCTGCTGCCAAGTCCAGAGTCTGTCATGGGTCCCTGTACGGCCTCCCATTGCTGCTGTCTCCATCGCCACACTCTGCCATGTGCCACTTTCAGGTCTCCTCACACACTGCTGGTGTGTTGAATTTTTTGACATAGGGTGCTGGCAGATTACGGGCCTCCCATAGCTGCTGCCAGGCCCCTATTCTGCCATAGGCCCCTATATACCGCCTCCTCATGCTGCTGCCAAGTCCAGAGTCTGTCATGGGTCCCTGTACGGCCTCCCATTGCTGCTGTCTCCATCGCCACACTCTGCCATGTGCCACTTTCAGGTCTCCTCACACACTGCTGGTGTGTTCAATTTTTTGACATAGGGTGCTGGCAGATTACGGGCCTCCCATAGCTGCTGCCAGGACCCTAATCTGCCATGGGCCCCTATATACCGCCTCCTCATGCTGCTGCCAAGTCCAGAGTCTGTCATGGGTCCCTGTACGGCCTCCCATTGCTGCTGTCTCCATCGCCACACTCTGCCATGTGCCACTTTCAGGTCTCCTCACACTGCTGGTGTGTTTAATTTTTTGACATAGGGTGCTGGCAGATTACGGGCCTCCTATAGCTGCTGCCAGGCCCCTAATCTGCCATAGGCCCCTATAACCCGCCTCCTCATGCTGCTGCCAGGTCCAGAGTCTCTCATGGGTCCCTGTACGGCCTCCCATTGCTGCTGTCTCCATCGCCACACTCTGCCATGTGCCACTTTCAGGTCTCCTCACACTGCTGGTGTGTTGAATTTTTTGACATAGGGTGCTGGCAGATTACGGGCCTCCTATAGCTGCTGCCAGGCCCCTAATCTGCCATAGGCCCCTATATACCGCCTCCTCATGCTGCTGCCAGGTCCAGAGTCTCTCATGGGTCCCTGTACGGCCTCCCATTGCTGCTGTCTCCATCGCCACACTCTGCCATGTGCCACTTTCAGGTCTCCTCACACTGCTGGTGTGTTGAATTTTTTGACATAGGGTGCTGGCAGATTACGGGCCTCCTATAGCTGCTGCCAGGCCCCTAATCTGCCATAGGCCCCTATATACCGCCTCCTCATGCTGCTGCCAAGTCCAGAGTCTGTCATGGGTCCCTGTACGGCCTCCCATTGCTGCTGTCTCCATCGCCACACTCTGCCATGTGCCACTTTCAGGTCTCCTCACACTGCTGGTGTGTTGAATTTTTTGACATAGGGTGCTGGCAGATTACGGGCCTCCTATAGCTGCTGCCAGGCCCCTAATCTGCCATGGGCCCCTATATACCGCCTCCTCATGCTGCTGCCAAGTCCAGAGTCTGTCATGGGTCCCTGTACGGCCTCCCATTGCTGCTGTCTCCATCGCCACACTCTGCCATGTGCCACTTTCAGGTCTCCTCACACTGCTGGTGTGTTGAATTTTTTGACATAGGGTGCTGGCAGATTACGGGCCTCCTATAGCTGCTGCCAGGCCCCTAATCTGCCATAGGCCCCTATATACCGCCTCCTCATGCTGCTGCCAGGTCCAGAGTTTCTCATGGGTCCCTGTACGGCCTCCCATTGCTGCTGTCTCCATCGCCACACTCTGCCATGTGCCACTTTCAGGTCTCCTCACACACTGCTGGTGTGTTCAATTTTTTGACATAGGGTGCTGGCAGATTACGGGCCTCCCATAGCTGCTGCCAGGCCCCTAATCTGCCATAGGCCCCTATATACCGCCTCCTCATGCTGCTGCCAAGTCCAGAGTCTGTCATGGGTCCCTGTACGGCCTCCCATTGCTGCTGTCTCCATCGCCACACTCTGCCATGTGCCACTTTCAGGTCTCCTCACACACTGCTGGTGTGTTCAATTTTTTGACATAGGGTGCTGGCAGATTACGGGCCTCCCATAGCTGCTGCCAGGCCCCTAATCTGCCATAGGCCCCTATATACCGCCTCCTCATGCTGCTGCCAAGTCCAGAGTCTGTCATGGGTCCCTGTACGGCCTCCCATTGCTGCTGTCTCCATCGCCACACTCTGCCATGTGCCACTTTCAGGTCTCCTCACACTGCTGGTGTGTTGAATTTTTTGACATAGGGTGCTGGCAGATTACGGGCCTCCTATAGCTGCTGCCAGGCCCCTAATCTGCCATAGGCCCCTATATACCGCCTCCTCATGCTGCTGCCAAGTCCAGAGTCTGTCATGGGTCCCTGTACGGCCTCCCATTGCTGCTGTCTCCATCGCCACACTCTGCCATGTGCCACTTTCAGGTCTCCTCACACACTGCTGGTGTGTTGAATTTTTTGACATAGGGTGCTGGCAGATTACGGGCCTCCTATAGCTGCTGCCAGGCCCCTAATCTGCCATAGGCCCCTATATACCGCCTCCTCATGCTGCTGCCAGGTCCAGAGTCTCTCATGGGTCCCTGTACGGCCTCCCATTGCTGCTGTCTCCATCGCCACACTCTGCCATGTGCCACTTTCAGGTCTCCTCACACTTCTGTTGTGTTCCATTTTTTGTCATAGGGTGCTGGCAGATTATGGGCCTCCCATAGCTGCTGCCAGGCCCCTAATCTGCCATGGGCCCCTATACCGACTCCTCATGCTGTGACGTTGCAACAAGATGGAATTCAACCCTACATATGTTAGACCGCCTTTACGAACAGCAAAAGGCCATCACAGATTTCCTGATGTTAAAAGCGGATAAAGGTACTCCCTGTGTAACTTAGATGTCAGCCATTGGCAGCTCATGCGTGACACCTGCGCTTGCTCAGGCCCTTTGAGGAGGCCACGCTATTCGTGAGTCGGCAGGACTATGGGATGAACGACGTCATTCCTCTGTTGCACGTCCTGGAACAAATGCTGTTAACAATGGCTGGTCAGGGTGCGGTAGACGTGGCGCACAGATCTCAACGCCACATGACCCCTGTGGGGGCAGGACAGAAAGAAGAGGAGGAGGTAGAGGAGGACATTGGTGCTCAGGAATTATTGAGTGAAATGGGTGGTTTTTCCACTCAGCGGACAGGAGTGGAGGAGCAGGAGCATCTGGTAGAGGAGGAGGAAGAGGAGACAGAGGACCCAGACGCACCGTGGCAGTATGCTGTGGAGATGGAGGCAGGGAGTCCCTCGCATTCCTTGGCACAAATGGCCCATAGCATGCTCGCTTGCTTGCGTAGCGACAGCCGAATAATAACCATCAGACAGAGGGATGACTTTTGGCTGTCCACCTTGTTGGACCCTCGCTACCGTTCAAAAATGGTGGCCTTTTTCACACCTGCTGAGAGGGAGGCCAAAATAACGTACTATAAAAACCACCTATGTAGTCAGCTGGTCTCTGCCTGTCTGCGCCAACGTCCATCCTCAGACACTGTGGGCCCTGTGCGCTCGCGTTCCGCTGCCATGGCAGCAGGGGAGGGGTGGGGTGGTAGGAGCAGTGGCAGCTCCACCAGCAGCGGCTGCCTCAGTCTGCAGTCGATGATGAGTAGCTTTCTTCACCAGCGCAGTGAGGAAACTACTAACCAGCCGCAGCAGCAGCAGCATCAGGTGGACCTGGAGCAGGACCTCAAACAACAGGCTTAGGCCTACTTGGACAGCACCCTGCCAACCGAGGTAGACAATCCCCTTGACTACTGGGCAACGAAACTTGACCTTTGGCCCCAACTAGCTGAATTTGCCCTTGAAAGGCTGTCATGCCCGGCCAGTAGCGTGGCATCGGAGCGCGTGTTTAGTGCGGCAGGAGGTATTGCAACTCCGCGGAGGACACGACTGTCCACCCAAAGTGTGGAGAGACTCACGTTTGTGAAAATGAATCAGGCGTGGATTAGTCTGGATTTCAAACCACCAGTTCCTGACACAACTGACTAAATCCGCCATGAATCATGCCCCAAACATGTGCCACTTTCAGGTCTCCTCACACTGCTGGTGTGTTCCATTTTTTGTCATAGGGTGCTGGCAGATTACGGGCCTCCCATAGCTGCTGCCAGGCCCCTAATCTGCCATGGGCCGCTATACCGCCTCCTCATGCTGCTGCCAAGTCCAGAGTCTCTCATGGGTCCCTGTACGGCCTCCCATTGCTGCTGTCTCCATCGCCACACTCTGCCATGTGCCACTTTCAGGTCTCCTCACACTGCTGGTGTGTTCCATTTTTTGTCATAGGGTGCTGGCAGATTACGGGCCTCCCATAGCTGCTGCCAGGCCCCTAATCTGCCATGGGCCCCTATACCGCCTCCTCATGCTGCTGCCAGGTCCAGAGTCTCTCATGGGTCCCTGTACGGCCTCCCATTGCTGCTGTCTCCATCGCCACACTCTGCCATGTGCCACTTTCATACCGACTCCTCATGCTGCTGCCAGGCCCGTAATCTGTCATGGGCCCCTGTTGTCGCTTGTTGGCATATTCCGCTTGTTCAGATGCTCCTTCTCCTGCTACTCCTCTTCACGGATTCCGTCAGCAGTCTTTCTTGGAATCCGTTTCCAAGAGACAACAGTTTGCGAGCACGCACCCGACGGTGCAGAAGCTGAACGTCCTCCTGTCCAAGTTGCTGCTGCCAGGCTCGTAATCTGTCATGCGCCCCTGTACCGCCTCCTCATGCTGCTGCCAGGTCCAGAGTGTGTCATGGGCCCCCGTACCGACTCCTCATGCTGCTGCCAGGCCCGTAATCTGTCATGGGCCCCTGTACCGCCTCCCCATGCTGCTGCCAGGTCCAGAGTGTGTCATGGGTCCCTGTACGGCCTCCCATTGCTGCTGCCAGGCCCGTAATCTGCCAAGGGCCCCCGTACTGACTCCTCATGCTGCTGCCAGGCCCGTAATCTGTCATGGGCCCCTGTACCGCCTCCTCATGCTGCTGCCAGGTCCAGAGTGTGTCATGGGTCCCTGTACGGCCTCCCATTGCTGCTGTCTCCATCGCCACACTCTGCCATGTGCCACTTTCAGGTCTCCTCACACACTGCTGGTGTGTTCAATTTTTTGACATAGGGTGCTGGCAGATTACGGGCCTCCTATAGCTGCTGTCAGGCCCCTAATCTGCCATGGGCCCCTATATACCGCCTCCTCATGCTGCTGCCAAGTCCAGAGTCTGTCATGGGTCCCTGTACGGCCTCCCATTGCTGCTGTCTCCATCGCCACACTCTGCCATGTGCCACTTTCAGGTCTCCTCACACTGCTGGTGTGTTGAATTTTTTGACATAGGGTGCTGGCAGATTACGGGCCTCCTATAGCTGCTGCCAGGCCCCTAATCTGCCATGGGCCCCTATATACCGCCTCCTCATGCTGCTGCCAAGTCCAGAGTCTGTCATGGGTCCCTGTACGGCCTCCCATTGCTGCTGTCTCCATCGCCACACTCTGCCATGTGCCACTTTCAGGTCTCCTCACACTGCTGGTGTGTTGAATTTTTTGACATAGGGTGCTGGCAGATTACGGGCCTCCTATAGCTGCTGCCAGGCCCCTAATCTGCCATAGGCCCCTATATACCGCCTCCTCATGCTGCTGCCAGGTCCAGAGTTTCTCATGGGTCCCTGTACGGCCTCCCATTGCTGCTGTCTCCATCGCCACACTCTGCCATGTGCCACTTTCAGGTCTCCTCACACACTGCTGGTGTGTTCAATTTTTTGACATAGGGTGCTGGCAGATTACGGGCCTCCCATAGCTGCTGCCAGGCCCCTAATCTGCCATAGGCCCCTATATACCGCCTCCTCATGCTGCTGCCAAGTCCAGAGTCTGTCATGGGTCCCTGTACGGCCTCCCATTGCTGCTGTCTCCATCGCCACACTCTGCCATGTGCCACTTTCAGGTCTCCTCACACACTGCTGGTGTGTTCAATTTTTTGACATAGGGTGCTGGCAGATTACGGGCCTCCCATAGCTGCTGCCAGGCCCCTAATCTGCCATAGGCCCCTATATACCGCCTCCTCATGCTGCTGCCAAGTCCAGAGTCTGTCATGGGTCCCTGTACGGCCTCCCATTGCTGCTGTCTCCATCGCCACACTCTGCCATGTGCCACTTTCAGGTCTCCTCACACTGCTGGTGTGTTGAATTTTTTGACATAGGGTGCTGGCAGATTACGGGCCTCCTATAGCTGCTGCCAGGCCCCTAATCTGCCATAGGCCCCTATATACCGCCTCCTCATGCTGCTGCCAAGTCCAGAGTCTGTCATGGGTCCCTGTACGGCCTCCCATTGCTGCTGTCTCCATCGCCACACTCTGCCATGTGCCACTTTCAGGTCTCCTCACACACTGCTGGTGTGTTGAATTTTTTGACATAGGGTGCTGGCAGATTACGGGCCTCCTATAGCTGCTGCCAGGCCCCTAATCTGCCATAGGCCCCTATATACCGCCTCCTCATGCTGCTGCCAGGTCCAGAGTCTCTCATGGGTCCCTGTACGGCCTCCCATTGCTGCTGTCTCCATCGCCACACTCTGCCATGTGCCACTTTCAGGTCTCCTCACACTTCTGTTGTGTTCCATTTTTTGTCATAGGGTGCTGGCAGATTATGGGCCTCCCATAGCTGCTGCCAGGCCCCTAATCTGCCATGGGCCCCTATACCGACTCCTCATGCTGTGACGTTGCAACAAGATGGAATTCAACCCTACATATGTTAGACCGCCTTTACGAACAGCAAAAGGCCATCACAGATTTCCTGATGTTAAAAGCGGATAAAGGTACTCCCTGTGTAACTTAGATGTCAGCCATTGGCAGCTCATGCGTGACACCTGCGCTTGCTCAGGCCCTTTGAGGAGGCCACGCTATTCGTGAGTCGGCAGGACTATGGGATGAACGACGTCATTCCTCTGTTGCACGTCCTGGAACAAATGCTGTTAACAATGGCTGGTCAGGGTGCGGTAGACGTGGCGCACAGATCTCAACGCCACATGACCCCTGTGGGGGCAGGACAGGAAGAAGAGGAGGAGGTAGAGGAGGACATTGGTGCTCAGGAATTATTGAGTGAAATGGGTGGTTTTTCCACTCAGCGGACAGGAGTGGAGGAGCAGGAGCATCTGGTAGAGGAGGAGGAAGAGGAGACAGAGGACCCAGACGCACCGTGGCAGTATGCTGTGGAGATGGAGGCAGGGAGTCCCTCGCATTCCTTGGCACAAATGGCCCATAGCATGCTCGCTTGCTTGCGTAGCGACAGCCGAATAATAACCATCAGACAGAGGGATGACTTTTGGCTGTCCACCTTGTTGGACCCTCGCTACCGTTCAAAAATGGTGGCCTTTTTCACACCTGCTGAGAGGGAGGCCAAAATAACGTACTATAAAAACCACCTATGTAGTCAGCTGGTCTCTGCCTGTCTGCGCCAACGTCCATCCTCAGACACTGTGGGCCCTGTGCGCTCGCGTTCCGCTGCCATGGCAGCAGGGGAGGGGTGGGGTGGTAGGAGCAGTGGCAGCTCCACCAGCAGCGGCTGCCTCAGTCTGCAGTCGATGATGAGTAGCTTTCTTCACCAGCGCAGTGAGGAAACTACTAACCAGCCGCAGCAGCAGCAGCATCAGGTGGACCTGGAGCAGGACCTCAAACAACAGGCTTAGGCCTACTTGGACAGCACCCTGCCAACCGAGGTAGACAATCCCCTTGACTACTGGGCAACGAAACTTGACCTTTGGCCCCAACTAGCTGAATTTGCCCTTGAAAGGCTGTCATGCCCGGCCAGTAGCGTGACATCGGAGCGCGTGTTTAGTGCGGCAGGAGGTATTGCAACTCCGCGGAGGACACGACTGTCCACCCAAAGTGTGGAGAGACTCACGTTTGTGAAAATGAATCAGGCGTGGATTAGTCTGGATTTCAAACCACCAGTTCCTGACACAACTGACTAAATCCGCCATGAATCATGCCCCAAACATGTGCCACTTTCAGGTCTCCTCACACTGCTGGTGTGTTCCATTTTTTGTCATAGGGTGCTGGCAGATTACGGGCCTCCCATAGCTGCTGCCAGGCCCCTAATCTGCCATGGGCCGCTATACCGCCTCCTCATGCTGCTGCCAAGTCCAGAGTCTCTCATGGGTCCCTGTACGGCCTCCCATTGCTGCTGTCTCCATCGCCACACTCTGCCATGTGCCACTTTCAGGTCTCCTCACACTGCTGGTGTGTTCCATTTTTTGTCATAGGGTGCTGGCAGATTACGGGCCTCCCATAGCTGCTGCCAGGCCCCTAATCTGCCATGGGCCCCTATACCGCCTCCTCATGCTGCTGCCAGGTCCAGAGTCTCTCATGGGTCCCTGTACGGCCTCCCATTGCTGCTGTCTCCATCGCCACACTCTGCCATGTGCCACTTTCATACCGACTCCTCATGCTGCTGCCAGGCCCGTAATCTGTCATGGGCCCCTGTTGTCGCTTGTTGGCATATTCCGCTTGTTCAGATGCTCCTTCTCCTGCTACTCCTCTTCACGGATTCCGTCAGCAGTCTTTCTTGGAATCCGTTTCCAAGAGACAACAGTTTGCGAGCACGCACCCGACGGTGCAGAAGCTGAACGTCCTCCTGTCCAAGTTGCTGCTGCCAGGCTCGTAATCTGTCATGCGCCCCTGTACCGCCTCCTCATGCTGCTGCCAGGTCCAGAGTGTGTCATGGGCCCCCGTACCGACTCCTCATGCTGCTGCCAGGCCCGTAATCTGTCATGGGCCCCTGTACCGCCTCCCCATGCTGCTGCCAGGTCCAGAGTGTGTCATGGGTCCCTGTACGGCCTCCCATTGCTGCTGCCAGGCCCGTAATCTGCCAAGGGCCCCCGTACTGACTCCTCATGCTGCTGCCAGGCCCGTAATCTGTCATGGGCCCCTGTACCGCCTCCTCATGCTGCTGCCAGGTCCAGAGTGTGTCATGGGTCCCTGTACGGCCTCCCATTGCTGCTGTCTCCATCGCCACACTCTGCCATGTGCCACTTTCAGGTCTCCTCACACACTGCTGGTGTGTTCAATTTTTTGACATAGGGTGCTGGCAGATTACGGGCCTCCTATAGCTGCTGCCAGGCCCCTAATCTGCCATGGGCCCCTATATACCGCCTCCTCATGCTGCTGCCAAGTCCAGAGTCTGTCATGGGTCCCTGTACGGCCTCCCATTGCTGCTGTCTCCATCGCCACACTCTGCCATGTGCCACTTTCAGGTCTCCTCACACTGCTGGTGTGTTGAATTTTTTGACATAGGGTGCTGGCAGATTACGGGCCTCCTATAGCTGCTGCCAGGCCCCTAATCTGCCATAGGCCCCTATATACCGCCTCCTCATGCTGCTGCCAGGTCCAGAGTTTCTCATGGGTCCCTGTACGGCCTCCCATTGCTGCTGTCTCCATCGCCACACTCTGCCATGTGCCACTTTCAGGTCTCCTCACACACTGCTGGTGTGTTCAATTTTTTGACATAGGGTGCTGGCAGATTACGGGCCTCCCATAGCTGCTGCCAGGCCCCTAATCTGCCATAGGCCCCTATATACCGCCTCCTCATGCTGCTGCCAAGTCCAGAGTCTGTCATGGGTCCCTGTACGGCCTCCCATTGCTGCTGTCTCCATCGCCACACTCTGCCATGTGCCACTTTCAGGTCTCCTCACACACTGCTGGTGTGTTCAATTTTTTGACATAGGGTGCTGGCAGATTACGGGCCTCCCATAGCTGCTGCCAGGCCCCTAATCTGCCATAGGCCCCTATATACCGCCTCCTCATGCTGCTGCCAAGTCCAGAGTCTGTCATGGGTCCCTGTACGGCCTCCCATTGCTGCTGTCTCCATCGCCACACTCTGCCATGTGCCACTTTCAGGTCTCCTCACACTGCTGGTGTGTTGAATTTTTTGACATAGGGTGCTGGCAGATTACGGGCCTCCTATAGCTGCTGCCAGGCCCCTAATCTGCCATAGGCCCCTATATACCGCCTCCTCATGCTGCTGCCAAGTCCAGAGTCTGTCATGGGTCCCTGTACGGCCTCCCATTGCTGCTGTCTCCATCGCCACACTCTGCCATGTGCCACTTTCAGGTCTCCTCACACACTGCTGGTGTGTTGAATTTTTTGACATAGGGTGCTGGCAGATTACGGGCCTCCTATAGCTGCTGCCAGGCCCCTAATCTGCCATAGGCCCCTATATACCGCCTCCTCATGCTGCTGCCAGGTCCAGAGTCTCTCATGGGTCCCTGTACGGCCTCCCATTGCTGCTGTCTCCATCGCCACACTCTGCCATGTGCCACTTTCAGGTCTCCTCACACTTCTGTTGTGTTCCATTTTTTGTCATAGGGTGCTGGCAGATTATGGGCCTCCCATAGCTGCTGCCAGGCCCCTAATCTGCCATGGGCCCCTATACCGACTCCTCATGCTGTGACGTTGCAACAAGATGGAATTCAACCCTACATATGTTAGACCGCCTTTACGAACAGCAAAAGGCCATCACAGATTTCCTGATGTTAAAAGCGGATAAAGGTACTCCCTGTGTAACTTAGATGTCAGCCATTGGCAGCTCATGCGTGACACCTGCGCTTGCTCAGGCCCTTTGAGGAGGCCACGCTATTCGTGAGTCGGCAGGACTATGGGATGAACGACGTCATTCCTCTGTTGCACGTCCTGGAACAAATGCTGTTAACAATGACTGGTCAGGGTGCGGTAGACGTGGCGCACAGATCTCAACGCCACATGACCCCTGTGGGGGCAGGACAGGAAGAAGAGGAGGAGGTAGAGGAGGACATTGGTGCTCAGGAATTATTGAGTGAAATGGGTGGTTTTTCCACTCAGCGGACAGGAGTGGAGGAGCAGGAGCATCTGGTAGAGGAGGAGGAAGAGGAGACAGAGGACCCAGACGCACCGTGGCAGTATGCTGTGGAGATGGAGGCAGGGAGTCCCTCGCATTCCTTGGCACAAATGGCCCATAGCATGCTCGCTTGCTTGCGTAGCGACAGCCGAATAATAACCATCAGACAGAGGGATGACTTTTGGCTGTCCACCTTGTTGGACCCTCGCTACCGTTCAAAAATGGTGGCCTTTTTCACACCTGCTGAGAGGGAGGCCAAAATAACGTACTATAAAAACCACCTATGTAGTCAGCTGGTCTCTGCCTGTCTGCGCCAACGTCCATCCTCAGACACTGTGGGCCCTGTGCGCTCGCGTTCCGCTGCCATGGCAGCAGGGGAGGGGTGGGGTGGTAGGAGCAGTGGCAGCTCCACCAGCAGCGGCTGCCTCAGTCTGCAGTCGATGATGAGTAGCTTTCTTCACCAGCGCAGTGAGGAAACTACTAACCAGCCGCAGCAGCAGCAGCATCAGGTGGACCTGGAGCAGGACCTCAAACAACAGGCTTAGGCCTACTTGGACAGCACCCTGCCAACCGAGGTAGACAATCCCCTTGACTACTGGGCAACGAAACTTGACCTTTGGCCCCAACTAGCTGAATTTGCCCTTGAAAGGCTGTCATGCCCGGCCAGTAGCGTGACATCGGAGCGCGTGTTTAGTGCGGCAGGAGGTATTGCAACTCCGCGGAGGACACGACTGTCCACCCAAAGTGTGGAGAGACTCACGTTTGTGAAAATGAATCAGGCGTGGATTAGTCTGGATTTCAAACCACCAGTTCCTGACACAACTGACTAAATCCGCCATGAATCATGCCCCAAACATGTGCCACTTTCAGGTCTCCTCACACTGCTGGTGTGTTCCATTTTTTGTCATAGGGTGCTGGCAGATTACGGGCCTCCCATAGCTGCTGCCAGGCCCCTAATCTGCCATGGGCCGCTATACCGCCTCCTCATGCTGCTGCCAAGTCCAGAGTCTCTCATGGGTCCCTGTACGGCCTCCCATTGCTGCTGTCTCCATCGCCACACTCTGCCATGTGCCACTTTCAGGTCTCCTCACACTGCTGGTGTGTTCCATTTTTTGTCATAGGGTGCTGGCAGATTACGGGCCTCCCATAGCTGCTGCCAGGCCCCTAATCTGCCATGGGCCCCTATACCGCCTCCTCATGCTGCTGCCAGGTCCAGAGTCTCTCATGGGTCCCTGTACGGCCTCCCATTGCTGCTGTCTCCATCGCCACACTCTGCCATGTGCCACTTTCATACCGACTCCTCATGCTGCTGCCAGGCCCGTAATCTGTCATGGGCCCCTGTTGTCGCTTGTTGGCATATTCCGCTTGTTCAGATGCTCCTTCTCCTGCTACTCCTCTTCACGGATTCCGTCAGCAGTCTTTCTTGGAATCCGTTTCCAAGAGACAACAGTTTGCGAGCACGCACCCGACGGTGCAGAAGCTGAACGTCCTCCTGTCCAAGTTGCTGCTGCCAGGCTCGTAATCTGTCATGCGCCCCTGTACCGCCTCCTCATGCTGCTGCCAGGTCCAGAGTGTGTCATGGGCCCCCGTACCGACTCCTCATGCTGCTGCCAGGCCCGTAATCTGTCATGGGCCCCTGTACCGCCTCCCCATGCTGCTGCCAGGTCCAGAGTGTGTCATGGGTCCCTGTACGGCCTCCCATTGCTGCTGCCAGGCCCGTAATCTGCCAAGGGCCCCCGTACTGACTCCTCATGCTGCTGCCAGGCCCGTAATCTGTCATGGGCCCCTGTACCGCCTCCTCATGCTGCTGCCAGGTCCAGAGTGTGTCATGGGTCCCTGTACGGCCTCCCATTGCTGCTGTCTCTATCGCCACACTCTGCCATGTGCCACTTTCAGGTCTCCTCACACTGCTGGTGGTTTCCATTTTTGTCATAGGGTGCTGTATGGCCTCCCATTGCTGCTGCCTCCACCGCCACACTGTGGCTCCACACTCTGGTTTTGGCCCCGTGACTGCCCAAATGAGTGAAGTGTGCGGTGATTCTAAGATCGACGGCACTCATCTGCATGTCATACTGACTGACAGTATTATTTCTCTTCCCCAGCAGACTCCAAGGGCATTTAAATTAAAGGTACAGTGTTCTGCACTAATATTAAGTCTCTCTGAAGCCTAGAAACACCCTTTTTTAAGTTAAATTCACAGCGAATATATTCGACTCGAATCAAAATTTTTCCACGAATTCGCCGAATCAGTCGAATCGAATTTTTGAATACTTCGCTCATCTCTAATAAAGATATAAAGAGAAAAAGAAAAAAATGTATACAGAAATAGTGAGTTGGATCACTTGGAAGGCATCTTACTGGGAGAGCTCAAGATCACTTAATGGGTAACAGCCAAAAAATGCATTTTTCTGTTTATGCACCACTAGGAGTACCTACAGGTATATTAGCAAGCCATAGGAGGGGAAAAACGCACATATGCATCACCCTACAGATAAGCAACAGCACAAAAACAAATTAATTTAGAAGTCTAAATTTCTAGCAGATAACAGAAATATGAAGCAAAGTAACACCTCCATTATACCTTCCGCTTAATAAAGATGAAAGAGAAGCAAACATGAAAGGTCCAATGAATTATAATGTAACAGCCTGACCGCCTAATCCACAAACCCACACAGTGCAAGCATTATCACAATCTGAAATAAGGGGAGTCCGACCACTAGTTGCATAATGGTGCTACACAAAAAAGGGAGCAAAGAAAGACATAAACAATAACCTCAAAAGAGGCTTAACGATTAAATCATTGACCTTGATATAAACTGCCCAAAGGGGCATATATAGTACTTGTCATTCTTACCAGCAACAGCATCATATGAGGAATAATCCAAATGGCATACCCGGTGGCAGAAGCTGCGGCAAAATGACCGCAGCATACTGGGATTTAAATACGCTTCCCATCCCACCAGTGTCTGACATCATGGGATGTGGATGCCTAATGGCTCCAATGCGCATGTGCACATCCACCTCCCAAAGGTGACGTCATTCACATGCACACCATATCAGAAGATCCTGCTATCAGTGATGGGTTGAACACACCCATGTTTGGTTCGCAGTGGAACGTTCAAACCTAATGAATGTTCAACTGCAAACTTCGAACTCAATGCAAGTTTTTGGGACTTGTGGGGGGGGGAAACATGGGATCCCCCATAGATTCCTACCAGACCCCTGATCTGAGCATAAGCCTGGCTGGGCAGGAAAGGGGGAGTGATCTAGCACCCTCCCCCTCCAGCCTACTAGGTTGCAGGCCCTTGGCATTGGGATGGTGTCCCCATCTCGATGGGGACAAGGGCCTCTTCCCCACAACCGTGGCCCGGTGGTTGTGGGGGTCTGTGGGCAGGGTGGGCCATTAGTATCAGGGTACCCTGATGCTGCCCCTCTTATGAATGAGTAAGAGGAACTAAAGGGTTACATTTAGAAAAAATAAAGACGCCAGACTTTTGAAAAATTCCTTTAATTGAACAAAAAAAAGTATTTTAATTAAAAAAAAATGGTTCCATCATTGTAATCCACCATCAATCATGGCATTCAGCATTGCCACAATGGCGTTGACTCACCATAATAAAAAAAAAACCACCGACCTGTCCGCACCTGCCGAGCACTCGTCGCAATCTGATATTTGCTGGATGTAAACGAGTGGGCGGAGCTAGCTCCGCCCAATTGTGCTGTGATTGGCCTAAGCATTGCTTTCACCACTGATTGCTCTCACAGTGCCCTGTAAGAGCGCAGGGCATTGTGGGGTGCAGCGGGGCGAAGAGCCTTTTAGTTTTTTATTTTGGAAATAATGGCACCATGGTCATGAATCCTTTGGAAAAAGGTGGGCTTTTCCAATAAAGGCCCACAATCACATTTCACATAGTGAACTATGATAGTTGTTTGGCGGTCGGGAAAAGAACTGTGGATGAAAATGTGGCCATTTGGCAAAATTACTTGTACTGCTTTCATAATAAACCTATAAAAATGACACACCATAAGGAGCTGTACTGTTACCCATTAAGTGATCTTGAGCACTCCCGGTAAGATGCCTTCCAAGTTATCCATTCACTATTGTACTGTATATTTCTGTATACATTTTTTTCTTTTTCTCTTTATGTCTTTATGTGTATATTATATATCTGTAATTGTTGTCCTTTGTTTGAGTTGAAGTGACTGCACATTTATTCAAGCCACGTTTATTTTCTTTGATGGTTTTACTACTTATCAATGCTTTGAAAGTGTTGTTTTCAACAAGACTTATGTTGTAATAAAATGTTGATTTTTTTTTTATACATGTTCCTTGCATGCTTTTGGCACCTTGAAAATCCATTATTTTTTTATTTGTGTTGTCAGTTCCTGTGGGGATGTGCTTCCCTTGATTCCCAGGTACCTGGTATTCCTATATTAAATATCCATACTGGTGATTTTTTGTTTTTTTTCAATTGTAAATTTTTATTAAGTGCCAAAGCCCAATTTTTTAAACATTACACATTTTCAACAGAAACACAATGTGTATAAAAGTTACAGCGCCAGAAATCTATCATCAATTCAAAAATAAGCAATGTCAAGAGAAACATGAATATATATGAACTTAATGTCAATCAGCATTTTTTGAGATCATGAATCATTATAAACCTGCCTATCTTCAAACTACAGTGATTTACAATATTTGTCAAAGGCCTTTTGTTTATAATCTAGAGTCCAGATTATATAGGAGGGGATGTTAGAGGAGGGGAAGGAGAGAATCTACCAAAAGGAGAATAATCCCATGACCCCCAAATAGAGTGAAAAATACCAGAATGCTCACCTACTAGGGCAGTGACATACTCCATTTCCCTTATTTCAGAGATTGCTCCTAAGAAATGGTTTTGAGATGGTGCGTCTACCGACTTCCAAAAATGCGGTATCACCCTTCTAGCAGCTATCAAAATGTGCTGTCCCAACCATTTAGATGGTTTGGGAATATCCCTAAAGGGTAGGCTCAGAAGATAATGAAGTGGACCTAGGGGGAGAGCAACATTGAGTACGTGTTCCCAAACCCTTTGAACCATAACCCAATATCCCACAATCTGCGGGCAGAACCAAAAGATATGTGACAATGTACCCACTCCATCCACACATTTCCAGCATTTTATCAGATATACTTGGGCTAATTGCGTGGAGTACTACGGGAGTCTTATACCAATGCATCAACACCTTATATATTTCCTTTGTATACAACACATGGACAGGATTTGGCAGCAGAGTCCCATATCGCTTGCCAACATTTTAAAGGAATTGAACACTGAAGTTCTTCCTCCCATCTCTGCATATATTGGTGCGGCTTCTCAGCCACATGTTCCGTATTAAGAAGCAGTTTATATAGAGAGATGATAAGATATTGCTGGGAGGGACCTTTAATAGCTATCCTCTCAAAGTCAGTGGGGCAGTCTAATGTTGACTAAACTACAAAATAGGTTTATCTGGCTGACATAGGTATTGTGTATTTCCATGCTCTAATCTTTTCAAACGATCAAATCCTGCGTGAAGCATGGTTGATCAAATGGCGAAGCTGAAATATTCCACAATCAGCCCAAGGGTGTATTTGCAGATAGGACAAGCTATCCGGAATCTCTGGATTTTACAATATATTCAACAATGGGGAGCATCCAGACAGTAATTGGTGTGTTTTCACACAGGTTAACCAAATCTTAAGGGTGAATTTCATGAATTCTAACAACAGAGATGCTGGGGGGAGGGGTGCACTGTAATGATGTGGACGTAGCAGTGAGCAAGGGTGGATCGGACGGATACAATTTAGTTCAATCTCTGCCCATCTATTATGGGGCTTCTAGGCAAACCATGTTAATGTTTGTCTCAAGTGAGTAGCTAAGTAATATTTGGTAATATCTGGTGCTGCTAGACCTCCAGAAGTTTTAGAGGATAAAAGAACCATCCCTGCTATCCTAGGCTTTTTAACGTACCAGATAAACTTAAGAAATGCTTTCTGTAAGTCCTGTAATTGAGCAAGGGTGATCACAATTAGTAGGGTCTCAAAAAAATAGAGCAGTTTCGGCAGAACGGTCATCTTTAAGACATTTACTCTACCCAAAAAGGATATCTTTGATTAAGAAGAGTATAGATTTTCCAAAATAATGGGGGATAGTTAGCTTCAAATAGCTGGGCATAGGTTGGAGTAATGTGAATACCAAGGTATTTAATAGCCGAGACACAGTGCACGAGAGCAGTGAAAAGGGTAATTTTGTTGAAGTTACATGAGATCTTGGGGTGAAATATTTAGGGGCATGGCTTCCGTCTTTGAAGTGTTTATTTTATAGCCAGAGACATCCCTAAAGGATTGTAAAGGTTTATACAAAGGAAGCAGCAACAAGTGAGGTTTGGTTATGGTTAGGAGAACATCATCTGCAAAAAGTGAGAGTTTATATTCTTTCCCTTTCACAGTAACTCCTGCTATGTCAGGATGTGTCCTGATTGCCACTGCCAGTGGTTCGAGGCATAACACAAACAGGAGTGTGGACAGGGGACAGCCTTGTCTAGTACCATTCAGCATAGGGAAAGTGGTGGAAGTGGCATAAGGGAGTTTAACCTGAGTGGTTGGATTGGAAAATAGCACCTGGATAGCATTGAAAAAATGCTCCTGGATTCCCCCATAACGCAGCAATTCAAACATGTAAGGCCATCCCAAGCAATCAAAAGCTTTTTGAGAGTCTAAACTTAGTAATAATGCTGGAGTTTGTGCGCCCTGGAGTACATCTATCAAATTAATTGTACGCCTAGTGTTATCTCCTGCCTGTCTCGCCAAAATAAAACCCACCTGATCCTTATGAATGAGTCTAGGTAGCAGAGGGGCTAAACAATTTGCTAAAATTTTTGTAAAGATTTTGTAATCTGTGTTTAAAAGTGTTATTGGTCTGTAATTGGCTGGAGACGTTAAGTTTTTCCTCAGTTTGGGGATGAACAAAATATAGGCATGTTGGAATTGTGGGTGTGGGATATCTCCTTTCAACAAGAAGGAGCAAAATTCCAATAAGGTAGGGTCTAGATCAGCAATAAAATGTTTATAATATGCGTATGAGAATCCGTCTGGTCCTGGTGATTTATGAGATGGCAACTCCTTAACATTAGCACATAATTCCTCCATAGTAATGGGTGCATTTAAGACCAATTTATCCTCCTTTTTTAATTTGGAAATTTGAAGGGTGGAAATGAAAGTGTCAAAGCAGTCTTTATGAAAAGGAGTATGTATGTCTGATGCTGGACAATTGTAAAGTTTCTGATAATATTTTCCAAACACTTGTGCTATTTGTTGTGTACAAAACGTAGGGGTACCATCTGCCTGAAACAAAAATTCAGGTACGATTGAGTTTTCAACTTATTTCTTTATTATAGGTACTTAAATAGCGCCGTCAATTTACGCAACGCTTTACATATATATTGTACATTCACATTAGTCCCTAATCCTCAAGGGGCGTACAAGCTAAGGTCCCTAACTCACATTCATACACATACTAGGGACAATTTAGACAGGATCCAATTAACCTACCAGCATGTCTTTGGAGTGTGGGAGGAAACCAGAGTACCCAGAGGAAACCCACGCAGGCAGAGGGAGAACATGCAAACTCCAGGCAGGTAGTGCCATGGCTGGGATTCGAACCAACGACCCTAGTACTGCCAGGCGGAAGTGCTAACCATTTAGCCACTGTGTTCAACTTACAGTATTAACTAACATCCTATGGGGCCTGTTAGCATAATGGTAAAATTCCTGTTGCTGGGCAACAGAATTAGCCTCAAGGAGCTTGAGTTGTTCCTTAAGTCAAATCACTAATTGAAGTTTCGATACAGTGGATATATCTATAAGCTTTTTCTCTGCATTGACTAATTGGGTCATAAGACCAATTCTTTGGTGGAGCCTTGACTTCTTAAGACGTGAGCTTTCCATAATAAAACAACTTCTAATGAATGCTTTGTGAGCTTCCCACAATGTTGAGGAGGCTGACATTGAACCTACATTTAGGTAGAAAAATTCACGGAAGGCTTTGGAAATGGAGGTGGCAACCTCCACATTTCGTAAAAGTGTGTTGTTCAAGCGCCAGTGACATGCATGCATGTAGTTGATCCAGAAACAAATCTAATGTCAATAAAGAGTGGTCTGACCAGGAATTTGGGACTATATCAGTATTAACCGTTTGTTTAAGTAGAGGAGAAGAGAGTAAAAAATAGTCTAGCATGGTATAGATGTGGTGCCCTGGGGAGGAAGAAAACTGAAACAAAAAGAAAACTGTTTGGCAGTCGGATGCTGTATTCTCCAAATGTCAAGCAGTTTGTGTCCCCTTGTCCATTGACGGAAAGATGTAGATTGCTTCAGAACATGTTTTGAGGATAATTGACCCCGGAGGGACTTCCTATCTCGATAGCCGACATAGACAGATTGAAGTCCCCACCAAGGATCGTGAAAGGATGTTATGTACTCAGAAGCGGGGAGAAAATGTCAGTAAAGAATGCTGATTGATTAGCGTTTTAGCATAAACATTAAGGATCACAGGATGTTTATCACTGTATAAGGATCGTAAGATGTTTATCACAGTATTGGCAATGGAGCAGTATATATTTACCTTGAGGATCTGAAACCGAGGATATTACCCGACTCGGGCATCCCTTTTTAATGAGGATGGCAACTCCTGTTTTACCTGTTTCATCCATAGCGGAAAATGCTGTGGGAAAGTACCTAAGAGCAAAGTGGAATGAGCTACCTTTTTTAAAGTGTGTTTCTTGAATTAGGATAAGATTAGCTTTAGACTGGCGGAAATCTCTAAGGTAGGGGTGGGCAACTGTGGCCCTCCAGCTGTTGTAGAACTACAAGTCCTATGAGGCATTGCAAAACTGACAGTTACAAGCATGACTCCCAAAGGCAGAGGCATGATGGGACTTGTAGTTCACGAACAGCTGGAGGGCCACAGTTGCCCACCCCTGCTCTAAGGGCTATTGACCTCTTCCTCACTGAATTTAAGCCTTTAACATTGCAAGAGTATAATCGTAAAGACATGTTGCTGTGGTTTGAATATGAAGCAAACATATGTAGGGAACCATATCAAAGAAACCATGCTGTTTCAACAGAAAGTAACATAGAAAACAATGACTAAGGAAAACGCAACCTGTGCGTCGTAGTATAACTAAAAGACATAAAACAGTCAATTCAAAAGAAAACTGAATAGTACAGTGTGACGGAGGAGTAGGCAGGACAGAACACACAAAGAAGACAGGGAACACACAAAGCTTTATTGAACTATTATGAAAGGCACTCAATCAGGACACTCAGGAGTTCATGGCACTCTGCGACATGCGGATTGTAGGGACACCCACGGTAAGCGGGCTCACGGGGACTCAACGGGACCTTGGCGATTGGATCTGACCTCAGCACAACCCCCACACAGCTTTCTAGGGACAACATTAGGCTCACGGGGACTCAACGGGACTTCGGTTGTGGAATCTGGCCCAACACAGCTCCCACACAGCTTACTAGGGACAACATCAGGCTCACGGAGACTCAACGGGACCTTGGCGGTGGAGTCTGGCCTCAACACAGCTCCGACACAGCTTACTAGGGACAACATTAGGCTCACGGGGACTCAACGGGACCTTGGCTGTGGAGTCTGGTCTCAACACAGCTTTCTAGGGACAACATCAGGCTCACGGGGACTCAATGGGACCTTGGCTGTGGAGTCTGGTCTCAACACAGCTCCCACACAGCTTACTAGGGACAACATTAGACTCATGGGGACTCAACGGGACCTTGGCTGTGGAGTCTGGTCTCAACACAGCTTTCTAGGGACAACATCAGGCTCACGGGGACTCAACAGGACCTTGGCTGTGGAGTCTGGTCTCAACCCAGTTCCCACACAGCTTATTAGGAACAACATCAGGCTCTCGGGAACTCAACGGGACCTTGGCTGTGGAGTCTGGTCTCAGCACAGCTTACTAGGGACAACATCAGGCTCACGGGGACTTAACAGGACCTTGGCTGTGGAGTCTGGTCTCAACACAGCTTACTAGGGACAACAGCAGCCTCACGGGGACTCAACGGGATTTCTAGGGACAACAGCAGCCTCGCGGGGACTTAACGGGTAGTGATGGCTCAAGCACTCAGGTGGGGCAGTCCAGGTAGCTATACTCTGTGCACGCCATGGGGCGGTTCAAACAAGGGTAGTCTGAGTGCGCAATAGGGACAGCGAATGACACGGGTGGTCTGAGCACATAAATTTGTCAGAGAGGCTGGGGGTATTCTTGGAGTCCTATTATTGTGACAGTTCCATGGAACCCTGGTTAAGAAACCCTGCTCTAGAAGCATGGCTAGGATATTGTGCAATGTCCCCTGAGAGGTCCCTCTTGGCATAAGAAATAGATAAAGGTCTCTGTGTAGCAGCTGTAAAGGGGACAGTCTTTCATCCTAACTCTCCAGCCTGCAAGTATCGGGGCCAGTTGTACTGCAATTGGTGCACATGAGAATAGTCTCAGTCAAGCCTCCAGCCAGCAATAATGCTACTAGATGGCTGAATGATCAGTTCCAAAAGCGTTAAGTCTCTCTTGCAGCAAATAGTAAATCCTACCAGCAGCAGCTCACCAGGTCCTGTGATATTGCAGCTCAGCATCCGGCCACACACAGTGATTAGACCACTCTATGCTCTCCACCTAGATGACTCTGCCTGTCAGCACACATGGACTCAGTACTCCAAGTCCTGCTCAGGCTGCTGTTTTGCAGCAGTAGTGGTGCACACTAGATAGCAATGTGCACTCTCCTGGCTCCCTAATGGCAAGATGAAGCCGTGTCCTCTATAGCTTGAGAAAAAGCAGCTTTTTCCCCTCCTTCTGCAGAGTCTGCGGGGGACTGTAGTTCAAGATCCATTACTTTCAGTGAACAGTGCTCACAAGGGGACCACATGTCCTATGATCTTCCTCCAGCCTTTCTGATTGGTCCCTTTGCTGCTTGTGAGGAGGGAGAGAAAGCAAGTATAGAATCGCACACAGAACTGCTCTAAAGCTGTACAGCCAGGAGGTTTAGGGTGAGAGGTGGCTGCTGTACACACAGCCTACTGTTTACACAGGTCTCAGCAGCAGCCTGGGGAAGATCAGGAGATCGACACAGACAGCATGGCACCTGGCAATGAACAGTACTATTTGTAAGGGCACAACTGTGAGTAATATCCAGAGTGGTGCTTCAACTGTGAAATAGAGACAGAATAGTGCAGTTATCTACTTGCCCTCCTGAGGATTTTCCTCCCTTCCTGACCAGGCCTCTTTTTGCTACTCGGAGCTGCACTAATTCAACTGATAATTGCGCGGTCATGCAATGCTGCACCCAAACGAAATTTACGTCCTTTTTTTCACACAAATAGAGCTTTCTTTTGGTAGTATTTGATCACCTGTGCGCTTTTTATTTTTCATGCTATAAACAAAAAAAGACTGAAAATTTTGAAGAAAAACAATATGTTTTACTTTCAGCTATAAAAAATATATAGTAAACTCAAAGTTAGTTATAAATTTAGGCCAAAATGTATTCTGCTACATGTTTTTGCTAAAAAAATCCCAATAAGGGTATACTGATTTTGCTTTTTGTGAAAGTTATAGCGTCTACAAACTATGGTATAGATACTGCAATTTACGCCATTTTTTTTGCTATACAGCACTGCGCTAGTTTAATGGACAGTTGCGCGGTCATGCAATACGGTACATAAATGAAATTTATGTCCCTTTTTCACACAAATAGAGCTTTCTTTTGGTGGTATTTGATCACCTGTGCGCTTTTTATTTTTAGCGCTATAAACAGAAAAATTTTGAAGAAAAATTTTTTTTAAAAAAAAAACAATATTTTCTCATTTCGGTCATAAAAAATATCCAAAAAAACCTAAAATGTCATCATAAAGTTAGGCCAAAATGTATTCTGCTACATGTTTTTGGTTAAAAAAATCCCAGTAAGTGTATATTTATTGCTTTGTGTGAAAGTTATAGCGTCTACAAACTATGGTATAGATAATGGAATTTACACAGCTTTTACTTTCTGACTGCCAATCACATTTCTTGAGGTGCTAAAAGTAGACACCCTAAGCTATCTGCTGAGAGGCATATTGAGTCCATGGAAGATTTATTTTTTTCCACAAGTTTCTGGAAAATGACAAAAATTTTTTTTTTTTTTTATACAAAGTTGTCATTTAAATGATTTCTTTCTTTCACAAGCCATGGGTATATGTGGAATTACACCCCAAAATACATTCTGCTACATCTACCGACTATGGTGATACCATGTGTGTGAGACTTTTTGGGAGCCTAGCCACATACAGGAGCCTGAAATCCAATGACCACTTTGAAAGCCTGAAGGTGCGTAACTTCCTCATTACACTTCCTCACTACCTATTACAGTTTTGAAGACCCTGACATGCCAGGAAAGCACCAACCCCCCCCCAAATGACCCCTTTCTGGAAAGTAGACACCCCAAGTAATTTAAAAAGAGGCATGGTGAGTATTTTGCAGATCTCATTTTTTCTCACAAGGTTTTGAAATAGAAAAAAAAATAGAAAAAAATATGTTTTTGTTTTTTTTCTTCATTTTTCAAAAACTTGTGGCAACAAATGAGATCTGAAAAATACTTACCGTGCTTCTTATCAAATTCTTTGGGGTGTCTAGTTTCCAAAAAGGGGTAATTGGGGGGGGGGTAGGTGCTATCCTGGCATTTCAGGGCCTCCGAAACTGTGATAGGTAGTGTGGAAGTGTAATGAGGAAATAAAGCCCTTTAAAAGCCTGAAGGTGCTTATTGGATTTTGGGGTCCTTTACTTGGCTAGACTGCCTCACATGTGGTACCCCCATACTCAGGAGAAGTAGCAGAATGTATTTCGGGGAGTAATTCCACATATACCCATGGCATGTGTGAGCAAAATATCATTTAAGTGACAATTATGTGTAAAAAAATATATATTTTTTTTGTCATCTTCCAAAAACTTGTGGTAAAAAATTTATTCTTCTATTGATTCAACATGCCTCTCAGCAAATAGTTTGGGGTGTCTACTTAACAAAAAAAGATTGTTTTGGGGGGTGGGGGCATTCTATGCACAGCATTAGAAGTTTATGCTACACATCATTCACTCTTCTAACCACCTGAAGATCAAGCCTTTTCTGACACTTTTTGTTCACATGAAAAAAATCAGTATTTTGTGCTAGGAAATTAATTTAAACCCCCCAACATAATATATTTTTTTAAAACAGACACCCTAGTAAATAAAATGGTGGGTACTACAATTTTTCATGGCACATAGTACTCGCGCAGCGATTTTTCAAATGTACTTTTTTCACTTTTAATGCACAAAAACACAATATATTGGCTAATTATTTGGTACAATATAAAAGATGATGGTATGCCAAGTAAATAGATACCAAACATGACATGCTTTAAAACTGCGCATGCCCCGTGCAATGGCGACAAACTGCAAACATTTTTAATATACATAGGCAATGCTTTAAAAGCCTTTAAAAGCTACCACTTTAGATTTACAGAGGAGGTCTAGTGTTAGAATTACTGCCCTTGATCTGACGTTCACGGCAATACCTCACATGCATGGTGCAACCGCTGTTTACATACCGGCACAGGGTCAAGGCATGGGTGTGCGCGCATGGGAGGGGCGTTTTGTTTTTAGTTATTTTGATTTTTTTTTTATTATTTTTACATTGTACCTTTCATTTTTTTTTTAGCACTTTTAATGCTATACCAGGGAATGCAAATATCCCCTATAACTTCAAAGGCCATTGTCATATATTCTTTTTTGAGAAATCTGGGGTCTATCAGACTCTGGATATCTCCTCTGCCCTTACATTATCTAAACACTGTAAACACTGCAGCTGTGCTCTGTGTCACTGTTTGCCGGCACCCGGTGATTAACACCCGCTGCCACGATCGGCGGGACAGGTAGGGCCAGCACGTGCCTCACGTGAGCCACCTACCTGTTTTGCAGAATGACGTTTAAAAATGGTGTTCTGCGCAGCGGTGCCTCCCTGCCTCAGTAAAAACACTGTGGCTGGTCGGCAGCCAATTAAGGAATATCTTTAAAAAACAACAACCTGGAAACTATTAGTAGGCCTGAGGACTCCACTAAATGTAAGCAATGTGATTCAAAGCAGCAGTTTGTGAAAGAGGAAAGAATACTAAAATTGTTTACAGCAAAGGCAAAGTTTAAAGAGAGGGATTTGTTGTCACAACTCTCCAAAAGCTTTGGTTTCCAGAACAAATATGTGAGAATATTGGTTACTAGGCACAAAAGATAGACAATGGGGTTTATTTACTAAAGGCAGGCAGACAGACTGTGCACTTTGCAAGTGCAGTTACACTCTGAGAATATTATGCTGAGAGTAGTATGTGACAAGACACATATTAATTACACAGGTTCTGAGGCTAATTTAATGCAGATAAGGCACTAAGTGAGTTTAATTACCACCTTAATTAGCCGAAGAACATGTGTAATTAATATGTGTTCATGTTTAAAAGGGATGAGGTGGCAACCACTGTCACAGTCAGAGTGACCTGTCCTCTGCCTCTCCCAACACAGCTTCCTTTCCACTGGGTGGGAGGGAGGGCTGTGCTGGGAGTGTAGACCCATCCCCTTCCCTGAGCCTCTCTGTGACAGTGGGGGAGATTTACTAAAACTGCTGCACTCAGAAGCTGGTGCAGCTTTGCATGGTAGCCAATCAGCTTCTAACTTCAGCTTATTCAAGCTTTGGCAACAAAACATAGAAGCTAACTGGTTTAACTCCAGCGTCCAATCCATTCACTATACAGCAAGCTCCCCAAAGACATCCTGTATTCAAGCTGCCTGACTGTGATCGGCCCCTGCCCACTGCCGGGGAGGAGGGGATAGCTGGACCAGGCTCAGTTAGCTCAGGCGAGGCCACATACAGGACACACCAAGGGGACACCTTAACCCATACACTTCTAGGGAAGCACAGTGTTCCTGCACTGCTGTCACTGTACTCTGAACTTATCTACTATCCCTGGGGCGTTCCATTCTAATGTCACCTTACAACAGGAGGCATCCCTGGACTGGAGGTTTCAGTCTGTCTATGAAGGGGCCCCTGGACTGGAAATAGAAGTCTCTCTATACGGGAGCCCTTAGACTGTAGATAGCAGTCTTTATTGGGAATGCTTCCGTAGAGAAACTGCTAACTCCAATCCAGGGGCCCCTTCATAGAGAGACTGTCTCCTTCAGTCTAGGGGCCCCTCCATGGAGAGACTGTCACCTTAATCCCTGGGGGCCCTCCTTGGGGTAAATATAATCCCTCACATTAATCTTGTCATGCCCATTGGTCTCTGTGGCATGCAAAACAGAACTTGTTTTTTTCATGGGCGTTGCTAGTTTGATTCGATGTTTGACTTTTTAAGTGCAAATCAGGTAAATTACTTGTTATGGGTATTTTCAGTGTTTCCACATCATGTTTATACTGTTTAAATATTAATTGTCCTACTTTAATAGGAGTTCTGTCATTTATTCTTGTTGTCAGTAAAAACATGCTCTGTCAGTAAATTTTCCATGTTTTGCCAGTAAAACAAATTGAGGGAGGTTGGTAACCCTGACACAACTGTGTGAGCTTTAGTTTGTAAAGGTGCTATACTTTTATCTAATACAGTATGTCTCCAGGATTTGATGCATGCCTCCAGTCAACAACACCCTGATAATCTTCTGTTGCATGTCTGCTGTCTATGGCAGATTTTTGTAGCATCACATTCACTGAATATTATGTGCAGCCCTTTAGTAATGTCAGAGGCTGGACTTTATGACCCTTTTTTATTAAAGTGGATTTGCAAGCAACAAAAATAAAGTCTATTTCATTCTATGAAACATGTAACTACCTATCCTGTGTCATTGTGTTTTCCTGCCATTCATCCCCAGAGGACATCTGGTATGACGAAACACATTGGGCGGAGTCTCCCTTGTGACATCATGATGTAAGCATCACCATTTCTACCGTTCCCTGCTGTTTGATGATATGATTGCTATATAGTTCATAATGCTTGTAAGTGCGTTTCTGTTTGCTCAATAAATGGCTTTTGAACTATCTGCACTGTGTGAGGCATCTTTTTTTAATTTTTATATGAGTGTAAGTCAACTCCATGAGATTGGGACGGTTTGATGAGCATCTGATGATAATTGTGATCTGACTTAAGTTATATTAATCTGGATGGAAGTATTCATAACAAGCGTTTGTTGACCCCCTATAGTCCAGGTCAAAAGGTCTGGAAAGTCTCCAATTTGTCATCACAGTGGTGCGATATTCACATTGGTGGTTATATTGATATGAAGATTTTCAGCTATTCATCACAAAACAAGGGGACTGTTCTACATACCCTACAGTATAAGGACTGCTCCACATATGTTAATTAAGTGGCATGGCAAGACCACTTACTGTTATCTCACATATATATTCTTATTATTATAGCCAAATTTACCACCCTAACTCCTCCCACAGTTTTTACACTACATAGACAGTAATATACCCAAACGTGCGGATTGTTCCCGATTGGTGTGCTATTACTTTGTGGAATGTTTCTCCAAATGGTTCACAAAATATCAGTGTTTTTGTGGTGAAATTGGTCCCATAGGAATGAATGGCGGAATGTTCAAAACTAGAGTGGGAGCTGACAAAAGCTAGAGTGTGAGCTGAAAAATCAGGACATGAATTCTAAACTGCCATCACTCCCTCATTTTTAAGCCCACCTACACAAATCTTATATCAAAACGTTCAGCCATCCCTGCTGCCACTAAAAATGCCCACGGCTAAGCCATAGTCCTGATAGTTTTCACAATATGACCATTTGTTTGCAGCTCACGCCGCGCATTGACATCCAGTACTATGTGTGATATCGGCACAACAGGATACCAACATTCTCTGGGGAGCAGGGGCGGACTGACCATTTGGAAACTCGGGCACTGCCCGAGGGCCCAGGATCAGTAGGGGGCCCCATGAGATGCCCCTGGTACCTTTTTCAAAGGCTTTTTTGAGTTTGGCCAAGGACACAGGGGCCCCATGATCCCCTATTGCCCAGGGGCCCCATGAGTTGTCAGTCCGCCCCTGCTGGGGAGTAATGAAGTGGAGGTTGCATGCACCACTGGGCTTCAAGAGTCCACTTTACATCATGAATACAAAAAGGTCAATACTCTTAATGCTGGATACCTACCAAAACTCCAGATACATATAGATAAGATAACTGTAGACAGTAGTCACAACTCATTACCGACAGAAGTTTAGACAGAGGTAGGAGTATCTGTTCTGACATTCTGGGGTTTATTTACTAAAGCTGGAGAGTCCAAAATCAGACTCCCTTCTGCATAGAAACCAATCAGCTTCTAACCTCAGCTTGTTCAATGAAGCTTTGGCAATGAAACCTGGAAGCTGATTGGTTTCTATGCAGAAGGGAGTCTGATTTTGGACTCTCCAGCTTTAGTAAATAAACCCCTCTATGTCAGTATACCTACACAACTATAGGCTACCTTATATTTCATCTCCACCTTTTTTGCCACAGGAGTACAGGCTTTGTAATATCCTAGCTTGTGAACACATTAGTGTCTCTCGGGGTTAGCATTTAACATGCATTCAGAGACTGGGGGGCTGAATACAGATTTTATTGAGTATCATTTGTTGCTTTAAAATGACTGTCAACAAAAAGAAAAAAGGCCATTTTGCATTAGAAGATTAATAATATCTATACTACCGGTACTTCCTTTTGCCTCAAACCCTCCTTCACTGTCAGAACTAGGTAAAGAATCTTCCTTCATCATCAGATGATTTAGATGTGTCAGATGCCTGCCTCTCCTACTGTGCACTATGGCTCTAAATGCGACTACTACATCACTCTTGTGTGCTTGACAGCACGAGATTGTTGTAATACATCAAAGAGCACCACATGAAAAATGCTTAGGAATCCAAAGTCTGTATTGTTCAACAAAGGCTTGATAACCGCTTCCCGACTGCCCTATAGTAGAAATACTGCTACAGGGCGGCATGGGTGCGCAAAATCACTTATATATATACGTAATTTTGCATTTCCAGGTAGGGGGTGCGCGCGCCCTAAACGCTCCACCATTCATGGCCATCAATCACCAGGTCCTGGGCGGTGATTACTCACCTGCCCTCGGTGATTTCTGAGGATCTCCGACAGGAAGGAGAACTATTTTGTTTACTAACAGTTCTCCTCCCTGTCAGCTCAGGCACACTGTTTGGATGGCTGTGCACAGCCATCCAAAGCAGTGTGATTACAGTGAAGCACACTGACACGACCCCCTAATAAAACACTCCCTGCACACAGTTAACCCTTTGATCACCCCTCATATTAACCCCTTGCTGCCCAGAGGCATTAGTACAGTGTCAGTGCTTTTTTTTTAGCACTGATCACTGTATTGGTGTCACTGGGGATGTCAGTGACACCAAGTCAGTTCCCCCTAGTGTCAGAATGCCCGCCGCAGTCCTTCTATAAGTTGCTGATCGCCGTCATTATTAGTAAAAATAAAAAAAAAATAAATCCCAGTATATATCGCCATTTGTAAACACTAAAACTTTCACGTAAATCAATTAATTTACACGTATTGGGATTTATTTTAGCAAAGACGTGTAGAAGAATACATTTTAGTGTAAATTTATGATGACATTTGATTTTTAAAATTTTTTTACTGGGCATATTTAATAGCAAAAAGTCAAAAATATTGTTTTTTTCTCAAAATTGTTGGTCTCTTTTTTATATAGCACAAAAATAAAAAATGCACAGGTGATCAAATACCACCAAAAGAAAGCTCTATTTGTGGGAAAAAAGGGCATAAATTTCATTATGGTGCAGCATTGCATGACCGTGCAATTGTCAGTTAAAGTAACGCAGTAACTCAAAAAAATGGCCTGGTCAGGAAGAGAGGTAAATCTTCAGGAGGGCAAATGGATAAAGAAGAAGGTCCTTCGAAACACGTAGCCATGACTACTACTCCACACACGTGATATCATCCAGGAAATCTCCTGCAAAACACTGTGCCTGTGTACAGAGCTCTGTCCTCCAGCTGCAGTTATTCCTCCATCTGACAGCACTGCTATCTAGGATTACAAGTGTGAACACAGAGAGGCGTCCATGCTGGGAGTACATGCTTTTTCTATTTTAATTTTGTGGGTGGCTATTTTTGCATTTGATTTTAATATTAAAGCTTTTTACGCTAATGCACCTTCTTCTTGTTTGTTTGTATGTCTATTGTTCAACTGGTTGCAACAAGCAAAGCAAAGGACATCAAACATATTTTGGGGTCTACACAATCTCCCTTTATCACAGCTGGGTGATACTGGCAGTGGCAGAATGTTAAATGGACTCAAGACTATTCCACGTCTGCGTTACCATCATTTATTGTTGTTTATAACATCCCCTGCCTGTAGAGTAGTCTGCTTAGGAGTATTTTGAGGTACATTTATTATTCTGGAATTTCACCCGCCCCCTGATGAAGACAGATTGTATGTCTCCCAAAATGTGTTGAATGTCTTTTTCCCTGCTTGTTGTAACCAGTTGAACAATAAAGACATTGTACTCAAGGATTTTTTATTTGGCGTGCTCTGTTACCTATTATGCTTGGATTTCTTGATCCGGGTAAACATCCTCTCTTGGGGGGTCCCTGTCTTTTTGGTGAGCTTTTGAACACAAGACAATTGAGCTCAAGCATTTATTTTATGCATTTTGATCAGGGGTGGACTGACAACTCATGGCAATAGGGGATCATGGGGGCCCTTTGTCCTTGCCCAAACTCAAAACAGCCTATGAAAAAGGTACCAGGGGCATATCATGGGGGCCCCCTACTGACCCCAGGCCCTCGGGCAGTGCCCGAGTTTCCAAATGGTCAGTCCGCCCCTGATTTTGATAACCTTTGGACATCTGCCGCCAGCACCCCTCCAACACTACAGTACCTCTTGAGCATGATATTGTTGTTCCCCCACCATAGCTAGCTCTGTTCCTGGGTTCACCCATCAGTGTAGAAAGCTGAAAAAAAAAAAAACCTTCCTGTTGTGGATTTTTCTGCTGCATCCACCTTAATACCCTAAGCAATGACCTCTGTGTGTCTAATGGTAAGTAAGACCATGGCTGGAGCACCCCTATGATAGGAAACCTGATCAAACTGAGCATTTTAGCAGAATTCGCTCATTTTATGTTTCTAGGATTTATAGTCTATACAGATGTTTATATTACCATAGAGGATAGTTCTTTTAATGTAAACTTGTTTCTATGATAAGCAAGCTAAAGCAGTGGCCCACACCTGATGGATTCCTTTCCAGTGAGCAAACTGGTGACTGTTTAAATTTTATGTCCTCATTATGAATAGGTGGATCGAGTTCTATCCACCTGTGAAGCTCAAAAGCTTAAGACAGAGATTAGATACATTATAACACCTTTGTTATAAGGCAGGAAGAACAGATTTATTTAACAATCTTTCCTCCGTGAAGTCTGGTGTCTCCTCAATACAGCTGAAAGTGACACAGCAAACTGGCTCACTGTGTCGGTATGAAAATATTTCTGTCCATGAGTCACTAAAGAGACAGAACTCAAAATCTGTAGAGCATTTTTCACATATTTCTCTTCACAATTTATAGTTGTCAATTGTTATTTATTTTAACATTTAGAAAAAAGTACTTAAAACATATTTGCTAGGTCTGCTAAAGTTGTTGCAGGGGAACAGTAACTGGCAAGACTACCAATGGAATTTACTGAGAAAACAAGCGTACTATAATGGTTTGATCCTTAGAGGCATGTACAGTACTTACTACTCTAGATGATAAAGTAGATGTAAATTTTACCTGAATTACATTTATTTTGCTAATGCATTTTGTAGCACCCAATTACTCCTTGAGGGCAGTTAGGGGTCCCCAAGTGGCTTGGTGGGCCAATTTTTCACCTTACCTCTGGATCCTTAAAGGTTAAGTTCACCTTTAAAAATAAAAAAAATGCACATATTTTTGCAGGTAAAAAAATATGCATTTATTATTTTTTTTACTCTGCAGCCTGTAAGGCATTGCACCCACATTCGGCAGATAAGGGGTGGATCTTGCAGACACCTGTCTGGCTATACCTCATATGGGCAGGCAGTTACTGAATGGCAGGAAGAATCAAAGTTCTCTGTTGCCCCAGTGACAGCGTCTTCTCGGACGAAACACATAGGGCATGGTTACAGTGGCCCAATTGACAGTGCACATGCCCAGACCCTTGATAGGTGCCAGATTGGTGCATTTCACAGATTTCTGGACAGCAAATTGTGTGGACTCTTGGTTGAAGGCAACCGTATTCAACTTCAGGGAGCAGTAGTTCTGGTTCCATTCACAGAAATACTGTATATACAGGTTTCTATTCTACCTGGTTTATGGTTCACAAAACAGATGGGGGTTGGCGTCTGGTTATAGACCTAAAAATGCTGAACTGCTTTATCCTCTTGGAAAAGTTCAAGATTGTGTTCATCCACATGATCAAATAGTACAGGTGACTGGATGCTTTTGTTGGATCTGCAGGACTCTTACCTTCACATCCCAATCCTTCATTCCTTCCAAATATACCTGAGGTTTGCAGTTGGACAGACACATTTATAGGTTAGCAGCCTTCCTTTCAGTGTATGCACTCCTCGAAGGATGTTCACAAAAGTTCTCATTGCCGCATGATGTGGAAATGTGAGTACTAAATCATAAAACATTATTATTTATGAACTTTTGTATTCTTGAAAAGCACTAGTTAGACATTAACTGCAGTTCTTTGAATAGGCTATTTACCATCTGTTTCGTTACCATAAAACCCTTTTTGAAGGGTTAGTATGTTAGTATGGCCACCTGGTTGATGTGTGGAAGTAGGCCCTGGACTCTTTGTAATTTCAAAAGCAAGATGGCGGCGGGAGCGGACGCACATCAGTGAGCTCCTGAGCTCCTGAGCTCCTGCGCTCCTGGCCCCAATCTGCCGCCATCTGGGCCACAGCGGACCCTAGCGGGGCCCCTATGACACTCCGGTCCCTGCCTGGCCACCAAGGAAGGCCACCGGACCCTTTCCCGGAGGTCTACCGCGCACCCGAAGCCGCGGCCGACCCGGATAGCCGGACATCCGCCCGGACTGCCGCCGCTCCGTCCCCCGGCTCCCGCCGACCTGCCTGCCTCCCCAGGGTCCTCCCCATCAGCCCTGGGTCCTCGCTGACCACCAGGAACCGGCTCGACCCTACAGTGGCCTGCTGCTCCACCACCCAGCCTGCCGACCTGCCCATCTCCCTGGAGCCCTCCCCTCCGGCTCTCAGGCCACCAGCATCCAGCCGCTGGCACCCAGCTGCCACCTTGGGACACCCTGCTGCCGACACCCAGCTGCCTGCATCCAGCGGCCCTGCCTGGGGGCTGCTTCGGGCCGCCGAGCACCCTGCATCAACTGGCACCCAGCCCCAGACCAGGGACCTCTCCCGGCCCCCCGAGAACCACGACCCTGCCACACCTCCGCCAACCGCATCAAGAGGGTAAGCCTCCACTACCAGCTCCCTCCCTCCGGGTACCACGTGGTCGGGCACCTACCACTGAACAGCCCAAACACTTGCCCAATCCGGCGGAGTCAAGCCTGCCATGCAGCCCTACCGCTCCCACCGACGCTGGGCCCCTAGCACCCTCATTCGCTGGCCCGCAACATCCACTTGTGCTGCCCACTTCACCCACGGTCGCCGAGCCCTACTGCAACTAACCCGCTCCACCTCCAGACGTTGGTCCACACCACCTCCTGCCGACGGCCCTTCAACACCTCCTGACGCCGGACCCTTCAGCACCTTCAGCGCCTCCCGACGCCGAGCCCTCAGCACCTGGCCCACAACATCCGCCTGCGCTGCCTCACTTCGGCCACGGAAGCCGAGCCCTACTACAAAAACCAATGCCTAGCCCACTCCACCTCCAGACGTCGATCCACACCACCTACAACACCTCCCGAAGCCGGCCTAAATCACCTCCTGACGCCGGCCTACACCACCTCCTGACGTCGAGCTTTTTGCACCCCTGACACCGGGCCTTCTGCACCCCTGGCGCCGGGCCTTCTGCACCCCCAACGCCGGGCCTTCAGTACCCCCGACGCCGGGCCTTCAGCACCCCCGATGCCGGGCCTTCAGCACCCCTGACGCCGGGCCCTCTGCACCTCCTGCCACCGGGTCCTCTGTACCTCCTGCCACCGGGTCCTCTGCACCTCCTGCCACCGGACCCTCTGCGCCTCCTGACACCGGGTCCTCTGCTACTCCTGACGCCAGGCCCTCAACACCTCCTGACGTCGGGCCCTCATCACCTCCCGAAGCTGTGCACTCAACGCCTCCTGACGCCGGGCCTCCAGTACCCCTGACGCGGGGCCCACATCGCCCCCTATCACCGTGTCCCACGGCTCGTCCAACCGCCGCACCACTGTGCCCACTGACGCCGTGCCACAACACCCGCGGATGCCGGCTTTCAGCACCCACAGACTGCAACCAACCAGCTGCGGCCCCAGCCGCCCACCACTCCTTCTCCCCTCCTACGATCGGTCACTGATGAACTCCGTCACGGCATAACGGACTCTCCCCATCCTCATGCCCTGACCGAAACCTCCCTCCTCTCCGACCCGATCAGAATTCTGCCCACCGTAGCATGCCACCTGCACTCCTCCTCCTTGTTCTCCTCTCCTCCATCCCCAAACTTGCCTCCCTCTACCCCCCTACTCCCCCAAAACACCTCTACATCGCACCCTCACTTCTTCCCTCCCCCTTCTACGGCTCTCACCACCTCCTCCTACTACTCCACTCCCCCGCCGACGCACAAGCCGCCACCAACCGACCCTCGCGCTCCCGCACCTCCCATTCCCATGCCACCTTCCTCACCCTCCTCCTTCTCCTAACCGCCGGTGACATCTCCCCGAACCCTGGCCCTCCATCTCCCCACTCCCCCACCCGGCACCCCCCTACACACGCCAACCACCGCAACCCCCTCAATCTCATATCTGTCCCCCTCCTCCCCACATCCCCTCCCCTTTTGGTTGCACTCCTGAACGCCCGTTCGGTTTGCAACAAGCTCACCGCCATCCATGACCTCTTTGTCTCCCACTCCCTCAACCTCCTAGCGGTTACCGAAACCTGGATCCAAGCCACTGACTCCACTTCCCCTGCTGCCCTCTCCTATGGAGGCCTCGTCTGGACTCATTCAACCAGACCGAGCGGACGCAGAGGCGGAGGGGTCGCTATGCTCCTACCACCGCTGAGCACCTTCCAGGTCCTCCCTAACCCTCCCTCCCTATCCTTCTCCTCCTTCGAGGTCCACTGCATCCGGCTCTTCTCTCCCACCCCCCTACGGATTGCGGTAATCTATCGGCCTCCTGGCTCCGCATCCCCCTTCCTTGACGACTTTGCAGCCTGGCTTCCCTTTTTCCTCTCCTCAGAGCTACCGACCATCATCCTAGGCGACTTAAATATCCCGATCAACGCCAACAGTCCGGCTACTTCCCAACTCCTCCTTCTAACCTCCTCCTTCGCGCTCACACAGCACACCCAGTCCTCCACCCACTCCAACGGAAACACCCTAGACCTCGTTTTCTCCCACCTCTGCACCCCCCACGACTTCACTAACACCCCCTTCCCTCTCTCTGACCACCACCTCCTCACATTTTCCATCTCCCCCTCCCTCAACTCCCCCCCCCCCCAAAGCGTCTAACCATCACCCGCAACCTCCGCAATCTGAACCCGACCCATCTCCACCCAGCAGCTGACCGTCTGTATGACAGCATTCTCCCTCTGTCATGCCCTGACCTGGCCACTACTGCATACAACGACTCACTGCTAGCTGCCCTTGACTCCCTGGCACCCCTAACCACTCGTAGCATTAGACCCCGATCGCTTCAACCCTGGCAAACCGACCACACAAAATGCCTCAAACGACGCAGTCGCGCGCTGGAGCTCTTATGGCGCAAAACCAGATCCCCTCCCGCGTTCTCCCTCTATAAAGCCGCCTACCTCGCCTACACCACCTCCCTCCACGCCGCCAAGCAAGCCTATTTCATAACCCTTATCCGCACCCTCTCCACCTGCCCTCGTTGGCTCTTCTCCACCTTCAAATCCCTGCTCTCTCCCCCCCCACTGCCACCCAGCACCTCACTCACCGCCCACGAGATTGCCACTCACTTCCAGAAAAAGATTGACGCAATCCGTAAGGACATTGTTAACTCACAATCCACCTCTCCACCCAGCCTCCCGCCCTCCTCCAACCCTCCTACCCTCCCCTCCCCCGACCTCATAGCCACACTACACCCCACTATACCCACTGCCCCGCACACCATCACCTCCCCAACACTCCGCTCCTTCAGCCCAACTACCTCTGGGGAGGTCACTAAGGTCTTCACTGAAGCCCGCCTCACCACCTGCCCCCTGGACCCTATCCCCTCACAGCTCCTTCAGTCACCCCCCCTCCATCATCCGCTCCCTCACCCACATCTTCAGTCTCTCCCTCTCCACAGGCACCTTCCCCTCCCCTCTAAAGCACGCACACATCACCCCCATACTCAAAAAGCCCTCCCTTGACCCCACTAACCTTAACAACCTTAGACCCATCTCCTTGTTGCCCTTCACTTCCAAGCTCCTTGAGCGCCTGGTCTACAATCGCCTAAGCACCCACCTCACTGATAACAACCTCCTTGACCCCCTACAGTCTGGCTTCCGCCCCCTGCACTCCATCGAAACCGCCCTACTTAAAATCACCAATGACCTGCTAACTGCCAAAGCCAATGGCCACTATTCTATCCTCCTGCTCCTTGACCTCTCCGCGGCCTTCGACACTGTTGACCACCCTCTCCTCCTTGCCAAACTGAACTCCCTTGGCATCAAGGACGCTGCTCTCTCCTGGTTCGCCTCCTACCTTTCAAAACGCTCCTTCAGCGTCACCTACAACACTGCCACCTCCCCCTCCCTTCCCCTCTCTGTCGGGGTCCCCCAAGGCTCTGTCCTCAGGCCCCTCCTCTTCTCCATCTATACCTCCTCCCTTGGCAAACTTATTCACTCCCACGGCTTCAATTACCACCTCTATGCCGACGACACCCAAATTTACCTCTCCACCCCCCACCTCACCCCCTCACTCTCTGCCCGCATCGCCCACCTCCTAAACGACATATCAGACTGGATGTTGCTCCATTTCCTCAAACTTAACCTATCCAAAACCGAGCTCCTGGTCTTCCCCCCTCCCCATGCCCCCCCCCATCCTCTCCATCACTACTAACAATGCCACCATCTCTCCCACCCCACACGCCAAAGTCCTGGGTGTCACCCTGGACTCCCACCTCTCCTTCCTACCCCACATCCAACTGCTATCTAGATCTTGCAGGCTCCACCTCCGCAACATCTCCAAGATACGCACATTCCTCACCCCAGACACTACCAAACAACTCGTACACTCCCTCATCATCTCACGCCTGGACTACTGCAACTCCCTTCTCACTGGCCTACCAAAACGAACGCTATCACCACTCCAGTCGATCCTAAACTCTGCGGCCAGACTCATCCACCTCAGCAAGCGCTCCACATCTGCCTCCCCCCTCTGTCAATCCCTTCATTGGCTCCCGATTGCCCAATGCATCAAGTTCAAGCTGCTAACCCTGACCTACAAGGCCACTCACAATGCCACCCCAAACTACATAACTGACCTGATACCCAGATACTACCCTACCCGTGCCCTCCGCTCCTCACAGGACCTCCTGCTCTCTAGCTCCCTGGTCTCCTCCTCCCACGCCTGATTGCAGGACTTCTCTAGGACTTCCCCCATCCTCTGGAACTCCCTACCCCAATCCATCAGACTGTCAACTACCCTCCTCACCTTCAGGCGCACCCTGAAAACCCTCCTCTTCAACGAAACCTACCCCAACCTCACCTAACACCCGACCTCACCTAACAATTAACCTCCTCCACTCCACCCACCACTCCATCCCCCACAGCCATCTCCTCCTGTGCCACCTTCCCCTCCCTCCTAGATTATAAGCTCGAAAGAGCAGGGCCCTCGAACCCCTCGTGTAGTGTATTGTTACTGTCTTGTCTCATGTTATGTCCCCCTGCTACTGTACAGCGCTGAGCATACCCTTTGGCGCTATATAAATACTGTATAATAATAATAATAATAATAATAATAATTTCTAACACCCCCTATGAAGTATTGTAATAGATCTTCCTGAGGGAGTTGACTTCAAAGAATATAACCACAGCTGGTGACCTAAACTGACCAGTTTCTTGAGGTCCACCCATTGACTGAAAGTGGCAAAGTCTTAAGATATTTGAAAGAGACCTGGGTACCTGGGTGGGTAGGTAGGTATAGAGCTGACATAAAAGGCAAGACACAGACCCCCTCATTCTTTTGACTGCTGAGCAGGATGTGAATGTAAGGTTGTCTGTGTAATTTACCTCCATTGTTTCTTTACCTGTAACTTCCTCTTTTTGCAATTGTCTCTGTCCATTGGCAACACTTTGTATTCTTTTTTTAATATCACTAGCTACTTTATATTTTGTTATATTTGAATAACAGCAATCTTCTTTTCTGTGTAAATAAATTAGAGCTTTACTTTTAGTACAGTTGTTATAATTTGTTATTAACTTTATTGGTTAATTGGTTATAATCACTTATATTTCCTAGCAAGCAAATAAGTGAGGTGGCATATGTGCAAGTGCCAACAGGCGTAAAGGTGAAAATAACATGAATCGTCCAAATATGACCTATAAATAATGTATACAACATTCAATAATCAATAAACTATAGTCATGTGACTATGGTGGTAAATATGAAGTCCACTGAAGTGATAATCCAATTCCGTAAATTCCGTGACTTGAGTGCTTACAGAATGGTAATGTGAAGAAGAAATGTCTAAAAGAGCACTCTCTCTCTAAACATTTTAGGGATTATCATCATAGGGATCCATCTTGTTTGACATTTTCAGGAATTGATATCATTCAACCCCACTGGAGATGGGGACATAAACGCAGGGCAGTTTCAAAATTGGAGACAAAATGGATAGTGGAACTGCGCTCTTTATCTCCACAAGGTCTTAACTTTGACCTTGACATCAACTGTTTTATAGATACCAGCTGAGGCTGACACTGTATTTTTAGTTATATATGCAATTTTAACATCCGTCTATTGAACTCCTATTTGGAATACTTTCTTTGGATGGATATAATTAAATTTTTATTATTATTTAGCTTTATATGCAATTTTTATGCCCCTATTTTTTATATAGATCCCAGTGCCTTGGTTTTATTGAGATATTTACTTTTAGATTTTTATATATATTTTTATATATATTTTTATTTCAATTTCTTAGTCATTAATATTACAACTTTTTAATATCTTTAATACTGATGATTTGGCTTTTTAGTGATTTTTATTTACCCATAATTTCCTTTATATTCGGATGACCTTTTAAACTAATTTGGGAATACATACCTTCTTTTTTATTCATTGTATGTTTGTGATAAGGTTATATTAAAGATTTTATGTTTGTACCTTTTTTATATAATTTATAGTTGCAAGAGGTATAATGTGTTTCATATTTTTATATTTCTTGATTGGTTTGTTTATTAATCACATCTGGCATTGTACATTGTATATTTTGTTTATTTCATTTTAGTCGCACATACTTTCCGGTTTCCATACAGCATTGTTACTTATATAATAATTTTTCAGGTGCATTAACTTGTTATTAAACCATTTTTTTATGAAGACGCAACTTTTCTTAATATTTGGCCTTTATATTTGTAAAATTTGGAAGGCTGTGACTTGTAGTACCACGGGGTATGTCCTTGTGGTTCACTGCTTGTAGCTTTACTCAGACTCCATCTAGCCTCGTGTATTGCTGTGGGCTTTTTGAAAATGGCGGCCGTAGTACTTCCGGTCCGGGCTATTTGCCTTGCACCTTACATTTATAATAATTACTGCCCCATTTTTTTATTGATTATATGTTTATCCCTTTTATTAGCCCCGCTGTATGGATTCCTCTTCAGCTGCATTACCACTTCTTAGTGGCAATGCGGCTTTCCGTACCTTCGAGCATGCGCAGTTTGTGTAAGATGGCGCCCGATCGCGCATGCGCATTCACCAATACATAAAGCAGATGTTCACAGCTGGAATGCTCCCTTTGAAGATGTGCTCGGGCACGAAACGCATTGGGAGGAGCCTAGCTGTGTACATCTTGCCGCCGAGGCCTTCAGGAAGGCCGGCGGCCATCTTTGGATTTCTGTGTTTTTACTTTATTTTGGCCAGATGTGAGTGCATTTTTATATACATATATTATCCATTCTTAAAAATAAAATACTGCACTATCAAGTACCTTCTTGGCTTGTTATTCCACAAGCCTTTCAGGGTGGATACCATTACATGCTTTGAGGGTCCCTGTCCATCGGTCATGTACATATGAGGAGATATCCTTGGAGAGTGTGCGTAAAGTCTGCTAATCAACTTGTATGCTGATGTGTGCCAGATGATTGCCTTGGTCCTGTCCACATCCAGATGACCATGACGGGTTACGCCATTTACACAAATGCGCAAAAAGATTGCGCTTCTGGTTAGTGCATTCACATTACCATTCTGTAAGCACTCAAGTCACGGAATTGGATTATCACTTCACTTTACTTTAGAGTTTCAGTGACAGTGGCGGTTCCTGCCAACCCAATCACTGGCTAGAGATTAGCTACCTCTGGGGACAACTGCTTAAGGTTTGGAAATTATTTCAGGGTATGGTGTCTGTAATGATGGGTAACAGTATCACCTCAAGGAGGATGTCTAAATGTGGTCAACCCTACCACCTGACTCCAAGGGAAAATATGATAAATATGAACCTGGGTGGCAAAATATATTAAGGATTGAGATTGGTGCACTGGGAAGAAGTTTTCTAAAAGAGGTATACTCAAGCTTAAGGCATGGGATGACTTGTGATATGATTATCATAAGAAGATGACAATCCCAAATGAAAGAGATGCTTAATGATTATGGTTGTTAAAGTCAATGAGTAGGGTAGAGGAAGTGAATGCTTTAACCATGGAATTTAAGGAGAAATCATTCCAAACAACACTTGAACATAGAGACAAGCAGGAACAGTCACAAAAGTCAACACCCTAGAGTTGTGGTAGTGATGATCAGAGGTACAATGCGCAATTGTCAGGATTGGGGCCTTATGCAGTTGCCCAGTTTTTGTCAGTGAAATGCTCAAGCTCTGATACGGACTGTCATCTTTCAGCAGTTGACAAAAAGGGAGAGCCACAACATAATGCCAAGTCTGATACTCCAGTAAAATCCCCAAATGAATTACAGAAATACTGTGAGCACAAGAACAGAAAGAGGAAAGCAGAGCAGCAAGGCAGGGAAAGGCCAGGCTGGAGTTAGAAGAGGATATGAAATCAAAGTCTAGTGGGAAATGTTATAGTAAGCTCACGGGAAAGACTCCACTTTGCTGCCTGTTGGATGACTAAGCAATATGAACATTTAAAATTGCAAAATGGATCCCTAAAAGAAGCTCTTGAAATAACCAAAAGTGACATGAGTAAGTTAGGAATTTCTTTGACAAACTCTGATGCTAGCAACCAACAAGAGATAAAAGATTACAGTAAGTGGTTGGTCAGTTGGTACAAAGGTTGAAGAATGCATAAAGTGAACTGAAGCAATTATCTGTCAGCTGCCAGGAGCAGCTTGCTCATTTTCCAGACAGAGTGGATAACAAAGCGACTGATTTAGGTATTTCTGAATTCAGTGGGAAATTATCCACACCTAGGGTATGTGACAATATGAATAAACCCCTGGAAGGTAGGAGCACTTGAAAAATTGCCCCTTTATCTTGTAAGCAGCCAGAAAAAGTTGCTAATCAAGTGTCAGCCACTGAATACTTTCAGTCAAAAAAAAAAACCTTTTGTTAATAGACGCTGTACCACTCTTTAAAATGGTTATGCATGTGGGTTATTTGGCCACATTGCTCAATTGTGTCTATCCTCTTCTGCTAGAAATGTAGTGAAACAAAATCCATATAGGACAACAAGACATTATATTCAAGTGTATTCAGCATGCTTTGGAACATGTCCTAGGTGTAAAAAGTATGAACAACCTAGATCATGGGTCCCATTCTAAAATATTAAGGTAAAGAATGTATCTATACAGGCTGAGAATAAGCAAATGAAAGGGAATGGATCTTTGAAGGAATTTCAAACTTCCAAAAAATGGAATTAAAAAGAAAAAGTACAGGTTATTAGAGAAAACATGCTGGTATTTGTGGTGTCTAGCATTTAACCACCTCCCGTTCTGTTGTTGTATATAAACGGCCAGACGGTGGCAGTGCAGGGTAGGGTGGCCATTTATAAACGGCTTGTGCACGCTCCCTGGGAGCGCGCAGCACCACGATCTGGTGCCCGCTGTGTCCTCCGGACACAGTGGAACACCGATCGTCAGACGGGACCTCGTGCAGGTCCAATCAGTGATCACATGCAGAGTAGTAAGCAAGATGTCACTTGTGACATCATTGCTTACTACGTCTGAAATCTGTGAATGATCCCAGAGGTCACATGGTACAAGGCTATTCACAACAGCCTTGTACCATGTGACAAGCTGTGACCAATCACAGCTCACTCAGTAGTTCTCAGTGGCTGCAAGAATGCAGCTAGACAGAAGGAGAAATTATTGCTTTTACATCCTTTATGGATGTAAAAGCAATCAGTGTTAAAAAAAAAAATCTTCATCACCCCCCACAAGTTGTACAGTGTCACCATGAACGGTAATGTCTGATGAACACAAACATACTTAAAATACTTGGGACAAAAGGTACTGGTATCAAATATCCAGTGATGCACTATATTCAGCATATGGATTAAATTATACTAAACGCATAGTTGCCAACATTTCAAAAAAAGTTTTAGTGACAGTGATTCCCGTTCACCTGTTGATGTGGGAGAGGTGTTACCTCTCCCACACTAGGTGTGGGAGAGGAGTTACCTTTTTGCTAACTTACTGCTGAAACAGCTGCATTTTTTTCTTTTGACGCACTTTAGAACAATTTTAGTTATGTTTTTTTTTTAATAAATACAGATATAATGCTCCTTAACCACTTGAGCTCCTGAGGAATTACCCCCCTTAATGACCAGGCCTCTTTTTGCTACTCGGTGCTGCACTAATTCAACTGATAATTGCGCGGTCATGCAATGCTGCACCCAAACGAAATTTACGTCCTTCTTTTCACACAAATAGAGCTTTCTTTTGGTGGTATTTGATCACCTGTGCGGTTTTTATTTTTCACACTATAAACAAAAAAAGACCCAAAATTTTGAAGAAAAACAATATTTTTTACTTTCAGCTAGTAAACTCAAAGTTAGTTATAAATTTAGGCCAAAATGTATTCTGCTGCATGTTTTTGGTAAAAAAAAATCCCAATAAGTGTATATTGATTGCTTTATGTGAAAGTTATAGCATCTACAAACTATGGTATAGATACTGCAATTTACGCCATTTTTTTGCTATACAGCGCTGTGCTAGTTTAACGGACAATTGCGCAGTCATGCAATACATTGCATAAATGAAATTTACATCCTTTTTTTTCCACAAATTGAGCTTTCTTTCGGTGGTATTTGATCGCCTGTGCGTTTTTTATTTTTTGCGCTATAAAAAAAAAACGCTGACAATTTTGAGGAAAAAAAACAATATTTTGGACTTTTTGCTATAAAACATGTCCAGTAAAAAAAAAATTAAAAAATCAAATTCAGTCATAAATTTCTGCCAAAATGCATTCTGCGACATGTCTTTGCTACAAAAAAACCCAATACGTGTAAATTAATTGGTTTACGTGAAAGTTATAGCGTTTACAAATGGCAGGAAAGATACTGGTATTTTTAATTTTTTTTTATACTAATAATGGCGGCGATCAGCGACTTATGGCGGCTATCAGTGACTTATGGCGGCAATCAGCGACGTATGGCGGCGATCAGTGACTTATGGCGGCAATCAGCGACTTATGACAGGACTGTGGCAGACATTCTGACATGGGGGGAACTGACTTGGGGTCACTGACATCCCCAGTGACACCAATGCAGTGATCAGTGCAAAAAAAAACCCACTGACACTGTACTAATGGCACTGGGGAGGAAGGGGTTAACTTTATTATTCAGTGAAAGGGTTAACTGTGTGAGGGGAGTGTTTTACTAGGGGGCTGGGGTGTGTACTGCAGGGAACATCACTGATCGGGACAGATAAACTCTTCTGTCCCGATCAGCGTGTCAGGAGCTGTAAGGGAACTGACAGAAAGCACAGCTACTGCAGCTGTGCTCTCTGTCACTGATTGCCCCTAATCGCCGGGACATAGCCGGTAACGACCGGCTGTGACCCGGCGACTGACATCCGCGGCCATGATCGGCGGGACAGGTAGGGCGGCGGCGAGCCTCGCGTGCGCCCCTTACCTGGGTTTTGCCCAGCCGTGCCGCCCTTCCGCCATATTTCTACAGTGGCTGGGCGGCATGTGGTTAAAGCAGAGTTCCACCCAAAAGTGGAAGCTCCACTTGCTTGGCTCCTCCCCCTCCACTGCTATATTTGGCACCTTTTGGGGGGGAGGGGGGAGTGGGTACCTGGTTTTGACAGGTACCCGCTCCCACTTCCAGCTCAGTTCAGTCCCCTCCTTCCTCCTGCAGTCTCCTGGGAACCTTCACAGGTCCCAGAAGACTCCCGGACCAATTAGGAGGCACAGCGCGACGCACACATGCACAGTGGGCACCAGGCTGTGAAGCCGCAAGCTGTCACACCCTGGTGCCCACAGTTGAGATGTCGGCGCCGTGGAGGAGAGAGAGAAGGGACGACATGGGTGAATACATCACTGGACCCTGGGACAGGTAAATGTGTGTTTATTAAAAGTCAGCAACTACAGTTTTTGTAGCTGCTGACTTTTAATAAACACAAAAACGTCTGGAACTCCACTGTAACAACTACAAGTGAAATGTGTACGATAAAAAGGTCTTAGTTGGAACAGCATTAAATCTGTACCTTTTTTATTTTTTGATTGTTTTTACTACTCTTCTTTTTTCTTCTCTCTTTATTTCCTAATCTTTAATTACTTTAAGTAACGTTACCAGTCCATTAGCATACAATTTTCTTCTACGACTCTACAAGTAAATGTATAAGAAATTTTGTTTGAATTTCACAGATGTACTGTGAATTATAAGGTTCTGGTATTCTGGCATGAGTCTGGTGGGGACCCATAGGTTTGTTGCTTACTGCGACAAATGAGTATCATATTCAACAACCGTTGAAACCAGGGTATCCTTGGACATCCAGGTCTTATGTCGTATTGTAATTTTACATCCCTCAGTCTGCCTACAGCTTCAACCTGATCCCCGTGAGCAGGTGGGGTGAACCCACGTACTGAGGCTTGGCAATAGCATGCAGCATCGACCATCCCTATCTTCAGGGGCTGTGGTAAATACCAGCTGTTGCTCAGACTCTGGATCCTGTGGAAATCCCACTTTACCTGCCCACATTAGGACCCCTATGTTTTCTAACCTTTAAATGGCCAAACAGTTGCTTCAGTCTTGAATTCCTCCAGTTACCTTACACCGACATTCTCCTTCTGTTTTGTATCCATGTATGATTGTCCAGAGGCCTGCCCTACCACCATCTGAAGAAGCAACAACCACCATACCAACTTGGGAGGCAAAGGTGCAATGATTAGACCTTCCTTAACTATCTTTCACCATGTTGAACAGTGCCATATGCCTGATCCAATCTTTGCAAACTCAACACAGCATTCCTAAGCTATGGGACTAAAGATGCCAGGATCCCACCATCAATGTTGGAGTTCCATCCTCCCAAGGCAGTGGGGCGAGAAAACATTGCAGCTCAGGCACTCATGGTCTGGATGTGGGGTCCCTTGAGGCATAATGGCTTCTTTAATTGCTCTGTCTCAAGTCTATCTTGATGTGTTCATCAGATAGATAAGTTCCATCATGGTCAAGAAAGAAGAGGAGACTGCAATGGAGGTGGTGGGGGTCTTCTGGGCTGCCTTGTGTGAGTACAAAATCATTAAGAGAGGGCAAACATTCAAGAATGAGCTACAGGGGGAAATTATGTGGAAATGTGAGACCTACAGTTATTTATACTTCCAAGGACATCATAAACCATAAGACATCCTTATTTATGAACTTTTGTATTCTCAAAAAGCACTAGTTGGTCCAAGGCCGTCTTTAACGTGAGGCAAACGGGGCAGCTGCCATGGGCCCAGTCAGTATTGTGGGGCCCAAAGCAGCTGTACCTTAAACCTGCTCTTTTCCATGGTTTGCTGGCACTGGACACAGATGGGGAGTCAGCCACATTTACCTGCTCTAGTCCTGGCTGCAGCCCTGTTAGTACGGAGTAATCTGTCCTCTTCCACACAACTTCAATTCCACTGGGGGGAGCTGCCACTGTACGTGCAGAGAGTCTGGGGCTATCTGCCTCTGTGCCCCCCCTCCCTCCGAGGCCCTACTGTGGCAGTGTCCGACTGATCCCATCACCACACAGCAAGTGCCCCATGTCGTCCTGTGCCCACAGTGACAGACCTGACTGGCACCTTGTGGAGGAGGAGGAGGGGAGAGCCAGACCAGAGTCAACTGGTGGGTAGGCACCTTAATCCCTACACTGCTGGGGGTAGCACAGTGTTCTTGCACTCTGCACTGATTTACTATCCCAGGGGCTTTTCATTCTAATGTCAGCCTACAATAGGAGGGGCCCTGGACTAGAGGTATCTGTATTTCTATGGAGGGGCCCCTGGACTGGAGATAGTAGTCTCTCTATGGAGGGGCCCCCGGCCCCTGAACTGGAGGTGGCAGTCTGTCTATGGAGGGGCCCCTGGACTGGAGGTAGCAGCCTCTCTATGTAGGGCATCCATAAAGATATTGCTACCTACAGTCCAGGGGTACCTTCATTAAGAGATTTCAACCTCCAGTCCAGGGGCCCCTCCATAGGGAGACTGCCAGGTTCAGTCAGGGGGCCCCTCCACAGAAAGATTGCCAGGTTAACCACTAGCAACCAGTCAGTGGGTGGTAAGGATATTCAGTAATTTCTAGCAACCAATCAGTGAGTGGCAGGGGCGGACTGACCATTTGGAAACTCGGGCACTGCCCGAGGGCCCGGGGTCAGTAAGGGGTCCCATGAGATGCCCCTGGTACCTTTTTCATAGGCTTTTTTGAGTTTGGGCAAGGACACAGGGGCCCCATGATCCCCTATTGCCCGGGGGCCCCATGAGTTGTCAGTCCGCCCCTGGTGAGTGGTAAGGGTGTGCAGTAACCTTTAGCAACCAATGAGCAGTAATGATATAAAGTAGCCTCTAGCAATCAGTGTGTGGTAATGATATTCTGTAACCTCTGGTAACCAATTGCAATCGCTGCCTGATCTGCAGTAAACTGATTTTGAGTCTAGCTACTATTTATGGTATGTCTCAAAGCAGGGGGAGAGCGAAATTGAAAATGGGGAGGTCGGGGCCCCAAAAAATGTGGGTCCGGGGTCCAATCAATATTAAAGATGGCCCTGAGTTGGTCAATACTGCAATTCTTTGAATAGGCTATTTACCATCTTTTTGGTCACCATAAAACTTCCCTTGAAGGGTTTTTGAAGAGGTTTATGTTAGTATAGCCACCTGGTTGATGTAAAGAAGTAGGCCCTTAACTCTGTCATTTCTAACATCCCTATGAAGCAGTGTAATAGATCTTCTTGAGGGAGTTGACTTCAAAGAATGTAAGCACAGCTGGGACTCTCTCTCTTTTATAACATCTGGTGACCTAAACTTAAGATATGTGAAATGGAATATCTCTACCTGGGTGGGTATAGAGCTTGCCTAAAAAGCAAGACATGGATCCCCTCATTCTCTTGACCCCTGAGCACAATGGGAACATAAAGTTGTCTGTGTAACGTACCTCCATTCTTTCTTAATCTGTGACTTCCTCTTTCTGTAATTGTATCTATTCATTGGCAACACTTTGTATTCTATTTGTAACATCATTGCTTTTAAAGTTTTTACCAGCTACTTTATATTTTGTTATATTGGATTAATATCAAGCTTCTTTTCTGTGTACATAAATTGGATTTTTATTTTTTTAGCTGCTTAGTTGTTATTTGTTAATAACTTTAATGGTAATAGGCACATCAGGATTGGCTAGACTCTTATATTGATATAGACAAAAGGTTGTAATCACTTATTATATTTATCAGCAAGCGAATAAGTGAGGTGGCATAATCGCCAAATTAGCTCCTCTCATACTGCAAGGCCTCCAGGTTCACCACTACCTGGATGATTCTTCTGCTAGCCAGGGATTGAAATCAATCATTAGAGCACCGAGAAATCCTCATTCACACTCTGCAAAGATATGGCTGGATCATCAATTTCAAAAAGAGCCATCTCATGCTAACTCAACAGTTAACTGGAGGAGCTCTTCGACTCCGCTAAGGCCTCTGTTTCACTTCCACCAGACAAAGCGATAGTAGTAAGGAAAAGAATTCGGAATGCAGCAACCTCTGTTCATTTGACAGCTTCCCAGTGCCTCAGTCTTTTAGGCATGATGTCTTCATGTGTCCTTCAAGATATCCTGTGGGCATTGGTACCTGTGCCAGTTCCAACTGGCATTCCTAGGGCAATAGAGGAAACAGATCCTAGCTCAGTTGATAACCGTGTCACTCAGTTTTCCCATGCAATAAGTACTTGATATGCACATGCAGTAAAAAAAGAAAAAGGAGAGTGAATAGTTTCACCTCCTCTACTACCAAGAAGTCTTATCACATTGGCAGCTTTATATCTTGTGTCACGGTATAGGGGCCTGCCAATTATTAATCCCCTTATTAATGCCATTAATGCCCTGTATCACATGCCCTCAGCATCCTGCTCTGTATCGTTCCAATTGTCCCCTGTGTCCCTCAGCCAAATGGCCTAACTCAATGGCCTAATTCAATTACTCTGGGCCCCCCTCCCTCCTGGCCAGCTGCCCTGCCAGCTCGCTGCACACCTCCCAAATTGCCTTTCATCTAGGCCGACATCATCCCTGCCCCCAGGATGTCCCTGTCACCAGCCTGATTCATCCCTGGGGTCTATTATTCACTCCTCCCCCTCTCATCCTGTGGCCACAGGATGAGAGGTGAGACTTCCACCACCCCGTCCTGTCTCTTCCTCTCTGGCAGCCAGGAGGTGGTGAAATTCACACCTCTCCAGGAGAAGTGCAAACCTCCCACAGGGATGGCCTGGGCTCCAGAGTCTAGCTGATGCCAGCGCTGGCCCGACCCCGGTTGCCCGTCCCGCACGAGCTTAAGAGGCTGGTCCCAGCGCTCCGGGCGCAATCCATTGTGCAGTCATCAAAGGATCCCCAGCTACGGTGGGACCTTTGTGATCAGACTCTGCCAGCCCACCCCCAGCCTCACAGAGACCCCACAGGAGGGGAGAGACAGCCAGAGCCAGCCTGCCTGCCATTGCCAGAGACCCCACAGAAGGGGAGAGACTATCACAGCCCACCTGCCATTGCTAGAGACCCCACAGAAGGGGGAGAGGCATCGAACTCTAAAGGAAGATCATCTGACAGGCTTTTCGTGATTTCCACTGGAAAACACAGGATAAATTAAGCTATTGCAAAGACTCTAGCAGGATAGATTGTTAGATTTGTCAGAGAGCATATAGAGCGAGGGGGTTGGGAGCTTCCCACAGCAGTGACTGCACACTCTACCAGAGTGATGGCGACCTCATGGGTGGCCCATTTGAGGGTGAATAGAAACCATATGTAGAGCAGTGTCATGGTCATCCCGGCACCTTTGTAAGGCATTACAGGATAGATCTGGGTTCCTTATCCTTATATGCTTTGGTGTGTAGCTCATTACAAATAATGTGGGTGGGCCTAACTAATTTTTTTTTGTATACTATTCACTGGTCCTGGAGAAGTGGGTAAGAGACAGGGCTCTATCACTGCTATGCTGCCATGGATTGGCATCAGGAAAGGAACATTACAATAAGTATTTGATCCAATTTTCCGTTTTCCCCAGGCAAAGCATAGGAGGCAAGAGAGCTTTCAGAAGGTTCCCTCAAATATTTTTTTTTGTTCCATAAAAGTTTATTTAGAAGTGACAACATATTACAGTAAAATATACAGAAATGCACATACAGCCTCAATCAGGTCATAGACACAGCTTAAACCAAAATACAGGAAGAAACAACATGGTAGAGTGCGACACTGTGGACAACATAAGCATGTCAAGTTACGGCAGAGATAGGCCTGTAGTACTCAAGTTTCACAAATATACAATATAGAAGGTAATAACAGCTTACTGCCACCAATTGATTAATGGCGTACTGGCCTATGCAGGGAGGAAATGAACCTTCGGAGCCTAAACCAAAAGCAGTACGCTATCAGGAGGCTAAGTGAGCATCGCAGTATAAGAGAAGATGTCGTGAGTACCATTGACTATCCTAGAAGAGGTAAGCTAACCATATACCAAGTAATCCTGAATGAAACGAAGACTAAGCCTGATTGAAGACTAAGAGCTTGTCAAGAAAGGAAGAGAAAAAAAAAAAAAGGGAATAGAAAGAAGGAAAGAAAAGAACAGTAAAAGGAGAAGAATGGGAGTCATAGTAGAGAAAGAAGAAAAAAAAAAAAAAAAAAAAAAGGGGGGGGGGGGAGAGTAAGGGGAGAGGGAGAATGGGGGATAAGAGGCAAAAAAAAAAAAAAAGGGGTAAGCAAGGGAAGCGAACGGTCCGGGTTGCGAAGTTTGTGTCAACATTGCTATTGGAAATCGTAAATGAGAGTGTCAAGAACCTAAACATTCACCAAAGCGAAGCAGGCAAATACAAATTACCGGAAAGGAGGTCATAACCATGCAGATTATGAAAGAACCAGGGGCATAACCAGAGGTAGGGCTGAGCTCAATCAGGTATCCCGACCCATGAGAGATCCGAATTCAGGGGTAGTTACAAAGTGTGTCCAGCAGGCCCAAACATGTGAGTATTTAGTTGGCATATCAAGTGCAGTCGCAATCAGTTCCTCCATCTCTGCCACTTTGCCCACTCGATTGAGCCAATCGCGTACAGTTGGGGGGTGGGTGGAGCCCCATAGCACAGGAAGACAGAGTCTGGCTGCGTTGATCATATGCATAGCTAGGGACTTAAAATATTGACTCCTAGGAATGGGGGTATGATGAAGCAATAGCTGAGCAGGAGAGAAAACAATGGGCAGAGTGGTCACTGAAGTCACCAACCGGTGGACCTCCTGCCAGAATGGTTGAATAAGTGGACAGGACCACCAAATATGTAAGAGAGAGCCATCAGGTGTCCCACATCTCCAGCACACGTCAGGGACAGATGAGTTAAACCGATGAAGTCTGGAGGGAGTACGATACCATCTAGTGGCCAATTTGTAGCCATTTTCCTGCGTCGAAACATTACTCGAGCAGGTGTGGGAGTACATAAATATGCGATCCCAATCCGACTCCGATAAATCCGTCTTTAGGTCTCTGCTCCAAGCACGGCAAGAGGGGAAAGAATTGCAAGTCCTGCTGTCCCCTAGGAGAGGATAAATCTCAGAGATCAAATGCGTCCGCGGTTCGGATTTAGAGCATAAGGATTCAAATGGAGTAACAGGGCGAGTCCAATTATGGCGGGATTTATGGCAAAGCAGGAAGTGTCTAATCTGAAGAAAGGCCCAGAGAGGGAATTCGCGGATATTCAAGCTAACCTTCAGCTCCTGTAATGATTTCACCTTGCCTGAGTGCAGAAAATGTTTTACTAGAATCTGATCGTGTGGCCAGTAATTGGATAAAAAATCCTTGTGCAACCCTGGGGGGAAATCTGGATTCAGGCGGATCGACGTCAAGGGACTAGGAGAGTCCGAAATGGACGACAATTTACAAGCCTTGCGGAAAACTTCTAACGTGGGACCTATCAAAGGATGGGAAAGGAGAACTTGAGGTGTGTGTTTCGGCAATAGCCAAGGGATCGATGGTAGGGGAGTGGGCGAAAAGGCCTTCTCCAAAAGGACCCAGTCTTTGGAAGCAGAATGAATGTGCCAGTCGACTATGCGGGAAAGATGACATGCCCAGTAATAGCGGTGAAGGTCAGGGAGCCCAATGCCCCCGCTGAGTTTGGGACGAGTTAGCTGAGAAAACGAGACCCGCGGACGCTTGTGATTCCATAGAAATAAGGAACACAGTTTCTTACAAGAAGCAAAGAATGTCATTGGAAGTAGAATTGGCAAAGTTTGGAAGAGATATAGGAGACGCGGAAGTATATTCATTTTAATAATTGCAGCCCTACCAAACCAAGAGAAGCAGGGGCGATGCCACTTGTTTAGGTCTTCCTGAATGACTTTGAAAACCGGTAAGAAATTTCTGGCATAAAGGTCATCCAGATTACGGGTTAGTTGTATACCAAGATATGGAAGGGCATCCCTCACCCACTGAAATGGAAAATGAGACTCACAGAAGGAGACGAGATCAGTGGGAAGGGTTATGTTGAGGGCAAATGACTTGGAAAAATTAATTTTCAGGTTCGACAAAAAACGGAAAAAGGCAAAGTCTTTCAGCAAACTCGGTAGTGTGGTGCGAGGGTCAGCCAAAAAAAGGAGGATATCATCCGCATAAGCAGCAAGCTTGTATTCTTTGTCCGCTATCCTGATCCCCTTAATATCTGGGTTAGCGCGAATTTGTCTCAAAAGAGGTTCAAGGGAAATGACGAACAGAAGCGGGGATAGGGGGCAACCCTGACGAGTGCCATTTCCAAGGCGGAAAGGGTTTGACAAGTGTCCGTTAACACGAACTTGAGCTGTAGGGCCTGAGTATAGGGTCATAATAAAATTCAGCATTTTCTCGCCCAGGCCCAAAGCCATCAATGATCCCCGCAAATAATCCCAAGCAATCCTGTCAAAGGCCTTCTCCACGTCTAATGAAAGGAAGAAGCCCGGAGAGTTAGATTTGCAAAGCCAGTGTTGGAGATTAAGGGCCTTGATAGTGTTGTCCCTAGCTTCTCTACCAGGGATAAATCCCACCTGATCCAAGTTAATGAGGGAGGGGATCAAAGGTAGAAGTCGGTTAGCAAGCATCTTTGCAAACAACTTAATATCCACATTTAGCAGGGAGATGGGTCTGTAATTAGATACCTGGGAAGTATCTTTACCGCTTTTGGGGATGACGGAAATGTGTGCTTCCAACAGCCTATGATGTGGCCTAGGGGACTGAGAAAGAGTATTGAAAGCGGAAAGAAATGGGGTACTCAGAATGTCCAGAAAGGATTTATAATAAGCCGCGGACAAGCCGTCAGGGCCCGGACTTTTGCCCGCTTTCAACTGCCGTACTGCGCACTGCAAATCGCTCAGGGTCAGATCTTGGTCCAGCGATAAAACCGTCTCCTCAGAGAGAGCGTTCGGACCATGAAGATGAAGGAATTCAGAGATCAGAGACGCTCTAGGCCTGTCAATGTGCATCAGGGGACATTCTGGTGGAAGATTATAAAGGGACTTATAAAAATGTTCGAACTGAGAGGCAATATCAGGATTAGATGTGGCCAGCACACCCTCAGGGCCTCTTATTTTATGTATAGTCATATGGGATCGTTTCTCCCGAAGAGCCCGAGCAAGAAACCTCCCGCTTTTATTGGCAAACTCATAATAAAGCTTTTGGGAGAGGATGAATCTTTTTTTGACCACTTTGCCCAGCTCAGTGAGAAGTCGCAAGCGGGCAGTTGTGAGTTCCGAAAGAGTCGACGCAGCCAGAGTCCGTTTATGTGCCCTCTCCAGAGAGCGTATCCTATCTGTAAGTAGCTTCAAACGTTGCTGTCTGTCTTTCTTACGTCTCGTCGCTGCCGCTATAAGGCAACCCCGGATAACACATTTATGAGCTTCCCACTGTGTAAGGGGGGAGGTATCCGAAGAGCCATTTAAAGAGAAATATTCACGCAGATGAGAGCGAATGTCTTGTTCAATAGCACAGTCTGCTAGAAGCGAGGCGTCTAAGCGCCATAGCTTCGAGCGAGCAAGTTTCTCCGGGAGCCGCAAGGTTACGGTTATGGGGTGGTGATCGGAGAGAACCATCGGCTCTATAGAGGCAGCATGTAGAAATGGGAGGTCCGACTGCGACAGAAAAAGGTAATCAATCCTAGAGTACTTATTGTGCGGCGGAGAAAAGAACGTGTAATCCTTAACAGTGGGGTGGAGTGTGCGCCAGGAGTCATGTAATTGCAGGTGTTGCAATTGTAAATGTATCTGCCTAAGGGCCTTAAAAGGCAAAAACGAACTGCCCGAGGAGGAGTCTAGCAATGGGTTTAATGGGACATTCAAGTCCCCCCCCAGTATCAGCATACCCGATTGAAACTCAGCCAAAGTAGCAGCAGTCATACGCATAAACGTGACCTGTTTGGTATTGGGAGCATAAATGTTGGCAAGTGTGATGGGTCTGTTGGAAAAAGAGCCCTTGACAAACAGATATCTGCCCTCTGGGTCAGCAAGGGAATCCTGTAGCACGAATGGGAGATGTCTGGCAAACAGGATAGCCACTCCTTTCGATTTAGCCAATGGATTGGTGGCATGAAGAACAGTAGGGTATCTGAAGTTAAAAAGCTTGGGTATGGAGTCCCGGCGAAAATGCGTCTCCTGGAGGAGGAGTATATCCGCCTTTTGCTTATGCGCGTAAGAAAGCAACATAGATCGCTTTTCGGGAGTGTTCAAACCCTGAACATTGAGTGAAAGAATTTTTAAGGACAGCAGTCCCGCGTTAGAGGCGGGTGAAAGCATGACTACAGAGCTTGTTCGCGGAAGCCTGACGACACAAGCTTCAAACGTGCAGGAAAAAAAAAAAAAAGGGGGGGAGGGGGGAGGAGGAGAAAAGGGAGAGAGGTAAGGGGGTAGAGAGCGGGAGAAAAGAGAATAAAAGAACTCCCAAGAGAGAGAGAAAGGAAAAAAAAAAAAAAAGAGGAGAGGGAAAAAAGGAGGGAAAATACTACACGGCTCGGGGAGAAGACCAGCTAGTCCACGTAGGAAAGGAAGAGTACAGACGGAGGGAGGAAATGAAGAAAAAGAAAAAGAGTAGAGCCAAAAAAAAAAAAAAAAAAAAAAAGGGAAGGAAAACGAGAGAAAAGAAAAAGTAGAGGCGAGGAAACTAATAAAAGTAGCCTAACGTATGTGGTCAGTGAAAGCTCACAGAGCTCACTGTGTGGGGAACGAAGTAAGCGTTGAGCCAAGGGTGAAGCAACCGCCGGCCGGCTGCCTTGTAAAGTGCATAACCAAAAAGACAAAACAAAAGGAGGGTGAGTGTTGAAAAAGGGGGGCTCAAGTGAGGCACGTAAACTGTGTACTATAAAGGCCAAGCGAAAGGGGAAAAGACCTTGGATAACCCCAAGAGGTGACAAGCCAAGATGCGTATGCGGGTGCCCGCGGCGGGCAAGCTGGCAAAAAGGGGCAACAGTGACGGGATAATAGGCCACAGACATTCCAATATATGGATTGAGAAGATATCTAGGGGCTAACCAACCCTGCGTGAGGACAGGGCAAATTATATCCGTATAAGAGCAAAACGTACATGCAGGACATGTTAAATGGGGATCTGTGAGAGGCCATAAGGAGTAAGACAGGCTTATCAATTAAAGAGGCAATAATATAACATAATAACAATGCCATACAGGAAAAACAAATTTCAATTTTCAATATAAAAACTGAGGTCAGGAGAGAACCCTAGGAAACATTATACCCCAGCTTCAGGCATCCGTACCACTTAGGATCCCCCGACTCGATGCCAGAACTGTTACCCAATGGGGAAGAGCTCATCTAAGTGTTGCAAAATATGGAGCGGATTCTACCACAACCCCTATGACATCCACGAGAATGAGCAGCATCTCTCGCATAACCAATGCTGAAAGGAGGGGGGGGTACACCCCTAGGACTGGGGGGATGCATAGAGCCCTAAAACAGCCACAAGTGCTTACAGAAGAGCAGGTCCCAGGGGGGTACCCCAACCGGCTCCGTGAGGCCTCAAACAAAGTGCGCAGAGGTGATGGTCATTCACGCGGCGTCGTTTAGAGTGTAACAGAGCTCCCATCAATCCCCTGGCAGCAACATTGTGAAGAAGATCCCTCTCCCCCCCGTCCCACCCCCCTCCCCCTAAATAACAACTACCCCCCATCAAAATCCCGTATCTAGTGCAGAACTCAAAAAGGATATCAGATGCAACCACGGGTATCATATAGAGCACGTGTCCGGAGCAGGAGCAGAGGCAACTTCCTCCAGTCAAAAAAAACCCCAAAAGGCTGCAAAAATCCCTCAGACGAAGCCGGGTCACGGTCTGGGCTTGCAGTGCAGTACAAATTTGAAGGAGCCGGCCTTCCAGAGAGCTGTCACCAAACCTGAACAAAAGGAACTTAGAACAGGAAGTGAACCGGGCACCCGGAAGGAGATAGAAACCCCCGCCGTATGATCAAGACCGTCCTTCTTCAATAGTCAGTATGCTGCTGAGAGATAGCACCACGATGCAATAGGCGGAGAGATCCATAGCAAGATCAAAAGGCTTGTTAGAGCAAGGAGAATCTGCAAACTGATGGGGTGTACACTGGGTGTCGATCTTGAACAAGTCTCCTGACCTATAAGCAAACAAATATCACCCCAAAATCTGGGGAGGTGGTATATCAACATGTATGACTAAAGCCCGCGGGAGCGACTGTAAAGAGGCAACAGTAACCGTTGGGGCAAACCAATAAAGCCCAACTCAAAGCAAAAGTAGCTGGCCAAACACAAATCAACAGGAAAACTAGAAAAAACGGAGGCCTAACGCCTGCTGGCATGATGGATCATTGGGTCTCGTGCCGAGGCTTCCTGTGCGCCGGGGAGGCCGTGGGACTGGAAGTGTCCATAGAGGCCCCTGCAGGGAGTCTTGGAGGTGTCGAAGGGACCGTCCGGCGCCGTCGTTGAGCAGGGCTAGGTCCGCCCGTTGCACTATCTTCAGCTCTCAAATCCTGGGCACGTGGCAGCCACATAGACCCGTTCCAATCGGGTAAGGCAATCAGAGGAATATCCAAAGCAGAGCAAAAAGATGGCAGTTCCTCAGGAACTCGCAGGCTGAAATTACGGCCATTCACTTGAGCAGAAAGGCAGAACGGAAACCGCCATCTATAGGGGATGTTGCGCGTGCGGAGAGTATCCAATAGGGGGCGCAGCGCCCGCCTTTGTCGCAGGGTCAGATTGGATAGGTCTTGATACAGCTGTATCTCCGCCCCCTCATAGGCAAGGTGTCTTCTCCCCCTGGCGCATTTGAGGATATCCTCTTTAAGCGGGTAACTTTCAAGACAGCAAATTATGTCCCTGGGAGGGTCTGTGTCTCCCCCCCTAGGACGGGTCGCCCGGTGTACACGTTCAATAGCAATCATGGTTGAAGGTGGGCGACCTAGGAGGTCATTAAAGATCGCTATTACCGCTTTAGGGACGTCACAAGGTTCCACTGATTCAAGAAGGCCCCGGACCCTAATGTTGCGTCTGCGTCCACGATTGTCTAAGTCCTCAATGTGTCTATAAAAATCTCGAATGGTTGACATGTGCAGCGCTGATTGTCGTTGTAGATCAGTAATGGCGGCCTGATTCTGACTGGTGGCCAGCTCCACCCGGTCCACTCTTGTGCCCATAGAGCGGAGGTCACCCCTTAATTCAGAGAGGGCAGAGGTTAATGTGGTGGTTAAGGTGGACTTAATATCAGCTGCCACAGCCTGGAGGTCCCTTAATGATAGGGAATGTGTAGCAGAGGAGGAATCCAGCTGTGGCACTGTGTCCAGCACAGCATATTCGGCTGTGCTTGTAGAGCAGCCTGTGTCAGATACTGCAGAGGGAGGGGGAGAGGGGGATGACGCTGGAGAGGGAGAGGGCTGCGGCCCGTCTTTCTGCTGGGAGCGGAAGAGCTCCTTTATATGCCTCCCCTGTGTGTTTTGACCCCGCGGGGACCGCGATCTGGCCCCAGAGGGTGCCCTGTCTGACTTCCCCATAGCAGAGGGGAGACGTCTCACCCGTCCGTGCAGAGCGGCAGCAAGGTAGGAACCGGCCGGCGGGAGCTCTGAAGTTATGCGGCCATCCTCACTCGCGGCTCGGCCACGCCCCCCTTCCCTCAAATATTTATACCATTCTTTACCTTGTATCAATGGCAATACACATCTCATTGGTTGGCCAGGGAGATACAAATATTTATAACTTAGACTATTACATTTTCTTACACTGTTGCTAGGGACATTCCCTGTCAGCAGGCAGGAGCAAACAGAGATGTGCACAATGGAAAAGTGTGCTTAAAGAGGAGTTCCACTCGCACTGTGAAAAAATAAAAGTCAGCAGCTACAAAAACTGTAGCTGCTGACTTTTAAAAAATAGCTACTCACCTGTCCCACAATCCCGCGGATGTCCTCCCCACAGCCCTTTTCACTAGCCGGCATCTTCAGTATGGGCACCCGGCTGTGACAGCTTGCAGCTTCACAGCTGGGTGCAGGTAGTGCTGCTCTTCCTGAATGGTCCTGTAGTCTTCTGGGACCTGTCACGTGTCCCAGACGACTACAGGGAGGGAGGGTAGGAGGACAACTTCCGCTTATGATTGCCTAGGCGATCTCAGCGGAAGTGATAGGGGGAACCTGCTCTCCTCCCCCCCTGCTCCCCAAAGGTGCCAATCCTTAATGGGGAGTGGGGGACCAATCTTTAAGGCAGGACTTCCCCTTTTGGGTGGAGCTCCGCTTTAATGTCATTCTGGATTCATTTGTTAATTTTGCTTTGTCATATCCCCAATGTTAGAATGATTTGTTTTTGGAATTTGTTTCATGCATTTGTATTAGCTTCGTATAGTCATTATTTTCTAATTAATTTGAAATTCAAATTTCAGAAGATGACTATATTCTATTTTATTCTATTCTAAATTAAAATTTTGCAAGATGGCTATATTATTGCTATTTTATTCTATTCGAAGTTCAAAATTTGAATTTTGGAAGACCGGTATATTCTTCCAATATTATTCTATTCAAAATTCGAACTGCAAAATTTAAATATCTGAATATAGCTATATTCTATTCTAAATCAGAATATTTTTTCTATTTCATGGCATTCAAATTCTAATTTCGGAAGACTGCTATATTTTTTTTATTTTATTCTATTCTAAATTCAAATTTCAGAAACCAGATATATTTTGTTCTATTTTCTTTTATTCTATTCGAAATTCAGAAGATGGCAATATTCTTATTTTATTCTATTCTATTTGAAATTTGAATTTCAGAAGATGGCTATATTCTATTTTATTTTATTCTATTCAAAATTCTAATTTCGAAGATGATTCTTTCTATTCTATTTTGTATTTTCTATTCTATTCTTTTATATTCTATGCTATTCCTTTCTTTTCTATTATTTTCTAATCTTGTATATTCTATTCAACAAACAAAGCCTACTTCTGAGGCAGCTGGGTGACCGGTGAAACCGGTCATTATGACGTTATCTCTGGAGCCTTCCGTGGTGGTGACCCTCCAATGGCTACAATAACTTTGATAAGTATATGGCCACATTGATGCATGGACTATATGTCTCACTGCTCAAAGTGACTTTCCATGATTTAAGGGCTTATGCCTGACCTATATGGACTGTGTATTATCATGGATATTTGGAATGGAATTGATATGAAAGTAGATTTCCAGTTTCATTATTACAGTATATGTGCTTCCCAATACTAGGAGTATAGGTGAAGTGAAAGAGATTCAAACGGATCCTCCCCTGGATTGCACCCCTTACATGGGTGTGAGAGAGAGGTGAAGATATTATACAGCATACTACTAATATGTGCAACCTTTCCTTCTAAAAACCATGTCACCATAAGGAGCGCAAGAGGGAGGTGAAGATACTGTATAGTGGTGGGTAGTATATACAGGAGAGGGGTACAGAGTGCATGACAGTGGGTCGTGAGAGGAGTGTATGGCAGTGGGTAGTATATACAAGCGAGGGGTATAGAGTGCGTGGCAGTGGGTAGTATGTGCAGGGAGAGGAGTGAAGAGTACGGCAGTGTGTAGTATGTGCAGGAGATGAGTGAGGAGTGTATGGCGGTGGGTATTATATACAGGAGAGGGGAACGGAGTGCATGGCAATGGGTAGTATGTGCAGGAGAAGAGTGCATGGCGGTAGCTAGCATGTGCAGGGAGACTAGTGCGGAATGCATATATTACTGATATCTATATACTGAGTGCTATTCCCTATATATAACTCTGATCTCTGTACACTGAATGGCTCTTTTATGCATTGTTAATAGCACTCAGTCTATAGAGATCAGTGTTATATATAGGTTATAGCACCTAGTGCATGAGCAGTCATTTTCACATTGTTCCTGTTATAGAATAAAACACACACTATCATTACACAGAATCCCTCCCTCATCATTTAGCACTCCCCCCTCCCCCCTACTACATCCATAATTACACAGGATCTCTCCTCCATCATTACACAAGACCCCTTCCCATACTACCCCCATAATTTAACACGACCCCTCTCCTATACTACCCTTTTCATTACACAAGACCCCTCCCCCATACTACCCCATCATTACACAGGACCCCCTCACCCATACTACCCTCATCCTTACACAGGACCCCTCCCGCATACTACCCCCTACATTACACAGGAATCATCCCCCATACAACCCCATCATTACACAGGATCCCTCCCTCATACCACCCCCATCAATACACAGAACACCTTCTGTAACGTACATGTAAGATTTGAGTAGCTGAGATGTTATCTGTAGAAAATATGACAATGTGGATTTACTTTACATGTTATAATAATATAAGATGTGTTCAGAATTCAGTCAGAGACATTTGGTCACCAATTAGCATCTGAAAGGGACAGAGCATCCTCTGGAAGGAGGTGACATCTGGATGCCAATAAGATTTGTCACCTTCTGGGAAATCTGGATGGAAAAGGCTCCAGACAGTTCGGCTTCATGATACAGCGGGAAATCAGAGGTGGTTCCGATGTGTCTGGGAGCTTTGAAGTATATCAGCAGATCAAAGGAATATATTTCATCTCTCATAAAAGCTAAAATATTAGTTGCAGAGAGATTAAAATACTTCCTTCTGATTGAACATACTGTAGGCTACACCTGAATGTAAAACTTTATTTGTAGACTATGCAGGATCCCAATGAAATGCAGAAAATGGTTATATGGCGCTTGATTGCGACAGATGAACAGTGATTGGTACTGTCGCGATCAGACTGATGCGCTGGTGTCGGAAATTCAATCCCTGACTTGGTGATTCAAACCATTCCTAGTCCAATCGACTTTGGGCATTTCAGTACCCAGATTGTCCTGTGGGCTAGTACAGGAACACCCCCCAGAGTCGACTGGCCAAGGGCGAATGTCCAGCCTATGTCCATATTCCCATAAATTGAGGACCTGGGATATGGACGTTGTGATTCGTATGGAGCCAGTTCTATTGACTCATGGATTGCGGACTTTCCCTGACTTGCTCCAGTCGCAGGATAACTTTTGGTAAAAGTTTTATTTCTGTTTTTATTCCCTTTTATTTTATAGTCAATAGCCAATTGTGTGTCTTCTTGTATTTCTTGTATTTTCTGTAACCTTTTATACTTTGTACATATTTTATGCACTGCCCACTTTCGGGATATTAAATCATAAAATTAATAAGTGACTTCTGGGTACTTAAGCTCGGGCTCATATCTCCAGAGAGATTGTATTGTATTCTATTGCAGTGTCTTTATATGCTCGGTCAAGTTCATTGCCAATCTGTATGCATTTGCACTGCGTGTTGGCAGATTGCATGCAGATAGTAAAGGTAACAGACAGAGATCTGTGTGTGTATGGTGGCCCAGCAGGCCAGTAAAACTGTTGGGTGGTGGCAAGCTACCGTTTGTGGTGTGTCTGGTGTGGGGGTGTGTGGACAGTGGAAGAGTGATTAACACTGGGGTTCTGGCTTGTAGGATACCTGGAGGAATCCTAGAAGGGTGTGAGATTGCTAGGCTGCTCCTCAACCCTTAGTGTGCACCAGATTGTATATAAGATTCGGGTCTGCCTGTGTGTTTGGTCAGCCAGCTGGATTGGAGTGGAGTCTCCCTCTAGTGGTGGCCAGAGGTAGTGCGGGCTGTGAAAGTATATCACGGCCGGTCTTATATACTTATATATATTCAGATTAAGTCCCCCTTATTCCCTTTTACCCCAAGTCACGGCCGCACGTGCGTGCCTCGGTTAGCTAGTCGCTGTGGGCGTGGGTTGAATCCGTGACACTTTCCCATATACTAAACCCATCATTACACAGAATCCCTCTCCCATACTAACCCTATCATTAATCATGGAGGTTTTTGTTGAGAGTGGAGAGGCAGGGAGAGGGGCGGTTTGTTTAGGGTGGAGAACAGGTAGAGTTTTTTTGTTTAGGGCGGAGAACAGGGAGGGGGATTATTTGTTTAGGGTGGACAGCAGGGAAGGGGATTATTGTTGGAGGTATAGAGTCGGGAGGGGGGTTATTTGTTTAGGGTGGAGAGCAAGGAGGACGGTTATTTGTTTAGCCACTTCAAGTTCAGACACTTTCACCCGCTTCCAGTCCAGGTCATTTTCAGCTTTCAGCGCTATCACACTCTGAGTAACAATTACTCAGTCATGCAACACTGTACACATATAAAATGTTTATCCTTTTTTGAAACTAATAGAGATTTCTTTTGGTGATATTTGATCACCACTGGGTTTTTTTTTGCTATATAAATGAAAAAATACCAAAAATAAATAATTGTTCTTCATAAATTTAGGCCAAAATGTATTCTGGTACATTTTTGGGGTAAAAATAACCCAAAACAGTGTATATTATTTAGTCTGTGTGAAAGCTATAGAATCTACAAACTATGGGATATATATTTGAAAATTGATCAGTTTAGACCCTAAAATGCCGGAGGCTGGTATGGTGTATGGCAGTGATCAATGCGTTAGCATGAGGTATGGGGGTGATCTGGGTGCTGATAAAGGGTATGGCGATGATCAGAATGTGGGTATGGTGGTGATCAGAACGCTGGTATCGGGTATGGTGGTGATCAAAACGCTGGTATGGTGGTGATCAGACTAAACAATAAATAAATGGTGTAGCGCTCATAAAAAGAAATACATAAATAAACGGTGTAACATGCATATAAAACTAAATATAATAACGCAGTAATTAATCCCAGCCAGTCATATATAATAAAAATTAAGTAATAACTCAATAGTACCCTGATCCCATCTGGGATCTAAAAAAACACACAGTGAATCACAAAATAGTGATCTTAAATATACCCAATGTGGTATATTTATGCAACAAATGTGCTCACAACTACTCAGATCCTAAATCAGGATCATTATTATTATTATTAATATACAGTATTTATAAAGCGCCAACAGTTCGCTCAGCGATGTACAATACAATGGGAGACAGAACATGTGACAGTACAATAACAATACAATGCGATACACGAGGGGTTCGAGGGCCCTGCTCCTTGGAGCTTACAATCTAGGAGGGAGGGGATAGTGGTACAGGAGGAAATAGCTGTGGGGGATGGAGTGGTAGGAAGAGTGGAGGAGGTTGGGAATTAGCAGGGGGTGGGGTAGGCTTCCCTGAAGAGGTGGGTTTTCAGGGTGCGCCTAAAGGAGAGGAGAGTAGGTGATAGTCTGATGGATTGGGGTAGGGAGTTCCAGAGTATGGGTGATGCCCTGGAGAAGTCCTGGAGGCAGCATGGGAGGAGGAGACTAGGGAACTAGAGAGAAGGAGGTCTTGTGAGGAGAGTGCGTGTAGGGTGGTACTTGGATATTAGGTCGGTGATGTAGTTTGGGGCAGTATGATGGACAGCTTTGTACATCAGTGTTAGGATTTTGAATTTGATCCGTTGGGCAATCGGAAGCCAGTGGAGGGATTGGCAGAGGGGGGTGGCAGAAACGGAGCGGTTGGTAAGGTGAATGAGTCTGGCTGCCGTATTCAGGATCGACTGAAGCGGGGATAGCCTGTGGCGAGGCAGGCCAGTGAGGAGGGAGTTGCAGTAATCGAGTCGTGATATGATGAGGGAGTGGATGAGCTGCTTAGTGGTTTCTGGGGTTAGGAACGTGCGTATTTTGGCGATGTTGCGGAGGTGGAGTCTGCATGAGTTTGTTAGTGATTGGACTTGGGGCTGGAAGGATAGTTTGGAGTCAAGAATGACACCAAGTACTCTGGCCTGTGGGGTGCGCCTGATGGTGGCATTGTTGGATGTGATGGGGGAAGACTAGGAGCTAGGTTTTGGAGAGGTTCAGTTTAAGGAAGTGGAGCAACATCCAATCTGATATGTCGTTCAGTAGGCTTGTGATTCGGGCAGAGACTGAGGGGGTGAGGCGAGGGGTCGAGAGATAGATTTGCGTGTCATCGGCATAGAGGTGGTAGTTGAAGCCGTGAGAGTGTATGAGTTGGCCAAGGGAGGAGGTGTAGATGGAAAAGAGAAAGGGCCCGAGGACAGAGCCTTGAGGGACCCTAACAGAGAGGGGAAGTGAGGGGGAGGTGGTAGCGTTATAGCTAATGCTGAAGGAGCGTTGTGATAGGTAGGACGAGAGCCAGGAGAGAGCGGAATCTCTGAGGCCAAGGGAGTGTAGTTTTTTGAGGAGGAGGGGGTGGTCGACTGTGTCAAAAGCCACAGAGAGGTCGAGGAGTAGGAGCACTGAATAGTGGCCATTAGCTTTGGTGGTTAGCAGGTCGTTGGAGCTCAGTGACTGATCATACAAAAATCAGTGAAAGACAAACAGGTTCCCTGATGAAGTCACGCGTGGTGTGACGCAACGCGTAGGTGACGTGGTGACGCAATATCCAGCGTGGATGCCATCTTTGTACTCCATACGAACCCATGCAACAATACACCCATAGCATGAGGTAAAAAACTCCTGTATCCATCTGATAAAAAGTGAGTGGAAAATTGGCTTGTATTTTGATACTTTTACATATTAAACAATATTACACTATGGAGGCTCTCTCTTCCATGTCTTTATTATAAGTCCTGTGGCAGTTGGCTGTAACACTCATACCTAAAGGGGAACTTTGATGTGATGATATACTGCTATCTGGAAGGATTACATTAAAAGGGGAAATCACACTTGGAGGATCCAGGGGTGATCCAAAAGCTTTTTGGCCCATCGGGTCAGGGTAAGGAGGTGAGGAGGCAATTCAAAATATTTTGGATTTATCACCAGCGGCTGTAGTGCACATCCACAGCACCATCTGCATGTTTATTATTTGTGGAACACCGGGTTTACATGCACTATTTATGTTGGACTTTTTTCAAGTGTTGTGATTTATATATTTACATAAGTTTTGCTGTGTGATTTACTTATATTTTTGAGGTTTATAATTTTGGGGATGAGATTGTGGCATATGTTATAATTTTTATGTGATTTTTTGAAGTTTGTTACACTAAGCACTGTTCACTTTATTTGAATGATTTATCCCCCCGTGCTGGGATCACCTGTTTGTCTTTCACTGATTTTTGTATGATCAGTCACTGATCCTGATTTAGGATCTGGGTAGTTGTGAGCACATTTGTTGTATAAATATACCACATTGGGTATATTTAAGATCACTATTTTGTGATTCACTGTGTGTTTTTTTAGATCCCAGGTGGGATCAAGGCACTATTGAGTTATTACTTAATTTTTATTATATATGATTGGTTGGGATTAATAACTGCTTTATTATATATATTTTTATATGAATGTTACATTGTTTATTTATTTATTTCTTTTTATGAGCACTACACCATTTATTTATTGTTTAGTATTATCACTTTTAGGTAATAGGTGTGGGTGTTAGCTGCTGTCATTTATTTTATTCTGAATTGTTGTACACTTCTAAAATGCATAAGGTATATATTATATATGGTGGTGATCAGGATGCTGGTATAGGGTATGGCAGTGATCTGGATGCTGGTATGGGGTATGGTAGTCATCAGGGTGATGGTATGGGGTATGGTGGCGATCAGGATGCTAGTATAGCATATGGAGTGATCAGGATGCTGGTATTCGGCATGGCGGTGATCAGGATGCTGGCATGGGGCATGATGGTAATCAGGATGCTGGTATAGGGTATGATAGTAATCAGGATGCTGGTATGGGGTATGATGGTAATCCGGATGCTGGTATGGGGTATGGTGGTAATCAGGGCATTGGTATCGTGTATGGCAGTGATCAGGGTGCTGGTATGGTATATGGCAGTGATCAGAGCGCTGGTATAGGGTATGGTGGTGATCAGGGCACTGGTATGGTGTATGGCAGTTATCAGGGTGCTGGTATGGTATATGGAGGTGATCAGGGTACTGGTATAGCATATGGAAGTGATCAGGTTTGGGGTATGGCGATGATCAGGACACTGGTGTGGAGGTTATCAGGACATTGGTATGGTGTATTGGGGGTGTTTTTGTGCACACTGGGAAGGGTGACGGGCTGGCTGCATGTTTTATTATGTATATGTATATACTGGGACAGTGATCAGGGACACTGAAGTGGCTGAAACAGCAGCCTGTGAGTGTACAAGCATCCAGACAGGCTGATGTACACTCACACTGCAGGATCGCTTCTCTCTGCTCTCACACTGAGAGCAGAGAGAAGCGATCTTTACTTTCACTTTCCATTGTTTACTATGTGAGTGCTGTGATTGGTCACAGAAGTCACATGGTAAAACATCATGTGATTGCCCGGACATGGTGGTACTATGATCCCCTGTGTCTGGGCGACATACCAATCGCTGGACTCCGGAGGAGCCATCGATGTGGACTGACATATGGGTACGTTAGCTCGCATAGGCAAAGTTTCCCTTCCGCCGTCTATGTGCAATGGGTGGATAGGAAGAGGTTAAAGTGGAAAGCAGGAAGGGGGGTTATTTGTATAGAGCAGAGAGCAGGGAGAGGGCTATTAATAAGGATGGATCCAAGATGTTCTTCAATAGCTGGGAGAGTTGACAAAAGGTGGAGGAGGGGGAGCCTGGCTCATGGCAAGGCACTTTGGCACTGAGCGGGACATACTACTCACCGGGCAGAGCAGAGTCACCTAGCAGCTGCCTGAAGAGGAGCCGAGCAGGTAGCTGGAAAGAGACCGACTCAGCTAAGGGGGGGGGGAGCAGGGACTGTGGGGCCAGTAGAGGGGACACTGTATGCGGGGACACCCATGCTGGCCTAAGTGTCATCCATAGGTGCAGTGTCTGGAACACAGTGCCCCCCCAGGGCCCATGTAATGCCCATGCAATGAACAAGTTGCATCCATAGATGATACTCAACGTCTACATGGAATTAACATGCATGAACACTATCATTTGCGTCTGCTTTTTCCTTGTCATCTGCAGGAGTATCAGGTTTCTCCATTATTAGAATGAACTAATATTTATACTTAGTTTCTACATGTCCCCTAAAGCTACAAGCCATTTGAAGGCAAAATTATTCACTTTTATAAGCTCTCAAAGGTATAGCAGCTCTTAGTTTTTAGGCAATATGAAACAAACACATACACAAGGGTAGCTGGATAAATGAAGATAAGATTTGCCCAAAGTGCACTGCCAATCCAATTTCCTTCCCTCCATGCTGTACTGTGAATGAAGAATGAAAAATCTGTTTGGCTGTACCAAGTAGTGAGGTTCTTAGTAAACTCTGTGCCTCCAGCTAGCATACTGATATGTGAGAAATGGAACACAATGTTCTATACAGTAAGTGATGTAGAGTAACTAAGAGGCAAAGTAAAGGCCAGGCTGGATATGTGCAGGTGGTGCAAAATAGAGGCCAGCAAACAAGATAGGTCTGGAGGGCAGCTCAGAAACCAGCAATCACAGCCAAGATGAGAAAGCACAGATTTATTGGTAGGCAGGAGGTGATAAGATTGCATAAGAAACTGTGATTTTTTTTTCCAGTGTTTTGTTCCCCTGCTTCCTCCTATTTAAAATTCATACATAGCTCTATATATTAGTATTCATGCATACAGTAGTTACTTACAAAGGCCAATTTATCTTTGCCAAGTACTTGACACCCTTGACTTGAAATTCTATTTTCCAGAATGATGAATCTAACACTTTGACAGGGCATCAATCAATCTTCTTAATGCTCACCCCAATAAAATATTATATATTACAGCCAGTTATGGCAAGAGTCAATTAACCTACCAGTATTTCTTTGTAGTGTGGGAGGAAACCAGAGTATTGACAGGAAACCCAAGCAAGCATAAGAAACACATTAAAACTTCATGCAAATATTGCTCTGGCTGGAATATGAACAGAGGACTCCAGTGCTTCAAGGCAGAAGTGCTAGCCACAGTGCTGCCCAGATTTAATTAAAGATATGAGTCTTTAAGTGACAAGCACAGCATTACTGAGTATGTAAAAAGGAACAGTGGCCAGGGCTTGTCCATTCTGCCTCCCAGATGTTGACTAGTCCAGCCTTAGATGTCCTCTTAATGTCTAAAACTATCCATTCCAAAGGAGATATTACCTTTCATCAAAATCAACAGTTTTCAGCCACTTTCCTATCAATAGATTAGCCAACACTATCTTTCATCTCATACATCCAGAAATAGAGTGAAATAGTCCTGTGCACCTCATCCATGATAAAAGTACATATATCTCTGTCAGAAGAAGGAAATACTTTGGAATACCATGGGTTAACCTCTTCCCATCCACCTATTGCACATAGATGGCAGACGGGAAGCTTTGCCGATGTAGGCTGACATATCTGTGCGTCAGCCCGCATCGATGGTTCCTGCGCAGCTCACAGAGTGCGCACCCCAGAGCCCAACGATCTGTGCCTGGGTGATCACATGGTGTTTTGCCATGTGACTGCTGTGACTTAACACAGCACTCACATAGTAAACAATGGTAAAGTAAAGTAAAGATTGTTTTTCTCTGCCCTCAGTGTTAGAGCAAAAAGAAGAGATCCTGTAGTATGTGACTGTATAGCAGCCTGTCAGGCTGCTTCCACACTCACAGACTGCTTTTCCAGCAACTCCAGTGTCCCTGATTAGGGATGGGCTCAATCTTCACGTTGAACGCAAGTTTGACTCAAACATTGGCCATTCATGTGTTCGCCCAACACACAAACGGGAAGGGCGTTTGGCGGGCTCTTCGCCTGCTGAGCGCCCACAGTGCACTGAGCTCCCACAGTGCATTTTGAGAGCCATGATTACCCAAAGCAATGCACCTGACCACAGGTCAGGTGCAATGCTTTGGACAATTACAGCACAAGTATTGTGAGATCCGTGATTGGCCAAAGTCACGGTGACTTTGCCCAATGATGGTTCATGGCGACTTTGGCCAATGATGGCTCATAGCTAAGTCAGTGCCCCACACTATATAAGGTTGCAGAGCAGCCTTCTGTAGTGTGTTGCTGGAGTTTAGTGGAGTGTTAGGAGTGTAGTGTGGTGTTGTCAGTGAAGTGTCAGTTTGTTTTACAGCACTTCTGAGTCACCGCTGTTCCCATTTTTTTGTCTTTGTTAAATTATTTAAACATTTTTAGCAGCAACAGGTTCTGTTGCTGCATCATTATTGTTCCCCCTTCTATGTTGCAGGTGTTCCTCCTTCTGTGTCAGCAGTGGTTTCCTTTTTCTTTTTTGCTTTCTTAAATTTTTTTTTTTTACTGCAGCAGCATAAAAAATATTTAGGGCATAATAGCTGTTCCCCCTTCTGCATCATTAGTGGTTCCCTCTTTTTTGGCTTTCTGAATTCTTTATTTTTTTAATTTAATTACATTTTTTTTTGCCACAGCAGCAAAAATATTTAGGTGTTTCTTCTGCATCACCAGTAAAAAATGTTTTCCATAACTGCTGTACCCCCTATTTTCAGAAGTATCGCACCCAAGCACCAAATTCCCATCCCACACTCTAAAATAAAAAGTTAAAAAAAATCCCCTAACAATATTTCTATCATGTCCGAAAGGCCAACAAAGAGAGGTAGATTCTCACAGCCAGCTAAAAGAGGACAAGTAGCCTCTGTGTCCACAGTGAAAAACAGTGGTTGTAGACATGATGCATCCTCTGCAGTCAGGGCATGCTTGTCCTTTTTTTCCCAGAGTCACAGCATGCATGGTGGTGGAGTGGATAACTAAGCCATTCTCATCCTCCTCATCCTCTGTCACCCAGTCTCATACTAGTTTGCCTTCCACCGCAGCTGCCAAATCAGCCTATTCCACAGGCTTCTTGCCCACAGCTACTCCTTCCGTAGCCCACCATCATGCACAGAGGAGCAGGATGAATTACTCAAACATAGTGACAGTCACATGCCGCTGGATGTACAGGATTTCAATGCTCTGATGTTGGTTCCCAGGTGCCAATGACAGACAAGACAGACAAGAAATTGTCAGTCATGTTTCCCCAGCTGCAGCACATTGCCAAGTTGGCTCCAGTGACAAGGAGGGAGGGGATGATGAGGTCACTGACTGTACTTGGGTGCCTGAGAGAACAGAGGAAGAAAGTGAGTAGGAGGCACAACTTCAACGAGGCAGCATGTCCTCCAGGGGCGGGTGTAAGGGCAGCCACCCTGCTGTGTCACACGACAGAGCTCCACAGGTGCAGGGCTTCCAAAAGATCATTGGTGTGGGCTTTTTTCAACACATATGCAGCAGACTGCAGCTTGATATTTGCAGGCTCTGACTGAAGCAGATCAATCGTGGCCAAAACACCAGCGGCATGGACGCTACATGCTTGACAAGACATATGATGACTTGCCATGTAGCTCGTTGGTAACAGCACTTGAAAGACCCACATCATAAAAAAGTGCAGACTACTCCTGGCTCCTCATCTGGGATCTCTACCCCTACTTTAACTCAATTCTTCTCAACAGCCTCCACTGAGAGAGATGATGGTATAGCAATGGGTGCCACAGGTCCTTGCACCAATCTGCTAGCTGTACACCACCTGTAGATTTCACCAGGTAAATTACGCTAGCCCAGTTGTTGAACCATGAAAAAAAATACTGTCCCACCCATCCACATGTGCACTGTCTAAATGCCAAATTGCTAGTGTTACAACTGCTGCCTTTCCATCTGAGGGACTCTGCCCCCTTCTGTGAATTTGTAAAATGTGCTGTACCAAAGTGGCAGGTTCAGAAAAAAGTGAAATGTAAAGCCATTCCAGCTCTGCACCATCATGTGGAAGGCAAAGTTTTGGCCTCATTAGATAGGGCAGACAGCAGCAAGGTCCACATTACTGCTGATGTGAGGTCCAGCAGGCATGGTCAGGGATGTTACATTTCCTTCATGGTGCACTGGGTAACTCTGCAGGAAGCTGGGAAGGATGTAGGACAGGGTTCAGTGCTGGAGTTTGTTCCACCACCATGCCTCTAAAAAGCTGGTAGTGATTCGGCCACATCTGTCTGCTGCACCCCCTCCTCTTCCTCTAAGGCCTCTTCTGCTGAATTGTCCTCTGAACCAGCAGTGCTCCGTAAGTGTTCAAGGGGCTACACAAGCAGTCAGGCTAAAAGATGCTATATGGTGCTTCAGCGGGCCTGTCTAGGGGACAGGAGCCACACAGGAACTGATTCTGTCAGCTCTGCAGAGGCAGGCTCAGAAGTGGTTGACTCTACGGCAGCTTGAACCAGGAATGGTTGTATGCGACAATGGCACCAACCTTCTCTCCACCCTCAGTCACGGACACTTGACACATGTTCCATGCTTAGCACACATCCTGAATTTGGTGGCGCACCCAGGTACCCAGGCTTACAAGATCTTCTGAGGCAGTCTGTTGCTATTTTTAGCGGTCATACGCAGCCAGTGTTCAGCTGGCTGACATTCAACGGGAATTTGACCTGCCCACCAACTGTCTCATTTGTGACATACCCACCATATGGAACTCAACATTAGCAATGCTGCAGTGGATGCACATCCAGCTGAGTGCCATCAATGAGTACCTGTGTGAGTACGGTACAAGGACAGGCTCAGGGGAGCTTGGCTTCTTTTCACCATGCCAGTGGCTGCTGATAAAGGATGAATGCACTGTCCTGTCACCATTTTAGGAGGCCCCAAGGATGGTGAGCCATGACAATGCATGCATCAGAGACACTACCTTCTAGTCTTCCTGCTGGAGCACACGCTGTGCGGCATGGACAGGGCACTTGAGGCAGAACAGCGTGAGGAAGAGGAGGACTTCCTTATCTCTCAAGACCCCCCAGGAGGAGGAGGAGGATTGTGGCAGCATGGAAGTAGAGGATAACTTATGGCAGTCTTCAAGGGATGGTTTTCAGTACCCAGAAGCCCCAGTAGTAGTACGTGGTTGGGAGGAGGTAGTTCCTGACAGTGTCATCCTCAGTGACCCAGAGGACTCAGAGTCTCATGCCTCCTCAAAATCACACTGCATAGGCTCCCTGATTCTGCAAAGTCTGCAAAAGGACCTGAGGATTCATGGTATCAAGGGGAGAGAGCACTACTGGTTGGTAACCCTTCTTGATCCACGTTACAGGAGTAAAGTTGCAGAGCTCATCCTGCCTACGCAGAGGGAGCAGTGGATGAAACATCTTGAGGACTCTGTGTAACACTTTGTGTAACACCTTCCAGACACTGTTCCAGACAGTTCCTGGACACCGTGCTTCTGAGGCTTTGTTCGATCAAAAGAAAAGTGGTGGAGAAGGTGGCCTGCTGACCAGCTGATGCCTCTAAATAATTCTTTAGTCCTCAGTGCCCAGGGCTGTTAGATTTAAGCACCCATCATCAGCGTCTGCATCATATGGTGCAGGATTATCTAGGGGCAAGAGCAGGCTTGGAGACCTTTCTAAATGAGGATCCACTAGTCTACTGGGTCTTGAGGATGGATAACTGGCCAGAACTTGCTCAATAAGCAATCGAGCTACTGGTCTGTCCTGCATCCAACATGCTTTCTGAATGGACATTCAATGCTGCTGGAGGTTTTGTGACAGATATAAGAGTGAGTCTGACTCCGTTGACCTGCTGACATTTATCAAAATGAATCAGTCCTGGATCAACAACAGCTATTAAACCCCTGATGCTGATGTAACTGATGAAATTTGTTAGGGATCTGGGATCCCTTGAAGACTGCCTATGTGCCTATCCTATTCCTGATTATGCAACTTTCAGCAATGTTTTTGGTTTAAGGCACCACCAACATGCAAGTCCCAGTTTTTCTGCACCTGTTTGACAGGTACATGTAATTTCAATTTTTTACAATTGTTTTCTAATTTTTAACAGCAGGGCCCATTCCTGCGCTCAGCAAGAGTAACTGTGAGGGGTTACAGTGTTCAAGCACCAGCAGTGCCCAAGGGCCAGTTTTTCTTCACCTGCTTGTCAGGTGCATCTAATTTAATTTTTTTTTCATTTTTAACAATGTTTAACAACAGGACCCATTCCTGCTCTCACGAAGAATATTTGTGAGGGGTTACTTTGTTCAGGCACCACCAACACCTACCCGCATGTGACAGGTGCATGTAATTTAAATATTTTTAAAAATGTTGCAAATGTTTAACAATTTTTAAAACATTTTTTTTTATTTTTTACAGCAGGGCCCATGCCTGTGCCCAGAAAGAATAACTGTGAGGGGTTACAGTGTTCAGGCACCACCAACACCCAAGGCCCAATTTTTCAGCACCTATGTGTCAGGTGCATATAATTTCAGTTTTTTAGAGCAGTGCCAAATCCTGCACTCATCAAGACCCATTTTTTCAACACACTGTTTGACAGGGGCATATAATTAGAATTTTAAGAGAAGGGTCCAATCCTGCACTCGTCAAGGATAACTCTGAAGGGTTACGGTGTGAAGACACCACCAATTGTTCGTCCACCAAACATCCCACAATGCATTGCACTATGACTCTGAGTCAGCATTATTGGGACAACGCTGGACACCATGACTGACAATGGATTACATCAATGGCACCATTTTTTTTAAATTAAAGAACTTGTCAAAAACTGTTGTTTTATTTTTTGTTCAATTAAAGGTATTTTTCAAAAGTCTGGCATCTTTATTTCTTCTAAATGTAACACTTTAGTAAATGAGTAGGTGTACAAGCACCCGTATTCAATCACAAGGGGGGGCAGCATCATAGTTCCCCCTTTTTTAAAGGGCTACCCTGATGCTAATGAGCCCCCCTGCCCGCAGACCCCCACAACCACCGGGCTAGGGTTGTGGGGAAGAGGCCCTTTTCCCCATCGGGGGAAAAGGAAAAAAAAATACTGTGGCATCCCTCCTAACCCTCCTACCAGACCTAAAGGGTCTGGTATGGACTGGGGGGGACCCAACGTTGTTTTTTTTTTAAGAAAAATTTAATTTAAAAAAAAATAAATGTCAGTCCTGCTGCAGCAGGTTCTTTACATTGTACAGATTTTTTTTTTTTTTACTTTAACCACCTCCTGCCTGCCATATAAGGTAATGAATAAGGTAATGATGTCCTTTCAGTGCGCACCAGTGTCGCCTATCAGTGCCCGTCAGTGCTGCCTATCAGTGTCTCCTAACAGTGCCAGTCGGTGCCACCTAACAGTGCCAGTTAGTGCCACCTAACAGTGCCAGTCAGTGCTGCCTATCAGTGCCACCTATCAGTGCCACCTATCAGTGACATATATGAGTGCTGCCTTTCAGTGCCCATCAGTGATGCCTGTCAATGCCATCAGTGCCTCCTACCAGTGCCTCCTCATCGGTGCCCATCAGTGCCACCTATCAGTGCCCATCACTGCAGCCTCATTAGCGCACATCAGTGAAGGAACAAAATCATTTATTTAAAAAATTTTATAACAAAAAAAATAAGAAAAAAAGGGGTTTTTTTCAAAATTTTCAGTGGTTTTTGGTTTGTGTAGCAAAAAATAAAAACCCGGAGGTGATTAAATACTACCAAAAGAAAGCTCTATCTGTCTCAAAAAAATGATAAAAATTTCATATGGGTACAGTGTTGCATGACCGCTTAATTGTCATTCAAAGTGTGACAGCGCTGAAAGCTGAAAATTGGCCTGGGCAGGAAGGGGGTATAAGTGCCCTGTAGGTGAGTGGTTAAGCAATGAAAAATGCCCATTTAAAAACAGTACTTTTTAAAATTAATTTTATTCACTGATTCATGTCCCTCAGGGCAGTACCCGAGTCCTTATACCCCTTTTATTGCCAACAGCGTTCGACCAAACATGGGGGTTTTCGGCCCATCATTGTCCTTGATCAGTGCCCCTGTGTCCCTAATCTCTGCCCCAGTATTTACAGTACATTACAAAACATGCAGCCAACCCCTGTCACCTATTCGTGTGTGCACAAAAACACCCCCATACACCATACCAATGTCCTGATCACCTCCATACCAGTGTCCTGATCACCGCCATACCCCAAACCAACACTCTGATCACCACCATACCAGCATCCTGATCACTGCCATACCATCATGCTGATAACCTCATATGCCATACCAGCATCCTGATCACCGCCATACCTCATAACAGCATCCTAATCTCCACCATACCCCATACCAACATCCTGATCTCCGCCATACTCCATACCAGCGTTCTGATCACTGCCATACCCCATACCAGCGTTCTGATCACCGCCAAACCCTATACCAGTATCATGATCACTGCCATACCCCATAGCAGTATCCTGATCAGGGGCGGACTGACAACTCATAGGGCCCCTGGGCAATAGGGGATCATGGGGCCCCTGTGTCCTTGCCCAAACTCAAAAAAGCCTATGAAAAATGTACCAGGGGCATCTCATGGGGCCCCCTACTGACCCCGGGCCCTCGAGCAGTGCCCGAGTTTCCAAATGGTCAGTCCACCCCTGATCCTGATCACCCAAATACCGCATACCAGCATCCTGACTACTGCCATACCAGCGTCTTGATCACCGCCATACCTCATGCTAACATCCTGATCACGGCCATACCCCATACCAGCATCTTGGTCACTGCCATACGCCATACCAGCTTCCAGCATATTAGGGTCTCAACTGATCAGTTTTCCAATATATATCCCATAGACTCTATAGCTTTCATACAGACTAAATATTATACACTGCTTTGGGTTATGTTTACCTAAAAAATGTAGCAGAATACATTTTGGCCTAAATTTATGAATAAAAATTATTTATTTGCAAAAACTAAGCAAAAATGTTTTTTAATAAAAAATGTAATTTGGGTATAATGTTGCATGACTGAGTAATTGTCGCTCAGAGTGTGAGTCTGAAAATTGGCCTGGACTGGAAAGGGGTGAAAGTGTCTGGACTTGAAGTGGCTAACAATCACAGCTAGGGCAAATATTGTGTGAGATGTTTCAGCTGGTAGTTTTAAGGTCTGTGCACATTTTGAAAAACAAATAATAAGCAGGAAGTCCTGGTTTCCAAAAATCAAAAATATCCATGTCTTCCCTGTGCACATGGGAGTTCAGCAATGAGATCCTTAACTCTCTTTTTTTGGTTGTCCAACCCATTTTCTAATAGACTTTGCAATTTCCCACCATTTGATTATCATTCTTCAATGTATCAGTCCACCATACTGCTTTTGCCATCACTTTGATACACCAAATACAGTATCGTAGGGACCATTTAGACCTTTCTAGTCTGGTCCCAGCAACGTTTTGCACTGGAGAGGTCTAAATGAGCCATAATGTGTATTTAAACCCTAAGAATGAACATATTTTATATGCGTCACTTTGGTCTGTTTAAACCATTGAAAGTGTTTTGTGAAATCTGTTCCAAAAATAGTGTCGCACTCCAAATGTAAGAAAATCTAAATAATAATTAAATACTTCTAAAAGTGCTTAATTAGTGATAAAATTAATACCCTTATTACTGTGCTTAATCCATAACATATACAAAATTATTATCAATATTAAACGTAGAATAAATGCAAATGGAATAAAAATATATACTAAAATTATATTCAGAAAAATATATACAAAAAAATAAATAGTGATTGTCCCAAAGTCAATTTGTGTAATCCAAAATGGTGTTCACTTCCTGTAATTTGCTCAACAGACCTTAATATTATTATGCGCTCACCTTAATGGAAGCCTAACATGCAATTAGGCAAAAATAGCTTCATGTCCTAGTAATGACAGGATATTTCAGCGTCTCTGCATTTGCAATTTTAAAGGATTATAGATGTAATGCAGAGCTTCATCCACCGAGGTTTCCTAGATGTTCTGATCCCTTAATATGGATAATATTTATAAAAAAAAAAAAATCTCAGAAAGTCTATTTAGCCCTCTTAGGCAGGCCATAGATTATACAACTTTCTTTCCTGCAACCACAGGCAGAATCGACACTACCCCGAGCACAAAAATGCTGTGTGTTGTCAGCCCACCATAAGAAATTAAGAGCTGAGTGCCTTTCTGGAAGATTAACAGTTTGTTTCTGTACTTGCAGAATCATTAAAGTGAAAAAATTTAAGGAAATATGCATTTATTGCAGAAATGTACTAAATATGTTTTTTTCTTGTTGTTGTTGCTTTGCCTTGATATGTGCTTTAGCCACATGCCGCCCAGCCACTGTAGAAACATGTTGGCAGGGCGGCACGGCTGGGCAAAACCACGTTTTAAAACGTGTGTTTTCAAAACAGGTAGGGGGCGCGTGAGAGGCGCGCCACCAGCCTACCTGTCCCGCCGATCATGGCCACGGATGTCAGTCGCCAGGTCACAGCCGGTCGTTAATGGCTGTGTCCTGGCAATTAGCGGCAATCACTGACAGAGAGCACAGCTGCAGTAGCTGTGCTTTCTGTCAGTTCCCTGACAGCTCCTGACACGCTGAGCCGGAGAGAAGAGTTTATCTCTCCCGATCAGCTGCCCCCCCCCCCCCGTGCAGTACACACCCCCGCCGCCTAGTAAAACACTCCCCTCACACAGTTAACCCTTTCACTGAATAAACTTAACCCCTTCCTCCCCAGTGCGTAAATTACAGTATCTATACCATAGTTTGTAGACGTTATAACTTTCACACAAAGCAATCAATATACACTTATTGGGATTTTTTTTTACCAAATTGGGATTTTTTTTTACCAAAAACATGGAGCAGAATACATTTTGGCTCAAATTTATAACTAACTTTGAGTTTACCATATATTTTTATAGCTGAAATTAAAAAATATTGTTTTTCTTCAAAATTTTGGTCTTTTTTTGTTTATAGCGTGAAAAATAAAAAGCGCACAGGTGATCAAATACCACCAAAAGAAAGCTCTATTTGTGTGAAAAAAAAGCCGTAAATTTTGTTTGGGTGCAGCATCGCATGACCGCGCAATTATCAGTTGAATTAGTGCAGTGCCGAGCAGCAAAAAGAGGCCTGGTCATTAAGGGGGGTAAATCCTCAGGAGGGCAAGTGGTTAATAAAGAGAATGTAATTTCTTGTAGCATTTCAGATCACTTCACTCTTTTGGGATTAAATTTGCAGGGCACTGGGCTAGCTAGTTTCAGGCCAGCTATTTAATATCATAGCACCCCTGGCACCCCACGTCCCTTGCACTATACACTATTTTGCCAAAAGTATAGGAATGCCTGTCTTTACACGCACATGAACTTTTATGGCATCCCAGTCTTAGTCCGTACAATTCCACATTGAGCTGGCCCACCCTTTGCAGCTATAACAGCTTCAACTCTTCTGGGAATGCTGTCCACAAGATTTAGGAGTAAGTCTATGGCGGGGGTCAGCAACCTGTAGATCACGATCTACCAGTGGATCATGGCCAGGTGACTGGTAGATCACGGTAATGGCTTGCTGACCCGCCATCCCAGAGCATCAAACAAAGTGCAATGCAGAAGGACTACTTCTAAAGTTTGAGCTGTAGTAAGGAGCAAGAGACACAACATGATGCCTCCTCTGAAGTGCTGGCTTCTGTCTCATGCTGAGTGATACCAACTGCACTCCACCTCTTATCCCAGCTAGTGGTCTCCAGAATGGTGCCAGCAACAGGAAAGAATAGATCTTCAGGTCAGCCTGAAGCAATATACTGGGCATAATAGTATAGGGCTGCTTTTACACTGATGCCCTGCAGTTTACCCACACCGTGGGTGCAGTGTACCTGCAACTTTTCTGTGGGTTTGCTGCGCTTACCTTTAGACTTCTATTATATCCAAGGAATTTCAGGAGTTTGGGTGCACTTTTAGAAAGTGCACCACACCTGCTGGATATAATAGAGGTGTATGGCAAAGCGCAGCTAACCATAGCATATAAGTGTGAAAGCATCCTTATATTGGGGCTTAGAACAGTAAGGGTTCATTTACATTTGCAATTTTTTTGGGGGGGTGGGAGGGGTGGTAAAACTCCATAGTTAAAACGTGCTTTTACTGCCCTTGCCCCAACCACAACCCCTTTAGCTGCAGTGGCCAGGGGAATACACATGTCACAGCTGTAGCAGGAGTTATATACCCTGTCATAGTTGGTGGGTGTAACACCTGCCAAGTATGACCCATTCAAGTGAATGAGGCCACTCTGCAAGTGCCCTGCAACCTTGTGCAATACTGTATATCAAACAAGGGGTTAAAGCAGGCTGCGTTGTGTTGCATTCTTACCACCTGCTGTAACCCCTTGGACCCCGAAGAAGCATGCAGTTGCAGAGAGCTTGCAGAATGGCCCCATTTACTTGAATGGGTTGCAACTGGCAGTAGGTAGCACCGACCAAAAGCAACAGGGGGTTTAATTCCTGCTGCAGCATGTGTACATCTTTGGTTGCTGCCTCAGCAGCTAAAGAACGTAGGGAATGGGGGTGGTAAAAGTGCAATAGCAGGGTTTTACCACCCACCAGGGGCGGACTGACCATTTGCAAACTCGGGCACTGCCCGAGGGCCCGGGGTCAGTAGGGGGCCCCATGAGATGCCCCTGGTACCTTTTTCATAGGCTTTTTTGAGTTTGGGCAAGGACACAGGGGTCCCATGATCCCCTATTGCCCGGGGGCCCCATGAGTTGTCAGTCCGCCCCTGCCACCCACCAACTGTACTTGTGAACGAGCCCTGAGTGTGCCGCTGCTGAATGCAAGTAAGGGCCCACTCACAAGTGCAGCAGCCACTGCTGCTCCACCAAAGAGTGATCAGAGTGTGTTTGACAGATGGTGAGGAGGCAATATTTTTCCTCCTTACCACTTGATTTAAACGCATGCAATGTACGTGACTGCGACATGGCAGTACGGCAATTAGAAGTTTAAATCAGGTATCAGATGGTGACACTGCCCGGTGATCTCTGACTTCTCCCATGTTGTTCAGGTAGATCTAGACCTCTTTAAGGTTGCCTACCCCTGGTCTTTGGGAATGTTTGACCATTCTTACACAAGTGCATTTGTGAGGTCAGGCACTGATGTCGGATGAGAAGGCCTGGATCGCAGTCTCCGCTCTAATTCATCCCAAAGGTGTTCTATCAGGCTGAGGTCAGGACTCTATTCAGGCCAGTCAAGTTCTTCCACCCCAAACTCCCTCATCCATGTCTTTATGGACCTTGCTTTGTGCACTGGTGCCCAGTCATGTTGGAACAGGAATATCCCCAAACTGTTTCCACAAGATTTGGGAGCATGACTTTGTCCAAACTGTCTTGGTATGCTGACGCCTTAAGAGATCCCTTAATTGGAACTAAGGGGCCAAGCCCAACCCCTGCAATATAACCCCACCCCATAATACCACCTCCACCAAACTTTACACTTGGCACAATGCAGTCAGCCAAGTACCGGTCTCCTGGCAACCGCCTGCAAAGCGTGATTCGTCACTCCAGAGAACGTCTCCACTGCTTTAGAGGCCAGTGGTGGAGTGCTTTACACCACTACATCTGATGCTTTGCATTGCACTTGGTGATGTAAGGCTTGGATAAAGCTGCTAACAGTTAAACAGGGCCAAATTTGTTGTTTCGCCGGCTGACTGGTAAGTGTTGCTGGGATATCTTTTGTTTGTTTGTAATGTGCATTGTTCTTCCACATACACCTTACTGCTAAGGCTGGTTATAGGTTGGGATGTTGCCATTTTTTGTGTAGTTGGCTAATTTGGATGCAGGGATGCACTGGATGCCTTTGCTGTCATTTTGGTATAGCTAGGCATCATCTGTGTCCCTGTACCTTTAAGAAGGGATGGGCTCCTACCTGCACACCTGCTCTTAACCTATCCATTTAAACATGAGCTCCTACTGTGGAGGCTTTGTAAATTTTAGTTAGGTCCACAGTATACAGAGGACCCTTAAGGTGGGACTGTGGCTTACGCATGTATTTGCAAATGTGTGCAAACAAAACACTTTGTTTTTAATGCAAACTGCTAGACAGGGCCAAATTGGTTATTTCACAGGCTGGCTGGTAAGTGTTGCTGGGAAATCTTTTGTCTACTTCCCTGCTACCTGAGGCACACGAGTCACTGCCTGCAGTTGAGCCTTTTCCAAGTGCAGGAGTAAATTGGATCATGCTTTGCTGGATTTTTTTGCCTTCCTCTGAATCAACTGTAGGTATAGGATTATAACTTGTTTTTGTTTTGTTTTTTATGGTTGAACTGGATGTACTTTTGTCTTCTCTCAGCCAGACTAACTATGTAAGTGACTTTACAGAGAATCAAGAGAGCCAGCACCCGTTGCAGTCTAACAGTGGGTGGCCTCCTGTTACACTTTTACACTGATGCCCTGCAGTTTACCCACACCGTGGGTGCAGTGTACCTGCAACTTTTCTGTGGGTTTGCTGCGCTTACCTTTAGACTTCTATTATATCCAAGGAATTTCAGGAGTTTGGGTGCACTTTTAGAAAGTGCACCACACCTGCTGGATATAATAGAGGTGTATGGCAAAGCGCAGCTAACCATAGCATATAAGTGTGAAAGCATCCTTATATTGGGGCTTAGAACAGTAAGGGTTCATTTACATTTGCAATTTTTTTTGGGGGGTGGGAGGGGTGGTAAAACTCCATAGTTAAAACGTGCTTTTACTGCCCTTGCCCCAACCACAACCCCTTTAGCTGCAGTGGCCAGGGGAATACACATGTCACAGCTGTAGCAGGAGTTATATACCCTGTCATAGTTGGTGGGTGTAACACCTGCCAAGTATGACCCATTCAAGTGAATGAGGCCACTCTGCAAGTGCCCTGCAACCTTGTGCAATATATCAAACAAGGGGTTAAAGCAGGCTGCGTTGTGTTGCATTCTTACCACAGTATACAGAGGACCCTTAAGGTGGGACTGTGGCTTACGCATGTATTTGCAAATGTGTGCAAACAAAACACTTTGTTTTTAATGCAAACTGCTAGACAGGGCCAAATTGGTTATTTCACAGGCTGGCTGGTAAGTGTTGCTGGGAAATCTTTTGTTTACTTCCCTGCTACCTGAGGCACACGAGTCACTGCCTGCAGTTGAGCCTTTTCCAAGTGCAGGAGTAAATTGGATCATGCTTTGCTGGATTTTTTTGCCTTCCTCTGAATCAACTGTAGGTATAGGATTATAACTTGTTTTTGTTTTGTTTTTTATGGTTGAACTGGATGTACTTTTGTCTTCTCTCAGCCAGACTAACTATGTAAGTGACTTTACAGAGAATCAAGAGAGCCAGCACCCGTTGCAGTCTAACAGTGGGTGGCCTCCTGTTACATATTATGACTATGTCATTTTACTTGTTTATAGTTCTGCTTTACTCATACTTTGATTGTGCTTTTATCACTACTCTTATTGTTGTTTCCATGTTATGTTGATGCCGAGGACAGCATCCGTTAAAGAGGGGGGAAGTGTAGGCAGGTGCAGTCTACTTTCTCCACTGCAGGTGGTGATCTTCCACAATGACACTGCAGTTGGAGAGTAAGTCAAGAGGAACATGGTTCCTCTATGGTTTCATGAGTCACTGGGGAAGCAATCCAGTTAGATGCTGCTGCCCCATGTAGCAGCCATCTTAGGTCAGGCAAAGCCTATTTAAGGCCATGGCTCCCAGGCTTGGCATGCATTTCACGAGTGGGTAGAGTACAGACAGGTTCCCCACCTGGTAGGGACATAACTAATGATAGGGAAAGGTTCCTGACAAGGAGGGAAATCATAGGGCTTGCAATTACTCTCTGGAAATCTTCTTGTACTTGGACAAGATGGCCTGGCCACACTTTGCCCCTCTTAATAGGTGCTGTCAGTTTGGCTGAATCATGCTGTCTACATGCTGCTGGATCTTTGAGTGTTTCTGGTTGGGCTGTCTTTCCGCCTGATTTATTGTGAACTGACATTGCAGTATTTTAATACAAGTTCTTTCATCACATCTGGACTTTGTGTGTTTTTGCCGCTACACCGTGCTGCACCCCACCTACACACTGGTAATGTACATTGTTGATAATAATTTAGTGGCCTAATATTCTTGATAAAATGTGTTATCATTTGGATCTCTGCACTCCAATTTCATGTACACTTATATTTATTCCCCTGAACAACTTCCTATTAAATGCTCCAGTCTTTTCCTTATCTTCTTTTGACAGGCTCCAACATTCAGTTTTTTGTGCATCAGATGTAATTCTGAAAGTTTTAAACCAAACTTTTAATGTCTTTGGCAGAAGATTGGAAATTGAAAGTGTATCTACACCCAAAACCAAACATTTAATATATTGCAGCTTACCAATCCTTGAAAATGGAGGCTGCATTGATTTTCCTTTTCAAGGATATTTACAGGTTTGTATTTAATATGTAATCCTAATGTCCTTATTAGGGCTATTAACTGTGTGAAAAACAAATTTAATAGCTAACAATTTTGGCAAGCATACTTTGTTCTAAATTATTGGAGCATGTTTGTCTTTAGTTTTAGTTTTTGGTTGACTTGAAGGCTTCTGTCCCTTTTAGCTGCCCTGCATTCTTTAAAAAAGTAGACTTTTGTTTCAGGGAATGGTATTTTGGGGTTTTGATTTCTTTTGAGGGGAAAAGAAGATTTAATTTTATGTTGAGTTGGCCTTTGTTAGCATTGGGGTGCTCATATCATTCATTTATTTGACTAACTGTTGTTGTAGTTGCCTATTATTTGCAACACACTGCTGCATCATTTTACACAGCTCTAACATCTGAGGATTGACACTCCTAAACTGGAACTAATCTGGCAGACTGATTAAACATTTTTGGTCCCACAGGAACCTTTGTCATAACTTTTAACTATGCATTTGATATTTGAATATCATGGCAGAAGCTGTGTGTGAAAAACAAATGTTCAGCACACCTTTAAACACCCCTAAACTGGTCATTTGTGTTTTTCCCACATTGCCATCAGAGCAGCAAGAAAACGACTCTCTCCCCATTGTATTTTTTGCCGTTGGTACCATACCATGTTCCATATGGCAGTGCCCAGCTTCCCATGCCTTGTTTGACAACAGGTTACCTATTAGTCCAAAAAAATAGACAGAATTAACTTGCAAGATTTGCTCTCCTTATATCTCAGTGAAATTTGCAGCAATGTTCGGGTTGGTAGAATTAGGTATGTTCATCCATCACTACACACTATACCTTCTGACAGAAAAATTGGCTGTGCTCAACACTTCCACCCTGTCTCTACAATAATGGATGTTGGTGCTCAAACTATTGCCCCATCAGGTGTCCAATAGTAAGTCCATTCAAAAAAGTCGACAACATAGCAACGATTTTTCAAAAGATACATAGTTCATTGGTGCACCAGCTGCACTGGCCTATGACTTATATCTTTGGAAGATTGTGCCATGTTGACAAATTTTTATGAAAGGATCTACAGCAATATCAGCTGCCAGACCTGATTTTTTTCTAACCAACACAGTCTTTGATTTGCCTAAAGTGATACTAAAAACATACTGTTTCATTTACATAATCCCTTCGCATTCTGTATGTGGATGATGACACAAACTATTTTAATAAAAAAAAATAAGTACCTTTTTCCTAACTGATATACAGGGAAACATAAGCAGGAGGAGCTTCTAATCTTCTGCTACTGGTCACATGTTCAAAATGAAGAAAAACAGCCTTTGGAATACAGAGTGAAAATAAATAATTAATATCAATATATTGCTTGAAATCATCATAAAAGTATAGATTTTAAATCAAATCAACGCTTTATTATTTTTTGGCAATAACATCATGTGGGTGGATTTCTGACAGTTACAGCCTGTGTCTTAGAATAAAAGGTAGATAAAGCCTCCATCAATCAAGGTGTAATATCTCAACTCCATTGCGTACATTGGGCATGGAGAAGGGGGGAGCTGGCTGTCATTTACTACTCTGTATACATCCACATGTGTGACTCTAGAGTCATATGGGCCGCTCGGATGTGATAGGGAGGAAATACTCAGGATAGAACCTCACTGAAAACTGAACATGTGCAATAGCTGCCAATATTTCTCCGCAAAATTCCCAACTGCACTTGGGACATGGACAGAAGTGGGAGAAAGAATAGCAGGATCAACCAGGTTTTTTGTAGAATACAGAAAACATATCCCCTAATGACTGGATGAGTATGAACAGCATGTAATACACTATTTAGTGATAGTTTTTAAATATGTGGGTTTAATAACACTTTAAGGAGTGTCTCAGGACAAGAATTAGTACCCATCCTTTCCATGCCAAATCCTTTTCATATGGTTTAAATACCCTCAAGAATAGATCAAGACTCTATGTTCTTACAACAGAAAAGATATTAACATACAGGTGAAACTCGAAAAATTAGAATATCGTGCAAAAGTTCATTTAATTCAGTAATGCAACTTAAAAGGTGAAACTAATATATGAGATAGACTCATTACATGCAAAGCAAGACAGTTCAAGCCGTGACATAACTGTGATGGCTTACAGCTCATGAAAACCTCAAATCCACAATCTCATAAAATTAGAATATTACATGCAATCAATAAAACAAGGATTGTACATAGAACAATATCAAACCTCTGAAAAGTATAAGCATGCATATGTACTCAGTGCTTGGTTTGGGCCCCTTTTGCAGCAATTACTGCTTCGATGCGGTGTGGCATGGAAGCTATCAGCCTGTGGCACTACTGAGGTGTTAAGGAAGACCAGGATGCTTCAATAGCGGCCTTCAGCTCTTCTGCATTGTTCGGTCTCATGTCTCTCATCTTTCTCTTGGCAATGCCCCATAGATTCTCTATGGGGTTCAGGTCAGGTGAGTTTGCTGGCCAATCAAGCACAGTAATCCCACAGTCATTGAACCAGGTTTTGGTGCTTTTGGCAGTGTGGGCAGGTGCTAAGTCCTGCTGGAAAATGAAGTCAGCATCCCCATAAAGCTTGTCTGTGGAAGGAAGCATGAAGTGCTCCAAAATCTCCTGGTAGACGGCTGCGTTGACCCTGGACTTAATGAAGCACAGTGGACCAACACCAGCAGATGACATGGCTCCCTAAATCAACACAGACTGTGGAAACTTTACACTGGACTTCAAGCATCTTGCAGTGTATGCCTCTCCATTCTTCCTCCATACTCTGGGTCTTTGGTTTCCAAATGAGATGCAAAAGTTGCTCTCATCAGAAAAGCGGACTTTGGACCACTGAGCAACAGACCAGGTCTGTTTTTCTTTAGCCCAGGTAAGACGCTTCTGATGTTGTTTGTTGTTCAGGAGCGGCTTGACAAGAGGAATACGACATTTGAAGCCCATGTCCAGGATCCGTCTGTGTGTGGTGGCTCTTGATACACTGACTCCAGCCTCAGTCCACTCTTTGTGAATGTCCCCAACACCTTTGAATGGCCTTTTCCTGACAATCCTCTCCATGCTGCGGTCATCCCTGCTGCTTGTGCACCTTTTTCTTCCACACTTTTCCCTTCCACATAACTTTCTATTAATGTGCTTTGATACAGCACTTTGGGAACATCCAACTTCTTTTGCAATTACCTTTTGAGGCTTTCCTTATGGAGGGTGTCAATGATGGTTTTCTGCACAACTGTCAGGTCAGCAATCTTCCCCATGATTGTGATTCCTACTGAACCAGACTGAGAGACCATTTAAAGGCTCAGGAACCCTTTGCAGGTGTTACGGCTTAATTAGCTGATTAGAGTGGGACACTTTGAGCCTAGAATATTGCACCTTTTCACAATATTCTAATTTTCTGAGATTGTGGATTTGGGGTTTTCATGAGCTGTAAGCCATAATCATCACAATTATGACAAATCACGACTTGAACTATCTTGCTTTGCATGTAATGAGTCTATCTCATATATTAGTTTCACCTTTTAAGTTGCATTACTGAAATAAAATAACTTTTGCACAATATTCTAATTTTTCGAGTTTCACCTGTAGGTGGAAGCTTACTAGGGAACTGAAGCAGCAGTTAGTTTGGCTAATTTAACCAAAGAGACTTACTTCACCATTTAAACACTCCAAACATCATAAAACAATTTCTCCATGCAGGCAATTCTTGCAATAATCAACATCTCTGAAAGCACTGAGCGTACCAAATTCTCTACTTCACAGGATTAATGCTCCAGTCTCCACCTTTGTAGGCAGCTGCATATAGACACAATCAGAACTGTGCTGATATTGCAAAAAGCATGCTCACAGAGGTTCAATCATAGTTATGTAACAGAGTGTCCCTTGACTCATCATGCTTAGATAGATGTATGGACTCTTTTAACTCCTTATTCCATAATTCTATTTGTTTTTATTCCCAGGGAATAAAGGTTTCCCTGTGTCCTGCCCTCTGGAGCCGAGAAAAACTTCACCTGATGAAGCAGGGGTGGCTGAGAATGTGATTGACAGCTAAGTGTGCAGACCTCCAATGTTAGTCCTGACATGTGGACAGCTGCTCAGGACCCTAATAGCATGCAGCTGCTACAGAAGATTCAGCTTCTGCAGGAAGCTCTGTACCAATTGCTACCAGTATACTTCTCTTCAGGCTGGATGACCCGTTGTGGGATTACTTCCCTTGTCATACTCTGAACCAACCGACGCTGCCACTATCGCTATACTGCAACTCCTTAAAAAGCAGCATATCTAATTCACTTATCTTCCATAATAGTATTTATGCTGATGCTATCCCAAATTCCATCACAGCATATTGAATACATACTTTTCAGACTGTCTGTCTAAAATTTCATAGCTAAGCAATATGCAAGAAGCAGTTTTCCAGAAAGAAAATGCGAAAAGCTACTAAACTATATGCAACAAGTGATAAGGCTAGCAACCAGTTTATAGAATAACAGTGCATGGAGGGAGCAGATATGCTATATCATGGAACATTTTCATTCAATGTCAATACAGCAGGAAAGTTACACTCACTTTGTCCTCTATGGCAGAACAAAGATAACACAAAAAGATCAAAACTATTATCTGTAATAACCTTTGGGAATTTACACAGGAAGGAAACAAGTAAATTCTTGGTGAATTTCAAACATCTCTCACAACAGCTATCACTCTGAGAAATTCATTTGCAGTGGCAGTTAGTTAGAAAATACAAGTTCTAAAGGCAGAGTAGACTCTATGAATTCCAAAAAGGGACAGTCTTCACCTTTGATGTGTAGGTTTATGTTTAGGCCCCTTGACGAATATCAGCTTTATGGCATTTTAATTTGGTGCCATAAATGAAAAGACTGGATTGCTCCTTAACCCCTTGGCGTTGGCGCCTCCCGGCCCTTTAAGGGTTTCAGAAGTCAGTAGGCGGGGCGGGGTTTTAGGGTCATGTGACCGCCATGATTCGCTGTCACGACGGTCACATGATCGGGAAAGGTCCCGATCGAAAGAGGAGATTGGGACCTTTCCGTGAGTACCGGACATGAGTGCTGGGAGCGCGCAGGGCACGTGCTCTCAGCACATATGTTTTTCTTAATTGCACGCAAATATATGGCCACTCGGCGTCAACGCCCAGACGACGGGAGGCCGCACATTTGCATGCGGCCGAGACAAAAGGGTTAAGCAAGTAATAGCCAGATGCTGTTAGAATAATGCATACCTAATTTAGTTTACTGTAAGGCTCAAACTACCATTAATAATCCCTGGAAATGTCATGCACACAATGTATATAATACAGTGTTGTGAAAAAGTATTTGCCCCTTCCTGATTTTTTTTTTGCATAACTATCACACTTAAATGATTCAGAATCAAACAGATTTTAATATTACACAAAGATAACCCAAGTAAATGCAACGTGAAGTTTTTAAAAGATGATTCCATTTATTAAGGGAAAAAAAGCTGTCCAAACCTACCTGGTGAAAAAGTAATTGCCTCCCCCCTCCCCTTGCTAAATCATGAATGAACAGTGATTAGCCACATTTTTTGGAAAGCTAAATTTCACTTGCCACAACCTGGCCTGATTACTGCCAGACCTGTTGAATTAAGAAATCACTTGTCAGAAGCTGTCTGTCTGACAAAGTGAACCATGCTAAAAGGACTAAAAAAAGCAACACATCATGCCGCAATCGAAAGAAATTCAAGACCAGATGAGAAACAAAGTAATTGCCATGTATCCGTCTGGAAAGGGTTGCAAGACCATTTCTAAGGCTTTGGATCTCCAGCAAATCATGGTGAGAGCCATTATCCACAAATGGAGAAAACTTGGAACAGTGGTGAACCTTCCCATGAGTGATTTTTTTTCTTCTCTAAAGGTGACTGGTAGAGATGAGCGAATCGAACTTGGCGAAGTGGAATTCGTTTCGAATATTAGGAAAAATTCGATTCGCACCGAATCCAAAAATTAGCAAACTTCGGATGCACGAATCAAATTTTTCCCGATCGGCCGATTTTCATCCCTTCTACAGCCGGCAAAAAGTGTCCCTGCAGAGAGCTCCGCTATTTCTGACAGTTCTCTGACAGTTCCTTCACATTTACAGCGGTTGAAACATTGTATCTATTTGTTTCCATTTAGGATACAGATGTTTTTATTCGGAAACAAATAGATACAATGTTTCAACCGCTGTAAATGTGAAGGAACTGTCAAAGAACTGTCAGAAATAGCGGAGCTCTCTGCAGATACACTTTTTGCTGTACTGGAATTCTTCTTATTTTCATTCTTCTTCTTCTTCTTCTTATTTTCATTCTTCTTCTTCTTATTATTTTCATTCTTCTTCTCCTTCTTCTTTTCATTCTTCTTCTCCTTCTTCTTTTCATTCTTCTTCTCCTTCTTCTTTTCCTTCTTCTTTTCATTCCTTATTCTCCTTCTTCTTTTCATTCTTCTTCTTCTTATTATTTTCATTCTTCTTATTATTATTATTTTCATTCTTCTTCTTCTTATTATTATTATTATTTTCATTCTTCTTCTCCTTCTTCTTCTTCTCCTTCTTCTTCTCCTTCTTCTTCTCCTTCTTCTTTTCATTCTTCTTCTCCTTCTTCTTTTCAATCTTCTTCTCCTTCTTCTTCTCCTTCTTCTTTTCATTCTTCTTCTCCTTCTTCTTTTCATTCTTCTTCTCCTTCTTCTTCTCCTTCTTCTTCTCCTTCTTCTTTTCATTCTTCTTCTTCTTCTTATTTTCATTCTTCTTCTTCTTCTTCTTTTCATTCTTCTTCTTCTTATTATTTTCCTTCTTCTTCTTCTTCTTCTTCTTCTTCTTCTTCTTCTTCTTCTTATTTTCCTTCTTCTTCTTCTTCTTCTTCTTCTTATTTTCATTCTTCTTCTTCTTATTTTCCTTCTTCTTCTTCTTCTTATTTTCATTCTTCTTCTTCTTCTTATTTTCCTTCTTCTTCTTCTTCTTCTTCTTCTTCTTCTTCTTCTTATTTTCCTTCTTCTTCTTCTTCTTCTTCTTCTTCTTCTTCTTCTTATTTTCCTTCTTCTTCTTCTTCTTCTTCTTCTTCTTCTTCTCCTTCTTCTTCCTCTTCTTCTTCTTATTTTCCTTCTTCTTCTTCTTCTTCTTCTTCTTCTTATTTTCCTTCTTCTTCTTCTTCTTCTTCTTCTTATTTTCCTTCTTCTTCTTCTTATTTTCCTTCTTCTTCTTCTTCTTATTATTATTTTCCTTCTTCTTCTTCTTCTTCTTCCTCATCTTCTTCTTCTCTTCTTCTTCTTCTTCATCCTCATCTTCTTCTTCTTCTTCTTCTTCTTCATCCTCATCCTCTTCTTCCTCATCCTCATCATCTTCTTCTTCTTCATCTTCATCTTCTTCTTCTTCTTCATCTTCTTCTTCATCATCTTCTTCATCTTCTTCTTCTTCATCTTCTTCTTCTTCATCTTCTTCTTTATCTTCATCTTCATCTTCATCTTCATCTTCTTCTTCATCTTCATCTTCATCTTCATCTTCATCTTCTTCTTCTTCTTCTTCTTCTTCTTCTTCTTCTTCATCTTCATCTTCATCTTCTTCGTCGTGCCCCGTGACTGCCCAAATGAGTGAAGTGTACGGTGATTCTAAGATCGACGGCACTCATCTGCATGTCATACTGACTGACAGTATTATTTCTCTTCCCCAGCAGACTCCAAGGGCATTTAATTAAAGGTACAGTGTTCTGCACTAATATAAAGGCTCTCTGAAGCCTAGAAACCCTTTTAATAAGTTAAATTCGCAGTGAATAAATTCGCATCGAATCGAATTTATTCCGCAAATTCGGCGAATCAGCCGAATCAAATTTTTGAATAATTCGCTCATCTCTAGTGACTGGTCCCAGATACAACCATGTTTATAACCTGACCTGTAACAGGACCACCAGAGACCAAACAAAGTAGTTACAAGAATGTTAAGAAAAAAAAACTTCAGAGAGCTAATCTACCTCAGAAACTTGGGGATGGCCCTGCTAAATGCAAGTTGCCGGAAGGGCTTTGATCTAAAAAATGATAAATAAAATGATAAATATTGAAAGTGCTAATAATGAAGATAAGAGGAGAGTGTCCCCAAACTGTAATTTTTCTTTTCTTTTTCTTTCTGCTAGATTAATTGGGGCCTTTCTTTGATGGTGCATGGTGGTGTAGTGGTTAACCTTGGTTAGGTCCATTAATCCTTCTAGAGGTGATTGTAAGATTATACTTTAGAAAAGAAACAGAAACACTGATAGATGAAGATAGTCTGAAACAAGCTTCAATAAGAGGAGAGAGTAGGATGAATTCTATTTTTATTGGATGTAGTAGAACATGAGATGTAGCGCTATCTGTTTGTATCTGTAATTTGTGTAAAATGAGTTTGAAAGCTCTCTCTCACCAATCCATATTCACTGATCTTAATTACGGAGGGACCCTTTTCAGCTTAATAGCTTGAACTCCAGACAGACTGACCTGATATGTGATATATGTTGAGGGACCACCAAGTCCATACTGAGATTTATAGACTACAAGTGATGATTGGTGAAATTTGCTTTGACTCACTGAGAAGTCACAAGAGTTGACTGGATTCCTAGTCCGAGATAGTCCATTTTGTCCAATTTGGGGTTATTTCCTTCAATTCTCATTTACCCTGTATTGACCTGTATTGTATTTATATTCAACTTGTTTTTTATTGAAGTTTTGCAGTTTGGTAGAAGAAAACAGGGACAACAATAGGTTCACACATATACATTTGTATATAGTTATGAGAATAAACCTGGTAGAAATACATTGTTTTAAGATTAGTATGTGGGAGGAATAAGATCGGATACCAGTCTTATAGAGACTAGTACAAAAGTAACCTTAGGGAGGGAGGGGTGGGGGGGGGGGGGAATGAGTAGGACGGGAAGGATGGGGAGAGGGTAAGAGGAACAAGTAAATGTGGTAATAAAGAGGAAATTAACAATAACAGTCATAGGGGAAAAAGATAGTTTGTAGCACGGAAATTATTATATTCCAAACAGTGATGCTATCAAACTTGAACTGTACATTTAGAATGAAGTGACCATAAGTACCAAGATCTGTAGACTGTGGGGTAGGAAAGGTGGGATATGGAGAATCTCCTTTCCATATCGTACTGGATGTTCAGGTTAGTTATCACTCTACTTATGGATGGGGAGGCTGTGGATTTCTATAGGGTCGTGATATTGTTTTTGGATGCATAGAGGATGTGTATAATAATGTTACGTAAGTCAGGGGAAAATGTATCTATGCTGATATGGAGTAGAGCTAGTTCTGGGATGGGTTGTACTATGGTGCCTGGTATTTCTGATGTTATTGTAAAGATGCTGCTCCAAAAAAGATCTTATTGATTTGCAGGACCAGATAATGTGGAATAGGGAGCCCACTTCTCCACATTATCTCCAACATTGTGAAGAGTGTGCTGGATAAATTTTGGTTAGACGCAGTGGGGGTTAGGTACCATTAGTGTAGCAGTTTAAGGTAACATTCCCAAAGTGTAGCACAACGGGAGGCCTTGTAGATGATGGCAAAAGTGTTGTGCCATCTCTGCTTGGAGAAATTTTGGGAAAGCAGTGTCACCCAGTTTGTCAATGAAGTTGCTTTTAAAGAAAATTTTGAGTCTAGTATATGTGAATAAAACAAGGAGATTCCTTTATCTGTGTATTTGGAATTATTCAGGAATCAGAGTGCTAAGGCTGGTAGTTCTGTGGTGTGGGGGGATTTTATTTTTTTTTAGGCAGTGATTTATTCAGAAATAGTTGAAATTCTCATTTGATGGGATAGCATATTTGAGTTGGAGTTGATGGAATGTGGCTAGTTTTTGATTTATAAGTAAGTCAGAAATCAAAGAGATTTCGGAGACTCCCCATTTGGTTAGTTTAAGATATGGGGTGTAGGCGGAAAGGGCATTCAATGTGATATAAATCTTATTAGATTTTTGGAGGGAGTGTGTCAGAAGGGTTAACCGTGCATCTAGAGAGGCCTTTATACAGGGATGGTTGATTGAAGGGGGTTTGTGGTCGATGGAATAAAGCAGAAGGTAGGTCTGTGGTGAGCTGGGATGGAAGATACGGGCTTCCATGGAGGATGATATTTTTACCACTGACGGGTGCCACCAGTAGTAGAGCTGGTCAAGTACCATAGCTAAGTAGTATGTAAGGAGATGGGGAAAACTCATTCCTCCTCTACGGTAAGGACGGATTAGAAGATTATTGCAATATCTGGGGCGTTTGAGCTCCCATAGAAATTGAAAAAATTGTCTCTGTGCAGCATGGAAAAAATTCATAGGTACAGATATGATATACAATATTTTGGGCAATATGAACATTTTCAAACCGGTTATGCTTCCTAATTTGGATAGACCATAGGTTTGTAGTGCACAAATCTCCTTCAGGAGATCCTGGAGGAATGGTTTATGATTATAGTTGTAAAGTGAAGATGTGGAGGCTGTTAGGTTGATTCCCAGGTAGGGGAGCGAGTGTTCAGCCCACATGTAAGGAAATTGTTTTGTGAGGAGCAGTTGGGTTTGTTTGGGCATGTGTAAGTTTAAGACAGGGACGGACTGACAACTCATGGGGCCCCCAGCAGTAAGAGATAATGGGGCCCTCTGTTCCCCTGCCTACACTCAAGCACACCCACACAACACCCTACCTACATATTGCAGCTCAGCTGCATAGAAGGGGCATTTAAATATTTACTGCAGCAAAGACTGCATGAATGTTCCCGGCTTCTTTCAGTAGAAGCTACTTGGCACTTTCAGGTTTAAAGATGGCTGCCATGTGGGGGAAGTGAAAGAGCGAGGGGAGTGAGAGGGTGAAAAAGAGGAGGGGTGTGAGAGAGAGAGAGGAGGAGGAGTGGGAGAGAGAGGAAGGGATGAGAGAGAAGGGGTGTGTTTTAAATTGCGCTAAAAATTGGGCATGGCTTAAAAGGGGTGTGGTTAAATAGTGTCTGAGATCACTTATATCAGTGGTTCTCAACCTTTCTAATGCCGCGACCCCTTAATACAGTTCCTCATGTTGTGGTGACCCCCAACCATAAAATTATTTTCATTGCTACTTCATAACTGTAATTTTGCAGTGGGAGGAGTAGTGCCATGTCATTGGTGTCAGTGGAAGGAGTAGTGCCCCATCACTGATGTCAGTGGGATGAATAGTGCCCCATTGTTGGTATCAGTGGGAGGAATAGTGCCCCGTCACTGATGTCAGTGGGATGAATAGTGCCCCATCGTTGGTGTCAGTGGGAGGAGTAGTGCCCCATCGTTGGTGTCAGTGGGAGGAGTAGTGCCCCATCATTGGTGTCAGTGGGAGGAGTAGTGCCCCATCATTGGTGTCAGTGGGGGGAGTAGTGCCCCATCATTGGTGTCAGTGGGGGGAGTAGTGCCCCATCATTGGTGTCAGTGGGGGGAGTAGTGCCCCATCATTGGTGTCAGTGGGGGGAGTAGTGCTCCATCACTGGTGTCAGTGGGGGGAGTAGTGCCCCATCACTGGTGTCAGTGGGAGGAGTAGTGCTCCATCACTGGTGTCAGTGGGAGGAATAGTGCCACATCATTGGTGTCAGTGGGAGGAATAGTGCCCCATCATTGGTGTCAGTGGGGGGAGTAGTGCCCCATCATTGGTGTCAGTGGGGGGAGTAGTGCCCCATCATTGGTGTCAGTGGGGGGAGTAGTGCCCCATCATTGGTGTCAGTGGGGGGAGTAGTGCCCCATCATTGGTGTCAGTGGGGGGAATAGTGCCCCATCACTGGTGTCAGTGGGGGGAGTAGTGCCCCATCACTGGTGTCAGTGGGGGGAGTAGTGCCCCATCACTGGTGTCAGTGGGAGGAATAGTGCCACATCATTGGTGTCAGTGGGAGGAATAGTGCCCCATCATTGGTGTCAGTGGGAGGAATAGTGCCCCATCATTGGTGTCAGTGTGGTGGAGGGGAGAATAGTGCCCCATCATTGGGGTCGGGGGGGGGGAAATAGTGCCCCATCGTTGGTGTCAGTGGGGGGAGGAATAGTGCCCCATCGTTGGTGTCAGTGGGAGGAATAGTGCCCCATCGTTGATGTCAGTGTGGTGGAGGGGAGAATAGTGCCCCATCGTTGGGGTCGGGGGGGGGGGAAATAGTGCCCCATCGTTGGTGTCAGTGGGGGGAAGAATAGTGCCCCATCGTTGGTGTCAGTGGGGGGAGGAATACTGCCCCATCGTTGGTGTCAGTGGGGGGAGGAATACTGCCCCATCGTTGGTGTCAGTGGGGGGAGGAATACTGCCCCATCGTTGGTGTCAGTGGGGGGAGGAATACTGCCCCATCGTTGGTGTCAGTGGGGGGAGGAATACTGCCCCATCGTTGGTGTCAGTGGGGGGAGGAATACTGCCCCATCGTTGGTGTCAGTGGGGGGAGGAATACTGCCCCATCGTTGGTGTCAGTGGGGGGAGGAATACTGCCCCATCGTTGGTGTCAGTGGGGGGAGGAATACTGCCCCATCGTTGGTGTCAGTGGGGGGAGGAATACTGCCCCATCGTTGGTGTCAGTGGGGGGAGGAATACTGCCCCATCGTTGGTGTCAGTGGGGGGAGGAATAGTGCCCCATCGTTGGTGTCAGTGGGGGGAGGAATACTGCCCCATCGTTGGTGTCAGTGGGGGGAGGAATACTGCCCCATCGTTGGTGTCAGTGGGGGGAGGAATACTGCCCCATCGTTGGTGTCAGTGGGGGGAGGAATACTGCCCCATCGTTGGTGTCAGTGGGGGGAGGAATACTGCCCCATCGTTGGTGTCAGTGGGGGGAGGAATACTGCCCCATCGTTGGTGTCAGTGGGGGGAGGAATACTGCCCCATCGTTGGTGTCAGTGGGGGGAGGAATAGTGCCCCATCGTTGGTGTCAGTGGGGGGAGGAATACTGCCCCATCGTTGGTGTCAGTGGGGGGAGGAATACTGCCCCATCGTTGGTGTCAGTGGGGGGAGGAATACTGCCCCATCGTTGGTGTCAGTGGGGGGAGGAATACTGCCCCATCGTTGGTGTCAGTGGGGGGAGGAATACTGCCCCATCGTTGGTGTCAGTGGGGGGAGGAATAGTGCCCCATCGTTGGTGTCAGTGGGGGGAGGAATAGTGCCCCATCGTTGGTGTCAGTGGGGGGAGGAGTAGTGCCCCATCGTTGGTGTCAGTGGGGGGAGGAATAGTGCCCCATCGTTGGTATTAGTGACACAAATGATGGGGCACTATTCCTCCCACTGACACCAATGATACTTACTTTGCTGACCCCTGCTCCAGCCTGGGCTCGCTCTCTCACTTACCTGTCAGCTGTCTTCCTTCTCTGGCCGCTCTCCTCTTCACTCGCTCCCTCGGTCTTCTTTGATGTCCGCGCGCTGCCGCTTGGCTCCTCCTCTCCAAGCTCCACCTCCTCGCCGGTGATTGGCCACCTGTGTGCCTCTCCTGAGCTACAGTTCCGGTGGCCAATCAGCGGCGAGGAGGCGGAGCTGCTGAGCGATCTTGGAGGTGTGGCCGGGTGACAGCAGCGTATCATCCTGCCCACACATCGCCGGAGACTGCAGCGGTGTCTCGGTTCCTAAGACCATCGGAAATATGTGTTTTCCGATGGTCTTAGGCGACCCCTGGGAAATGGTCGTTCGACCCCCAAAGGGGTCGCGACCCCCAGGTTGAGAACCGCTGACTTATATAGTGCAGAATGAGGTAATGTTAAATAGGAAATGTACAGTGTGGAGTGTATGACAGTGGGTAGTATGTACAGGGAGAGGAGTGCGGAGTCTATGGCAGTGGGTAGTATGTGTAGGATGGTGTCAGTAGGTGGTGTCAGTAGTTCTTCATTTTTATTAGTATTATTTTTTTTTTTTTTTTGCAATTTTATTATTTTTTTTACAAATTAATGTTTTATTATTTTTATAATTTTTTTTCAAAATGCTTTTGGGTGGCCAGTGGATGGTGTCAGTAGAGCAATGGTGTGGGTGTCAACATTTTTTAATTTTTATTATCTATTTTTTTATTATTTTTTACAATTTATTTCTGAATTATTTTTTTCACAATGATTTTGTGGGGGTAGTGGACAGTGTCAGTAGGGAGTGAACAGGGAGCACTAGTATATGTTGGGCTATCATTAGATTGGGATGAATAAACAGAACCTGTACCCCCTTATATCGGAAGGAAGGGAATGGATGGAGGGAAGGAAGAAAGAAAAGGGAGGGAGGGATGGAGGGAGGGAATGGATGGAAAAAGAAAGGGGAGGGAAGGAAGGAGGGGTGGGAGGAAAGAATGAAGGGAGGGGATGGAGGAAGGAAGGGAAAAAAGAAAAAGGGAGGAAGGGAGGGAATGGATGGAGAGAGAGGAAGGAAAGAAAATGGATGGAGGAAGGAATGAAGGAAAAGGAGGGAAGGGAGGAAGTTAGGAAGGGAGGGAGGGAATGGATGGAGAAAGAAAGGGGAGGGAGGGAGGGAGGGAGGGAAGGAAGGAAGGGTGGGAGGAAGGAAGGGAAGGAAGAAAAGGGAGGGAGGGAGGGAATGGATGGAGGAAGGAAGGAATGAAAATGGATGGAAGAAGTAATGAAGGTAAAGGATGGAAGGAAGGAAGGGGAGGGAAGGAAGGCAGGAGGGCAGGAAGGAAGGAAGGAAAGAAGGAAGGAAGGAAGGAAGGAAGGAAAGAAAGGGAGGGAATGGGTGGAGGAAGGACTGAAGGAAAGGGAGGGAATGAAGGAGGGGAGGGATCCATCCTGATCGCGGTCTGTCACTGGCAGATCTCCCGGGCAGCAGCTGCAGCCGGTGGGATGGGTGGAGGGAAAGTCAGCTAGCAGAGCTGTCTGGAGGGGGAAGCTGCTGGGGATCCATGAGGGGGAGGACATTAAAGGGGGTTCCCAGTAGGGAGGGCAGTATCTATTCAGTTTAACTCTGCAATTGCTGGCAGGTGTGGCAGCAGTGGGAAGTTGGCAATTACATGGGATCCATGAGGATCCATGCTTGTGGGGGAGCTGATGCTGGGGAGGGGGGTGAGAATTGGTGCTGGAGGGGATAGCTGGTGACGGCAGGGGACAGTGGAGGACAGCACAGGCATTTTAGACAGGAGGGTAGGAAGTGCAGGTGGGTAAGAAGAAACAGGTGAGAGGTGGCTGCGGCCGTATCGACAGGGGGAGGGGTACATTTAGGTTAATAGCTCTGATCAGTGGCTTGCTAGCCACTAATCAGAGCTATCCTTTGGTTTAGCAGACTTAGCTGAACATTTCTGCTATAAATTCATGGTCACTGAAGAGACCATGGGCTTATAGCAGAGGAGGAATGTAGGTCCGTAGGGCGACTGACTTGGCCTGCTGGAAGCAGTGCTGTGGGTCCATATGCTGTACAGACTTGGCAGCAAAAGGTTAAAGAGGATACTTTATGGTAGTACTTGGCTATACTTAGTTTTTTACTCCGTTTTTTAAAATTCCTAACCTAATCACCTAACAACTGACATTATACTTTCTCAAACAACTCATACCTACACGGTTATCTTGAATTGTATTGTAACTGTACTGTCTCCCTTTATTTTATTTTATATAGCTCTGTGCAATCCAAGGGTGCAATTTAAATCCTGTTAACTAATAACAATAATAAAAATAACTCATAATACAACATTTTGGCATGAGTAACCAAATTGGAGTTCCAATTTTTTAGAGGGTATATCATTTTAGCACATGCATTGTTTGTGTGTTTGCCTTTAAAATGTGTCCCTTCCTCACTCTGTAGCTAGGGAATGGTTTATGTAGTTAGTCGCTCCTTTCATCATGCTTCATCTCCATTTTTGTTCTCCACATGTACTGTGTTCAGCTGGAGCTATACACACCATGCTTTTTTCACCTATCTGATATTCATCTGTATGATCTTCACAGGTTTTGGAATAAATACAATATGCTGGATGTCCTTTGGGTTGAGTAACTGTCTGATAATCATACTGAATTTGTAGAACATCTCATTCACTGGGCTAGTTAGAGATTCCACTTGCAGTGCTTAGATTGGTGAGGCAGAACAGGGCAATCTGGTTGTGTTGTGGCTTCTATTTGAATAGCCAATACTGGCCTAGGAATCTCTTTTCATGAATTTCATTGTACATATAAAAAATAAAAAATTACTCTAAATATACCTTTCATGTACAGTATAATGCAAAGAAGGTTTTTAACTTTGTTTTACTAGCTATTTACTTTGTATTTCTACCAATCTGATTTCCTTTTTGCAGTTGTTCTACATGCTTGTGTTGTTTCTACAAATTTCTACAAATTATCTCATAACAATGACCTGCATTTTATATTTAGTGCTAACCTCGCAGGGGCCACTTGATAATGCTTGTCCACAATGGTTGCCCTGACCTTGCAAGCCTCCCGACACCTCTGACGATCTGGGTTCAGACATATTTCAACAGTATAGAATAATAATGCAAGAGACACAATTCTTTAGTAACACCTCTATATTAAACTTATTCAAAATAGTAGGCTACAGAAATAATGGGTTTAGGATATGCAACCCCAGTTAATACATATTTTATTTGTTACAGGTACTTGTATAGCACCATCAATTTACGCAGCACTTTACATAGATTGTAGTACATTCACATCAGTCGCATAAAAGTAGAATACTGGTAAAACAGGAATAATCAATTAGCAACATTTAACAAGTTATACAGTCATGAGTAGTAAGATTCAACTATTTCATGGCAACACCAACAGCAAGAGAGGGAAGAAAAGGCTTGTGACTTATGAGCTTGCTCCGTGCCATTGGTGCCGCAATGGGGCATGCAGAGAATTATGTAAATGTATACTCTGCCGTAAATAGATATTATTATTATTATATAGGATTTATATAGCGCCAACAGTTTGCTCAGAGCTTTACAATATAAAGATATAATGAAACATATACCTTTTTGTGATCAACTGCATAAATTCCCAAACACAGAATAAAATCAAATAAAATAAAATTCAGAACAAATAAAAAAAAAAAATATAAATAAAATTTGAAAAAATTACAAAAAATGTCCAATTTGAATTCAGTCCCAAGTGTATCCAATAAAAATTCTACTGTGTCCATTAACGCCCAAAGTCCCAAATTTTCCACTTCAATCCAGTAAGAAGGAAAATGATCCTACATATTCCAATGAAAACCTAAAAAAAAAGGAAAAATCCATAGTGCATTACCTTTTACTATATATAAACACTCCACTCTGTGCAGAACACAAACCACTCTCAAAATTGTGCAAAAAAAAAAAAGTTATTTACTTAATTATTTTAATATATAAAAATAAAAACCAGAAAGTGAAATTCCGTGAACACTCCAATAATATGTGCACTCTGTGATCTAGCCAACAGTGATACTAGATACTATTACCCTCTGTGATCCAGCCAACAGTGATACTAGATACTATTACCCTTTGGGAGTTTTCCACAAGCATAGGCTATATTATGGAATCCATATCTTCCCATTCCTTCACTTCAGGGGTACTCCTCCAAAGTCCTCATAAAGATAAGAAGGCTCTTAGACAGATCTCAAAACCGTAGAAACAAATTTATTCATAACTTACATTAAAGATAGGAACTTTCAGCTCTCAACATAGCTCCCTCAATGGCTCTGTACAGGCTCCACAAACATTTGGCTGAAAACCATGTGTAGACAACCAACAAAATGGCCGTGGTGACACTTCCGGTTAGCGTGCGTGCGTCTTGACGTCACCTCCTCTAACGCGTTTCGTCACTTCTGGACTTCGTCTGAACGGATACGGACGTCTCTCTGGCCGCTCCTTTTATTCTAATGTCTCTCAATAACCTGAGGCTTCAGCCACCATTTTAAATAAGGGAAATGCATCACTAAAAGTTACTCATCTATCGCATTTCCAGAAACCCGGGTAAAAACCTTAAAATCTCGATGGAAACCTAACCACATGATAAATATATAAACCATTTATATTACAAAACATACATACTCTCAAATCTTACCACATGGTAAAAATACATAAACAATTATGACCTATTCTCCTAAACTAAGCTTTCAGTCCCCATAAGCAAATACATCATCTAACATATACCTAAATTTGCTCTACTAACCCCCATCCAATATATTTATAATTTATACTCCCATATCCCCATAAAATCGTTAGTGTTTCTTAAACCTTACCCAACCTTTCTATTACTAATACTTTCCCTCTACTGGTCATCATATTACCATAAGATCATTAGTATCACTTAATCATTATAACCCTTCTATTATAAATCATCTACTCCCCCTACTGGTCATTATTATCATAGCCCCACACATTAAAACTACCATAGATAAATTAAAATCAAACATACATCTAAATAAATAAAATATAATATATAAATATCCATACCTTCCGATTTAAATACAAAATAATTCTAATTCATCATAAAACTCCATCCACAGAGGCCCCTACCAGTAAATGAATTAAATTCTATTAAACAGACTCAAAATAAAAAATAAAAACCACAGCTCATATCATTATTCATAAATTCTCCATTCTCCTTCAACTATTGTATCAAGCTTTGTATTCAATCCCCTCTATATCTAACCAAAACTCACATAATTATTGATACGCTTTACTTCCCTCAGATATCCGAAATAAAACAATTTAAATCAAGCTCTATATTCAATCCCTTAGGTTTCAATGTATTTAAACGAAAAATCCAAAAGGTCTCATTCTGAGATAATTTTTGCATTCTATTACCCCCTCTCCAATGTCCTTCTACCGTGTCAATCCCGCAAAATTTCAACAAGTTCGGATCCGAGTTGTGGAATTCTTTAAAATGTCTCGAGATGCTGTGGTCTTTTTTACCCTTTATAATATTCCTAACATGTTCTTTTAATCTTACACATAGATTTCTCTTTGTTCTCCCTATATATTGGAATTGGCATGTACATTCTAACATGTACGTAACATACCATGTATTACATGTAATAAACTGTTTTATAGAAAATTGTTCTCCAGTCGAATGGGAACTAAAAGATAAGATCGCCCTATTACTAATCCCAGCGGTTTTACACATCCTACATTTTTTACAGGGATAGAAACCTTTAAAGTCAAACATCTTAATAACCTTTTTCTTCGGTGGGGAAATCACACCTTTAACTAGTATACTTCTTAAATTATTCGTTTTTCTATATATAAATGATGGTTTGTCTGGTAAAACTGGACCCAGGACATTATCTTTCTTTAATATTGGCCAATGTCTCATAAAAACCTTTTCAATTTCTTTAAATTGACAGTTAAAACGCAAAATGAACGCATACTCTATTCTTTTATTATTTTCCTTCATTTTCAATTTTTTCCTAATTTTCCCATCCCCTAAATAATTCTGACTAATTTTAAATCTCATATCTTCTAATTTATTTGGGTCATAACCCATAAACAAAAACCTATCCTTAATAATCTCAGATTGTACAATATAGTCTTCTAACCTCGAACAATTTCTCATAATTCTTGTAAATTTCCCTCTTGGTATACCCTGAATTCAATGAGGGTGGTGGCAGCTACTTGTAGGAATGTATCCATTTCTATCTGTATCTTTAAAAAAAGTTTTAAAACATAATTTATTATTAAACTTAAAAACAGTTAGATCTAAAAAATTGGCCAATTCGGTACTAATATTATGGGTAAATTCCAATTCCAATTCATAACTATTAGTTCCAATAAAATCTAAAAACCATTGTAAACTTCCCTCTGTCCCTTCCCATATTACCAAAATATCATCTAAATCTTTTCCATATCTTTAAACCTTTCCAATTCTTGCCATAGATTTCTTGGAAATCATCGGTACATCGGTTGTGGTCCAATTAGCTGGAAAATCGTTGTGCAGAGTGCAGCTGGGTGTGGCATTGTTATGCACGTGACAGCACAGTTTTAGATTGGCTAGTCCTTCAGTCACGAGTTTGGTGAGAAGGGCTGGGGTCTGACGCCATGATCGTCACAGGAAGGACTAGTGGTAGTCTTCCAAAATTTGGAAATAAGTTGACGTGCCGAGGAAAGGAAAAACCTTAAAAGATTAGTTTTTTTCAATTTGATAGAGCCAGGTAATATAGATAATAATGCAATTTTGGGAGATTGAGTGATGGAGTCATCATAAATGTCAAAAATCTTAGACCAAAACGAGCTAATAAGATCACAGTCCCATCATACATGTAAATACGTTCCTCTCTCCCTGAGACAGCGCCAGCAGACATCTGAAGGGGAAAATAACATGAATGGAAACCGCATCCTGGTACCATCTAGAGAGCAGTTTATAGTTTTTTCTCCTGTATATAGTTTGATACAGAAGATTTATGGGTGAAAATAAACACTTTCTGCCATTCACCAGTTGAGATCTCCGTACCCAATTCCTCTGCCCATACCCTAGAGTAAGTAGGTAGAGAAGTATGTGTGTGGGTAATTATCAATTTATATACTCTAGAGAGGACATGGCTAGGTAATTCGGCAAGGAGGCACATACTTTCAAAAGCCATCAGAGGCCTATGTATGTTTCCAGACGAATAAAGGAATTTACAGTACGTGGATAGATGGATCTTCATCAACCAGTTGAAAGAAGACGGTAGGTGGGTAGAGGTATGCATAAAAAAAGCCTGTAGAAGGATTAACAAAAGAGCATGCAAATGGCCAAGAGGATCTGTCATAGGAGCTGTATACAGAGGTTTTTGTGCTATTAGGAAGCTTGGGGTTGTCAAAAAGAGGAGTAAGTGGACTTGTATCTGAGGCCAGCTGTCAGAGTCTGGGTCCGAACCTGGGCCTTCTGCGGTGAGTGGCAATGTTTGTTCTTGCTGAGCCACCTGGAATGCTGGACAGCTCCCTTGACAATTATTTGGATGATCCTACCTTGACCTTGTTTGTCATGAACCTTGAACCTGTCGCACCCCCCATGAACGTCCTGGTATATGCCATGTCTCTGAACTTCCTGTTTGCCAGATTATTGTGCTCTCCAGCCAGTATCTTGCTCCTTGCTTTCTCTGCTGTTATCCATATTTTGCTACCACTCATTATTGACCCTTGGCTTGTTCTTGACTATGCTTCTGCCTGATCCCAACCTGCGACAGCTCATTACTGACCTTGGCTTGTTTACAGACCACGCTTCTCTTTGATCCTTACATGCTTAATATGCTACTGTACCTCCGCTTGCTCACCTCCTGGTGGGGTTATCCTGAGTACAGCGACCTGGTGCTAACACGCAGCAAAATCCATCTCTACCATCAGGAGCTATGGTGAACACCGGTTGGTACTTAGACTCCGCACCTCGGGTGAGCCTACTCCTTCACCACGGTGACCTGCCTGTGTACCTATCCTGCTGATTTCAGGTGAACCTTTCCACTGCTGTAGCAACTGGTCTTTGAGCCTGACCCCTGATCATGACAACAGCGCATAACGACTACATCTGAGTTACCAAACCCCAAACACAGCTTCTGTCAAGGAGGAGAGCATAGGGAAAGTGTGATAAGAGCTGGAGTAACCCCAGGGTAATGCTCGCAGATCCACTGGAGAAAGGTCTTGTTCAATGTTGCAAGAAGCCTTGGTAAACAGGTGGGGAAGCCATTCTAATAGATGGGCCAGTAGTGCAGAGGCATAATAAATTTCAAAATCTGTAAGACCGACACCTCCTTCAGACTTCGAATGGCATAAAAGCTTATGTTTCAATCTGGAGTGGTGCCGGCACCAGATGAATTGAATGGTGAGGGTGCAAAGGGCATGAAAAAAAGCTGACGGTAATAGAATTGGAATGGTTTGAAACACGTATAGCAGCTCAGGCAGAATGTCCATTTTCAGAATGTTCATACGTCCAAACCAAGGCATAGGAAGATCTCGCCAAGTATCCAGTGACCGGCGTATTTTAGTCAGGAGAGGATTAAAATTAAGATTATTTAGGTCTTGTAAATGGGCAGGAATCGCTGTACCCAAATATGTGATTGCCTTGGATTGCCATTTAAAGTGGAAATTCCGCCTAAGCATGGAAAGAGTATGTGGGGTCAGAGAAAGATTCAAGGCCTCTGTCTTAGTAAGATTCAATTTAAAATTACTAAAGCCATCAAACCGTTGAATTTCAGTTAGTATGGAGGGGATACTAATATGAGGCTGAGTAACGTATAATAAAAGGTCATCCGCATATAAGGAGAGCTTACAGTGCGTGGAAATTGTATGAATACCCTGAATAGAGTTATTATTGCATATAGCTTGGGCTAAATGCTCAGTTACTATCACAAATAATAGTGGGGAAAGGGGGCAGCCCTGTCGTGTGCCATTAGAAATGTTAAACTGTTCGGATTGTATGCCATTAACCTGCACAGTGGCTGAGGGTGTGGAATATAGGGACATAATACGGCCTAACATTTTTGGACCCACCCCAATTTGTAGCAAAGCCTGTCAAAGAAAAGATCAGTTGACTCTGTCAAAGGCCTTTTCTGCGTCACAAGAGAGAAGGCAGGCCGGGACCTGAGTTTTCTGGACCATAGAAATAAGGTGAATAGTTTTTTTAGTGTTGTCCCTGGCCTCCAGCCCGGGGACAAACCAAACCTGGTCTTTACGAATTATGTCAGGCAGCAAAGGCAAAAGGCGAGTCGCCAAGACCTTGGCAAAAAGTTTTAAGTCTATATTTAACAACGAGATCGGCTTATAGTTACTACAAAGGAATGGATTCTTCCCCAGTTTCGGGATCACCACTATCAGAGCTTAAAGAAGTTGAGAGGAGAATGGGTGAGATACAGCTATGGCTTTGAATGCGGCAACCAAGAGCAGAGATAACTGCTAGGCAAAAGCCTTATAGAAACGGGGAGTAAATTCGTCCAGACCTGGACTTTTCCCATTCTTAAGGACCTGTATAGCACCCAAAATCTCCGCACCCTAAAGAGGAGCCTCAAGGTCCTGGGTGTCAGTTGGAGAGATGGTGGGTAACGCGGTTTTCTGAATGTAAGAAGATAGATTGGTATGATCTGGGGAGGCGGATACAGACTGTCATGGCGGTGGAAGATTGTAGAGTCCCGAATAATAATTCCTAAATTCTGAAGCAATCTCAGAGTTGGTATACAGCTTATGATTAGAAGAAGATAAGAGATGAGAGATGACATGTCTCGGTTGTCTAGGATGAAGAACTCGAGATAAATGTCTACCACATTTATTCGCTTGGGTATAATGAAGATAACGTATTTTATTGCAGACTGTTCTGCCCATATTGTTGAAAATAATGTATGTAATATACTGTAATGTTATGTGATGTTGCTGCCATCTATTGGTTAGAATTATTATGCCTAGTTATATCAGGATTTGTCAGGAGGTGGTAATTTTCACATAGAGGCAATAACCTCTAACCTGGAACTTCCTATCCTCCATTTCGTGACTACTTCTGGATCCAACAAGCAGCATACAGTGGAGCTCTGAGCTATTCCTGGACTGATGATGGAATTGTCTGTGAGTACACTCACTGATGGGATGAAGCTGTTGTATAATGTTTAATGTACTGACCCATATGTTTTGTTTGTGCTTATGTTGTAGTTTTACAAAGTTATTCAGAACAAAGAATACATACAGATCTGATGTCTCACGCTTCTTGACTTCTGAATTATTGTTAGACTGTCTGACTAGTGTTATACAACAGTTCAATAACGCAAAGCAGAACAGTAAAAGGACACCCACGTGGCGGTCTGGAATAAACGGAGACGCCATTACTGCAGCATGAGTCTAAGATCAGGAACAAAGTACCAGGCTGATGACACACTACCGCCGACACAGCAAGGTAGGGATAACATCACCAACGCCCAGCAAGACAATGTACAGTCACATGTGTCCAGATATTCACGATCTAGAAAGATGTCCTCAGCAAGTTCCTCAGCAGTTAGAGCTCGTGCCAAGGCAGAAGCTGCCCGTGTCCAGCTACAGTACGCAGAAAAAGAAGCCATGATGATGCAGGAGATAGCAGCTAAGAAAGCTGCCACAGCAGCTAAGAAAGCTGCCATAGCACAAGAAGAGGCAGAATTAGAATCAAAATTGCTTATCCTGCAGCGACAGACTGCAGCTGCAGTTGCTAAAGCAGAGGCCGCTGCCTACATTGGAACAAGCCGGTCAGGAAGTGAAAAAGCATATAAAGACCCAAAGGTTCCAGGAAAACCTCTATCCTCTGCAGATCGCACAAGTGAGTACGTCCAGAACCTTACTGATGTACATACCAAGGAGCAGTCTCTTAAACCTGAAGCAAAGGAATTCAGGCCAAGATCTATAGACCCCCTGGGCAGGCCCAATCAACCACAAGAGGTCAGTGGCTGCCAACAAACCAAAAATAAAGCACCAGAATCCCCTAGGAACAAAAAACAAGTGTTCCCACCACCTCAACCTAAAGATTATATGTGCGAACAACAATGTGCAGTGGATGTCACCAAATATCTCATCCGCAAAGAAATGGTCAGCTCAGGCTTTCTCCAATTTGATGACTGTCCTGAAAACTATTGGGCATGGAGAGCTTCATTTCTGAATGCCACTGGAGGTCTGAACTTATCACCAGCAGAAATGCTTGATTTAATGATAAAATGGCTTGGTACCGAGTCAGCAGAGCATGCAAAGAGGATGAGAAGAGCAAACCTGTTCAACCCTGCAGCAGGACTCAACATGACCTGGAAAAGACTAGAATAAACGTATGGATCCCCAGAAGTAATTGAAGGAGCACTGTTGAAAAAACTTGAAGTCTTTCCTAAGGTGGGCTACAGAGACAATGTGCGGCTACAAGAACTGACTGATCTTCTGCTAGAGATAGAATATGCCAAAGAGGATGGCTACTTGCCAGGGCTTTCATATCTAGATACGGCTAGAGGCACTAATCCCATGGTAGAGAAACTACCTTCAAATCTGCAAGACAAGTGGATGTCTGTGGGAGGTAAATTCAAAGAAGATTATAGAATCGCTTTTCCCCCTTTCTCTGTGTTCTCTAGGTTTGTCCGACAGCAAACGAAAATCCGAAGTGATCCCAGTTTCGCCTTCACCACCAGCGGCAATCAATCGCAAAGCCCTCACAGACCTCACGGTAAGACCTCTGTATCCACACACAAAACAGTTGTACCTTCAGAAGTCACAGACTGTCAAAGCACCCATAAGGTACATACAATAGAAAACCCAGACAGACATTGCCCAATACACAGAAAACCACATCCACTAAAGAAATGCAAAGTCTTTAGAAGCAAACCTATTGCAGAGCGGATGTCCTTCCTTAAACAAAATCTGTTTTAAGTGCTGCGGATCTACTTACCACATTGCCAAAGACTATACAATACCAGTGGAATGTACAGAATGTGGCAGTGAGAGACATATTGCAGCTTTGCACCCTGGCCCTGCTCCTGCACCACTAGAGACTGTAGAACCCATGAAAGATCAGGGCAGGGAGCAACAAGAGACCCCACTCTCTTCAGTAATGTCGAATTGCACTGAAGTATGTGGACAAGGCAAGAGTGCACGATCATGCTCTAAAATCTGTTTAGTGACTGTATATCCCACTGGCAAGAGAGAAAGGGCAGTGAAAATGTATGCAGTGCTGGATGAACAGAGCAACAGATCCCTTGCAAAGTCAGACTTCTTTGATACCTTTAACCTTAAGGCAAGTGCAGTTGCATACACCCTAAGGACATATGCAGGGACAATTGAAACCACAGGGAAAAGAGCTACTGGCTTTACCATTGAATCCTACAATAAGAAAGCGCAGTTCCGGCTCAGAGACAGCAGCAAGAGCCATTGGTTCTGCTGGGACGTTTTGGTGGGGGGGGTGGAGCCTGATCATGGCGGCACGGGAGAGGGTGTAGTAGGCACTCTCCGTTAGCCTCCCCTCCTTTATCCTCCCTATGAGGCCTTGACAGAATGACCAGCAGCATTGAATGAGTGCAGGGACCCACCTGCTGGAGAGGGTCCGCGGAGTCCTGGGGACGGTTGGATCCAGGAGAGTGTCAGGAGAGAGCCGGGAGAGGGACACCTTGGGGTTTCCCCCCGATGCCCTGCGGCGGCTACTGAGGAGGAGTGGGGTTGCCAGGGAGACGGTCGGGCAGCCTGGAGCCAAGAGAGAGTCGGGAGGACGCCTCGTGGTTTCCTCTGGCGTCTTGCGGCGGCTTCGGAGGAGGAGCAGGGTTGCCAGGGAGACGCCAGTGAGACGGTCGAGGCATTGGAGCGGCACCGACACGTGGGAAGCCGCGGAGGAGCTCTGGGAGCTCTGTGTATGAGAGAGATTGCCCGGCATCTGAGCAAGTGGGTGAAGTGGTTGAGAGCAAAGGACATACTGCCCCCACAATATACACAATTTCTAAATCTGCATAACATCTCCCTGTCTCCTCTACCTAACCTACCTCCACACCATCTCCATATCATCTCCATACCATTCTCAACCTTACAACTTTACAGCTTCATAATTTTATATCTCCATTCTTATAATACGGCTAAACATCTTACCTCCCATACTACTCCTTTCTCTATTCAACTAATAACCTGCATATCAACTCTAATCTAAGGGGACTTGTGGTGGGAAGATAAGCTACATGAGCTACGTGAGACCCCTAGGAATCCCTTCAAGAGGCTACAAGGGGATATAAATACAGAGGAGGACTGTTTCTGGAGTGAGGTTCCAACGCGGTGGGTGAGTGATGACCGTGGGTTTTCCTGCAGGTCCCCTTTTACACGCCATATACATTGGATTTGTATATTAGACTTTTATATATATTGAGTTCCTGCACTAGATTCCTAGGTGCCTAGAATAAGACAGTGCCTTAAATACTCAACCTGAAAATAAAAGAATTAGGGGATTCCTAGGACAGGTCTGAAGATCGGGAGGAGTAAGAACAGGAGTTTCATGAAATAAGAGTAAAAATTTCAACAACAACATGAAAGGTAAAAATATCAAAGGGAGCAGGCCTAAGAACACCCAAACTGGTACGATTAAGAAGTATGTGTCACAAGGAAATGTTACCCCAGAAAGAACTCAGGGAATAAGTGAAAAAAGTGAATTGGAAATAAGTTTGGATAATAGCCCGAGACTTTCCCTGGGCCCAGTATATAATAATCAAATGGAAGGTATTGAACCGAGAGAGTTGGAAAGAGATATGCAAATACCTAACAAAAAAGAAATGGCGGAGATGTTTAAAGGTTTGAAAAATTCAATAAAGCAAGAGATGGGGATGATCCGGGAAGATCTGGGACAATTGTTAACTAGGGTGGAGGAAATGGAGGAGAAGGTACAAGCCCAAGCTCAGACCATCCCAAAATTAGAGAAATGGATAATTGAAGATAGAAAAGAACATAAGAGATTGCTTTATAGGATGGAAGAACAAGAAAATAGAGAAAGGAGAAATAATATCAGAGTAAGAGGAGTTCCGGAACTGACACAGGGGGAAGATCTAAAAGAGCTATCTGGTAAAATCTTGAACTCCATAATGGATAAATCGGATGAGGAGATGTTTAAAATGGACAAAGTATACAGGATTGGGAAGTATGAACAAGGAAAAGGGGTAGAAAAACCAAGAGATATAATTGTTAAATTCCATAACTATGGAGATAGAGAAGAGATATGGAAAAAGATTAAAGGAAGATCAAATATCACATATGGAGGGAAAAATATCCACATTTTTGCAGATTTGACAGCAGAGACTCTGAGAAGGAAGAGATCACTGAAACCCCTATTAGAAGAGATGAAAAAACAAAGTGTGAAATACAGATGGGGCCGTGACTTTAATTGGGTGGAGGGATGGAACTACAGCTATCTTAAGATTCCCGGAGGATATGGAGGAATTTTGTGACAAATTTGGACTGCAGAGACAAGTGACACCTGGTTGGGAAGTGGAGGAGGGAGAGCTGGACATTTGTGGGTCAGGAAAGTGGCAGCTGGTTAAAAGAGGAAATAGAGAATCAATAGATAAGGGGACATTGGGGAGGAGGGGGGGGTAAGCGGTCATGGGCAGAGTCGAACCCCTATAGAGGGATCAAAAGTGGAATATGATCCAAAGGCATAGGAAGCCTGGGGGGGGTGGGGAGGCGGGAGGGAGGAAGGGGAGGAGTTGGCAGGGGGGAGGGTTAGGGAAGGTGGGGGTTGGGGGGGGGGTGAGGGTGGGAGGGAAATGGATAATAAGGGTAATACTCTGCAGGATAGAGAGAGGTATTAAAAGCAAGGGTAAAGAGAAGGAGGATAGTTATGTGATCTCTAGTTAGAAGGGAAAAAAAGAAGGATTTAAAAAGGATGGAAGATTTACAAGTCATCACTTATAATGTAAAGGGGTTAAATTGTCCTGGGAAGAGATTTAGGTTATTTAGGAACTACATCATCAAGCAGTTTTGGTGTTTTTTTTGCAGGAGACACATCTTGAGATAGAATCTAAGGTGAAGCTGAAATCTAAAGATTACCCAACATGGTATTATGCAGATTCCCTGATTAAGAGAGCTAAAGGGGTAGCAATAGGGTTAAGAAAAAATATAAGATTTGAACTGAAGGACAGAAAAGTGGACCCAGAGGGGAGATATTTGTTTTTGAAGGGTAAAATACAAGAGGTGGAGTGCACAGTAGCTAATATATACTGTCCAAATAAAAAACCAGAGGAGTACTTGAAGGGTGTGTTAAAAAAGTTGATGGATTTTAAAGAGGGTTGTATAATAGTGGCGGGAGATTTTAATTTTTGTATGGATCCACAAATTGATACAAATTCTAATGTGCAGCGAGAGGGGAGTAGATCTTTGAGACTATTAAAGAAGGTGATCCATGAATGCCAATTGGTAGATGCATGGAGAATCTTGCATATGAAAGATAGAGACTACACATTCTTCTCAAATGCACATCAGATGTACTCAAGGTTGGACTATGTATTGATAGAACATCACTTTATAGACTCAATGGTTAAAGCAGATATAGGAGTAATGACACTTTCGGATCATGCCCCTGTTGTATTGAGGATGGGATGGGAAAAGAGGAGAACAGAAGGGGTAGGTTGGAGGCTGAATGAAGCACTTCTCATGGACAAGGATATTGCACAGAGGATTGGGAAGGAAATTGAGAGATTCTTTAGAGAGAATGAGACAGAGGATGTGTCTAAGGCAACAGTATGGGAGGCTCACAAGTCATATATAAGAGGAATTCTGATTGCAATTGGGGCAAGAAAGAAAAGAGAAAGAAGAGAAAAAATTAGTGGGTTCTTAAAGGATATATCGGAGCTAGAACAGTTACACAAAAATAGAATGCTAAAAGAAATTAAGCAGAAGATAACAAAAAAGAAAGAGGAACTGGAAACTCTGATGGAAGAGGAGAGAAAGAGAGTGTATAACAAAGTGTTAAGTGAAAATTATAAATGGGGAGATAGGCCAGGAAAATATCTAATGAGAACCTTAAGGAAAAAAAAATAGGAATTATATAGATAAAATAAAAAGCCCCAAGGGAGAATTGGTCCACTCAAATAAAGAGATCGCAAAGATGTTTGTGGACTATTACAGGAAGTTGTATAATATCACCCCATACGATGAAGTAAATAATATGGAAAAGGAAAAAAGGAAGATTTATCTAAAAAATGCGGGATTACCGAAAATAAAAGAGGACCAACTAAATTCCCTTGAAGCAGAGATTACACAAGAAGAGATAAAGGTAGTAGTAAAAAGTATGGAGATGGGGAAGAGTCCTGGACCAGATGGTTATACAGCAGGGTACTATAAAAAATTTAGTGAAATATTAAACCCCAAATTGGAAAAATATATGAACGCCCTGGGAGGAGAGATGGACATGAGGTGAGATGGACATGAGGTGAGAATCTTTACAGGCTCATGTGGTACTGTTACATAAAGAAGGGAAAGACGCCTCGCAATGTTCGAGTTATAGGCCCATTTCACTGTTGAATTTAGACACCAAGATATATGCAAAGGTCCTAGCGAATAGGTTGAAGGAGTTTATGCCTGAATGGATACATGGAGATCAGGTGGGCTTTGTCCCAGGAAGAGAGGGCAGGGACAATGGGCTGAGATCCCTGATGCTGATACAGAGAAGTAAAAAAGGGGAGGTACCGGTGGTGGCCCTTTCAATTGATGCAGAAAAGGCCTTTGATAGAGTAGACTGGGGCTTCATGATGGACACCTTAGAAGACCTGGGAATTGGAGGTAAAATGAGGGAATGGATTGGAAAACTGTACCCTAAACTAAACTAAACCCTCTGCAGTGGTAATAGTAAATGGGGAAAAAACAGAGCCCATTGGGATGTCAAATGGAACAAGGCAGGGCTGCCCTTTGTCCCCCTTATTATATGTTTTGTCATTAGAGCCTCTTTTATCAACAATAAGGAAAAATGGAGATATAAGGGGAATTCAGATAGGAAGTGTAGAACATAAAGTGGCAGCTTTTGCTGATGATCTGCTGTTTTATGTGGGGAATCCCAGGATAACACTCCCAAATCTAATGAAACTGCTGAAGGAATATGGAGAATTATCAAATTTAAAAATCAATCCAACAAAAACTGAGACCTTAACCATAAACATCCCAAAGAGTGAACAAGAAAAAATACAAGAAGAATTTCCCTTTATTTGGAAAGAAAGAGATATAAAATATTTGGGAGTAAGTGTCAAGGTCCTACCTTTTCCCTGAGGTTATGTTACTCCATATGCTGGCGTCCATCTTGGATTCTGCTGTGCATGATGGGAGTCCTTTTTATGCCTTCAGGTCTCTGAGGTCCACCCCCCAGAGGGGCGTAGCTGATGACATATAAGCCTGTGGCCCGCACATGCTCTTTGCACTTGTGTCTTGTGTCTTTGTGTTACTATTACTCTGTTCTGACTCTCGTGACTCTCCTGGTATTCTGATTCGGCTTGTGACTTGACTATTCTTTGTATTCTCCTTTGATCTGACCCTCTGTTGCTGAACCCGGCTGGTGACCTGTGATTCTCGTCTGCTGTCCTGTACTGTTTTGTCCTGTTGTTGTTGACCCCGGCTTGTCTGACTACTCTTTTGTTTCTTCCACCAGCTACACGCCATTGGCGGCGGCCATTACCGCAGCTGAGGTGTCTTGGGGGCCGCGACCTGGTTCCTGGCTGCGTCAAGTCCATCCCCACCATCAGGGGCCCTGGTGAAGGGCAGCCTGGGACTTAGACTCCGCGCCCTGAGGGACTCCGGTCTGTGGGTGGTGGTTGTCGTCAGCCAGTGCGTTACATTGTTAGGCCTGCCTGTCCGTTCCTCGGCTCCTGCCCTGACATTACACAAGTGACATGAACCCTGACGGTGCAGGCACGCCTTCGCTCCCAACGCTAGTCGCCAGACTCGATCAACAGGATCACCTGTTGGATCAGTTCGCTCAGGCGTTGCAAACTCTGCTTGCACGCACTGCACACCTTGCTCCTGGTGCTATTAGGCCGGTAGTCACTCCGGTGGTCTCTCCCGCTGCTTCTCCGCCTATTGCGTCCACCACCTCGGTGGCTGCATCAGCGGCACCCAGAGGTATGACTGGCTCTGCCCCTCTTCCACAGCGCTTTGGGGGTGAGCCGAGTCAGTGTCGTGGGTTCCTCAACCAGGTGGGTATTTATTTTGAATTAATACCCCACGCTTTCCCGTCTGAGAGGTCAAAGGTTGGGTTCCTAATTTCACTACTCTCAGACAAGGCCTTGGCCTGGGCAAATCCCTTATGGGAGAGGAACGACCCGGTGATTCAAGGTTTTTCCGGTTTTGTCGATGCCTTCCGTAGGGTATTCGACGTACCGGCTCGTTCCGCCTCGGCGGCCAAGCTGCTCATGACCATGCATCAGGGTTCACGGACCGTGGCCGAGTACGCCATAGAGTTTCGTACCCTGGCGGCAGAGGTCGGTTGGAACAATGAGGCTCTGGTGGCTGCGTTTTCCCATGGTCTTTCTGACACACTGAAGGACGAGATTGCAGCCAAGGAACTGCCTGTGGTGTTGGAGGAGCTCATCTCTTTCCTGATCCTGATTGACACCAGGCTCAGGGAGAGGCCTTCACTCAAGGAACGCCTGCGGAGGCCTTCCAATCGACTGGCTCCTGCGTTTTCTGTCCCGCCCGTTCCTCCCTCTCCTCCCACGCCTCCTGGGGATGGATTGTCTGGTGGTGAGCCCATGCAGCTGGGGTTTGCTCGCCTTTCCGAGGGGGAGCGGGCCGCTCGGCGTCGGGAGGGTCGCTGCCTGTACTGTGGTCTTGGTGGGCACTTTCGGCAGTCCTGTCCGGTCCGCCCGGGACAGATCTTGGGTGGAGTCTCCTTGTCCCCGGCGTTCCACAGAGATAAGCCACTGATCACCGTTGTCCTCTCTTGGGCGGAGGGCTCGGTGACGGCTCAGGCGTTGGTAGATTCTGGGGCCAGCGGGTTGTTTATGGACAGCTCGTTTGCTGCCCAGCACTCCATTCCCCTGCAGGCTCGAGTTACCCCATTGGTTCTCGAGGCGATAGATGGCAGGCCCCTGCAACCACCGCAGGTTACCCACGAGACTGTGCCAGTGGAAGTAGCTATTGGGGCTGTTCACAGGGAGTTGGCCTGTTTCCAGGTGATTTCTTCTCCGCACTATTTGGTAGTTTTGGGGTATCCCTGGCTCCAGATGCACAATCCAACCTTCAATTGGCAAACAGCCGAGATTCTCTCGTGGTCTCCACAGTGTGGGGCCGGGTGCATCCGTGGGCCGGTTAAGGTGTTGTGTGCCTCCTCGGACTCTGCGTTGCCCTCTGATTATGGGGAGTACCAGGACGTGTTTGATAAGGTACGCGCTGGTGCCTTACCTGCTCATCGTCCTTACGACTGCGCCATATCCTTGCAACCCGATGCCACTCCTCCGCGTGGCAGGGTGTATCCTCTCTCGGTTGCGGAGAATAAGGCCATGGAGGAATACGTTGCGGATGCGCTTTCCCGGGGGCACATTCGTAAGTCTAGTTCCCCAGCAGGAGTGGGCTTTTTCTTTGTAAAGAAGAAGGGTGGTGAATTGAGGCCTTGCATCGATTATAGGGGTCTTAATCGAATCACCACTAAGAATGCCTACCCGATTCCCTTGATTACTGAGTTATTCAACCGCCTTAAGGGGGCAACAGTCTTTACCAAACTTGACCTTAGGGCGGCGTACAACCTCGTACGGATCAAACAGGGGGATGAGTGGAAGACCGCGTTTAACACCAGAACCGGTCACTACGAATACCTGGTGATGCCCTTCGGGTTGTGTAACGCGCCCGCAGTTTTTCAGGAATTCATAAACGATGTCCTTCGTGATTTGTTGCAGCAGTGCGTGGTAGTTTACTTGGATGACATCCTGGTTTACTCTGCCTCCATGGAGTCCCATATCCAGGATGTCAAGCAGGTGCTGCAACGATTACGTGAGAACGAACTTTTTTGTAAACTCGATTAGTGCGAATTCCATCGATCCCAAGTTGCCTTTTTAGGCTACATCATTTCTGCGGAGGGATTCTCCATGGACCCTCAGAAGGTTTCGACGGTTCTGCAGTGGCCTCGTCCCAATGGTCTTCGGCCCATTTAGCGCTTTTTGGGTTTTGCCAACTACTATCGGAAGTTCATCCGGAACTTCTCCACGCTGGCAAAGCCTCTCTCAGACCTAACCAAGAAGGGCAGTAATCCTCACGAGTGGCCACCTGAGGCCATCGTAGCGTTCGAGGCTCTGAAATCCGCCTTTGCGTCGGCTCCGATACTGTCTCATCCCAATCCTGGATTGCCCTTTGTCCTTGAAGTTGATGCATCCGAGACGGGAGTAGGCGCTCTCCTGTCTCAACGTTGGTTGCCCGATGGACCCCTACTTCCCTGTGGGTTCTACTCCAGGAAGCTTTCCTCTGCGGAGTGCAACTACCAGATTGGAGATCGGGAGTTGTTGGCAATCATTCTGGCTCTCAAGGAATGGAGGCACCTGCTCGAGGGCTCCGCGGTTCCGGTCCTCATTCTTACTGATCATAAGAACCTGACTTATCTTTCGGAGGCCAAAAGATTGACACCCCGCCAGGCCAGATGGGCTCTGTTCTTGTCACGCTTCAACTATGTGGTTTCATATTTGCCTGGTTCCAAGAATGTCAGGGCCGATGCGTTATCACGGCAATACTCTGAGTTGTCCAGGGAAGACTCTGAGCCAATCTCGGTTATTCCTCCAGATCAGATCCTGGCTGCCATTCGCACCAGTCTGACCTCTCCTCTTGGGGAGCAGATTTTGGCGGCCCAATCTGATGCTCCCCCGGGAGGCCGGAGGGTAGATGTTTTGTACCCGAGGGATTGCGCACCCACCTGCTGCGTACCTACCATAACGCCAAAACTGCCGGGCATCCGGGAAAGAACCAGCTGTGTTGGGTCATCTCTCGCTTATTCTGGTGGCCAACCCTCCGTGCCGACATTGCCTCTTATGTAGCGGCATGTTCGATCTGTGCCCAGAATAAGTCTCCACGGCATCTCCCTTTGGGTCTTCTGCAACCCATTCCCAATGGGGAGCGTCCTTGGTCACATCTAGGGATGGACTTTATTGTAGACCTCCCGGTGTCTCGGGGTCATACGGTCATCCTCATGATCGTCGATCGGTTTTCCAAGATGTGCCATTGCATTCCACTCAGGAAATTACCCATAGCGCAAGAACTGGCCACGGTCTTTTCCAGGGAGATTTTTCGCCTGCATGGGTTGCCTAAGGTGATTGTCTCGGACCGCGGGAGTCAGTTCGTGTCCAGATTCTGGCGCGCCTTCTGCTCCCAGTTGGGTATTAGTCTCTCCTTTTCCTCAGCCTACCACCCGCAGTCCAATGGGGCTGCGGAGCGTTCCAATCAGGCCTTAGAACAATTCCTTCGATGTTATATTTCAGACCATCAGGACGATTGGGCCGATCTCCTGCCTTGGGCAGAGTTTGCCAGGAACTCGGCGGTCAACTCCTCCTCCGGGATGTCGCCCTTCATGGCCAACTATGGGTTCCAACCCGCAGTATTACCTGAGAGGTTCTCACCACAGGACATTCCGGCTGTGGAGAACCAGCTTGCTGCCCTGCGTTCTTCATGGGGGCAGATCCAGAGGGCCTTGAGGGACTCAGCTCAGCGCCAAAAGTTCCAGGCTGATCGCAGACGGTTGCCGCTCCTTCATACCAGGTCGGCGATCGTGTGTGGTTGTCTACTCGCAACCTCAATCTTCGGGTGCCCACACCCAAACTAGCTCCCCGTTTTGTCGGTCCTTTCCGCATTCTCCGCAAAGTGAATCCGGTGGCCTATGCCCTTGCCCTTCCGTCTGGGATGCGGATCTCCAATATCTTTCATGTTTCCCTGTTGAAACCTCTGATCTGCAATCGCTTCACTACCTCTCTGCCTCGGCCCCGTCCTGTCCGGGTTGACGGTCATGAGGAGTATGAGGTGAGCCGGATCCTGGACTCTCGATTGGTGCGCGGTCGATTACAGTTCCTGGTTCATTGGCGCGGTTATGGTCCTGAGGAGCGTTCCTGGGTTCCTTCCGCGGATGTCCATGCTCCTGCCCTCCTCCGCGCTTTTCATACCCGCTTTCCTCAGAAACCTTTTGTTGAGCCGCGGAGGGGGAGGGGTCCTTGAGGAGGAGGTACTGTCAAGGTCCTACCTTTTCCCTGAGGTTATGTTACTCCATGTGCTGGCGTCCATCTTGGATTCTGCTGTGCATGATGGGAGTCCTTTTTATGCCTTCAGGTCTCTGAGGTCCACCCCCCAGAGGGGCGTGGCTGATGACATATAAGCCTGTGGCCCGCACATGCTCTTTGCACTTGTGTCTTGTGTCTTTGTGTTACTATTACTCTGTTCTGACTCTCGTGACTCTCCTGGTATTCTGATTCGGCTTGTGACTTGACTATTCTTTGTATTCTCCTTTGATCTGACCCTCTGTTGCTGAACCCGGCTTGTGACCTGTGATTCTCGTCTGCTGCCCTGTACTGTTTTGTCCTGTTGTTGTTGACCCCGGCTTGTCTGACTACTCTTTTGTTTCTTCCACCAGCTACACGCCATTGGCGGCGGCCATTACCGCAGCTGAGGTGTCTTGGGGGCCGCGACCTGGTTCCTGGCTGCGTCAAGTCCATCCCCACCATCAGGGGCCCTGGTGAAGGGCAGCCTGGGACTTAGACTCCGCGCCCTGAGGGACTCCGGTCTGTGGGTGGTGGTTGTCGTCAGCCAGTGCGTTACATTGTTAGGCCTGCCTGCCTGTCCGTTCCTCGGCTCCTGCCCTGACAGTAAGGCTCAGCGCGTCGTATAAAAACTTGTATAAGCTAAACTATATTTCATTATTAAATGAAGTAAAGGGGGAATTAAAAGCGTTAGAGAGAGGAATCCCATCGTGGTTAGGACGTATAAACCTGGTAAAAATGATAATTGTACCAAAAATCTTATACAGATTCCAAATGATACCAATTAAACTCCCGGAAGCTTTTTTTAAAGTAATAAAAAGAATGATAACGGGATATATCTGGAGGAAGAAAAAACCGAGGGTGTCCCACGAAATACTAAGTAGAGATAAAGAGAAGGGTGGTCTGGGAGTTCCAGATATAAAGAGATATTATAAAGCAGTAATATTAGGGAGAATCTTTGATTGGACGTTCAATTTAGAGGGGAAAAGTTGGGTAAAAATTGAGAAAACACTTAGTGGAACTAAATTGAATAGAATAATATGGCTACCGACACAATATAGAGGATTGAAGGAGGATTTAAGTTTGTACACTGTAAATGTATTAAGGGAATGGGATAAAATACACAAATATATGAAATGGGAATTTAATTCTATACTTATGCCACTAAGAAACACAGAATTTTTTCCACCAGGTAGAGAAGAGATAACAGGTAGATGGTTTATAAAGGAGGATGTCCAACTCAGAGATATAATGGGGGATGGGAAATTGAAGACCTTTAAAGAGCTGGAAAAGGGAAATATTTTCACTAGGCTAGATGAGTGGCGTTATTATCAATTAAAACGTTTTTGGGGAAATCTCACAAAACCCCTGAGAATGAAAAAGGATTGGAATTTGTTTGAAAGGTTGTTGGATACACGGGGTGATGGGAAACATGGAATAGCTAAAGTATATGGAATTCTCACAGATTTAGACACAAACACTAAACCATTGCACATTGTGAATTGGGAAAGAGACATGGGGGTGGTATTAGATGAAGGAAAACAGAAGAAAATAAATAGATTAGTTCTCGGAAATGTAAGTTTGAGGGATGTGGAATTCAATTATAAATGTTTGACAAGATGGCACATTGTTCCGAGTGTGGAGGGTAAGATAAGTGCGGAGAAATCACAGTGGTGTTGGCGAGAGTGTGGGGAAGTGGGGACAGTTTATCATATTTGGTGGGAATGTCCAAAGATTCAAATATTCTGGAAAAAAATAATATATTTAATAGAGAACATCATTGAAAGGAACATCGGGTTAGATCCTGGGATGTGCCTGTTACACAGTTCAGAGATTTCAGTTAGTAAATATAAGAAATTAGGTTTAGGGTACTATTTGAACGCAGCAAAAACCCTGATCCCCAAATATTGGAAGAAAAAAGAAATACCGAAAGAGGAGGAGTGGATAGAGAGAGTAAACTGGACTAGGGAGATGGAGAAGACATATTATATACAGGAAGATAAGCTGGAGATATATCTCGCGAAATGGGAAAAATGGGAAAATTTTGTAATAAGTATGAGAAAGTGAAAAGTAGAACGTCATAGAGAATAATTGGGTAGGATATGCTTGCTTTGGATACAAGACAAGGAAATGCAGAGTGGGGGGGGGAGGGGTCAAGGTTTTAAGAGGGGGGTAATTGAAATAATAAGAAATAATCGTATATTTATGATGATAGAGATGAAAATGTCTTTTTGTTATCTTTTTTCTATTGTTATCTCTGTGAAAATTATTAATAAATATTTAAATTAAAAAAAAAAAAAGCGCAGTTCCCACTTCCTACCCTAATAGAGTGTGGCATGATACCTGATGACAAAAACGAGATTCCCTCTCCAGAAGTAGCCCATCATCACCCTCACCTCTGCTCAATTGCTCACCTTATCCCAGCTGTTGAGCCAGATGTTTCTATCCTTCTACTTCTTGGAAGAGACATCCTTCAAGTACACAAGGTGCGCCAGCAAATCAATGGACCTTTCAATGCCCCCTATGCACTGAGACTGGACCTGGGGTGCGTCATTGTAGGAGAAGTTTTCCTGGGGACAGTGCCCCAGCCTGACAACATTAGTACTTTGAAGACATCTGTGTTAACAAATGGACGCACATCTCTTCTCAGTCCCTGTCAGCTTCGTTGTCAAGAAAAGCTTTGGCAGGTCAACACAACACTGGGACTCTTCTACACTATATGGCAAAGAAGAAGTCAATTCCGACATTGAGATAGACAATCTAGGGATTACAGTGTTCCAGAAAACTAAAGATGATGATAAACAGGCCCTCTCTATAGAGGATCAGACCTTCTTACAGATTATGGATAGAGAGGCCTACCAAGATGACAATCACAGTTGGGTGGCCCCTCTCCCCTTTCGCACACCCAGACGTGTCTTGCCTTGTAGCAGGGAGCAAGCCATGAAGCGTTTGTATTCACTCAGCAAAACAGTACAGAGAAAGCCAGAAACAAAAAGAGATTTCACTGAATTCATTAAAATGATGCTGGACAACGATCACGCTGAAGTTGCAGGACTAATTGAGACAGATAGGGAACACTGGTATCTACCCATGTTTAGTGTTTACCATGCACACAAACCTAACCAAGTCAGAATAGTTTTTGATTCTAGCGCAGAGTATGAAGGAGTTTCTTTAAACGACGTACTGTTAAGTGGCCCTGACCTAAACAATACTTTGCTAGGTGTCCTTATGCGCTTCAGAAAATAACCCATTGCTTTCACAGCAGATGTGCAACAAATGTTTTATTTGTATAACAATAGTGTAGCACTCATATCAAGTCAATATATACAACGTGACTCTTCACTAAAAAATAATAAAAGTAAAAAAATCATACAATGTGACTCTTCACTCCAATGGTGCAAAACATATATATAGTGTCAGACGTAAAATGAATATCTGTGCCCTTCGCTTCAAATCGTGCTCACACACTAAATAAACACAGTACTAAAAAAGTGCCTTTCACTTGGGAACAAACATGCACATACACTAAATTTTAAACCATATATCAAAAAAAAACCTTAACTGGCATGGGGTTAAACATATAGTGCTAAAAGTGCAAACAAAAAGTGTCCACTCTTCAAAATGATCAAAACAAAGTCCAAACTATGAAGAATGTAATCATGCAATGTGCAATGGTGTTCAACCATTCTGGGATTGTGCCAAAACTTTTCTCCTGTTTGCGGGTAGATTGCCTCCTCACCTCCTCCCTGTGACCCCTAGGGGCCAACACGCTTGCAGGATCACCCTGGATCCTTAAATCATATGGATCAGCAGCCTTCTTCCTCCAGTAGGTCTCCTAAAGGGGCTCATATTGCCCCTAAGCAGCCCAGATGTCTCTAGGGAACAAAGGCTCACCTGCCCAGTGAGCCAAAAAAAGAGAGACCCTCTAAGTGTAGTATTAAATGCAGGTATAACTCCTTTATTATGAACGAAGGAATAACACTCACATAATCCGCAGTTCTCCCTCCTCACCAATGTGTGGGTATACTGCATGTGTATGGGACTTCCTGGGTATACCAAGATGGTGTCGCACGCCGGAAGTGCGTCACCGCGCACCGGAAACTGCGCTCTCGCGTACCAACATCTTGGTTCCAGACCAAACAAATTGACGTTATGGAGTGGCCAGCCCAATCCCCGGATCTTAATCCAATAGAAAACTTGTGGGGTGACATCAAAAATGCAATTTCTGAGGCAAAACCAAGAAATAGAGAAGAACTGTGGAATGTAGTCCAATCCTCCTGGGCTGGAATACCTGTTCACAGGTGCCAGAAGTTGGTTGACTCCATGCAACACAGATGTATAGCAGTTCTCAGAAACAGTGGTTATACAACTAAATATTAAGTGATTCAAAAGAAAGCAAAATCTTCAAACATTTTTCAGTTTATATAGTAAAAGTTTGAGTTTGTAAAGAAGAACACAAACACTGCTATTTTTTTGAACAGTCTAATATTCACTTTTCTTCAATTTTTTTAGAGGAACAACACAAATTTGATATATTTTTCTTCATGTTTTGATTTGGAATAGAATGTTTAGTGTTCCCAGTGCATTTGTGTGTATGGAAATAAAAGCTATTAGAAGGATTTTGAGCTTTATTCACTTTTTTCAACACACTGCTATTATTTTGAACACAACTGTATGTGTGTGTATGTATGTATATATTTATATGTGTGTGTATGGTATGTATGTGTGTGTGTGTGTATATATATATATTTTTCAACACACTGCTATTATGCTATTATTTTGAACACAACTGTGTGTGTGTGTATGTATGTGTGTGTATGTGTATATGTATGTGTGTGTGTATATATATATAATTTCACACTTCCGCGTAGGGGGCGTGCACGCTCCCTACCTGCGCTGCCGTTATCAGCTTCAGCTGTCAATCACCGGGTCCTGGCCAGTGATTCCCTGCTGGCACCCGGCGATCATAAAGTATCACTGACCAGGGAGAGATCTGTATGTACACAAATGCATAGCAGAACAATACAAAGCAATGTGTTTACACTTTAAAGCACACACAGTAAAACAGCTAACCCTTTGATCACCCCAAATGTTAACCCCTTCCTGCCCAGTGTCATTAGTACAGTGTCAGTGCTTTTTTATTAGCACTGATCACTGTATGTGTCCCTGGGGATGTCAGTGACAGTCAGTTCCCCCCAGTGTCAGAATGCCTGCCACAGTCCCGCAGTCCCGCTATTAGTCGCTGATCGCCGCCATTTTTAAAATTTTTGTACTAGACGTGTAATAGCAAAAAGTCTAAAGTATTTCTCAAAATTGTCGGTCCCTCTTTGTTTATAACGCAAAAAATAAAAAATGTAGAGGTGATCAAATGCCCCACTGTACTTCTAATGAACTGTGCTTTCACAGGTTACAGCAGGAAACGGTTAATGTGAATCACATAGGGTTATCCACAAAACAAGCTGCAGATCAAAATATCAATATAAAAATACATATGTGCCAAAATAACACCTCCCACCTCCCCAAATCCCCCACACATACATTTCTCATCAGGTTTGTCTGAAAACTGCATTTCAGTCTAAATAAAGCAAACTTGGAAGAGCAGAGCAATTGACATGTGTTAGGATTACAATGCAAAGATAATAAACACACAATCATTGTACAAGAACACACAAACACACCTTAGAAGGAAGAACATGCAAAACATTTACAGCCCACATCAAAAGAGAGCGTGAGTGTGGCCTGAGGCAATTCCCCACAATATCTCTTCCTCTCCAAACCACCACAGACAAGGACTTGCAGAAAATAACATGGCCTGTACAAGGAGAATATCACCCACTACTGCAACTCTTTATATAAGGTAGGCCACACCCACCACTGTCATTCATTTGGTCAGAGAAAGTGTTTGCACCTGATTAATTCTCTTCCCACCTGCGTTAACCCTTGGTATACAGGCCCCACAAATCAGAAAGAAAGCCACAGTGAAGTGTACCTGTCCTGTGCAGCATGCAACAGAACATTGAACAGGGATGAGAAAGGGAACCCCATTGGCAATATTTCTTGGCCCTATGGGCACAATTCACTCCAGATTATCGCATGAGTTAAGGCAGTCACTTGACCACATCTTGCATGCAATACTGAAAATGTCTATTCACTTTTGCTAGTATATGGGATTTCCCATAAATTGGAAAAACACTCAGGAAATCAAACATAAAAAGGCCTTACACCCCGGTCACATCAAAGCCGATTTAGAAATTGTGCGACATACAGTGAAGATGTCGATTTCCTTGCGATATGCAAATCGCCACAAAAGTAGTACATGACTACTTTAGAAATCAGTGTCGGAAACGCACCCATGTGACTGCTCTAATAGCAGACAATAGGGTGCGACTTGGCATATGATTTGCAAGTCACATGTCATGCAAATCACATGCCAAATCGCACTCAATGTAACCGCTATTAGAGCGCTCATATTGATGTGGTTCAAACTTGGTTGGAGCCGCAACAAAAGTAATTAATACACTACTTTTCATGCGATTTGCAGATAGATCTGCGTCAGATGTGTTGCAAATCGCACTTTAAATCAGCATGTCCCCCGACTTTGAAATCATGTGACTTCACTGTACATCACATGATGTGACCGTAGTGTAAGTCGCACCACTTCAAAATCTGCTTTGATGTGACCGGGGTGGCCCCCAGTCACATCGGGTGCAATTTGGCATGCAATTTGCATGCTAGGCGACTTGCAAATCGTAGGCCAAGTCGCACCCTATTGTCCACTATAGGCTCCATCCACATCCAATCTGATTTTGAAATTGTGCGACCAGGGGCAGACTGACAACTCATGGCAATAGGGGTGCATGAGGCCCCTGTGTCCTTGCCCACACCCAAAAAAGCCTATGAAAGGTACCAGGAGCATCTCATGGGGCCCCCTACTGACCCCGGGCCCTCGGGCAGTGCCCGCATGCTCGAATGGTCAGTCCGCCCCTGCGTGCGGCTTCACTGTAAGTTGCCCAATTTCCAAATCGGATTAGATGTGACTGTGGTATTAGCCCCCAGGCACATCGGGTGCAATTTGGCATGCGATTTGCAAGTCGCAGGGCATGCAAATTGTATGCCAAGTCGCGTCCAGGGTGCGCGATTTCAATTGCGATTTGGGAATTGAAATTGTACCTGATATTGGATCTAATGAATGTGGATGTGAGTGTCTTAACGTAAGTGATTTGCTGCAGCACAATTTCAAAAGTAGTTCTTGTCTAACTTTTTCAGCATTTTGTAGCGATTTCACATATAGACTACAATAGAAATCGCAATGCAAAACACAATTGAAAACGCAATAACTCATTGGTAAATCTACAGAAAATATGGTGAAATTGCCAACAAAAAGCACAATTTTAAATTGAATCTAGTGTGAACCAAGCAGGCAATTCAACAAAGGAAATAAATCTTTGAAGGCATGAGGTATCTGCATGCTCGGATAAGGGTCTGTTATGGATTTGGGGGGGGGACTCCATGCCATTATTTTATTACATTTTTTTTTAAATCCATTTCTCTCTCTCGCTCACTCTTCTCATAGTTTGACAAACCTTTCCAAAAGGGGTGGAGTGCAAACCATTATCAAATCAATCATTAGTCCAGGCCCTTATCTCATCCCATTGTTTGACATTCACACAGGAGGGCAAATTTAAAGGTGTTTGAACAGACAAAGCCTCATTCTAATTCACATTCTAGGGATCATTTAGACAGAAAGCAAAGATGCTGCCACCAGCACATGTATGTTAGGGTAGTCACATGGAGATCATGCAAATTCATTGCCGTGGTTGGGATCCAAACCGACAACCCTAGCATTGTGAGGCAGTAGTGCTAACCACTAATCCACAGACCTGTTGAACACTAATCCTGCCTGTATTTCTGTGGTGTGAATCAACCCTAAGTCCCTGGGCAAGGTCAGTGTAACTAGCCAGATATCTCAAATGTGACACAAATGTGCTATATTGCCAATTCAGATGTATGTTGGTTCTATGTATCCCAATACAAAGGATTGCAACTAATGCAGGAGTACCTCGGTTTACCAACGCCTCGGTTAACGTAATTTTCGGTTTACGAATGAAAATCCATTGAAAATAATGCCTCGGTTTACACAATTGTTAATAATTTTTTTTCGCAATACAAAGTGTATGTCGGCGCTGATTTTTAAATGCAAATACCAGCCTTTTTTTTTTCTTCACTATAGTTCACAAGCTTAGAAGTAACTTTCCCCGAAGTTACAGAGAACTTTGTATCTTTTAATAAACCCAAAGTAAACATTGTTTCCTTTAGGGATATAAATTCCAAGAAAACTTTCTCTTTTAGCTGGGGGAAGTGACAGCTGAATTTCTGAGCTATAGTGAAGAAAAAAAAAAGGGAGCATTACATTTAAAAACCAGCACCTTAATAAATAAAAAATGGCATGGGGTCCCCCCTCCCATCCACACCAAGCCCTTCAGGTCTGGCATGGACATTAAGGGGTAACTCCACGCCGAAATTTTAAAAAAAGGTATACGGTCCCCCCAAAATCCATACCAGATCTTCATCCGAGCATGCAGCCCAGCAGGTCAGGAAAGGGGGGGGTGATGAGCGAACGCCGCCCCCTCCTGAACCATACCAGGCCACATGCCCTCAACATGGGGGATGCTTTGGGGCAGGGGGGGCTTATCAGAATAATTTCGGCGTGGAGTTACCCCTTAATCCATACCAGATCTGAAGGGCTTGAAACATTAACACATGGTTGTCGCTACTAAAATCCTGCATGAGTTATTTTATCAACTCATGCGGCGTTTTAGTAGTGTGTCAAACACAGTAGACGTGATCGAGTGCCGTCTGTCAGTGGAATCCACACAGAGATTTACTATTGAACAGCGGCTAAAAAAAAAGTGCCCACGGAAGACGTCTAAAATGTGTTCTGCACATGCGCATTTATATCGGCCATGGACCATGGAAAAGCGTCTAGTTCTTTACTGTGACAACTCGCTTTAAAAAAACAGTTTTTTACACATTTTAAAAATGTTATAAAATTTCAGATATTGTTTAAAGTGAAGTCCTGATATTTGGCAAAGCAAATTTCAATGTGAACATGTCTCTGCAGTGATTTTTCATGGTGTTAAACGTGCCTCTTAGCATGTCTGCTTTTTGAGTCTGATGCCTGGACTGTGTCTGGTTAGTAAATTCGGTTTGGCGTCTACTTGTTGATGCTTTCGTTAGTAAATCTCTTTGCAGTGTAAAAGTAGACGGTCGCTATTAAAAAGTAGACGTTAGCACACGGAAATGCACCTAGGCACAATAGTAAATCAGGGTCATACTGTCTGTTACTCATGACTGTTTTTCTTACACTTCAGGCGTAAAGGCCCAGAGCATTTACTTACTGATAATAACTTAGAGTGATTGAAAGCATTTTGGCAGAGACTAGAAAGGGAAGTTTTTCTTGATGCATGCTTCCACTGACACATTCTGTTATTGTTTTCAGTGATCCTTATCACATGCCTTCTGCAGTAGTTCAGAAATACAGGAAATGTCTGCAGATTGTTAGGGATTAGGACAGAAGATTGATACCCATTTTTTTTTTCAGAACATAGTTACAACAACAACAACAACAACAGCACTTTAGGTGTATAAGTTTCAATGAAAGAAAACCATCATCAGTATAAAAGAAAACAAAAACAGAAGAAATATATTCATAAATAGACAACATGGTAATATGCAAAATACAAAAGCATAAATCGACATAAACCTGCACATGATTGGGTTACATTATTTGTCAAAAGCATGTTACCTGGAAAGGTGTTTGGATTATATAAGGGGGGATTGGGGGACAGGAAGGAAGTCTACCAAAGGGAGAATGATGCCATAGCTCCCAAACAGAGCGAAAGTGACCTGAGTGTTCACCCACTAGAGCTGTAAGATATTCCATTTCCCTGATTTCAGAGATTGCTCTTAAAAGATGATTTAGTGTGGGAACATCAACTTATTTCCAGAATCGTGGTATCACCCTTCTAGCAGCCATCAGAATATGCATTCCCAACCTCTTAGATTGCTTAGGGATACCCCAAAAGGGTAGCCCCAAAAGATAGTGTGGCAGATCTAAGGGTAGGGTAACATTGAGTACTTGTTCCAATATCTTTCTAACCATAGCCCAATAACCCGCAATCTGTGGACAAAACCAAAATATGTGTGCCAAAGTACCTACTCCTCCCATGCATCTCCAGCACTTGTCAGACAGATTCAGGTTGATCGCATTAAGCACTACAGGGGTCTTGTACCAATGCATCAAAATTTTATATAAGTTTTCTTTATACGCAACGAGAGGTCTTAGAAACAGAATCCCATATCACCTGCCAACATTTCAAAGAAATTGAGTATTGGAGCTTATCCTCCCATTTCTTCATATAACAGTGAGGTTTCTCAACAAGAAACTTTATTGAGAAGTAGTTTATATAAAGAGGTGATAAGATGTTGTTGGGAGGAACCTTTAATAGCTATCCTCTCGAAATCTGTGGGCGATCTAGCGTTAGAGAGGAATTCAAGGAATGGAAGAAATGATGGAACTGTAAATAGGTGTATCTGGCCGATACAGGTATTGTGGATTTCCACGCCCTAATCTCCTCAAATGACCGAATCCTGCGTGAATCTGGATTGATCAGATGACAGAGTTGAAATATCCCATTAATTGCCCAAGGGCTCATCTGTCGTAGGACAGACTAACTGGGAGCTCCGGATTATATAAAACATTTCACAATGGAGAGCACATGGACAGTAACTGCTGAGATTTCACACAAGTTGACCAAACTTTGAGGGTAAATTTCATAGATTTAAGAAAAGGGGGGGGGGGGGGAGACAGAGGTGATGTTTAATGAAAAGGGCATAGCAATTAACGTGTGGATTGGATAGATATAGCCTAATTCAATCTCCACCCATCTATTCTGAGGTTTTTGGGTGAACCATGATAGTGTTTGTCTCAGATGAGTAGCTAAATAGTAATTGGTAATATCTGGTACCCCTAAGCCTCCGTTATTTCTAGATGGCAAAAGAACCGTTCTCGCTAATCTGGGCTTTCTAGCATGCCAAATAAATCAAAAAAATGCTTGTTGTAGAGTTGAGCATGAGGGATCGCGATTGGTAGAGTCTCAAAAAAGGTAAAGTAGCTTTGGTAAAATTTACATCTTTAAGACAAAGTTTGATACAATTTTGTTGCCCATGAAGTGTTATAGGACAACATTCCCCAGCTTATACAATAAAAGACATCAAACACAAAGAAATATAATGTTGAAGTGTTACTAAAGGCTTTTTAAATTTAAAAAAAAATGCTATACTCACCTGCTCTGTGGAATGGTGTTGAACAGAACGGCCCTGAACCTCTTCTTCTGGCGTCTCCCACAGATGAACTTGGCTCCTCCTCTTCCTCCATAAGCCCCCATAGCAAACTGCTTGCTATGGGGGCACACATGCATGCTCACTCTCAAGCTGTGTGTGTTTATGAAGCCGTGCTCTATAGACACACTCAGCACAGCTTGGCCCCACCCTGACTTCCTCCCAACAGAGCTTGCTTGACAGCAGCAGGAGTCAATGGCTCCTGCTGATGCCCAAGTCCCTGTGTGAAGTGGAAAAGAGAGGCGAGAAGAGATCCAGCTGTGCACAGCACTGGATTGATTGAGGTCTCAGGTGGGTATTTAGGGAGGTGGGAGAAGACAGACAGCTGTAAAACATTTTTTTACCTTAAAGCATGGAATGCATTAAGGTAAGAAACATTTTGCCTCTAGAACCACTTTAATGCTACTGAAATGTAACGTAACCAAAAATTAAAATAAAGTAAATTTGCTTTGATTTTTCTGCTAGCTTAGGGCTCATTCAACAGACACAGGGGGTGTAAACTAACAGAATTTAGTGTATTTTTGTGCCCAGGAGTGTTTATGTACAGGTGCGGCCAGCAGCCTGAACAAATCAGTGACACGCTGACAGACATGGTGGCTGTATGTACATCCAAGCAGTTATATGCATTTTACATGATGGCAGGGATGGGTCCTTGATGGTAAATGTGTCACCATTGTTTGGGTTGTGGTCCCTTTAAAGGTGACAACAAGAGAGGTGGCTTTGATTGCTCAAGACTAGCCCACCTGTGGTAAAACTTTCAAAATGTTAGGAAGTAGCCTGTGGTGTTGAGGTGTTTGGAGCTGGAAAAAAAGAGTGCTGTGTGCTGCTTGTTTGCTGAGACACACTGTAGCTGAGCTGGACCTTTTCTGGACCTTCAGAGCATTTGGGAACTTCAAAGCACGGTTGTGGGACAAGTTTACGTTGATGGTTAGCCAAGGCTTTGGTTTGTATCAGAGTTTATGGACTGTTTGTTTGTTTATTCTGAAGATATGCTGCTTTGTTTGCCTTTGAGAAAATATAAACTGTTTATTTTAAAAATATATGGTTGGTTAGTGATCCAGATCCCTAAATATCACAACTGGTACAATTGATGCTATAAAAGTTAGTACATACTGAGGCAGTACAACTGGAGGCTCAGCAGATCCAGATGGCAGCTTTAGCAGAGTGAACGAAGGTGGTTGTCACCCCTAGTAAGCCAGTAACGGTGAGGGCCAGCCACTGCTTGCAAAAACTCACTCCTCAAAATGATGTAGAAGTGTTACTGAACACTTTTAATGCATGGAAGAGAGTGAGGGATAGCCCCAGAATTAGTGGGCCAGTCTCATTGCTCCATTTCTATTAGGAGAAACCCAGAAGGCATATTATATATGCGTGGTATAGGGCCCCTTTTAGCATAGAGGGCAAAGCCATCTGCAAATATTGGTGTCAGGACCTGGATCACCTGCTGGCGGCACTGTGGTTCCCAGAGCTGAAGGGTGCAGTTCTGGTGGCCACCAGCGAGTGTCTCCTAGCAGCCAGCAGATCCCAGTAATTAATCTCCACCTGATGCTGGCCACTGGGAAGGCATTTAACCCGTCCCTTGATTTGCATCATTGCTTCAGTGTTTTGCCTGTTGGCTTTATACTTGCTTGTTGCTTATTCTGATCCCTCCCCTATCCTGTATCTTGTAACTAGACTCCTGTTACCCTATCTGTGCTCCTCTTATTTCCAGTCCCATTCCTGTTATGTCAGCTTCCCTCCGTTTGTATATAATGTATTATAAGTTGTTGGTTTGGTTTTGCTTCACTGTCAAGTAGATTTTTTACTTTTTCATTGCTTATGGACTGTTGATGTTGCATTAGTGTTGTGTACATTAATAAACTAACCACTTGCCTACCACCCTATAGCAGAAATACTGCTGCAGGGCTGCGCAAAATCACACATACAGTTGTGTTCAAAATAATAGCAGTCAGACATCACAAACCTGATCAATCACTGTTTTTGGTAGAAATTATATTTCTACATGGCAAATAATTTACTAGCAGGTGTAGTAGAGTGATAGAAATCCAACAGACCCAACAGTCATGACATGCATGCTGCTGATTCTGTGTAATTGAATCACTAATTGAAAGGGGCATGTTCAAAGTAATAGCAATGTGAAGTTCTATTAGTGAGGTCACTCATTCTTTGAAAAACAGATGGCAATTATTGCCCTTATTTAAGGAAGGAAGGCAGCAAATGTTGTACTGTACATGCTGGTTACAGTGCATTTCTCTCAGAAATTCTGAGAAAAATGGGTCGTACCAGACATTGTTCAGAAGAACAGCGTACCTTGATTAAAAAGTTGATTGGAGAGGGGAAAACATATAAAGAAGTGCAGAAAATGATAGGCTGCTCAGCTAAAATGATCGCAAATGCTTTAAAATGGCAACCAAAACCTGAATGCCGTGGAAGAAAGCGAAAAACTACCATTCAAATGGATAGAATAGCCAAAATGGCAAGGACTCAGCCAACAATCAGCTCCAGGAAGATCAAAGAAGGTCTAAAGTTACCTGTGAGTACTGTTACAATTAGAAGACGCCTATGAGAAGCCAAGCTATCTGCAAGAAGCCCCCGCAAAGTCCCACTGTTGAAAAAAAGACATGTGCTGAAGAGGTTACAATTTGCCAAGGAGCACATTGACTGGCCTAAAGAGAAATGGCGCAATATTTTGTGGACTGATGAAAGTAAGATTGTTCTTTTTGGGTCTAGTGACCGGAGACAGTTTGTCAGACGACCCCCAAACACTGAATACAAGCCACAGTACACTGTGAAGACAATGAAGCATGGTTGCGCAAGCATCATGATATGGGGATGTTTCTCATACTACGGTGTTGGGCCTATTTATCACATACCAGGGATCATGGATCAGTTTGAATACATCAGAATACTTGAAGAGGTCATGCTGCCTTATGCTGAAGAGGAAATGCCCTTGAAATGGGTGTTCCAACAAGACAACGACCCCAAACACACCAGTAAACATGCAACATCTTGGTTCCAGACCAACAAGATTGACGTTATGGAGTGGCCAGCCCAATCCCCGGATCTTAATCCAATAGAAAACTTGTGGGGTGACATCAAAAATGTAATTTCTAAGGCAAAACCAAGAAATAGAGAAGAACTGTGGAATGTAGTCCAATCATCCTGGGCTGGAATACCTGTTCACAGGTGCCAGAAGTTGGTTGACTCCATGCAACACAGATGTACAGCAGTTCTCAGAAACAGTGGTTATACAACTAAATATTAAGTGATTCAAAGGAAAGCAAAATCTCCAAACATTTTTTAGTTTATATAGTGAATGTTTGAGTTTGTAAAGAAGAATACAAACACTGCTATTTTTTTGAACAGTCTAATATTCACTTTTCTTCAATTTTTTTAGAGGAACAACACAAATTTGATATATTTTTCTTCATGTTTTGATTTGGAATAGAATGTTTAGTGTTCCCAGTGCATTTGTGTGTATGGAAATAAAAGCTATTAGAAGGATTTTGAGCTTTATTCACTTTTTTCAACACACTGCTATTATTTTGAACACAACTGTATGTGTATGTATGTATATATGTATATGTGTGTGTATGGTATGTATGTGTGTGTATATATATATATATATATATATATACAGTATATATAATTTCGCAGTTCCGCGTAGGGGGCGTGCACGCTCCCTACCTGCGCTGCTGTTATCAGCTTCAGCTGTCAATCACCAGGTCCTGACCGGTGATTCCTTGCTGGCACCCGGCGATCATCAAGTATCACTGACCAGGGAGAGATCTGTATGTACACAAATGCATAGCAGAACAATACAAAGCAATGTGTTTACACTATAAAGCACACACAGTAAAACAGCTAACCCTTTGATCACCCCAGATGTTAAGCCCTTCCTGCCCAGTGTCATTAGTACAGTGTCAGTGCTTTTTTATTAGCACTGATCACGGTATGTGTCCCTGGGGATGTCAGTGACAATCAGTTCCCCCCAGTGTCAGAATGCATGCCACAGTCCCGCTATTAGTCGCTGATCGCCGCCATTTTTTAAATTTTTGTACTAGACATGTGTAATAGCAAAAAGTCTAAAATATTTCTCAAAATTGTCGGTCCCTTTTTGTTTATAGCGCAAAAAATAAAAAATGTAGAGGTGATCAAATGCCACCAAAAGAAAGCTCAATTTGTGGGAAAAAAGGACATAAATTTCATTTGGGTGCAGTGTTGCATGACCGCATATCAGTTAAAGTAAAGCAGCGCTGTATCGCAAAAAATGGCCTGGTCAGGAAGGAAAATCATATGGAGGGCAAGTGGTTAATCTTACTTAGTTTGATTCCAGTTTTCTCTGCTGTCACAGGAGTCTGCACTTGATATTCCTTACACTTGGAATCAGCACTCAGGAGAGTCAGGGAGTAACTACTCCAGCCTCTCAGAACTCTGCTCCAGCATGGGAAATTAAGAACACACTCCCGGGTTCCAATCCAGGCTCAGCATCTCCTGCAGGAGGAGTCCATGTAGTGTAAAGCTATAAGGAGGTTGTCCTTCTGTGCCCTGAGGGTCTGTACTGCCCAACTGGATCTGAATGAGGAGCGGTTTGAATGTGATGTCTGGGTGCACCAATTTCATGCCCACGCTCTGTTGGATTCAGGTAGCATGGTGACCCTTATCCATACTGGGTTAGCTCCATAAAAAAGACCCTTATAGTAGTGTGTATACATTGAGACACTAAGGAGTACCTTAGTGCCTTTGGCAATCCCCACATCTTGTGACACAGTTGCCCAGGAGGTTGGGGTGGCACCAAACCTAATCCATGACATTATAGTTGGATGGGACTTGTAGGCATATAAAACTGCCCAGTCTTTGTTGAATTATGGGACTATGTGAGTAGAAGACTCTGAACAATGTGAGGCTTCTGTTCCCTTTGAGGGGGGGGAGGCAGTGTGAGTCGGCAAACTCTAGAGAATTATGGTGGTGAAAGTAATCCGGAAGATGTCGCCCTGTGGTATACAGGCTACAGACCAAATAGACCCCTGGGAAGTGAGGAGGGGATGCAGGTCATGGTTGGGGAGGACACAGAGGAAACTACCCCACCACAAGCTGTCCAAGGCAGTGAAAGGGGACGGTTCCTCTAATTCAGAGTATTCTGTCCTACAGTTGTCAAGGGGTAAATTTGGTACCACCCAAATGTGGGATTCCATGTTAAAAAATGCTTCAAAAGTCAGTGATTGATGCCTGAAGAACCTGAGGCCAAAAGGTTTTTCACACTTTGAGGACAATTTTAATTTGCTATATTGAGTCACTGAAGTCTGGGGTGAAGTGGTTGACAAGTTATTTTCCCCCCAGACTTTCAGACACAGTGCAATTGACTTCACTTGCACTGATGCACTGGGAGGGGGGGATATGAAAACAGGCACAGAGCGAAAACTAGCCAGGAGTTACAGTTGAAGTAACAAGGTAATATACTTCTTTTCACACTTGTCATATACAGTAACTGATCCAGTATCACATATCAGGAATTGATATATAATTGAAGGTATTGCAATGGATCTGGTAAGACCCTTGGTAACATTGTCCCCGGGTTATCCTTGTGGTACATGATTATGCAATGAGGTATCCAGAAGTGGTTCCTTTGATGAAGACCTCCTATAAAGTGATTGTTCTGGAGTTATTCAATATTGTTTTCCAGAACTGGGTTCCCTAAAGAAGTCCTGATGGACCAAGCCATTCCATTCATGTCAGGTAATGGCAGACTTGTGCAAGATTAAATATTTGCACTTCTGTCTATCACCCACAGACAGATGGATTTAAAGTGGCTTTAAAGGCAAGAACATTTTTTACCTTAATGCATTCCCTGCATTACCTTAAAAAATGTCTCAGCATTTGTATCGACCCCCTATCCTCCCTATACACTTACTTGAATCCTGCTTTGATCCAACTCTGTACCCATCTGCAGTGTCGCTTCTCTCTCATCACAGGATACAGAGGCAGCAACTGGAGCCATTTCATCTTGCTGCTATCAATCAATCAAAGCCCAGCTCGGGAGTTGGCCCACAGATGTGCAAGAGGCTTGCTATGGTGGCACACACAGATGAGGAGTTGTAAAGAGTGCCTGAGGACTCCAGAAGAGGAGGTTCAGGGCTGATCTATGCATTACCATTGCACAGAGCACGTACATATAATATGGTTATTATTTTAGAAAAAAAAAACATTTAGCCTTTACAACCGCTTTAACAAAACCCTAAAATCTATACAGGAGGGTTGGAAAAAAAGACAGAAAAGATTGGGATGCTTATTCCCAGCACTAATGTCATCAAATAGGTACCTCAAGTATCATAGGTCACTTGATCTAGTTAAACCTAGTTAAACAGCTGGAAAGTTAATCCTCACTACATAGGATGGTGGTGGAACATATTAACCAATGCAATGAGGGAGAGAATCACAAAGGCGATGCCTCAGATAAAGATTCATTTACAGAAAGCTCAGGAAGCACAGAGAAGGGTATAAAATTCTATGATCAATACCCCCACCACTGCGGTAATGTAATCAGTGGAGGTTCTGGGGTGAGGATGGGATCAGTGGCAGTGCTAGGGGAGGAAGGTATGTTCAGTGACAGTGATGGGATCAGTGGCAGTGCTGGTGGAGGATGGGATGAGCGGCAGTGATGGGGAATCAGTTACATAGTCTGGATGAAAAAAGATACAAGTCAATCTAGCTCAACCATAAAAGGAAACATCTATGTATATTCTATACCTCGAGGAAGGCAAAAAACTCCGGCAAAGCATGGGAAAAAATAGCTTCCTGATCCCCCAAAAGACAAGCAGATATTCCCTGGATAAACTTTACCTATACATGTTAGTATTCATTTATATTATGTGTATCTAGGAAAAAATCCAGGCCTTTTTTAAAGCAATCTACTGAGCTGGCCAGGACCAGCTCTTGAGAGAGTCTATTCCACATTTTCACAACTCTTGCTGTGAAGAAACCTTTTCATATTAAATCTCTTTTCTTCTAGATGTAAAGAGTCCCCCCTTGTTCTCTGTGATGAACTTAAGGTGAATAACTCTACACTAGAAATGCAAAATGGAAGTATCCTCCTGTGCTTAATACAGGTAAGGTCCCTAAAATAACAGCTGCTGTCACTCTGCCTTTAAACCATTAAGTAACCAATTGTATAACCTTGAATTAGTGAAGCGCTAAAATAATAAATCTATACACATATTAAAGTGCCATCAATAAAAGATAGTGCTTAGTAAACAATAATAATTAGACCTTTCTAAAGATCAATGAAACACTATAAATAATATATACCTAATTGGCATTACTAGCTCACGGTGGTATATATAAATTAAACTAATCCTTCCATATAAATTAGTGATAAATAGTATAATCTGTGATATAAAAATATATATCTACAATTAATTCATATTTCAAATCAAAAAAGTGATAAATAATTTAAGTGAAAAATATATATCCAATTGATTCATAAAAAATCATTAGATATACTAATCTTTGTGATTAATACACGTAAACTTTCAATGTGCATATACAAAAAATATATATAACCAAAAGTCCATGCAGGTGTAACTTGTGACAAAACGAACAGTGATCTTCACTTCTAGTGCTCAAAAGAATCCTCAAATGGCAGCAATGCCTGCTCACCTCCCCACACTGACCCACAAAGGGCCAAAGGGCTATTGATCTCCTCTATGGCCAATCATTTATTCCAGGTAGCTCAGCAAGGAGTCACAGGACTTCCACTCCACCTCCACTCATACGTCATATAGGACACAAACAGAACTTCCCATAGTGTAATTTTGTTTAATGCAAACACTTCTAAAACATATTGGTTACACTCACATTTGTTTCCTTGTTACAGATAGCTTTCCACCTCATCCCATAGGTGTATCACATGAAGCAAGGGAAACCAATATGGCCACTGCGTCCGGACATGCGTCCCCACGTGACCGGAAGTGACGTAACTTCAAACCGGATATGGCGTACCGACGCGTTGCGTCACGTGCGTCGTGACTTCATCAGGGTTAACGCCCACCAGTGCCAAAATGCATTTAAATAGGATCCAGCCTAATCGCTATTCCTAATTAGAGGGCGGGCTCCCGGCGGCCATTTTCCCAAAGCCCGCTAACCTCACCTTATCTAAAATGGAGGAGTATTATTATAATCTCCCCTTTGGGAATACACCTCGATCAGTACCACTATTTGATACCGCGATTCCAGTATCCTATTAACATACAGTGATCTTGTGGAGTGCAACAATCTAATTTAAACCCATATTCATTTGATTAATAAATCCTATACAATCAAAACCTACATTTAAAACCACTTTATTTATTTAAAACCCATCGGTTTGATGTACATATAAAAACAAAATATATATAAAATAAAATAAAAGAGGAAAAATTAAGAAATAAAAATCGGAATAATCGTAGTTAAAAATAAACCCAAAAAAAAATATATATAAAAAAACAAAACAAAATTATATATATATTTTAAAAGCGACCATATCTTATTAATTAATATCCTTCAATAAAGATCAAAAGAAATACTAATATCATTTTAACCTCCTTTTAAATGAATCTTTTTCTATATAAATTATCCTAAGTTTTAATTCATCGTATATTAAAAATATTTATTATATAAAGATTTTTTCCGTATATATTAGAACTATAAAAATTATGTTAATACACCCATAATTAATAAATATATAATAAATAAAAATATCCATTATATAAAGATTTTTGCCCGTATATATTAGAACTATAAAAATCATGTTAGTACACCCATGGCTTGAGTTCACAATAGTTTCCATATTATATATATGAACCTTATATTCATCCCTAAATTATATCCATATATAATAGGAATTATAAAACAATCATAAATTAAAAAACAAATAGTCAGAAAAAATTACAAATATATATCCATAACCAGACTACCACCACAGGGGGCTTCCTTAAAAAAATATAAATTTTAATTTATCTCACTAATTAAAAGCCACTAATAAAACAATTTAAATCAAATTCCACATTGAGTCCATAATGTGCCTGCGTATGCATGATATAAATCCATCAAGATTCTGCCTGGCTCAAGGATTTAATCTTACTGCTTCCTATCCAGTGTTTAGTATATTTTTGGATCCCCCAAAATTTCAAACCCGAAGGATCTTTATTATGTTGTTTTAGGAAGTGTTTTGAAACACTGTGTTTCGGGAAACCATTTTTTGTTTTGAACGTGTTCCCTAATACGCTTTCAGAGCGGTCTTTTGGTCCTTCCTATATATTGGTAGCCACAATTGCATTCCAAACCATAAACTACACCTTCCGTACGGCAAGAAATGAAATCTTTGATTTTAAACTCAGTCCCATCAACATTACATTTAAAGGTTTTCCGTTTAGCATTTTTTCCTTTCGTTTCCCTGCATGCATAACATTGCTTACATGGGAAAAAGCCTGTTTGATCCAAAAATTTCACTTTCTTCTTTCTATTGGGTGGATCTAGCACGCTCTTTACCAGCCTCATCCTCAGTGTAGGTGCTTTTCTATAAATGAATTTTGGACAGTCACCTAACACTGAATTCAACACAGGATCCGATTTTAAAATTGACCAATGCTTAATGAATATTTTTTCTATTTTTCTATAATGGAGATTAAAATCCAAAACAATGGCCATCTGACTGTCGAACTTATCATCTTTCTTTTTATCTAATAATGATTTCCTCTCCAAATTGCCAACTTCATTAATATTTTTTTCAATTTCCTGTTTTGAATACTCTTTATTTATAAATTTATTCCCAATCAATTCTGCTTGTTTTTTATACTCTTCTTGACTTGAGCAATTCCTTTTCAACCTAACCAATTGCCCCTTTGGGATATTATACAGCCACGGGGGGAAATGACAACTGTCTACTGGTATAAATCCGTTCCTATCTACTTCCTTGAAATAAGTTTTAGTAATAATTTTTCCCCCTTCTTTTCTAATGTTGAGATCTAAAAAATTAACTTGATAATTATCATATGTCCAAGAGAAATGTATATTTCTATCATTAGCATTCATTCCATTCAAAAATCCAAGTAATGACTCACTATTTCCTTTCCATATAATGATCACGTCATCTATATATCTAGAGTATAACATGAGTTCCTCAGGGGTACGATAAATCGCCTCTTCCTCCCAGTGGGCCATATACAAATTGGCCACACTGGGGGCAAATTTAGCCCCCATTGCGACTCCTTTTATTTGCTGAAAGAAAGTCTTATCATGCCAAAAATAGTTATGTTGGAGGCCAAATTCTAAACATTTCAATATATACTTCCTTTGAGGCCATCCAATATTGGTATATTCTCTAAGGCCCCAAGTAACTGCCTCCACAGCTCCATCGCGATCAATAATTGTATATAGAGAGGTTACATCAGCACTTGCTAAAATAATTTCCGAATTTATCTCTATCTTATCCAATAATTGTATTAAATGCTTAGTATCGCGTAGATAGGCTCTAGTCTTTTGAACTGCTGGTTGCAAATAAAAATCAACATATTGCCCTAATCTTGCCAGAACGGATTGTATCCCATTTACAATCGGTCTACCTGGAGGTTCTCTCATATTTTTATGTATCTTGGGAATTGTGTGAATTATAGGTATCCTACAAATTTCCGGTACTAAATATTTTGCCTCCTTTTTATTCAAAAAAATTCTTATTTTCTCCTTCTTGTACAAGTTTAACCAATTGTTTCCTGTATGCCAATGTCGGATCCTTGGGAATAACTTTATACGTGGTGGTATCGGATAACTGTTTATTTAATTCCTGTGAATAATACTCCTTCGACAAAATTACGATACCACCTCCTTTATCTGCCGGTCTAATTACTATATTATCTCTTTTGGAGAGTCTATTGATTCCTGTTTGGATACCAATATTGGTTGACAATTTTGGAATTTTTAGATTATCCAAATCTCGATTAATCATGCGTTTAAAAACCTCAATGTGGTGATTACTAGACAACTGTGGATTAAAAAGTGACTTGTTTTTTAGATGACTATGCAAAATATCATTACTAGAACCACTAGCTATAGTATTTTTTGTCCCTGGTAGCCCTAAAAAATATTTTTTGATATTTAACTTATGGATGAATTTTTGGGCATCAACATAGATATCAAATTTATTGGCTGCTTTCGGTGGTGCGAATTTCAGGCCTTTATCTAGCGCCATGATTTCTTCTTTAGATAAATCACATCCACTTAAATTAAACACGCCTTCCCCTATTGTTCTCTTTTTCTTTTGCTGTTTCCACCCTGCCCTGCACCCCCTCCTCTTGGGGGGCTTCTCCATCTCACTCCCTCCGGGCTCCTGCCCCTGTCTAAAAAATCTCTCTGGGGCAATTCATTTCTAAATATCTCATATCTATGAGACATTTCAATTGGGCTTCTTCCTTCTCCATTGGGTGGATACCACCTTTCTTGTGGATAAAATCTTGGACTCCTTTCTGGATAATAGTTATACGGTTTTTGATAATACTCAGGCCTGGGTGGGCCATAATATTCAGGTCTTTGGTAATTATTTGGTTTACTCCACTGTGGGTTGGGTCTCCAACCATTTCCTCCATTTTTTCCTTTATTGTTATCATTATTTTTTTTATTGTAATAAGGTCCTCCTTTCTTTGGTTGTTGCCTCCATCCATTATAAGGAGTATGATACGGTGGTACATAATGATTGGCTCTTTGTTCATTATTACTCCTAAATGCTATTTTAGGCGGCATTGGGAGGGATCTATTTACATCCATCTTTTGTTCTTTAATGGAGAAAAAGCTGTCTATATGGTGGGATATGACCACCTTTGAAAAATACCTTAAGGATAGGTTAGTCCCAAGGAGCTTTAGATGGGACATCCCCATCTGTGATGGGTTAGATGATATGGAAGCAACTGAAGAATGGTTTGATTTCTTTCACGAGAAAGGGTTAGAGCTTGAGAGGTTTTTATTGAAGAGGAAACAAAGAAAGTTGAGGAATTTAGAATCGCAAATAGGAGAAAGTAAGAACAAGTTGGAACCTATGAAAGATTCTGTGGATATAGGGCCATATAATAAACGGTTAAATAAGGATCTTGAGAAATTAGATCAAGAGATAAAATATAGAAAAACAAAAAAATACCAAAGGGATTTTAATGATTTTAAAGAACACGTTTTTAAATGGCAGAGTTCCCCAATGGAGGCAGAAATTGTATCTAATAATACCACTCCGATTAAAGAACAAAAGATGGATGGACAATTCTTGGACAATTCTGTCCAAGCAATAAATTAGCACAGCATTTACCATCCTGCCAGACAGCATCCGTTTCCTTTTTCCTGTTTTTTTTTTGTATGACACAATGGAAAAAGAGCCATGTGACATGTGCTTGCTCTAGTTTGCTGCTTGGATGTGTGCCCATGCAGGAAGCTCATCCACAACTCTCAGGGAAGGCGGGACAGAAAGAGGGGGTGGATTGCTGAAGTTGTATCCACCCGCTCTACACTTTCAAACTCAAGATGGACCGCTACTGGGAGCTACATGAAAGATGCAGTGCACCTGCTGGAAACACAATAGGAGGTAGGACAGAAACAGCAGAAAATGTGTGATGATGGTGATATGTGCTAAATATTTAACCCATCTAATTATTAGGGACAGCGGTGACATCTAGGGCTGTCACCTCTGAGCTTGCCACCCCCACATCTTCACCCAACTTGGCAAATCCTTTTGGATGCTCAAACCCAGGGCTGGTCTTCCTTTTCTGTGTGCCCCTACCACTCCCTTTAACTATGGTAACCCATCTTCCTACCTGATATCCTACCTACCTATCTTGACTTTACCCCTCCACATCAATCCTATTAACTACCTGCTCAGTGAGCAGAAGACTTCTTTCAAGGTTGTCCGCTCTGTCCAGTGTTGCAACTTGCTTCTCCAGATCTCTAATATGAGCTTCCAGAAGGGCAACCCACTCAAATCTGTCATAGTGGTATCCATCCTGGAGCTGTCGCTCCATTGTTGTATACATGCGGCAGACTGCCCTGCACAAAAGCTTCTCATCTTGCTAGAACTCATTTTCCCAGTTACAATATTAAAACAGGGAATATCAGATGTCACAGGTTAGAATACTCCTGTTACAATCTCTTGTTTAAAGACTCCAGTTTTTAACTCCACTAAATACAATTTCCACTTTATCAAGGGTCCAGCTAGCAAAATATAGACCAGTTCAAAGATTTGCTCATCTCAGAGTGAGTTACCTAGTACCTGGAGCACCGGTGACCAATTAACCCCTCCCCTTAATTAGCAGACTGAAGGAAGGGAATAAAAAAAATGTTATTTAAAAAATGACAGAAAAGGTCATTGAAAAAGAAAAATCTGCTAGAAAAGACCACAAAAAAAGAAAATATAACTACAACCACAAGCAATCACCAGCAGTCAAATGCAAAACTGTTTTCACTCTCCACTCAAATTTCCACTCTTCAGCTTCCATCCAGCAAAATGTGCCTAATTCAGATTTGCTCTCCACAGAAAGTTATGTAGTATCTGAAGCACCTGTGATCAATAAACCCATCCCCTTATTCAGTGGCAGTGCTGATGGGAGATGGGTTAATTGGCAGTGCTGAGGAGGATAGGATCCGTGGCAGTGCTGGAGGAGTGGGATCAGTGGCAGTGCCTAATGGTTGATGGGATGAGTGGCAGTGGTGGGAGGCTGTGATCAGTGGCAGTGCTGGTGGGGAGGATGGGATCATTGGCCGTGCTGTTGGGGGGGGGGGGGTTGGTTTCAGTGGGAGAGGTAGTGGGGGGTTGGGTTTAGTGAAAGTGCTTGCTGAGAATGGATGGGCATTCAGTGTGGACTCAGGACTCCTTGCTGGCTGTTTCTCCAACTCCCTTCAGGCTCCAAGTAATTCCAGGTCACTATTCCGAGATGGGGTCTACTAATACAGGAGACCTCCTCCAGCTCCTCTCCCTTCAGAACAACGAACAACCCCAACGCCATGCAACCATCTGCGTGCTGCTGTGAACTCAATGGGCGGAAAGGCTGTGTGGGTTGTCCCACAGTGGTTACTGTGGCAGTGATAGTACACTCTTCCATCATTGCCTCTGCAGCAGCGCTTCCCCCCCACCCCCACCCTGCACAAGTGTGATCAAGCATGACACAGAGCCAATGGAAAGTATGAGTAAAACCCTATTGCATTCAGGAGCTACACAAGAAAGCAGTGCTGGAGGAAATTTGGAAAATGCTAGAACTCAATATCATTGAGAAATCACAGGGTGAATGGACAAGCCTGATTGTGTTGGTATTAAAGCCCAACAGGACTCCGTGGTTTTGCAATTTAGAAAACTCAATTAAGTATCAAAGTTTGATGCCTATCTAATGCCCTGAGTATATGACTGGATAGAGAAGTTTGGACCAGCCTGATTTTTTAGACCTCACCAAAGGGTATTGGATTTAACCAAGGAAGTCCAAGAAAAGACAGCATTGTCAACACCAGAAGGTCCCTTCCAATGTAAAAAGATGCCATTCTGGTTGCATTCTGCTCCAGTCACTTTTCAAAGACCAATGTATAAAACACTATGTCCTCATCAGAGATGAACCTTGTGTATTTGGATTACATTGTTCTCTTCAGTACAGTCTAGGAGTACCATCTTCCCAAGGCTGTGTTGGACTCATTGATTTAAGGAAGGGTCCATGGTCAACACTGAGAAGTGTGACATTGGGATAGAATTAGACTAAACACCTGAGGTACATTGTGGGTAGAGGTTAGATGAAGTTGCTCCTGTGGCGGAACAATGCCAGCAGGAGGAGGAGCTATTCCTGAACATTTTGGCTGGAGTTAGATCTATTGTATGCAGAAATGTATAATGGATTAAGTGATCTCACAGAGACCAACCTGGCAGAAGGGGCCTTCCACAAATTGCCCAAATCCTCATTATTCATACCAGGCACTGCATCTGTCAAAAACGACCTGCAGGTTTGCAACATGTTTTTTTCCATGAACAGGTATTTATAAATAGTGGACAAGGGTTTAGGAAGATCATCATTCTCCAACATGGATTCTAAGTCAGACACCAGTTGACACCTATAAGCAAGAGTAGGAGCTCTCATCCACTCTGTCTGCACCGCCACAGACAATCCAGACTGCACACATGCAGGCAAGATGGCTGACCCACGTGTGCCCAGTGGGAAGCTCCAGGGTGTACAGAAGGCTCTCTTGTCTGGATGTCACTTAGATGGCGTAGGGAGGGGCGGGGCCCCGGTGTCAGATGGAGCAGTTTACAAAGCAGGGTGGTGGGTAACTGTGACCATACAGGAGGATGTTTGTTCAGGATAACAAGAGCCACTGCTAGGCACGTCTTCTCACTTCGGCATCCCAGCCATGCCCCATAGGTTATTTCTTTATTATAAACAGGACACAAATTAAATTTAAACTCTTGGTCAATGTTTAGAAAGACTTTCAAGTCTTACAAATGTGTATTGTTGAAGAAACAACAACCTGTTTTCCCAGGTGACCAAGTTTCAACAATCTTATATATCCCAGACAATGGCAGTATCTCTCTATTCTACTAAATGAAGGACATTGGGAAAAGTCAATGCAAGAAACTAAGTAACCAGCTAAGTAAAAGAAGAAAAAATAATTATATTTCAGGATTTTAAAAATAAAACTTGATTTTTTTTAAAAGATCATATTCTCTACAAAGGACTGTTTACAAGCTAATGTGTAATAAAACCTTTTATCAGGCAAAATAACCCAGTAATCATGAACATATTTATAATGACTTTAAATAGTAAGATAATGTTTCAATTTACAATGTATATATGCTGATCACATACAAAAATATTTTGTCCTTACAAAATATCCCAGTGGCTGAAAAAAAGAGTTTCTTAGTATTACTACAATGTGATTATTCGTAATCAGCATTGTTAGAAATATATGTGTGCGTTATAATGTAACCATACAAAATATTCTGTTTGTGTCATTAATATTTTATTATGGATCGCTATGTATGGGTTTACACATCGTGTAGTTTAGATCGCATGTTTAGCTGGTAATATAGCAAAAGATAAATAATCATAAATTTGGCCAGCAGACCCTCAAGACAATCTAGCTTTTAGCTAAAATGATTTTATTAAATCTTTATAGAATAAAAATGGATATCCTATAAATATTATTTACTATAAAGATTAGTTATTATAGGACAAGGTATTATAGAAAATGTGTTCTCCCTGAAAAACTGAAGATAAACATTTCTAGTCTCAGAGTGCCACCTGGTGGCCAAATTGAGCTAGTGCTTGTATAAACAAAGAGTCAATCAATAACATAATGCACCAATGAGAAAAGTAAATAATACCAGATAGGCTCTGGGGTCATGGGGTATTGTTGTGAATATACCATAACCCCCCCTCCCAGAAATGGCACCTTATTAGCCCTGCCATATTCCCTATCTGTAATAAATGCCAGACCGAGATAGGCACTTTCTATCAAATGGTGTGCAGCCGTCCTTGAATCCTGAATTATTGATGTCAGGTGATAGCTAGACTAAGCACTATTAGGATTGTCATTGACATTAGATCCACTAGTCATTCTATTGGGCATACAAGATGACCTCACAACCCAAAAATATATTCCGTACCTTTTATCCTTTATGCAACCTGCTACTCAAGGCAGGGTGATACTCCTTAAAGCGGAGTTCCACTCACCCTGTCAAAAAATAAAAGTCAGCAGCTACAAAAACTGTAGCTGCTGATTTTTAAAAAACAGCCACTTACCTGTCCCTCGGTCCCGTGGTGTGTCCCCGTCACGGATCCAACCCACACGCACACATCCACAGCGACTAGCTAACCGAGGCACACATGTGCAGCCGTGACTTGGGGTAAGAGGGAATAAGGGGGACTTAATCTGAATATATATACGTATAGAAGACCAGCCATGATATACTTTCACAGCCCGCACTACCTCTGGCCACCACTAGAGGGAGACTCCACTCCAATCCAGCTAGCCGACCACACACAGGCAGATACGAATCTTATATACAATCTGGTGCACGCTAAGGGTTGGGGAGCAGCCTAGCGATCGGCACACCCTTCTAGGATTCCCCCAGCTATCCTACAAGCTAGAACCCCAATGTTAATCACTCTTCTGCTGTCCACACACCCCCACACCAGACACACCACAAATGGTAGCTTGCCACCACTCAACAGTTTTATCTGCAGATTGGCCTGCTGGGCCACCACACACACACAGATCTCCATCTGGCAGATCTGTTACCTTTTACTATCTGCATGCAATCTGCCAACACGCAGTGCAATTGCATACAGATTGGCAATGAACTTGACCAAGCATATAAAGACACTGCAATACAATACAATCTAATCTCTCTGGAGATATGAGCCCGAGCTTAAGTACCCAGAAGTCACTTAATAATTTTATGATTTAATATCCCGAAAGTGGGCACTGCATAAAATATGTACAAAGTATAAAAAGTTAGAGAAAATACAAAAAATACAAGACACACAATTGACTATTGACTATAAAATAAAAGGGGAAAAAAAAACAGAAATAAAACTTTTACCAAGAGTTATCCTGCGACTGGAGCAAGTCAGGGAAAGTCCGCAATCTGTCAGTCAATAGAACTGGCTCCATGCGAATCACATGTCCATATCCCAGGTCCTCAATTTATGGGAATATGGATGTAGGCTGGACATGAGCCCTTGGCCAATCGACTCTGGGGGATGTTCCTGTACCAGCCCACAAGATGTTCTGGGTACTGAACTGCCCAAAGTCCATTGGAGCAGGAACAGTTTGAATCACCAAGTCAGGGATTGAATTTCCGACACCAGCGCATCAGGCCGATCGTGACAGTACCAGACGCTGTTCAGCTGTCGCAATCAGGCGCCATATAACCATTTTCTGCATTTCTCTGGAATTCTACATAAGCTACAAATACAGTTTTGCATGCAGGTGTAGCCTACAGTGTGTCCAATCAGAAGGAAGTATTTTCATCTCTCTGCAACTAATATTTTAGCTTTTATGAGAGATTAAATATATTTCTTTGATCTGCTGATATACTTTAGAGCTCCTAGACAGATTGGTGCCTTCTCTTGGTCTCCCACTGCCTCTGAAGCCGAAATGTCTAGAAGTAGGTGATAAGTCTTATTGGCATCTAGGTGTCACCTCCAGTCTAGAGGAAGCTCTATCCCTTCAGATGCTAATTGGTGACCATATGTCTCTGACTTAATTCTGAACACATCTTAATCATGGAATGAAGCTAAATCTACATTGTCATATTTCTACAGATCACATCTCAGCTATTCAAACCTTTACATTTATGTCACACCCCCACAGCCCGTTTCACCGGCCATCCTGTATTACAGGAGGCCGGCATCTTCAGTGTGGGCACCCGGCTGTGATAGCTTGTGGCTTCACAACGAGGTACCCACTGCGCATGCACGAGTAGTGCTGCGCTTCATGAATGGTCCTGTAGTCTTCTGGGACCTGTCACGTGTCCCAAAAGACTACAGGGAGGGAGGGAGGACACTTTCCGTTTCCAATCGCCTAGGCGATCGAACCGGAAGTGGGATCTGCAGGTGCTGGCCAAGATCCGTTCATCGGGACTCACAAGTCAGCTTCTGCTGTGTCAGTTCACAGCAGAAGCGATCGGGTGTGCTTGCGCCCCCGTTAGGCAGAAGTTAAAACTGCTATAGGGCGGATGTAAGTGGGTAAATTGTAATGCATTATTTAAGCATATCTCTAGAATTTTAAAGTTCATTATATACTCCTGAAGGAAAAATCTAACACTGTGTTAATATTTATGGTATTAAGGTTTGAACATGTACTAGAGACACAGATTTAGCATTTGTGATATATAATGTCTTTATAAATAAAACCAAGTTTCATTACAAAAATATTGGTATTTTTTGACAGAAGTGCAACTTCAATCACTTCCCGCCCAGCCAATAGGAAAATGACAGCCGGTTGGGACTCTCGTCGATCCAGGTGGGCGTTTATATGATGTCCTTCCCAGATCATGCATTGTGAATGCCTGCAGTGCCGTGCTGTGGCAAGATCTTTAACTGGCTGTGTACCTTTGACACAGCCGATGACAGATCTGTGTACTGGCCCGTTGCCAGTACCCTGTGACCTGCTGTGACCAATCGCAGCAGGTCACATGACAGTTGTATACAATGGATGGCTTCCTTTCATGCCATCCATTGTATAAAAGTGTGTCTAGCTGTGAATGGTCACAGTGATCGCATGCACAGGCTGGGCCAATCACAGCCCATATGTGTCATATGATTAGCCGTGGCCAATCACAGCTAGTCGCAACAAAAAAACCTGAATGAATCGATTTCATTCAGTTAAATGCTTGCTTATAGCAAATAAATTATTTGCTATAAGCAATCAAATTTTGCAAAAAAAAAAAAATACTGATCACTTCCCCAAAGTAGTACAATGTTACTATGGTAGCATTATACTACTTTGGTTATAGTATAATATGAAAAAAAATCTTAAAAGAGAAACCTTAATAACAAATAAAAAATAAATTGCAAAAAATTATCAAATTTTTTTTTTCGTACTGTCACCAGTGAGTGTCCCTGATAACCATCACACCAGTCATATGATGACGCTGTACTGCACTGGTGACCGTATGTATAAAAAAAGTTTGTGATTTTTTTTTTTTTTCTCTTCATTTTCCAAAAAATGACAAAAATTACCACTTCAAAAAACTCACCATGGCTCTTATGAAATAGGTCGGACTGTCTTCTTTGCAAAAAGGGGTCTTATCTGTACTGTTCTGACATTTTTGGGCCTCAAGAAATTCGATTGGTTGTTAGTACTTCAGGATTGATCAATTTTCAAATATATATCATAGTTTAATTATTGTATCAATTAACTGTGAAACCTGAGCTTCAATCTACTCCGCATATGTGTGAATCAGCTCTTTATGAAAAAATAAGCTTCTCTCCATTTTTTATAAAAGGAATATATCATTTTATGCATATTGAGATATTGTTTTATGCCATTATGTAGGATATTTTCATCCATCTATGGGGTCTGGCATTGTATCTCTAGTGAATAGGTATATGGTTTCTTGCCCATTTTTAGGCCTCCTCTAATCTGACCAGTTGTGGTCATTCTGTGAGTTGATATAATTTGTAATATTTTAATACATTACTTGTGGTTGAGCATCATCTGCTTTCTATGGAGATTCAGAATATATCTGAAATATTTGTTTTTAGTGTGTTATATATTACTGTTATGTATATTGTGTATTTTTTTATTTATTGTACATGAATACACTGGAGAAAAAAAACCTCCTTTTATTATGGTGTAGATAATGGGTGGTCAGTCATCTCTGCGCGGTTTATGTATAAACATATTCAGTGTTGTATTTTTGTTTGTGGGTTTGTAAGGTTAGGAGTGTGGTGTCATTTCATTTGGTTTTGAGTTGTTTAAGTTTGCTGGTTACCGGTGTAAAAAGGGGAGAGGAGGGGTAAGGGAAGAAAGGGGGATGTTGACGCCTTGTGTAGGGGCTTATGAAAAGCACAAGGGGGACCAGAGAGTTTCTCACCGCCCCCCTAAAAGGGATTTACTCTCTCATCAGATATCCAGCCTGACGGTTACAGCCTACCCCTCATCACTCCAAAGTAGTGTTGAATACTCGTGAGTGGTCTTGTAATCAAGCCGACATGCCCATGTTTTATGAAACACGAAAACTCTGTCATAAGAAACGGGAATCCGTTCCTCCATTTCTGCAATCTTTCTTTTCAAGACGGGCAAACCATTCGCCCAGTAGGGGGTTGAGGTGGTCTCCTGTGGGTTGGTATGCAAAGTCTGGCTGCATTCACCATATGCATGGGTAAGGATTTCCGATATTGATGCTTGGTTGGGCACACCACTGTGGTGTAAAAGGAATTACACAGAGGAAAAGTCTAAAGGCAGGCTGGAGACAAAGTGATATGGTGGACCGACGTCCAAAAGTGCCATAGAGCAGGACAATTCCACTCAGGGAAAAAACTAGGCCTGGGCACTTTAGACAGAGCAGCCAATTTCTCCAGGGACCGGGGGGAAGGGAGGGGGGAGGTTGATCGCTCACGGGGGCGGTTGGTGATGGGATATTCACGGAGTCGATTCTCTGCATTGAATGTAAATGGGCACTGTGATATAAAGGGGACTGCACTGTAAAGGGTCACTGTATTGATCATGTTGCCTCTTTACAGTGCATTCCCCATTTATATCACAGTGCCCCTTTACATTACAGTGTGTGGAGTACCGATTCTGTGAATATCCCATCACCAACTGCCCCCATGAATGCCTGTCAGCCCCCTATCACAGTGCTACTTGAAATCATGCCCTCCCTTTTTTCTCTCTAATCACAGTGCCTCCTATATATTCAGCAAAGAGATGGTCCAATCCAGCAAATAGACATCCCAATCTAGCAAAGAACATCCCCATGTAGCAAAGAGATGGCCCAATCCAGCAAAGAGACATGTCCATATAATAAAGAGACAGTCAAATCTAGCAAAGAGACATCCCCATCCAGCAGACCAATCCATCCAAGAGACAGCCCAGCCTAATCCAGGAGAGACGCATCCCCATCCAGCAAAGATACATTCCCATATAGAAAAGAGACAGCCCAATCCAGCAAATAGACATCCCCATTCAGCAAAGAGACATCCTATTCTAGTAACAAGACAGTCCAGTCCAGCAAAGAGACAGTCCAGTCCAGCAAAGAGACAGTCCAGTCCAGCAAAGAGCCTAGTCCAGCAAAGATACAGCCCAATCCACTTCAGCTACAAAGCAGGACTGTGTAGCTGTAACACTGGAACAGTGCAGGGTTCAGTGTGCTCACCTTCCTCCCAGCGTGTGACAACCCTCTTGACCCCTGTGAAGCTGTCACAGTGTGCAGGTCAGTGAAGGAATTAGGCCACTGTTGTCCTTTCAGTGCGGTGTATCTGCAGGGGCTGTCCTGGGATGCACTTCCTGCTTGTCACTGGAGCCCACTGTCCCACATCTTCTGCCGATCCTGCTATAGGTATGGCGGTCGCTTCTTATTTCCAGTGCAGCCCCATCATCAACAGGCTGCTCTTCTTAGAACATATGGTCCTGGCCCACCAGGCAAATGCCCGGTAAGCCCTATGGGCAGTCCAGGCATGATTTCACCATAAACGCAACAGGTCCTATATTCATGTCCTGGTGTTTTGTGTGTCCTATGGATCAATTAATACACACTATATTCATCTATCCTCCAGTGTGCGACTGAGCCTTCTTTCTATTGTATCATGTGTGGTGGCAAGCCAGGGCCTGCACCTGTTGTTGTGGATTGATCTGGATTGTTTGCCTGAGCAGTATACCTTTTTGTTCTTCTGATTTCACCATACGTGGAGCAAACTTCTGGTTTCAGAATGGCATCTCCAGCAAGTGTCTGGGACCACTGGAAAGAATATATGCTCCACCGTTGGTGTGCGATACCACCTGGATTGCAATTTGAACTCATTTTCCTGAACGGTCACATTCAATGAGCCCTTGAGTCATTTCAAAAATGCATTCCCAATCCTCATTAGAAAGGGCACAGTTAAGGTCCTGTTCCCATTGGCGACATGTTCTCAAATCCCAGTCCCTAAACAGGATGAGATAAATTGAAGAGATGACATGGGACTGAGGGGAATTGGCTATAAAGCTAAGGTCAAAAGGAGTATGTGGTCTAGAGCATAGTGTATGGTCTCTTGGGGAGTTGAGAAAGTGATGTGTCTGAAAGTAGGCCCATAAAGAAACAATCCATTCATTAGAAGACGTGGGGAGAGCTAGCCGATCCAAGAATGGAACCTATCGTGGATGTCAAGAAAACAAAAATATGTCCATAAATTCCCATGCCACCCTGTCAAACACCTTTTCAGCATCTAAAGAGGGAAAGACATCTTTTTGTTTCCTAGTTGTCAGCCAATGATGGATGTTCAGTGCTCTCAAAGTATTGTCTTTGCTTTCCCTTCCAGGATCAAAGCCAACCTAGTCAAGAAATATCCACTGTGGTAGGAAAGTGTCGGGGATCGCCGCAGCGCTGAGCTCGGCGCAGGCGCAGTGCACCGCCCTGTGCAGGGACGCGGGCACTGGGACCTGGCCGACTGCAGCAATCGAGTTCGCGCATGTGCAGTAGGGATCGCGCGCGTGGCACCAATGACAGCACAGGGCGGGATATTTAAATGGCCCTGAGCTGTCATTCAGTGCCTTCTGGTCTTCCCTGTATTCCTGAACCTGCGCCTTGTGAGTTATTGACCCGGATTGTACCTGACCTTGCTATATTCTCCTGTCCTGACCCTTGCTTTGCCTGACCTCTCTCCTGGATGCCCCCTATTGGATCTGATCTGCTGTTGCTGACCTGGCGTGTGACCCGACTATTCTCTGCCCGCTGCCTTGTACCGCACCATCCTCTTAGTTACCGACCCGGCCTGCCTGACTTCGCACTTGCTCAGCCATCCATCCCTCTCAGCGGGGTCTTCAGACCTCCTCATATCAGGCTCTCCTCCGTGGGAGCCCCCGGCGTATACCACTACCACTGACAGGTATACCCAGTAGTCACAACCTGGTCTCAGGGTGCTCCAAGTCCATCCCCACCATCAGGGGCCCTGGTGAACAAGTGCCCTGGGACTTGGACTCCATGCTCTGGGGACGCCTACTCAGTGGAGCGCTGGTGGTACCGACGGGCGGTCCCTTACAGAAAGGGAAAAGTGTGTTGGCTAGAATCATCGCATATAGCTTCACATCAACATTGATGAGTGAAATAGGCCTGTAATTTTCAACTTTAGTAGGATCTTTACCTTCCTTAGGAAGTAGAGTAAGGTGTGCCTCCAACAGTGATCTGGAGGTGTGTGGAGAGTCAATCAGTAAGTTGAACGTTTTCAGGAAACGTGGAACCAAAATCTGGGAGAAAGTCTTGTAGTACTAAATGGCTAGTCCTTCAGGACCAGGACTTTTGCCCAGCTTCATGGACTTCAAGGCCATCTCAAACGCTTTCTCCGAAAGGGGAGCTTCCAAACTTTTAGCATCCACGGGCGATAATGCTCTCGGGCTATATTTAGAAAGAAAGGTGGCCAATCTGAGGAGGAGAAACCACTAGAACTGGTGGTAGGGAGATGATAAAGACTCTCGTAATAGTTTTTAATTGTTGGGCAATGGCCACAGTATCATTAAGAGGTTTACCCTGTTTGTCCAGTATATAAAAGATTTGTGTCGCCTCCCATTTGGTGTGGAGAGATTTGGTGAGAAATGTGCTGCTTTTTTGTTGCCCCATTCATAAAAAAGCTTTTTGGACAGTACAAATTGTCTCCTAGTGCGAGTGCAAGGTATCATGAGCCAATGACTGCTTATGGGATTTTCCTAGGGTGGATATTGTGTGAAGAAGAGTGTTCAGTATCCCTTGGCATTCCTTTTTCAAAGCAGTTGACATGGCTATGAATTCTCCACGCATCACACACTTGTGTGCTCACTAAGTCATTGAGGAAGAGTCAGGAGTTTTGTTTGTATCAAAGTATGATTGAAAGCTAGCCTGGAGAGACTGTATACATATAGGTCACTGAGCACAAGGACCTTAACTTTCAGACTTTGATTTGGACAACAGGCGGGAATACTTTTGATGTTGTGGTGAAAAAAAAGTCCTTGTCAAAAGGATGGAGTGTGCACCAGGAGTCCTGGAGTGAAAGGCGCTGGAAATTTGACCTAATTGCACATAGTGCCCAGTATGGCAGAACAGAGGATAGGGTAGAAGTGTCCAGTAGAGGGGTTAGACAACATTAAAAAGTGACCTCCAACCACTAGTAGACCTTCTTTGAAGGCTAGCAAATGATTCCCCATGACACGGCAGGCATTGTGATTGACGTTGGATCTACTTCGAAGGACATTCTGTTAATTTTCTTTTAATAAAATTCATGTACCCCATATTCATTCACATGGGGGGCGGGATCTTGGGACAGCCTTGTTAAAGGGGGCTTCCATACACCTGCAGAACACCACAACAACCAGCCAGGGTTGTGGGGAAAAGCCTGTTGTTCCCATCAACATGGGGACAAGGTGCTTTGGGGAGGAAGTTCCCACCTGTCTCAAAAAAGGTTCAGGAGGGAGGTGTACTCGCTCATCATCTCCCCCCTTTCCTGACCTGCCGGGCTGCATGCTCGGATAAGGGTCTGGTATGGATTTTGGAGGGGACTGAACGCCATTTTTTAAAATATTTTGGCATGGGGATTCCCCTCAAAACCCATACCAGACCTGAAGGGTCGCCATTTTTTTTTTATAATTTTTTAATTGCTGGCAATTAAGCTGAAACATTAATGCATGTTTTCACTACTAAAATGCCGCATGACTTGATAACATAACTCGTGATATTTTAGTAGTGTTTTTTAGTAAATGCAAACTTTTTTTAAAAAATGCTCGGATGCGGTAAGATACCGCTTAGTGAATTGTACGCATAGTGATTGCATGATGGTTGGAAGGTACCATTGGCTCAATGGTAGCGAAGGCAAGATATAGTAGATCAGCTTGAGAAAGTAAAATAATAATCAAGACAAGAATACTTTTGATGTCTTGGTGAAAAAAAAGTGAAGTCCATGTCAGAAGGATGGAGTGTGCGCCTGGAGTCATGGAACGAAAGGCATTGAAATTTGACTTATTTGCACATAGTGCACTATATGGCAGAAAAGAGGATCTGGTAGAAGTGTCCAGCAGAAAAGTAAGAGGAACATTAAAGTGACCTAAAAAATAGTGAAAAATAGTGTCCTATTTTTTTATTCTATGCTTATTTTCAAATTTAATTTTCAAATTTGATTTGAATTTTGGACGTAACTTTGTTTCGTAGTCATATTTCAGATTCATTTATAAACGTATTCACTTGAATAGGTTGCAATTGGCAGCCAGTAATGTCCACAAAAGCAACAGAGTATAATTTCAAGCAAAGCATCACAGATCCTGTGTGAGGAGAGGAATTTTCCAACAGTGAGTTAGCGAACTAAACTATACTGTGCCTAAACAGTACCACTGTCACTGTGCCCATCAGCAGTGTTACTGTCACCCATCAGAGTACCTGTCGCCCATCAGTATTGTTACTGTCACCCATCAGTGCCATCAATGTACTTGTTGCCCATCAGCAGTGTACCTGTCACTCATCAGTGCCCATCAGCAGTGCACCTGTTGCCCATCAGTGCCCATCAGCAGTGCACCTGTCCCACATCGTTTACCAGTGCCACCATCACTAGAGTACCCGTTACACAGCCACCATCACCAGAGTACCCATCACACAGCCACCCATCAGCAGTGTACCTGTAAGGGACCGCCTGGCGGTACCACTAGCACTCCACTGATTAGGCGCTCCCAGAGCATGGAGACTAAGCCCCAGAGTACTTGTTCACCAGAGCCCCTGATGGTGGGGATGGACTTGGAGTACCCTGAGACCAGGTCGTGGCTCCTGAGTACGCCTTTCAGTGGTAGGGGTATTCGCCAGGGGCTCCCACGGGGAAGAGCCTGATGTGAGGAGGTCGGGAGACCCCGGTGGGATGCATGGATGGATGAGCAGGTGCAAAGTCAGACAAGCCGGGTCGGTAACAGTGGGGTCGGTGCGGTACAAAGCAGCGGGCAGAGAATAGTCGGGTCACACGCCAGGTCAGCAACAGGAGGTCAGATCTAGTAAGGGGCATCCAGGAGAGAGGTCAGGCAAGCCAGGGGTCAGAGCAGGAGAATACAGCAAGGTCAGGTCCAATCCGGGTCAGCAACTTACAGGAAACAGGATCACAGGTACAGGTATGCAGAAGAGACCAGAAGGCACTGAATGACAGCTCAGGGCCGCTTAAATATCGCGCCCTGCGCTGTCATTGGTGCCCAGCGCGCGACCGCGGTTCCTACTGCGCATGCGCAAGCCTGAATGCCGCGGTCGGCCAGGAACTGGTGCCCGCGTCCCTGCAGAGAGCGGCGCACTGCGCCTGCGCCGGGACCAGCGCCGCGGGGATCCCTGACATTGCCCCCCCCCTACGGGCAACCTCCGGGTGCCCACCCGATCTCTCCACCACAGGTGATCACGAAGAAACTAGCCTAGGTGCATGGACATGTTGGGTAGGTTCCCAGGAGTTGTCCTCCGGACCATAACCCTTCCATTTAATTAGGAACTGGGTCTGACCCCCCCTCCTTCGGCACTTCAGGATTGCTTCTACCTCAAATTCCTCTTGCTCTTCGATAGTTATGGCCTCCGGAGGTCTGGACTCTCGATCTGGAAAAGGGTCAGGGACAACTGGTTTCAGCAGGGATACGTGGAACACTGGATGGATCTTGAACGTCTCAGGGAGGATGAGCTCATATGCCACTTCATTGATCATTCGCTTCACACAGAAAGGGCCTACAAACTTTGGTCCCAATTTTCTTGACGGACACAACATTTTCAAATTTGTCGTTACCAACCAGACCTTATCCCCAGGCTGCAGCACCAGGTCCCCCCTTCGTTTCTTATCAAACGCCTTCTTGTTATCCTCCTGGGCCCTCGCGATGGCCTCCTGCAGTAGTTTGTTGTTGGAGGAGAAAAATGCAAGTGCGTCTTGTGTTGCTGGAACTGGGCATTCCGAGACCAGATCAGGGAGAAAAACAGGATGAAATCCGTAGTTCGAAAAAAACGGGGATTGCCCCGTTGCTGAATGGTTAGTGTTATTATAGGCAAATTCTGCCAGAGGTAAGAGCGATAGCCAGTTATCCTGTAGGAAGGATGTGTAACAACGCAGGTATTGCTCCGGGGTCTGGTTAGTCCTCTCTGTTTGTCCGTTGGTCTGCGGGTGGAATGCGGAGGAGAGGGATAACTTGTTATCCAATGCCTTGCATAGAGCTCTCCAAAATTTAGATGTAAATTGAACCCCTCGGTCGGATACAATGTCTTCTGGGACTCCATGTAGTCTTACAACTTCCTGAATAAAAACTCGTGCAGTTTCGGATGCTGACGGGGTATTCTTCAATGGCAAGAAGTGGGCCATCTTAGATAGTCGATCGATGACCACGAGGATGGCGGTGTGGCCTTGGGACGGAGGGAGCTCGACTATAAAGTCCATTGCGATCCTCTGCCATGGTCGTTCGGGGATCGGCAGAGGTCGCAGCAGTCCCCAAGCCTTGCTCCTTGAAGGTTTGTTCCTTTGGCAGAGAGTGCAGGAATTTACATAACGTTTGCAGTCCTTTGCCATGTTCGGCCACCAAAAAGAACGTTAAAGAAGCTCCAGGGTCTTTGCTGAACCAAAGTGTCCCGCCATTGGGTGGTCATGACACTGTCCCAAAACCTGGGTTCGGACCTCTTCAGGCACCACGATTAACCCCTCCTTCCATAGGAGTCCCCCCTTGTTCTGGAGGGACACCCCAGAAAGGGTTGACATAGCCGTGGATGCGTCCATCAGCTTTGACCGTAGGTCTGTCTGGGGGGCCAAGAAGTTCCCTGAGGACAGAATGGTATCGGGAGTTGGTTCTTCCTTGGGGTCCTCGAACATGCGTGACAGCGCGTCGGGTTTCGTGTTCTTGGACCCTGGTCTGTAAGTAATATGAAATGTGAACCTGGAGAAAAACAGTGCCCATCTTGCCTGCCGTGGGCGTAACCGCTTGGCAGTTCTCAGGTACTCGAGGTTCTTATGGTCGGTGAAGATCAAAATAGGGTGTGTGGCACCTTCCAACAAGTACCTCCATTCTTCTAATGCCGTCTTGATGGCCAACAATTCACGATCGCCAATATCATAATTCTTCTCGGCTGGAGTAAGCTTCCTGGAAAAGAACGCTACGGGATGTAGGAGTTCTTTCGTGCCTCTCCACTGGGACAGGATGGAGCCCACTGCATTCTCTGACGCATCTACTTCCAAGATGTATGGCAGGGAAGCATCTGGATGGCCCAGAATGGGTGCCGTAGTAAACAGTTTCTTCAGGGCCTCAAAAGCTCCCTGGGCCTCCGGTGTCCATCGGAAACGGGTTCCAAGCTTGGTTAATTGAGTTATGGGGGAGACCAGACCCGAGAAGTTCCTAATGAATTTCCGATAGAAATTTGGGAACCCAACAAAACGCTGGACGCCCTTTTTATCCGTGGGCGCTGGCCAATCCAAAATTGCAGAGACCTTCTGAGGGTCCATCGCGACCCCCGTGGTGGAGATAATCAGACCCAAAAACGTGATGCTAGACTGCTCAAAGCTGCACTTGTCAGCCTTGGCATACAACCCATGCTGGCGCAACCTCCTTAATACTTTTGCCACGTGTATCCTATGATCCTTCAACGAGGGTGAAAAGATCAGTATGTCATCTAGGTATACGATTACAAAAATGTCGAGGTAATCCCTGAACACATCGTTCACGAAATGCTGAAATGTGGCTGGGGCATTGCACAGCCCAAATGGCATGACCAGGTATTCAAAGTGCCCAAACCGGGTACGGAATGCCGTCTTCCACTCGTCCCCCTCCCTTATGCGGACCAGGTTATAGGCCCCCCTCAGATCCAATTTAGTAAATATGGCCGCAGACTTCAGGCTCTGAAATTGCTCTGGGACCAGGGGCAAAGGGTATTGATTTTTAATCGTGACTTTGTTTCATTCACGATAATCGATGCAGGGTCTTAGTGATTTGTCTTTCTTCTCCACAAAGAAGATTCCCGCCCCTGCTGGTGACGTGGAGGGGCGGATGAACCCCTTCTGGAGACTGTCCTCAATATATTCCTTCAGGGTCCCCAATTCACGTTCAGATAGGGGGAAAATCCGCCCAAAAGGAATCTCGGCCCCAGGCAACAGGTCGATGGGACAGTCATAGGGGCGGTGGGGGGGCAGGATCTCTGCCCCTCGCTTACTGAAAACGTCCAAGAAATCATGATACACTGCGGGAATAACCTGTTTAAGGTCTGAGTCCCCTTCAGAGCATAGCAGGACCTCTTGGGTTGCTGGGCCCGATGTGTGACAGTGTCCCTGACAGTATGGAGAAGGGAACTGTATAGAGCCAGTCTCCCAGTCAATCTGGGGGTTATGGGCCCGCAACCAAGGGAGCCCCAGAATGACTGGGAAAAGGGGTGACGCAATGGCATCTAGGCGGAGGAACTCCTGGTGCTGTTTGGCGATTGTGGTGGCGATAAGGGGGGTCTCCAGATTAACCACTCCAGATTTAATCTGTGAGCCATCTGCCAAAAATATGTTAAGACCCCTCTTTCTGGGCTGAAGGGGAATCTCCTGCCGGTGGGCGAAGTCTAAATCCAGAAAACAACTGCACGCCCCCGAGTTAACTATGGCTGTCACCTCCACGATCCTTTCTGGGAGCTGAAGAGAGAGGGGGACAACCAAGTACTGGGAGGGACTGATATTGCCAATAGAAAGGGAAGAAAAAGAGGTTGACTTACTCATTTTCAGAGGGCAGGATCGCACCATATGACCGGCTTCGCCGCAGTAAAGGCAGAGGTTCAGGGATCTTCTCCGCTGGTTTTCCTCGGGTGATAATTTAGGCCGAGCCAGACCCAGCTGCATTGGTTCCTGAGTGTCTCCGGACGGTGGGCTCTGAGTATTCAGTCTGGTTAGTGGACCGGGCCCTTGGACCGGAGCCCATGCATTTCCGCGACCCTGACCGGACCTCTCACATCTGCGTTCCCGCAGTCTCCGGTCGATTTGAATTGTCAGCGTAATAAGGTCTTCTAAGGACTCGGGTACCCCTACTCGGGCCAGCTCATCTTTCAGGGATTCCGAAAGACCCATACGGAACTGGTGCCGCAGAGCGACCTCGTTCCAGCGTGTGTCCCCCATCCAACATCTAAATTCTGAGGCATACTCCTCCGCCTGTCTAAGCGTGTATAGCGTTGCTTCGGCGGAGGCTGCCCGCTGTGGGTCATCGTACAAGGTGGCCATTGCCCCAAAAAAGTCATTTACCGTCCCCAGGTGAGGGTCCCGGTTTTCCCTTAACCGATGGGCCCAGTCCTGGGGTTCGTCCTGTAATAGGGAGATGATAAAACCCACTTTAACCGATTCAGTCACGAAGGTGCGGGGTTGTAACTCAAAAAATAGGAGGCATGAATCACGAAAAGACCGGAAGCGAGTGCGGTCTCCGCGAAAACGTTCCGGCAAGGGTACTCGGGGTTCTGCCATAGCAGGTGAAGCAGACGCCCCCGTGGCCGGCTCAGCAGCCTCTCCAGCTGGAGGTGCAGAGTCAGAGGCCCGTGGGGTAGGATCAGATACCGAGAGGGTCTGGAAGCTGTTTTCCAGATGCATGCACTTGTCTTGCAAGGCCGCTATACCCTGTGTCAGGGCCGAAAGGTGCCTGCAAATCCCTTCCAGCGGGGCAGACCCTCCTCCAGGCTCAGTCATGGCCTTCTGGTACTGTAAGGGACCGCCTGGCGGTACCACTAGCACTCCACTGATTAGGCGCTCCCAGAGCACGGAGTCTAAGCCCCAGAGTACTTGTTCACCAGAGCCCCTGATGGTGGGGATGGACTTGGAGTACCCTGAGACCAGGTCGTGGCTCCTGAGTACGCCTGTCAGTGGTAGGGGTATTCGCCAGGGGCTCCCACGGGGAAGAGCCTGATGTGAGGAGGTCGGGAGACCCCGGTGGGATGGATGGATGGATGAGCAGGTGCAAAGTCAGACAAGCCGGGTCGGTAACAGTGGGGTCGGTGCGGTACAAAGCAGCGGGCAGAGAATAGTCGGGTCACACGCCAGGTCAGCAACAGGAGGTCAGATCTAGTAAGGGGCATCCAGGAGAGAGGTCAGGCAAGCCAGGGGTCAGAGCAGGAGAATACAGCAAGGTCAGGTCCAATCCGGGTCAGCAACTTACAGGAAACAGGATCACAGGTACAGGTATGCAGAAGAGACCAGAAGGCACTGAATGACAGCTCAGGGCCGTTTAAATATCGCTCCCTGCACTGTCATTGGTGCCCGGCGCGCGACCGCGGTTCCTACTGCGCATGCGCAAGCCTGAATGCCACAGTCGGCCAGGAACTGGTGCCCGCGTCTCTGCAGAGAGCGGCGCACTGCGCCTGCGCCGGGACCAGCGCCGCGGGGATCCCTGACAGTACCCATCACACAGCCACCATCACCAGAGTACTGTCCTACAGCCAATATCAGCAGTCTACCAGTTGTACCAGAGCCAGCCATGTCAAAAAAATTTACGCTAGTGAGGAGGCATTTCAAATCCTCAGTATGATGGATGAGATCAGCGGGGAGCCCTCACCATCTAATTCCAATTCAGTGTACAAACCCATTGAATGTAGTGGATCAGCAACTGAATCAGAGGAGGAGAGGGACCCTCCTAAAAGGATACGGTGCTCTGAAAACCAGGCAGCCACCAGCAGTGACATAAACCCAAATGGCCAATTTGCGAATGCCAATGGTGCTAGACCCCTGGATGAAATACCCAGTACCAGCACTGGAATATCACATCAGACCCCAAGAATCAGGGCCAAAACATACCTCCTTAGATCCTCTTGCCGACCTATTATGGCTGTCCTCCAAATTGGGATCAGCAAGTATTCCCCCTGTAACCACACAGCCAGGTATGCAGGCCAATATTGAATAATTTTTCAGGAATTGATTTTTTTGTTTAAATTTATTTTTGCCTGACAGTTTACTTCAATTTATTGTGGACCAGACTAACCTTTTTGCCCAACAATATGTTACTAACAACCCCTGTTCATCCATTGCCCATCCATTTGAATGGAGACATCTATTCCCCCTCAACATGGGGCTTCCAAAAATAATTAAGGCCATGCTTACTGGTCCACTCACCCCATCTACCACATTCCCATTTATTCAGCTGTAATGCCCAGGTCACGTTATGAGATGATCATGTGATTCCTTGATGATCAGTGACAATGCCCAATGCCCCCCCCCCCCCCCCCCCAAGACCATACCAACTATGACAAATTATACAAAATTCACCCCAATAATTTTTTTCCCCAAAGATTTGCTGAACTTTATGTCCCTGACCAAAACGTGTGGACGAATCCCTTGTCCACTTCACCGGCTGGCTGATAATCAAGCAATACATACCAAGCAAAAGGGCCAGATATGGAGTAAAGCTCTACAGGCTTTGTGAAAGAGCCAATGGATATTTGTATTCGTTTCACGCATGCGAAGGCAAAGATTCCCATCTCTAGCTTCCTGAGTGCCAAACCTACATTGACACAAGTGGAAAAATGGTCTGGGACCTGGCTTTTCCACTTTTCCAAAAAGGGTATCACAGCTACCTAGACAATTTCTATACCAATCTACCTGTTATCTGCCACCTGTACCGTGGCAGATAACCTTGGTCTGCTGTACCTCCTAAAAAAACACGAAGGGCTTCCCAAAAAGTCTAGTGAACACCAGGCTACAAAGGGGGAATCACAAGTCTAAGAAACTATGAAGTGCTGGCACTGAAGTGGAAAGATAAGAGAGATGTATACATCCTGTCCACCATCCATAATGACACCTCGGTGGAAATTCAAAAACATTATTTCCGATTCTGTGAGCAGACCTAATGAGTGCCATTTCCCTGAGAGCATTCCACCAACAGAAGCAGGCTGAAAGTGCCAAAAAATAAGTCAGGTATGCAGCAGAGGGGGAGTTAGAAGATACACCAGTTTGCATTGTCCCCAATGTCCCTCCCAACCAGGCCTATGCATCTGAGACTGCTTCTGATGTGTTCACAAGTCACTAAAATATTAGTGACCCTGACCTGTTTATCATCTATGCTTCTGCCTGCCATCTGGATAGTTTATCAACCACGTTTATGCCTTCTTTCTGCACTGACCTGGGCCTTTTACCGTAGTAGTGGGATTTAAAATAACACAGGGGTTTTACATATGTGAGGGGCTTCAGAGTAAAGAAACAGTTTTTGGTTTTCTCCGGGTTTTGTAATTCCAGGAACAGAGTCTGTTAGTATGGAGGCTTCGAAGAGATTGTGTGGGACGAAGCCTCTTCCCCTGTGCCCCAGTCCTACCTGACCGAGGCCCTAAGCATGATGTGCCTGCCTGCTGCCTTGACAAATACCTGTGCTGACCAAATCTCTGCCTGCTGCCTGTACTGACCCAGGACTTTTTAATGGACCTTGTTCCTGTCTGCTACCCAGATGTTAGTCTGCTGCCTGTACTGACATGGACCAATGCTCTTCTCATACCACAGGTAATCTTTTTTTACATTGTTTTTTATACAGTGTTTGTTTATTTGTGTTGCACTTGTTGCAATGTTGGGCACATAATCTGTTTACACATTGAAAAGGTCTTACACATGTGGTATTCCCATAATCAGGAGGAGTAGAAGAATGTATTTTGGGGTGTATTTCTTGGTAAGCCCATACTATTTGTTAGAAATATCTTCTAGATTGACAACTTTGTGTTAAAAAAAATAAATTTTTATTTTTCTTTCTATATTTTTTGAAAACTTTTGGACAAAAAAAATGAAATGTTCAAAAGACTGCCACAATATACTATTACATTACATGGACGAACTGTAGTAAGACTGCATAGAAGGGAAGATGAATACTAGGCTGTGTTATGCTGATATCCTTGCTTGTGAGGGTGGCATTACAGGTAAATTCATGGAATAACTACCATCTGTTTTCTGATAGGAAGATAGTTTTATGCATGAATGCTAAGGCCTCTAATTTATTCAGATTTTTTTAGTTGTTATAATTTTTGTGTGTCAGCTTTGTGTTGGTAGTGGGTTGTTATTTCTAGATCAGAAGAGAGCAGTTTAGTTTTGACTAAATAAATACATGAGCTCGGTCTTCATTTAGAGTGACATGTTTGTACTTTAAAAAAAAACAAAAAAAACCCTAGAGGCAGTAGAAGTGGGACTTCTTGACGACTCGTAGGCTATTTCCATCCCTGCTGTCTCCAGCAATCAGTCATAATGCCTATTTTCATGTCTAGGAGTCAGTATTTATATGTAGATTATAAACTTGCCAAAACAATCAATGTAATTTCCATAATACAATTGTCTCATGTAATGTTGTTCAGCTTTATAATCAGATGCTGTACAAAAAAAGAAATATGCAATAAGTGTTTTGTTTTGGCTAATTGCTGTATTGTGAGAGAGGTGTAATATACCAGAGTAGGGCCATATTGATAGAGAAGTAACATTGTTAGGATCTTGTTGTCATACAGATGCCACATTTCTGGAGACTGAGTTGTCACATTAGGAAAGAGACAGTTTACTGTATGAATGCAAGATAAAATGACAATGCCAACAAAATAGTAAAAAGAGTATGTAATAAGCATAAGACAAATTATAATGGACAGTGCAAATATTGTAGTACAGGGAAGCCAGGCATAGTTCCCATAAAGGTCGCTAAGTGGCAGCACAATATAAAATAGCCGTATCTAAGAGAAAAGAGTATAAGAAGAAATCATTAGATAATAAACTTCAAAGTACAGTTCAATCTAGGGATGCACCGAAATTTTGGTGGCCGAAACATTTTGCCGAAAACACCTCTTTTGGCCATTGGCCTAAATGAAAAAAGCACCGATACAGGTGCCGAAAAAACCCCGCCCCTCGCCACAGCCCGCCCGCCGCTGCCGCCACCGGACGCAGCTTGGTAGTTCTCAGCCTTACCTGAGAAACCATCAAGTGATCCCGGCACTGGGCATAGAGATGAGTGAAGGAAAGATGGCCTCCACTTATCTCTATGCCCTTGGAGGACAGGAGTGATGTCACTTCTGGTTCATTTTTTTTTTTTTCTTCTTAAAGCACTAGATCAGTGCTTTTTTTCATCCAATGCTTTACATTGCAGAGGAGAGATGTGGGGTCTTATTGACCTCATATCTCTCCATAAAGAGGACCTGTCACTAATTATTTCTATCACAAGGGATGCATGTATTTCTTGTGATAAGAATAAAAGCGAACAAAAGAATAAAAGGGACAGTGCAAAAAATGTTTTAATAAATAATAAGTTTAAAGTGCCCCTGTCCCCCCTTGCTTGCACGTAGTGGTGAACGCATACATAGGCCATGCCCACATATGTAAATGGTGTTCAAACCACACACGTGAGGTATTGCCACAGACGCAAGAGCAATAATTCTAGCACTAGACCGCCTCTGTAACTTTACACTGCTAACCTGTAGACATTTTTAAAGCATCACCTATGGAGATTTTTAAGTACCGCAGTTTAACGCCATTCCATGAGCGCGCGCAATTTTAAAGCATGACATGTTGGGTATCTATTTACTCACTGTAACATCCTCTTTCATATTGTACAAAAAAATTGGGGTATATATTAGTTCTTTTTTTTTTTCTTTTTAATCAAAGTGTACTTTTTTCCAAAAAATATATATTCATTTTAAAAAACTGCATATTTCGGTTTTCGGCCAAGTGCATTTTGGGTTTTGGTTTTGGCACCAGAATTTTCATTTAGGTGCACCACTAGGTCAATTTAATGCAAACACTAACTTCTATCTGGGCCAGGACTCAAGCAGCCAACATGGCGCTGGTGGCCTACAGAGGGGTCCCTCCGCTCACACAGAGGAACGATTCGCCTACACACTGGACCCTAGGTTCTCAGTACCCCTCTATGATGGCGATCCGGGTGAGTCCTCTCCTCCTCTATCCCCATCCACACGCAGCCCTGTTAAAGGGAGGTCCCGGATAGAAGATAGCACTTACACAAAAGTACAACTACTCTCTCTATCCCACATGCCTTCCTCACAGTTACAGTCAGCCATAGAAGCTTTCCCTGCCACTGACCAGCCAATATCCAAACTAACTATGAAAAATATGCTTCTTTCCTTGAGACAAACTCTGCATAATGACTTGGCAACTGTGATAGCTCCAGTTTCTAACCCTGTACATGAACATGGCCAACGCCTGCACCATATTGAAACCAAAATGAGCGAAATGTTCTGAGCCCATAATGTCATGGTAGACACTCATACGGATCATGATATAGAGCTGCAACAGTTAAAACTCAAAATAGCAGACTTGGAAGACATTTCCAGAAGAAATAACATTAAATTCCATGGTATGCCTGAATCGGTCAACCGTGATACCTTGGTTCCTTATCTACAATTAATGAAACATCTCATCCCATTGCTCATTGGTCTAGAAACAGCCATTGACAGAGCTCACAGAATCCCAAAACTGATCTTCTTATCAGTGTCAGTCCCTAGAGATGTTTTGGTGCAAATACACTTTTATCATATTATTATTATTATAAAGGATTTATATAGCGCCAACAGTTTGTGCAGCGCTTTACAATATAAGGGAGACAGTACAATTACAATACATTTCAGTACAGAAGGAATAGGAGGGCCCGGCTCATGGAGCTTACAATCTAAAGGAAGGGGGAGGTGATACAAAAGGTGATAGCTGCAAGGGATGATCTGGCGGAGGTGATTCAAGTACAGTTCTTAGGTGGAGGTGGGGTAGGCTTTCCTGAAGAAGTGAGTTTTCAAAGATTGCCTAAAGGCAGACAGAGTGGGGGCTGACCAGACATGCTGTGGTAGGGAGTTCCAGAGGATGGGAGCGGCTCTGGAGAAGTCCTGGAGGAGGTGATGAGGGAGCTAGAGAGGAGGATATCATGGCAGGAGCGGAGTGGGCGATTTGGGCGGTGTCTGTGGGTGAGGTTGGTGATGTAGCTAGGGGCAGTGTTGTAGATGGCTTTGTAAGCTGTGGTTAGTATATTGAATTTTATACATTGGGTTAGTGGAAGCCAGTGGAGGGATTGGCAGAGAGGGGCAGTAGTCGCTGATCAGTTGGAAAGGTGTATGAGTCTAGCAGCAGCATTCATAATAGACTGAAGGGGGGATAGCCTGTGTAACGGGAGACCAGTGAGGAGGGAATTGCAGTAATCGAGGCGGGATATAACCAAGGCGTTGGATAAGTTCTTTTGTGATGCCATTGGTCAGGAAGGGGTGGATTTTGGAAATGTTCCGGAGGTTGAGGTGGCAGGATTTAGCCAGTGAGTGGATTTGGGGCCCAAAGGAGAGGTCAGAGTCTAGGATTACGCCTAGCACCCTGGCATGAGGGGAAGGACCAATGGTAGTGCTGTTGATCTTAATGGTAAAGTCATGAGTGGGGGATCAGGGAGGAGGAAATATTACAAGCTCAGTTTTTGAACGATTGAGTTTAAGGTAGTGATGTGACATCTCATATCAAGGAGAAGCTTATGGCTGCAGCACAGAAACCTTCAGCACTTCCTGCATCACACACAGGTATTAAATTGTATGCTGATCTATACTCAACAGAAAGCAGCTGATCTCCATCACTCAGGCCCTACATAATAACCGCATCGGCTACCAGTGGGGGTTTTCCACTGGAAGCAGGCCTCGATCTTCTCAAAAAATTAAATTCTACCATCCTCATGCCCCAAACCAACCTCATCACATAGAAGTGGAATGGACCTGATAGCAGACTCAACAACCTTAAGGTAATCCAGCCTACTATCCTTCCAGTACCTTTAGCTGGAATACCTTGGCCTAACCCACGAAATTCAGAGATTACAAGTAACGCACCACCATGACAACTCACTATTGCCATGGTTGCCCAACTACACCCACTTAACAGTAGCTGTTCATGCTTCCCATCTCTCTTGTATTTTCAACAAGAACTTTTTCTGTCCTTTTTGTTCTAGTTTTTCACGTTTGTACTACCAGTCTCAGATACTCCAATACTTTTTACGATATTTCTGGCAATCCTTTTCACAGAAGTCATCCGTACGAGACCTTATCCTTCCCTTTTGAGACCTTATATTCTCTATTCCCACCACAAATTAATATCTTTGTCAATATTACGATGTCTTCCATGTACCATATGGTACTTCTGAGTCCACTTGAAGTAGATCCTCAGCACCAGTACCCACTCATTATAACATACAGATATAGTGATTAAAATAGCATCACTCAATGTTCGGAGCCTTAACTCCCCATATAAAAGATCGTCACTCATCAAAGAAGCTCATTCACTTCAAGCAGATATCATCTTCATACAGGAAACACACTTTGCTACATCTAAGACACCCTATTTCACCATGAAACACTTTCCTACTCAATACCTAGGCTCGAACTCCAAAAAGAAAAATGGAGTTATGACAGTTATAAAAGATACGGTAAACTTCCAACTAACCTCTGAATTTGCAGATCCCCAGGGCCACTTCTGTGATTGTGCGCAATAGAGGCATGGACGCTGTACATGACCGCCATCTTGTTAGGTCTCTTCCATGTTCTCTTCTGTCCTCCCTCCTCCCTTTTGAATGGAATGTGAGTCTGCAAGTGAACGGAGGTCAAAAGGGCCTCTTATCCTAAATAAAACACAGATAGATAAGCTTTAGGGCTGTAAACCACTAATTAGTCTGGTTCCAGGGGGTCTGCTTGAAAACCATTTTCTTCTGCCCGATCGTAAAACAATAAGTCAGTCATGACCTGTTAGGCCATTAGAACTAGAGTGTGCCATAAAACGTGCATTCAACAGGAGTCATTTTTCATACAAATTCATAAACTTCAGCAAGAACTGGACACATTAAATTAAAGTATATATTCGGATGGATAATTTTAATGAGTCACACGAGATCTTACATCACTATGTTTGTACCTACAAGAGAGAAGGAAGCAATCTCTTTTATCCTGAGTGACAAGGATATGCTATGTTTGATACCTTTGCATTTGGAATATAATTCTAAATATTAATCTGCCAGTTGCTAGGATGCTACCTGTACCTATTCTATACATCCTATTCTATTGGATGCTACCTTACAATTTCATACCTTAGTATGTAATTGTAAGGGATTTGGTCATAACCTTGGTTACCACCTAACACCCATCCCCAAACTGGATGATTGGTCAATTGTTCTCAGGAGACACCCCTTTGAGATGATAGAAAAAGACTGACAGCCTGGAGAAAAAAAGTTCTCCTTTAACATCGATCAAGAACCATCTAAGAGACTTGAGAGCCAAGGCAAACTTTTGTACGGATAATTGGACTCTGCTCAAACCAAGAACATTTGCAAGTAGTCTGCCGTCTCAGCTTCTTTCTTTTATTTCTCTGTTGTTTTATTGCTCTCTTTATATCTTTGTTACATCTCTTTCTGTAAATATTTTAATTGCACCATTTTGACCTTTTTAGTAATAAATCCTATTTTCTGAAAAGTGTTGAACTGTCTCTAAAGCTTTTAATGCAACCTAAATAATCTGTCTCTTGAAGAGTTCTACTGTATGTGATAATCCTCTGAATATATCGGTCTGTGGTGACAGTGTGTATTACAGACGCTTATACTAATATCATAGTGTTACTGCTAAGATTTGTGAGTTTCCTCCTTCTCTGTAAAAAGGTGGTGGTGGCAGTGTGAAGGGTTAATTGCGTAATTAACCTGACCCAGTAACAATCTCTCTCAGGCTGCTGGCATGCTGGCACATAGATTGTAGTCCCTCGAGCTGGAAAATCTTTGTGCAGGGCGCAGCTGAGAGTGGCATTGTTATACAAGTGACTGCGTGGTGCGAGATCGGCTGGTCCTTCGGTCACAAGTTGGTGAGAAGTACTGGGGTCGGACGCCGCGTACCGTCACAACTTCCACATCCTTGTATGCAATATTAACAACATCCAATACACCCTAGTCAATGTGTATGGCCCGAACAATAACCAAACCAATTTTGCAAAAGACTATACTCATTACTCTCATCACATAAGAGAGGTCATTTAATTATAGGAGGGGACTTAAACATAGTTGGAAATGTCCACCTTGACTCTTGGTCTGGCAAACTGCTCTCTAATCATTCTTTGAACCACTTTTTACACACCAAAGACCTCTTCGACATCTGGAGATGCCAACATGGGACAAAACGGGACTACTCATATTACTCCCCCTACCAACTATCATATTCCAGAATAGACTTTTTTCCTCATGGATAAATGGACTCTACCACATATCCCAACCTCAAAGATTGCCACAATAACGTAGTCTGATAACGCACCAATAAGTATCACAATTGGCAACCTGGATAAGCCCTCCATTCCTGGTCTCTGGAGACTGATCTCTACTTTATTAACGGACCCTAAGCATAGAAAAACCATTACTGACGCCCACTCCCATTTTTTTTATTTTTAAACAAATAACACGCCGGATATCTCTATAAATGTATTATGGGCTACTTACAAAGCATATATGAGAGGGTGTCAGGGACCCCAGTGGTTGCCGCGATCGTGCTCGGGTCTGCTCATGCGCGGTGTGCCTGGCCGCACTAGCGTGCGAGCATTGGGACCAGGGCACCCGCGATTGCGACGCTCGCGCATGCGCACTCGTGATCGAGGGCGCGAGCCTGGCACCAATCAGGGCAAAGGGTGTCCTATTTAAAACAGGTTAGGACTGCATTGAATTGCGGTATGGTCTTACCTGTTTCCTGAAGTTCTTGATTAGTAGATTGTCTTGTTGCCAACCCTGCCTGACCCTGATTGGCTGTCTGTCTCCTGTTCTGATCCCTGGCTTGTCTGACCATTCTCCTGCTTAACCCTGCACATTCTGATCTCCTGTTAAGGAACCCGGCTTGTGGCCTGTTTATTCCTCTGCCTGCTGATTTTGTACCACGCCACCACTGTTACCGACCCGGCCGGCCCAACGCTTGTCTTATGACCTCTTCACATCAGACTCTCACCTGCTATACACCTCCAATGGTACTTCTACCACAGCTGGGTGAACCACGACGCCACCACTGTTACCGACCTGGCCTGCCCAACGCTGCTCTTGTGACCTCCTCACATCAGACTCTCACCTGCTATACACCTCCAACAGTGCTTCTACCACAGCTTGGTGAACCCAGGGTCTCGGCCTGCTCCAAGTCCATCCCCACCATCAGGGGCCCTGGTGAACAAGCAGGTAGGGGCTTAGATTCCGTGCCTTGGGGGAATCCGGTCTGTGGAGCGCTAGAGGCTACCGCAGTAGGATCCCTGACAGAGGGATTCTCATGAAGATGAGCTCTCAGATCAATAGCCAGAGGAGACATAAAGCTAAAGAGGTCTTAGCTTCTATTAAACTGAAAACAACATAATAAGCGTTCCCCTAGTTCTATAATTTCAGCTTCTGTGCTTGCAAATAGAAATAAACTTTGTTCCTTACTCCTATAAAAATACAACCTCAATTTAAAGTGATTGAAAGAAAAATATTACTCCTTGGGGAGCAAAGCTGGATCCCTTTTAGGCAGATTGGTTAAACAACAATGCCTTAAAACTAAAATAACTTTGGTCCATCATCCCCTTTCTAATTCTCCTGTAATAAATCCTGTAGGCATAGCAAATGCCTTTGCTGAAATGTATTAATCTCTTCATAATCTTAAAGATGACAAGGGAATCATTCAACTATCTCCCACCTCCATACAATATTTCTTACAATTGGTTAATCTCCCTGCCCTTTCCTTATCCCAAATCCAAGATATTCTCTCCTACAGAAATTGAATCAGCAATCAAAACTCTCCCGATTAACAAATCCCTTGGGGGAGACAGCTACATCATTGAATATTATAAACAGTTTGCTTCTATTCTGTCCCCACACCTAAGAAACCTCTTCAACTATGCCGCATCCTCTGGCTTCGTACATAAAGAGATGTTACAATCTAGTATAACAATACCTAAACCAGGCAAAGATCCCCAATTTGTACAAAATTACAGACCCATATCCTTATAAATACAGATGTGAAATTATTCACCAAAATAATAGCCCACAGACTGCTTCCATTTATTCCATCCATGATCCACCCTGATCAAGTAGGATTAATACCAGGCCATCAGGCTCCAGATGCTTACAAACAGCTGTTATGTCTCTATACTCCTCTCCCTCTGCTAAAGTGCTTACTGATGATGTATTATCTAAACCATTTAACATCACAAATGGTACCAGGCAAGGTTGCCCTCTATCCCCTATTGTTTTTGCACTACTTATTGAGCCCCTTGCCTTAATACCAGTGATGAAAGGCTCTTCTCTAAGTTTGAAGTATCATGGAACCGAGCACAAACTTAGTCTATTCACAGGCGATATCATAATAATGTTTACCAATCAAAATAAAATTAATAGTGCTCGTGAGCCAAAATGTGATACTCCCCTTGTGCAATAAATTATTTAAAAAACTATTTCATCAAATTATGGTGCATCAACACTTTACACAATACTCATTATCTGTGTGAAACATAAATTCTCAAAAAAATTTATATATATATATTTAAATACATATACAAGTGCCGCGCTCCACAATATAAACATGTGATCATATAAATAGTGATGTGAAAAACCTTGTGCTTCAAAGCAGTGCAGTGTTTAGTGCTTTTCAAAATATTAATACTTAAATACTCAAAAATAAATTCATATACAGTCCTCTTTGTGCTTTAATTCTTTCCAGTGACAAATTCAGTGTTGTGTCACACTCCCTGTGCTCCAGAGATAGGTGTGCACTCACCTTCTTAATTAGCCAAACAAAGTGGCTAATAACACTTTTGTCCTATCAGGACTAGGTGGTAATCTTCATGCTATATATATATTTCCATCAATGCCGTGGATTATACTGCCATTTTTCTGCCACCAGAGGTCTCCCTTATTCCTCTCTTTCCACACTGAGCCTCAATGGATAATTGGGGATGGTTTGGGTGTTTTTTCCTCCTCCCAATATATTGGGGTACCATGTAAGAAAGAGCCACAATAGTGCCTTATCCTTTGTGAGGTTAAATCACCTTTCCTTGATAAAATAAATGGCCACTCACATTGTACAATGTCCAACAGAGCTTGTGCCCAGATCCTGTGCTTGTAAATGCCGCTCGTCCACCGCGGCGTCGTGACATCAGAGCCCCTCCCCTACGCGTTACGCCACAGGGTCACGTGGGTTCATCAGGGGAAATACAATTGGACGTCACTCCGCTCTGCTCTATTTATATAGGCAGTCGGCGCCATTTTCTTGTAGACCGCATGTACACGGCCATTTTCCTGGGGTCTATATATGCTTACCAACTTCTGATATGTATCCACATATCGTCAGTTCCATTTCATGTTCTTAACTCCGTTTCCTATGTCTTTTCTGACTGCATTGTCACTATTTGCAAGCATACAGGATCCCAGCACATTTACAACTTTTCCATTTATAAAAAATATATATATATATTACAGTGACAATTTTATTCAAATTATATCTATAATAATTTATTTATTAAAAATTAAAAAAAATTAAAAAAATTTAAAAAATATATATATATACCCATTAAAATATATATATATATATATATATATATAAATATTAAGAAATCCTTAAAAATGAAGATAAATCAAATCCATATATGCAACACACAATTATATGTATACAGGACTAATATATTACCCACTCTTTATCCAATACTGTATTCTATCATTATCTATTATTCTCCTCATTACAGATATATTTACAAACCCCTATTAAACCTACTCCTCCATTTACACTTTCACCATGATTTCTTTGATCTTAAATTATTTAACCATAATTAAAATTATTTACTCTTCTACTATAATTTCTTTCATCTTAATTTATACTACCTATATCTCTTGATTACAAGTACTTATAATTACATTCTTTTAATCCATTTATATATGCATGAAGTCAAATGAATATATATGTGTAATAAATACAACTTATAAAAATTATTAACTTTAAAAACTGTCAACACTAAAAAAAAATCTATTTAAAAATTACTAATAAAACAAGTTAGGTCAAATTCCTTGTTTAGAGATATAGGTAGTAATCAAGAGATATAGGTAGTATAAATTAAGATTAAAGAAATTATAGTAGAAGGTTAAATAATTTAAGATTAAAGAAATCATGGAACACACTGCAGCCATCACAAGACAACAAGCTAGTGCTCAGCCTGTAAATAATGTAGCACAATGGAGTCAGAAATGTCCAAGTAATGATCTAATTAAGAGCCAGAAAGAAGATCCTATACTTGGTCTTTTCTATAAACACATGGAAGACCTTGTTAAGAGTCCTATATCGGAGGAGCAGTGGCGTCCCGAGGCAGGTGCAGGGTGACACCTACCGCACGGGGTGATACCGGACCCGCTCCACGAAAAGGTAAGTTGTAAAGAAAGCCGATGATCCCCGCGGGATGGATTGGATCTGCGGATTGGGGAGCATAATGGATCAGAGTCTGATCCATTCTGCTCATTCTGCAGATCCGATCCATTCTGTTGGGATCGTCTGTTCTGTGGGAGACCGGATATAGTGAATGCAGGATCATGAGTTTAGTAACACCTTAACTAAGCAATTAACTCTTTAGCTGCCACCAAATAGTTTTATAAAAAAATAATTAAAAGTTTGCCAAATGGGAATCCAAATTGCTGCACTAGTAAATAACAAATCATAAAAAAATATGAAAGCCTTTAAAAATGAATGCACTGCCATTACTTCTATACATGATACTAATGCTGCATATAGCTGTCCCTAGGACATTTTCTATCTAGGTGTGCAAGTTATTCACTCAGTTTGTTTGAGGTAATAAGAAGCCTTCAGCTTTGTTTTATATAATAAAACAAAATGTAAACTTAAAACTTTGCCAATGTGTAACTTTATTATAAAGCAAATACATTGTCTAGAATTTTTATTAGGAAGGTGAGCATTGGTAAAAAAAAAAAAAAAGCAGGATTGTTCTTGTTTACATTTCTTTTTCATTTGTATTAATTTTTGTATTCTTTTTCTGCTTCTCTTTTTTCTGTTATTGTTTGCACATTAGTCTTGCACATGGAGATGGTACATTTGGATAAACTATACACCAGCTGTGTTCACCCTTGTCCTGTCTTTGTAATGTCCCTTCATTTATGCTTCTTTATCAAGAATTGATAATGCTCATAAAGTAATTCTGTGTGAACCGAAAATAAAGATTTTATAAAAAGAATTCAGAACAAAGGCTGGGCCATCATTAAACTTCAAGTAGTAATCCCAGTACACAACACCACCAAAGCATGACTGTGTTCAGCAGAATTTTTATAGGCCACCTGATGTCACAGGCACTATAGAGTAAGCCCATACTGCAACATCTATAAAGGCTAAATTCAACTTTTTTTCTAAATTCCAGCTTCTCTATATACCATTAATGTACAGGGATTATGGAAACACCAGGTAAAAGGGTAAAATAATGAAATGGTTATCTAATATGGGGCTCCATTCACTGAAGCAGATCACATGTGGTATTTAGGTGTCCAGACACATTTTCCCTAAATATGGCATGCAATCCTAAAATTATCAATTCACTATGCCATTTTACGGTATGTACCGCAAAAAGCTCAAGATGTTTGGTAAATACCACATAAAAAGGGGTTAAAGTCAATTCACAGAAGGTAATACATAATTAAATGCATCCAGAAGTAGTGGTCCAGACTTGTGGTATTTAAGCAATGTAAAAATATAATAGCCAATATGGTGTAGTCTCTGCCTTTTAGGATCAGTTCTTTCAACAGTAATCCATAGAAACCTAAATATGGAAATCATTGGGGTTGATTTTACTTAAAGTATAACTAAATTAAATTGTTTTCTAGTTTTTGATAGAGTGGAGGTGGATTAGAACCCCTGCCAGGTTTTTATTGCCATCTGTGCCCTGTTAGGGAGATTCACTTTTGCTATTTGTCTCATTTACCATTATCATTGAAAGTAAAAGAAAATTTCAAATTTTGGGTTGTCCCCAGAATAGTAATAGAGAGGAAATTGTCCAATAGGAACACTAGTTTTGGTGACCTGGGGGGCCCCAAGGGATTCCTTTATTTTGTAGGGATTTCCTCTCACTTCCTGTTTTGGCTATGGGACAGGAAGTGAAGTTAAAGTTGCCCAATGGGACACAGATAGCAAAACAAAAACCCTTATAGGGATTATAACCCTCCCTTACTCTATCTAAAATGAAAGTTTTACCTATAGTTCTACTTTAGAGCAAATAGACGGTATACTTTGCAAGTTGCACTAGAGCTTAGTAAATGAGGTAAAGCTTCACTTTACAAGAATACCCAATCACATGCAAGGAAAAAAAAAAAGAAAATTTTGCTTGCACATGATTAGATGATGGAAGTCAACAATGCTCCCCCTCATTTACTAAGCTCTGGAGCAACTTCACTTACAAAATGCTCAGTCTATGTGCCTTTAGTAAAGCCACCCCATTATTTTTAGTAAATCCACCTCAATACATGTAGTAAAACCTACCTATTTTCTCTTGTCATTTCCCCGAATTTTCAGAGACTTTTATTGTGTATATATACATATACATCATTTGCTGCAAAAAAAAACCCAATCACTCCAAACATAATACAATGTACATGCATATCACCAGGGCCACTGTTAGAAATCATGGGGCCTTGTACAGCCTACCTGATTCGGCCACCAACCCCCTCCCCTGACTCCACCCCCTAACTACACATATTTGCCTAAAAAATGCAGCTTTGTCTTAAAGGGGGGACAAAATGGGGCACTGGTGCTCAGTTAGGGGAGATGGGGGTCCTGGTGTTTAGTGGGGAGAGATGGGGGGGGGTCTTGGTGCATAGTGGGGAGAGATGAGGGGTCCTGGTGCTTAGAAGGGAGAGATGGGGGGTCTTGGTGCTTATTGAGGAGAGATGGGGGGTCCTTGTGCTTGAAGAGAGATGGGGGTCCTTGTGCTTAATGGGGGCCCTGGTGCTTAATGGGGAGAGATGGAGGCCCTGTTGCTTAGGGGGGGAGATGTTGGGTCCTGGCACTTAGTGGGGTGACATGGGGAGTTCTGCTGCTTAGTGGGGGGAGATGGAGGGTCCTGCTGCTTAGTGGGAGGAGATGGGGGGGGATTTTTGTTTACTTGGCTCAGCTGTCACTGCACTGCATCCTTAACATCCATCCAGCTGTGCCAGCCACAGGAGCAGTGATACCACTGTCAGTTCTCTTGTCAGTGGCAGCACTCCCATTCCCTCAATGTGGCACACGAGGCCCTCTGGATGACAAGATGCCCCCCCCAGCCAAGGGAATGTGAGTTACCACCTGCGGAGCCACAAGGGAACATTATGTGCTCACAGTATATTTGGAACATGTAGTACCTAAAGCTTGAAGCTGCCCTCTGTCCAGGTTCCCTACAGGAAGCCTGGAATTACCCCCTTATCGGCAGCCTTGCATATCACAATGGTCTAATCCAGGGGTGGGCAAACTTTTTGACTTGAGGGCCGCAATGGGTTCATATATTGGACCCGGGGGCCGGACCAAGAGTAGATGAATGATGTGTATGTGTCATCCATAGTAAGTATAGTAATATTCCCCCATAGTAAGCATAGTAATTCATCCCCCATAGTAATTCATCCCCCATAGTAATTCATCCCCCATAGTAATTAATCCCCCATATAGTAATTCATCCCCCATAGTAATTCATCCCCCATAGTAATTCATCCCCCATATAGTAATTCATCCCCCATAGTAATTCATCCCCCATAGTAATTCACCCCCCATAGTAATTCATCCCCCATAGTAATTAATCCCCCATATAGTAATTCATCCCCCATAGTAATTCATCCCCCATATAGTAATTCATCCCCCATAGTAATTCATCCCCCATATAGTAATTCACCCCCCCTATAGTAATTCATCCCCCCTATAGTAATTCAATTCACTTACCTTTGCTCCGCGTGTTCCTCTCGCCGTGTTCCCGCGCCGTTCCGGTCTTCAGGGCGGACTGTGAGAGGAGCCTAGCTCCCCTCACGTTCGTCACACTGCCCCGCCTACACACATCCTGACAGCCATCCTGACAGTATCACGCTCCACGGGCCGGATTAAAAGGTCCGCCGGGCCGTAGTTTGCCCATTGCTGGTCTAATCCCTTGTTAGAACATATGTAATGGGGATAATTTACTTTTTCACAATTATTTTTAGAGAGATCTTCCCACTGCCAAGTTCCCACTGACATCATTGATCTTTTTAGCCATCTATATGGGGGGAATTCTTCCCACTGACCATCACACTAATGTATCATGAGTTGTAGATATAGCATTTTTAGCAGGGGTTTCCTGAGACTGGAACTTGATTTCAAGGGTTCTTCCATGTTAAAAAGGTTGAGAAAGGCTGCTTGAAAGTATAACTAAAGGAAAAACTTTCATTTTCATCTTAGATAGAATAATGGAGGGTTATAACCCCTGTCAGTTGCTTTTCTTTTTGCCATCTATGTCCCATTGGGTATATTTATCTTCACTACTTGTCCCACTGCCAAAACAGGAAGTGAGAGGAAATCTCTGCAAATTAGGGGAATCCCTTGGGGTCTCCCTGGTCACCAGGACTAGTGTCCCCAAAATGTCACCTCTATTACTTTTCCGGGGACAATCAAAATTTGAGATTTTCTTTTAATTTCACTTTCAATGACAATGATAAACAGGACAAATAGAGAGGTTGAATCTCCCTAATGGTACAGACAGCAATAAAAACCTGATGGGTGTTCTAATATCTCTCCAACTTATCCAAACAAAAATTCCTTTAGTTATGCTTTAGGTAAATACAAAATATCTTTCTATATGTAAAATATTGAATGAAAATAGTGTAAAAAAAATCACATACATAAATTTCCTTCTTCCACCAATAAAAGACAAAATTGTAGAAGGGTATATACACTTCTTAAAAAAATTAAAGGAACACTTTTTCACTTAAGGAATTGGAAAAAAGGAGAAGTTTATACGAGAATGGATGAGTGGCGTTATTTTCAATTGAAACACTTTATAGGAAAGCTTCCAAAGCCTTTAGGAATAAGAGAGGATTGGAATCTTTTTGAGCACTTGTTGGGTACATGGGGAGACGGGAAACAAGGAACCTTTAAAATATATAAGATTCTCACTGAAATAAACGCAGATATAAGTCCTCCATATATACAAAAATGGGAAAGAGAAATAGGAGTAACAATAGATGTGGAAAAACAGAGGAAATGTATAGAATAATCCACGGAAATATAAATATGAAGGAGGTAGAAATTAATTATAAGTGTTTGGCAAGATGGTATATCACACCAAGTGTGGCACACAGATTGAGTGGAGATAATTCACCTTTATGTTGGCGTGGATGTGGAGGTAGAGGCATAATGTATCACATAGGGTGTGAGTATTCTAAAATACAAGAGTATTGGGGGAAAATGGTAAGCTTGATTCAGAAAATTACAGAGGTTGATATTCTAGTAGATCCAGAGATTTGCCTTTTTTATAGTACTAATACAAAGAATCTGGTTTATTGTACTATTTGAATGCAGCAAAGGGACTGATACCCAAGTATTGGAGGAGACAGGAGGTGCCAAAAATAAGACTGGATGGATAGGGTGGATCATATATGTAAATTGGAGGAACTTTATCATTTGAATGAAGATAAGATGGAGAGTCACCATAGAGGATGGAACAAATGGGAGGAATTCAAAAAGGCTAGCCTTAGAGGTTATGGGGAATTAACTTGTATGTAAGAAAAGAACAGAATAGAAAATAAAAACATAGACTACAAAATAATAGAACAGAAAAAAACAATAGAATAAAACAGACTATAACTGTCTTCCAAAATTCAAATTTCAAATAGAATAAATTCAAATTTTAATGCTGATTTGAAAATTTGAATAATCAAAACAAAACTAAACAAAATTAATTAAACCAATTTAACTAAACAAAATTATTTAAATAACGAATCGAAACAAAACAAATGTTTTTGTTTTGCACATGTCTAAGTTCAGAACTGTCCAGTACAGTGAGCGGATTCATTGTGACAAAGAGCTCCTGCAAGTCCAGCAAAAAGATGTGGATGGTGTGTACCTGCTGCATAGGTTTTGGCATTTCATAAGATTAGCTGGTGGCAGTGAAAGGTCTGTAGCAGTATACAGTGAGTTAAGCAATGGTCACACTTTGTTCCCCACCTGGGGTATAATTTGTCTTTTTCTCTGGGAAAAATCAGTGTTGCTGTGGAAAGGATGCATACGGGATGGAACATGTTTGCAGGTCTGAACAGACACATTTAGGTCTCACTACTAGCCAGGAGGCTGAATAATGTTTGTTGGCTTTTGGACTATGATTATTACCTGTATGAGGGAACCATTTGTTTTGGTGTGAAAATGTGGATAGGAAGATCTTATACACACTTTGTCATTTGGATTGCCCCTCTCTGCGAGCTCTTCACTTGAAGCTGATCCCCACACTGTGGATTAGTAAAGCTTACTCAAGTTTCTAATTGGAGTTGGGATAAGATCACATTCAGCCATGCCAACAGATAAGTCAGAAGTACAGTCAGAGGCTGTGGTTAGATGTCTTTGCCAGTGGTGACCATAGCTGAGCAAAAAACCAAGCAAAGAACAAATCATAATCAGGGTATGCTGATTACCCTTATTAGGGGACAGAGCTTAAAGTTAAGCTATTGGTCTAAACGTTTATCTAAACCAGGGGTCTCCAAACTTTCTAAACCAGTTTACTGTCCTTCAGACTTTAGGAAGGCAAGAGTGGCCACTGGGAGTAGAAAATGTCCCAGCATCAGTAGGTGCAAAAAAAAAAAAAATTACATTGTTTTTGGTCAGTGGAAGGAGGAATAGTGTTCAGTCATTGGTATTAGTTGGAGAAACAGTGTGTCAGTGGGAGGAAAAGTGTCCCATCACTGGTGTCAGTGGGAGGAATAGTGCCCCATCACTGGTGTCAGTGGGAGGAATAGTGCCTCATCATTGGTGTCAGTGGGAGGAATAGTGTCCCATCACTGGTGTCAGTGGGATGAATAGTGCCCCATCATTGGTATCAGAGGAAGGAATAGTGCCCCATACTTGGTATTAGTTGGAGGAACAGTACCTAATTGTTTACAGGCAGTCCCCGAGTTAAGTACATTCGGCTTACGTAATACTCATACTTACGTACACTTCCCTCGGGACCGGAAGTCAAGCTGTCAGCATTCTTGTGCAGCAAGCTGATAAGAGACTAGCTGATAAGAGACATCAGAGAGACATAAGAGACAGAGACATCCATTGCTCGTTACTTGTGGGGCTAGCAGTGTCTGCCCACTATCTCCAAAGTGATTTAAGACTGTCTGTCTGCACCTCCGGGGAGAGGAAAGGAGAGGCTGTCAGGCTGCTCACTGAAGTGATCCTCCGTCTGTGCAGGGGGGAGGGGGCAGCGTGTGCTGTGTAAAGGAGAGCAGAGTTCTCTCATACAGTACATTACAGTACAGTGTATTTTTACCCTGCAATAATGCCTCCAAAGCAAAAAGCTGATGCAAGTGCTGGCACAGCAAAGAAAAGAAAAACAATCTCCTTGGAAGATAAAGTAGAAATAATAAAGAGATCAGAGAGTGGTGAAAAATCATCATCCATTTGCAAAGCATATGGTTATGCTCCGTCAACAATTTCAACAATTTTAAAAGATAAGAGTAGAATAATGGAGCATGTAAAATGTAAAACATAAAAGTTAAATATGTTAAGGCAAACATGTGTCCAAGCTGCAGTTCTTATGCAAAACACCAGTTTAGAGCCTCTTGAGGTTTTACTGCTTTCTGTAACCTTATTACAAAAACGTAATCTAATATCCTGTCGTTTGGTTAGTAGTTAGTGCTTATAAAAGTGCCTGATTCAACTTATGAACAAATTCGACTTATGAACAAACCTACAGTCCCTATCTTGTACGTAACCCGGGGACTGCCTGTATATCGGTGGGAGGAATTGTGCCTCACCATTGGTGTCAGTGGAAGGAAAATTGCCCCATAGTTTGTGCCAGTGGAAGAAATGGTGCCACTTTGTTGGTATCAGTGAGAGAGTACCCCGAGGGCCAGATAGAGGCAAGCAAAGGGTCGCAGTTTGGAGACCACTGATCTAAACCCAACAACAAATGTTTATATTCAGCTTTAGATGTCTACGCTGCATACGTTGTTGTTTTAGGGGCTTTTTTCACCTGGTGATCCTGCCAGTAACCCATTCATTGTCCTAGGGTGACACTGCTCACTCCCTGTACTGTATCTATGGAATAGCAGCATTGTCACTCTAGGGCAGGATTAGAACTACAGAACACTTTTCCTTCTTCCCATCCCCATAACATGGCAGGGGTGTTGTATAGTCCAGCAGGGGTGAACTCTAACAGGGCTCACAATGCTGCTTTGAATTTAAGTACAGCAGAGGCACTGTGTTGACAAAAAGTTAGAGGGTCGCTAGATTTCTGGTTGATCAAACAGTATTTTTCTGCACTTGTAGCATTTTTAAAGAGACAAAACGTGGGAAACTGTTCATGTATTGCAGTGATGCACACAGTGGGGGAGATTTACTTAGGATCGGTTCACACTACAGAAAAGCAGTCTAAATGCTTTCAGGATGCATTTTTGCATGCGTGTTTTTGATGGGTTTTTTTATGCATTCGTTAATTTTTTTCCCTCTCTTTTTCTTCAGTTTAAATAGAGACATCTGCATTTTGGTGCATTCCAGTGTGTGTTTTTTGTGTTTTACCGCATTCCGGTACAGTTCTGTGCAGAAAAAGTACAGCATGTTCAACTTTTTTTTTTCTGCAACCGGAATGTACTGGAACTGCAAGCACTGATGTGAACTATGACATGGACAACCATATAACCAAATTGCTGTGCATTTTGGATGCAGAAAAAAAGCAACTGAAACGCATGTAGTGTGAACTGGCCCTCATAATCTGTTGCAGCTGTTCAAGGTAGCCAATCCACTTCTAATTTCAGCTTGTTTAATTATGTCTTGACAATACAACCCTAGAAGCTGATTTGTTTCTTTACAGAGCTGCACCAGGTTTTGCATGCTTCAGTTTTAGTAAAGCCCCCCCAAGATTTAAAATGTGGCAGTCCACTGAGGTCTGAAGGGTTCTGTTGCAAAGGACTGGCTATTGTCCATGGGGCAGCTCAGAGTGTCAACATGAAAAAAGAAGAGGCAGGAGAGCCCTTTTAGTGCAGTTCGTTCTTTCAAGTATGGTGATTAGCTCAGGAGGTTTGTCGATTGGAAAAATCGAAATAACTTCCATCTGTTGAAGCTGTAGAGACGTGCAACCTTCCATAGAAGCTGATGGAGAAAACTATATGCTGGAAAAGGTCGCTCTGTATGCCATGTGGGTCCCAATCCTGGGTCCTCTGTGGGGTTCTCAAGTTACACAGTTAGCATGATTGAAAAACGACACAAGTCCATCTAGTTCAACCAATAAAAATGAAAATAAAAATTATAAAATCTATTATACACAATCCTATACCCACAGTTGATCCAGAGGAAGGCAAAAAAACCCCCAGCAAAGCATAATCCAGTTTGCTCCTGCAGGGGAAAAAATGCTTCCTTATTTCTCGAGAGGCAATCAGATATTCTCTGGATTAACCTTACCTTTAAATGTTAGTATTCAGTTACAGTATATTATGTGTTTTTAGGTAAGAATCCAGACCTTTTTTAAAGCATTCTACTGAACAGGCTAAAACCAGCTCTTGAGGGAGTCTATTCCACATTTTTCACAGCTCTTACTGTGAAGAAGCCTTTCCGTATTTGGAGATTAAATCTCTTTTCCTCTAGAACTGGTACCTAAAACTGAACTGAGTATTCTAGGTGAGGTCTGCCTAATGCAAAATAATATATGCTTCAAGCCTTCTCCACATATATCCTAAAAGGCACAAATTTCTATATTTAAAATGTCCCACACCATATAGTGAATAATGAAATGCTTTTTATGATGCTTAGTAATGTCCTGTTTGGTGTGGGACATTTTAAATATAGAATTTAGTACCTTTGATATATGTGGGGAAGGGTTGAAGTTTATATCTTATTGTTCAATTAGGGGTAGATACATCTGTGCCGTGTGAGCGCTGCACTTTTACTTGTATATTTGTATGATGTGGTATACACTTAAAGGGGCAGTACACATTTGTTGTTTGATATTACACATTAATATAACATCTGCAGTTGTGTAGGAAGCAGGCACCTACTACAAATATTTCAGGGGCAAAATTATGTCTCTCTCTGGAGTCTTTACCTCTCTTAATACAAGAGAGGATTTTGCTCACTTTGGAAACCGCAGCTTGGCATTGCATGCCATTATTAAAGGATAAGTTCACCTTTCAACAAAAAATAATAAATGCCTATTTTATTTATTTATTTTTTGCAGGTAAAAATAATTTTTTTGTTTTGGGAGCCTGTAAAGCATTGCACCAGCAATCAGCAGATCGCTGATGCCATGGAGGTCTCATGGAGAACTGTCATGAGCAGATACTTACTAACAGGAAGACTCAATGAACTACCATGGTGCTGTTAGCGCCATGGTAGTTCATTGAGAAATACAAGCGGGTGGCCGCAAAGGCTGCTGGGACTTGTAGTTTTCTCATTCCCAGAACACTGTGAATGAGTGACACAGCTAAGAAGGCTATTGTTTTTAAATTGTGACAGCTGGCAGGAGGAGAATCTCCCCTCCCAAACTAGATGTCACAATGGGGGATCGGGAGCCTGTCTGTTCGTAATGTGCTACATCCTGAATATGGTGAACTTGTCCTTTAAGCTTAAGATCCACCAGAAAACCCAGATCCTTCTCCACCATTTATTCCCCCAGTTGTAAACCCCCCCCCCAGTATGTATGATACATAACATTTATCAACATTAACCGGTTCCCGCCCTGCCAATAGCACAAAGGCGCCTGGCAAAACACCTCGTCCCTCCGGGTGGATGCCATATGGCATCCTTTCAGACATGCAGAGTGCGCCTGCCCGCAGGGCCGCTCTGCGGCGAGATCTGTCACTGGCCGTGTACCTCAGACACTGCCGATGACAGATCTGTGTACTGGCCTCGTTTCCAGTACCATGTGACCTGCTGTGACCAATCACAGCAGGTCACATGACAGTTGTATACAATGGATGGCTTGCTTTCGTGCTATCCATTGTATACTAGTGTGTCTAGCTGTGAATGGTCACAGCGATCACATGCACAAGCTGGGCCTATCACAGCCCAGCTGTGTCATGTGATTAGCCGTGGCGAAATCACAGCTAAGCACAAAAAAAAAACCTGAATCAATGTCATTCAGGTAAATGCTTGCTTATAGCAAAATAATTCTTTGCTATAAGCAAATTGTGTAAAAAAAAAAAAAAAAAAATACTGATCACTTCCCCAAAGTAGTACAATGTTACTATAGCAACATTATACTACTTTGGTCATAGTGAAATATGAAAAAAAAAATTTAAGAAAGAGAAAAAAATTTAACAAAAAAATTAAAACTAATAAAAAAATAAAAACTTTTTTTTTTAAATTTATAATTTTTTTTTTCATACTGTCATCAGTCAGTGTCCCTGATCACCGCCATGCCAGTTATATGATGATGCTGTACTGCACTGGTGACAGTATGTAAGAAAAAAAATTGTTAAAATGTTTTTCATTTTTTTAATTTTCCGAAAAATTATGACATAAAAATTACAACTTCACAGCCTCTTGGCTGTCAGTACTTCAGGATTTATCAATATTCAGATATATAACATAGTTTGTGAACTCTATAACTTTCCTACAAACTAAATAATACATACTAATTTTGGGTAATTTTACCAAAGACATGTAGTAGAATACATCTTGGCCTAAATTTATGAAGAACAATTATTTATTTGCAAACTTTTATAACAGAAAAAAGAAAAATTGTCTTTTTTTGTTAATTTAGCAAAAAATAAAAACCCCAGTGTTGATTAAATACCACCAAAAGAAAGCTCTAGTTGTGTGAAGAAAATGATTTTAGTTTGGGTACAGTGTTGTATGACCGCGCAATAGTCATTCAAAGTGTGAGAGCGCTGAAACCTGAAAAATGGCCTGGGCAGGAAGAGGATAAAAGTGCCCTGTATGGAAGCAGTTAAACCTAATTTGCCACATACTGTAGTTGCTCAAATAATCACTTCCCTCCTGGGCACTTTCACTCTATTCTTGCCCAGGCCAATTTTAAGTTTTCAGCGATGCAGCACTTTGAATGACTATTACGCAGTCATGCAACACTGTACCCAAACCAAATTGTTATCATTTTTTTGAGACAGAGCTTTCTTTTGGGGTATTTTTATTGCTAAACAAATGAAAAAAGACCGAAACATTTTGTAAATAAGTAATTGTTCTCCTTCAGTGATGTGCACTGATGAGGCTGCACTGATGTGGTGGCACTGATGGGTGCTGACAGACATCATTGCTGGGCACCTATAGGTGGCACTGATGGGTACTGAGAAGATGGAACACTGAAACAAATTAAAAAAAGATTGAAAAATTTGGAAAAAAAAAAGTTCTTAGTTTCTGTTTATAAAATTTTGTAAATAAGTAATTTGTTCTCCTTCACTGATGTGCGCTGATGAGGCTGCACTGATATGGAGACACTGATAGACCGCACTGATGGGTACTGACAGGCATCATTGATGGGCACTGATAGGTGACACTGATGGGTACTAATAGACTGCACTGAGGAGGAGGCACTGATGGGCACTGATAGGTGGCACTGATGGGTACTGATAGACTGCACTGATAATCAGGTCACCGATGATCAGTGCCCTGATTATCAGTGTAGATGTCCCCTATGAGGAATACTACTTACTGGCTCTTCTCTTCTCACGTGTTGTCAGCATGAGAAGAGGATTGCAGAACCGGCATTTCCTGTTTATATGTGATCAGCTGTGATTGAACACTTACTGTATGCCATATGCTCACTGCAGCATGGACCATTATAGCTTGTAACTGGCGTAAACCTGTCTGTCCCTCGATGGTGGAAAGGATGTGTGAGATGAACAAGATTCTACCCCTGGAACAGATGATTCATGTTGAAGAGAGGCCTTTAGATTGCTCCCCAGCAGTCAGGCTGCAATGAGGAGTGCTTTCTAACTTTGGCTACATTCTCACAATATCTGAGGGTTGAGGATGGCACATTCTCTTTTTTCCCCTCTACTCTCCTTGTTGACTTTTGAGGGCTTTATATATAGATTCTGGACATTCCCCCCCCTTTTCCCTCTTCCCCTCCCTCCCCCCTACTCATCCTCCTATTTCCCCTTCCATCTCACCCCCTTTTTTATTATTCCTTCTTCTCTTACCTTTATCTTTTGTTTGTTTTCTTATACCACATTTGGATGAAGATACTGATGGTAATTTTCTTATCTTGTTTACCTATCTTTGGGTGGCACCTTATTACATGGTTAATTTGAATATATGATTTAATCTTTACTATTAATATGCTTTAATCGTAATCCTTGTCTTAGTGGGCCACTTTTCCACTACCTGGCTAGTTGACTTATACTTTATTGTAATTGTTGCTTGTTTTTCTCAAGCTGTGCGACAAATGCTCAGTGATGAGGATTTTATTGCTTTTTGTCCTAATGTGCTACCGCTCGGCCTGAGCAATGTAGTCTCCCCAGGGATTGTTTCCGCTTTTATACCTCACCGAGCTTCATGATTTAGATATTCAGACGGACCTTACTGACCTTGTTTGTAAAAACTTGGATTTGTTATTCTGCAGTCAGTTGTGTAACCCTTCTTATTGTGCTGATGTATCAAAACTTGCATTTTCAATCTTTTTCTGTACGCTGTTGAAAATGTGAAAACTAATAACAAAGATTATACGTAATACTGGCAGGGGTATCGTGCCAGAATATTTCTGGGTAACTTGTATAACATGAGTAGCCTAAATGTTTGCATTACTACTCGTGCCATGCAAGAATTTGCATGAATACATTTTATATTGTCAAATGTATCTGTTTAATTATGATATACTTGAAACATAATTCAAACCCATACAATAAAAACGTAAAAAAAAAAATTACATGAAGCACATTCTCATTCCTCAATAGCTCAGTATAATCTTTGTTTCGAGAATGTCTGAGCAGTATAGATGAAAGCACATTCCATAACTGTGACCTTTCTAGAAGGACAAATTCATGTTTGTCTGCTATTTAATGACTTTTTACACAAGGCTTCATTCAGGTTTTTGTAGCTTAATCCTTAAAAGATTAACCCATACAATTAAGTCATATGCAGATGGCAGAACCCAAGCTTTAAAGAGCTGTGCATCAAAACTTCTATAGACGTTATAGTTACTATGCAAAATAGTACTGTAATGAGATGCCAGTATTTTCTTCTAATAAATATTGGAAACAGAAGGGAACCTAATAAATAGAAATCAGCATAAGTCTTCTTTTTTTTGGTCCCAGCACAGCATTATCCTCACATTGGTGCACTTTGGTCTCATCAATTCTGGATGGCTCCTCAGAGTTTTCCCAGCACACGTAATGTGTTTTGGTGTGGTGCTGTGCTGCTGAAAATGCTGCACACATGATTTTTGGTCTGTGGTGGCATGTTGGGCAGCATATTCAAATGAACGCATGAAAAAAGTAGTTTTGATGACCATCAGTATCTGTAAGCTTTGTACAATCTTTACGTTTATGTAAAGACATGAAGCTATATAAACACAATGGTGACTTAAAATGTACTTAATTGTGTGTTTTACATCAACAATGTACCCTAATCGATACCCTGAAGAAGCCTACCCTGCGAAAAGCTGTAGAAGAAAACGCCTTCCTTTTTTCTTACTTTTATGAATACACTATATCATGTGAAGTATTTGACTGAGGAAGGTGTTATGGGATTCACTGTGCTGATTGCTTCATGAGGCACTGTTTATTCATAATTTTTTGGGGATGTATTCCCTGGTTTTAATATTTTGTAATAAAATCATTTATGTTTTATAATAAGCATATACGAGTATTTTTTCCTAAGGGTGAAATGGCGACTTAAACATCCCATTTTTTTTAACTTTGTTTTTGTATACATTATTTGGGATATTGTGCTGATGGACCAACTACACCTATTGTTTAATGAATGCATGAAAATGCAAATTAATGACTCACATTGGACCAGTCTGGTGTGAACAGGCCTTAATTGGTATGGATCGCTGTACAGTTAGGCTGACAAATGCAGAAGCCCAAAAGGTCTGCCTATGTTACAGCTGGACATGTTAACAATTGCAAATAAAGGGTTAGGTCACCTTTTCAGAAGAAAATGTAAAGGTGAATTAACACCAAAACCCTCCCCATCCCCCTGACCCCCGCTATTCTTACCTCCAGTGATCCTTAGCTGTCAGGGCTCCCACAGCAGGTAAAGCGGTCTGGGGATTTGAAATCCCCACTCTTCCCCCTCTGCAGCACTTGCAGGACAGGCCAAATTGATTCACTGTGATCAAAACTGATCTGCTTTTTCCACAGGACCGCTGGATTGGCTGTGAAGCCCTGACAGCTCAGGATCCCCAAAAGTACACCAGGGACGTCTACTTCTGCCAGAAAAAATGTTTTCAACAAAAAATGATTCTATACAAATAATTACAAAATATAGAAACACCATTTTGCAAATTTAAATTGAGCTAAAATAAAAATAGAGATGAGAAAATAGTCACTGATTTTGGTAGAAATCTCATCACACGTTTTGCTTGCCACTTCATATACATACTGTAACTTTACCACAAATGCACAAGTGTGAAGGAGTCGTCAGCTTCCTATGAAGGTACAAAAATTAAGGTTAAACAAAGTCCATCAAATCAAAATCCCATTCAGCCTGTTGTAATACTGTTCAGATAGTCTTTATCAAATCTAGGAATCAATTACCCAGAAATAGAATTCACAACTTCAGTGTGTGTGTGAGTGTATGTATTGTTGGGAATACAACAGCATGTACTATAATATACTATATAGTATTGTATGTTAATATCACTTGACCAGTAGATGGCACTATACACTAAAGGTTACTAGTTGTGTATATCTGAAAACTTGCTGCTTCTTTCTTCTTCTCTATCATCTCTTCAGGAATATGTCTGCTGCAATGTGCTCTGTATGTTTGTAACTTAAGCCACACAAGTAAAGTCTGAATTCTGCTATCACTACCAGTGTCTTCTATAACACATAACCAACAGGTTATGGGCCCAGCTCCAGACACTGGAAAACGGAAAACTACAAGCAAGTAAGTGCTGCATTTACAATCCAATTCACTGAAAGATGGCAAGTGCTTCAGATATGAAGTTTACAATAGCAAAGCTCAACAACACCAACTACCAGCTATGGAAGTTTAAGCTTGAAATGCTGTTATCCAAAGATGACTTGTGGCAGGTACTAGATACACACAGACCCAATGACAACCCAAAAGAATGGAACAGAAAAAACAGGCAAGCAAAAGCAGTCATAAGCCTGTTAGTGGAGGATGATCAACTCATTCATATAAGGAAAGAAGGCACAGCTAAAGGTATGTGGACTGCATTACAGAAACTGCATGAACGTGCAAACCTAAACAGTAAACTATATCTACTGCGCAAACTGTATAAGATGAGGCTGGAAAAAGGGCAGAAAATGGGTGAACATGTAAATGCTATGCTAGAAATTGTGGACCAGCTGGGTGCAATAGGTGAAGAATTAAAAAGCAACCATGTTCTGTCAATACTTCTGTGCAGCCTTCCAGAATCATACAGTGCCCTTATAAATGCTCTAGAAACTAGACCGGAAACTGAACTGATGCTAGAATATGTTAAGGGAAAATTAATTGATGAATACAGCAGAAGAAAGGAAAATTTGTATAGTGCAGAGAACGAGAGACCAGAGGCAGCTCTGAAGGTGCATGAAGGCATAAGACAAAGCAAAGAAACCAGGGTATGTTTTCGCTGCAAAAAGGCCGTTCACCTGAAAAAGAACTGTTCAATCTGGAAAGCTGAGCAGCGAAAGCGGGAGCTACCCACAAGAGAAAGAGCTAAAGCAGTCATGAAAGAAAATGAAAGTGCATCATGGAGTGGTATTTTTAAAGTGACTCAGAATAGTACCTCACATGGATGGTACATTGATGCAGGGGCAACAAGTCACATGACAAGCGACGAGACATTCTTCACAGAAATTGATTTTAGTGTAAAAGATAAAGTCTTCCTAGCAAATGGGAAAGGTATTACAGCAGAAGGTAAAGGTCAGGGATTTCTGAACTGCAAAACGCCATCAGGGGGCAAGCAGAGCATCCTTGTAAAGAATGTTCTATATGTTCCAAGCCTAGAAGGAAGCCTCCTATCAGTTAAAACCCTTGCAAGCAATGGACTCACTGTCCAGTTCAGAGGTAATGAATGCACAATTCAAAATGAAAAGCAAATTCTAGCAAGAGGAAGATTAAATGAACATCTGTACAAACTCATCACTGAAAGTGAGAAGGCTAATGCGGCAACTCATAACCCACATGACAAGTGCATCCACCTGTGGCATAGAAGACTGGGGCATCGAAACCCAGAAGCTATAAAGGACTTTGCAAAGAGAGGTCTATCAGAAGACATGAAAATATTGCCTTGCCACACACTCAGCAAGTGCAGGTGTTGCATCAAAGCAAAGGCCACCCGAACCTCTCTTCCACAGACCAGTCAGAGTAAAACCATTAAACCCATGGAACTGATACACAGTGATGTGTGCAGACCAATGAAAACCATCACACCTGGCGGGAACAGATATTTACTGACTTTCCTCGATGATTATTCCCGGTACACAATAACGTATCTAATGAAGCACAAAAGTGAGACATTAGAAAAATTTCAAGAGTTTGTAGCTATGACAAGCAACAAGTTTCAAAGGAAACCTGGAATAATACGCACTGACAATGGAGGGGAATATATGAATAAAGAGATGGAATCATACCTAAAGAAACAAGGTATTATACACCAAACAACTGTACCATACACTCCTGAGCAAAACGGTGTAGCGGAAAGAAAGAATCGCACTCTTGTAGAAATGACAAGATGTATGATTTCGGATGCTGCCTTACCTAACAAATACTGGGGAGAAGCAATAATGACTGCAACATACCTACAAAACAGGCTCCCATCAACAGCTATTGAGAGTACACCATATGAAATGTGGAATGGATCAAAACCTAACATAGGACATATCAGAGTATTTGGCTGTAAAGCATATGCCCACATTCCAAGTCAGAAACGCTCCAAGTTGGAGAACAAAGCCATAGAAGGCATTCTGGTTGGCTACAGTGAGCAGAGTAAGGGATATAGAATCCTTTGTCCAAAGACCAACAAGGTCACAGTAAGCCGCAGTGTTTATTTTGATGAAAGTGAAGCACCAGATAATACAATTCTTGAAAAATGTGGAGAGGATTTACACACTGAATCGGCAAGAGACACTGATTTATGCGAAGCAGGACAAGAGCCAGAACAAGAAGTGGAACTTACAATCAACAATCCAATAGAACCCACTGAACAACAAGAAATCAGAAGATCCTCTTGAATGACAAAAGGGATACCACCCCGCAGGTTATCATACGCTGCTAAAACACATCAAACACAGGAGCCAACATCCTGGGAAGACATAGAAACTTTGCCGAGAAGGGAAGCCGATCAGTGGAGAAAAGCAGCTGAAGAAGAAATAAAATCACTTCAAGAAAATAAAACTTGGTCACTAACAGAACTCCTTCCCGGTCGCAAAACCATCGGAAGCAAATGGACTTTTAAAGTAAAATATGATGCAGAAGGAAACATCCATAGATACAAAGCAAGATTAGTTGCCAAGGGATACTCCCAGAAATTTGGAGAAGATTACGATGAGACATTTGCTCCAGTTGTGAAACATTCTACTATAAGAACACTCCTTAGTATTGCCGCCGGAAAGGGAATGCAAGTAAAGCATCTAGATGTCAAAACTGCTTTTTTGTATGGAGACATCAAGGAGGATCTGTACATGGAACAGCCATCAGGATTTGAGAAAGAAAAGAACCTTGTATGCAAACTGCAAAAGAGCATCTACGGGCTCAAGCAAGCGGCGAGAGCATGGAATGAAAAAGTGAATGAAATACTCAGAAAGGAAGGGTTCTCAAAAAGTAAAGCAGATCCATGTCTGTATTCAAAGAATCAAGAGAACAAATGGACATACATCCTAATATACGTCGATGACATATTGACGTGTTTTGAACAAGAAGGGGACTATGACCAAATAGTTCACAAACTGAAACAAAATTTTGAAATTAAAGAGTTGGGGAACATTACTCACTATCTAGGAATTCAAATAGAGCGGGAAGAGGATGGAAGCTATCTTCTTAACCAAAGTCAGAAAATTACAGAAATGTTAGAACAGTTTCACATGCAAGATGCAAAGGAAGTGAAAACACCAACATGTATGTGTGTATTGGACAGGATGCTGAGGCTGAGGCTCAGCTGACGCTGAAGCTGGAAGGATGCTAAATTTCCCCTCTGTAAGGATGCTATATTTCCCCTCTGTTTGGACTGTCGGCGGGGGTGGTGAAAAACTTGGTAAATTATCTTATAATAGGACAAGACTGTCCCTTTTTTGCAGAACTATGGGCTCGAGGAGAACTACATGAATGGCCCAGAGACTGGGAAGAAACTAGTCCATCTGTTCCTGCTGTTGAGGGGAGTAACCCCAAACTACCAAATGTTATTGATGAAGGTACAGATAATGAAAATGCTAATGATCTGGTTTATGGTGATAAAAGTAATACTAATAATGTTGACCACAGACCGACATGATTGCTGAGTGGGGGGGGGGGAACTTCTCAACTTCAGGTAATGCTGGGAGAAGAGGATGAGGAAATAGCCTCTACCCCTGCCTTGCTGGATTTGGGTCTTCCCCAGGGGGCATTTGGTAATGCCCAGATGCAGGACCTCACTCTGGCCCGGGCACAATAATGGATAGTGGTAGTAAATTGGCGATGGCCCCATTTTACAGTATGTAATGAATTGGTCTATCGGGTTAACAAAGTAAGAGATAATGTGGTAGAACAGTTGTTGGTACCTCAACAGTATAGGCCAAATGCTCTTGACCTGGCCTATAACGATGTTTTAGGGGGACACCTGGGAATTGAGAAGACGGAGGCACAGATCACCTACCAGTTTTACTGGCCAGGTCTTAAAGCAGAGGTAAAGAAATACTGTTCCTCTTGTCCCACCTGTCAGTTAAATGCTCCAGTGACTCACTTCTGTAGCCCTTTTGGTCCCTCTGTCCATAATTGAGGTCCCAATCGAAAGGATAGCAATGGCTATAGTGGGTCCCTTGGTAAAGTTTGCTCGAGGTCACTCTTACATATTGGTGATACTCAACTATGCCATCCAATATCCTGAAGCACTACCACTGAATAATACTTCCTCTAAGACTATTGCCCGTAAGTTATTCCAGTTGTTTATAGGGACTAGTTTTCCAAAGGACATACTCATGGAACAGGGCACTCCATTTATGTTAGGGTTATGGCTGATGTGTGCAAGCTGTTCCGGGTTAAACAGCTGTGTACATCAGTCTACCATCCTCAGACAGATGGCTTGGTAGAACGCTTTAATAAGACTCTTAAAGCCATGCTTAAGAGCGTAGAACAAAAGGATGGCAAAGACTGGACCTACCTGTTACCTGCTCTCATGTTTGCTATTTGGGAAGTGCCTCAGGCCTCCACTGGGTTTTTGCCCTTTGAGTTGGTTTATGGGCAGAGACCTCATGGATTACTCTACTTTGCTAAAGTTGAGTGGGAAAGTGAACCTATTCAGCATAAGTGTTCTTGAATTTGTCTCCCAAATGCAGGAAAGGATCAGAAATGTGATGCCACTGGTCAAGGAACATTTGCAAAAAGCCCAGGAGGCTCAATGGCGCGTCTATAATAGGTCCGCTAAAGCAAGGCACTTCCAAATAGGGGATCGAGGGGCAGAACTGATTCCCTATGTGGAAAGTTAAGTTCTTGGCCAGATGGAAAGGTCCCTTTGAAATTGTGGAAAAAATGGGAGAGGTAAATGAGAGTATAAAATCCACCAATTGGGCAAGGGGAAGCCGTATCAAATATATCATGTGAACTTATTAAAACCCTGGATAGACAGAGAAACAGTAACCTCCCTGGCTGGTGAAAGACTTGAGCCTCAGTTTGGTGTTGACAGTGTCCAAAACACAAAGTCAGCAAGTAAAGGAGTTCTTGCAAAGAAATAAAGAAACATTTTCAGATTTGCCAAGTCATAGTGTCATAGAGCATGATATTATCATGGAACCATGGGTCAAAGTTTGTGTCCAGGCTTATCGTATCCCAGAGGCTCAGAGGAAGTGAAGAAAAAGTTAGACCTAGAGATTATTGAAGAATTGCAGAGTGAGTGGTCAAACCCACTTGTGTTGGTACTAAAGCCCAATGGGACTCTGCCATTTTGCAATGATTTCCGGAAACTTAATGAAGTTTCAAGGTTTTATGCCTACCCCATGCCCCAGGTAGATGAGCTTATTGAGAGAATAGGTCCAGCCAGGTATATCACTACAGTAAACCTTACTAAGGGGTATTGGCAAATCCCGTTGACTAAGGCTGCTAGAAAGAAAACCTCTTTTTCTACCCCAGAAGGGAGTTTCCAGTACAAAAGAATGAATTGTGGACTACAAACTGCTCCAGCCACATTCCAGCGAGCAATGGCTAGGGTTTTAAGACCTCACCGTGAGAATGCCTTTGCATAGTTGGATGACATAATAATTTTTAGCAGAGACTGGGAATTACACTTGCCCAAAGTCCAGGCAGTGCTGGACTCCCTTTTGCAAGAAAGGGTTTACAGTGAACACTGAAAAGTGTGCTATGGGAATGGAGGAAGTGAAGCACCTGAGGTATATTGTGGGTAGAGGGCTGCTGAAACCTCAAGTCAGCAAGGTAGAGGCTATCAATAACTGGCCCTTCCCCCTCACGAAAAAGCAAGAACCTGCATTCCTGGGCATTGTGGGATACTACAGGAGGTTTGTGCCCAACTTTGCCTCATTGGTGGCTCCATTGAACAATCCAATGAAGGGTTGGAAGTCGATCATGGTTGAGTTGAATTCAGATACTGAAAAGGCTTTTTTGGAGCTCAAGTTGGCACTGTGCCAACACCCTGTCCTGATAGTGCTATATCTTTCAAAAGAATTTGTGGTTCAGACTGATGCTTCTGATGTGGGGTAAGGAGCGGTTCTGTCACAGGGTGTTCATGGAGAGGAGCACCCGATAGCCTTCCTCAGTAGGAAGTTGACGACAGCGGAGAAAAACTATTATAGTTGAGAGAGAGTGTCTGTCTAAGCATTAAGTGGACCTTAGAATCCCTTATTATCTCTTAGGGAGGAAAATCAGGCTGATTTTAGACCATGCTCCTTTAACCTGGATGAGACAAGGTAAAAGAACAAATGCCAGGGTTACCCGTAGATTCCTGGCACTCCAGGAATTTAAGTTTGTAGTGGAGCACAGGCCAGGAGACTGCATCAAAATGCAGATGCCCTCTCCCGAGCCCATTGTTTTAGCTCCACTATTGCCTCCACCACCTTGGCATTGGGGCGGGGGGGGGGGATATTTACAGGACGTCGGGACTGAATCCTGGAAGGATGCTATATTTCCCCTCTGTTTGGACTGTGGCCCCTTTAAGGGAAAAACAGTAAATCCACTGATTGGTGGGTTTAAAAAAATACAGGAAGTTTTAGGGGGTGGGGGAGTAGAGATGATACTGGAGGTTGTGTATTGTGTATATTGCAACTATATATTGCAAGCTACATGTCAGTAGGCTGGCTGGAAACCTGCTAAGAAGCTACCCCTTCCAAATTCGGAGACTATTTAGCTGCAAGGGCAGTTCTGATCTGTTCAAGTTGGTGAGACTGTTATCTTCTGTCATGTTATTTGCTGCTGTGAAGCTATTTAAGTTAATAAACTTTACATTGACTGCAAAGCCTGTGTACTACGATCAGGCTGGATTCCCCAAGTATCAATACATATATATATATATATATGTATATATATATATATATGTGTGTGTATGTATGTAGCTGAGGCACAAAAATGGTTATTTAAAAAAAGACCCAAAAACAGTTAATTATATTGTAGCTTACAAGAGTTCTTAGATGTGGTGTCTGCATTTGTTTTCTTTGTTCAGACTTTTTTTTGGCTTTTTTTTTCTTTTTGTTTTAGCTTACAATGGTCTGCTTTATTTAGGTGCATACATTTGCAAACCAGGTCCACATAAGACACAGTTAAATACATATTTCCTTATCTCATCCCTATAACGATTGTCCATTGTTCCTATCTTCTCCCTAACAGTTCCTAAATACACTGACAGTATAGCTACTGTAAGCCACTTCTTTCATAGTAAGGGGTGCTGGTTAATTCAATTCCTGACCTTTCTAAGCTAGCTGAATATAGTTAAAAGGCTATGTTGGGCACTGTAGTTTAAAAAAAAAAGTATGGTCCAGTAAAATCACAAACAAATGCACAGGCACATGAGAGTCTGAATATATCAGATTCACAACAAAACCACGCTTTCACAGATACAAAGGAGGATTGCTCTGTGGCTGTCATCAATGCAGCAATACTCCAGAGCCCAGAAGATTTTTTTTTTTTTTCTTCTTGGCAAACTTTGTGGTATTCACACACAGGCAGTGAGGTTAGCAATGGTAGAATTAGGGTGTACAACAACAGCGGAGAATTAAGTTTGGAAAATATCTCAGTCTCTGGGTACTGCTTTAGTGTCTGCAAGTCTCGCACATTTGTGTAGCCAGCATGTCCACATTACATACACAATTTATTTTTTAAAAATGTTGGTAAAGAATTACTATACCTTACAACTCTATATAAATATACAATTACAAATCATAAAATTACATTTGTTGCAACCATGCTGTCTGGTGTTTTAACCAATTCCAGTCCGGACACTTTTACCCCCTTCCTGTCCAGGCCAATTTTCAACTTTCAGGGCTATCACACTTTGAATGACAATTGTGCGGTCATGCAACACTATACCCATATGAATTTTTTAGCATTTTTTTGAGACAAAGCTTTATTTTGGTGGTATTTATTCACCACTGGGATTTTTTTTTTTTTTTTGCTATGTAAATGAAAATGTACAAAAATTTTGAAAAGTTTTTTTCTTATAAAATTTTGCAAATATTTCAGCATGAATCTTGGCCAAAATTTATTCCGTTTTATCTTTTTAGTAAAAAAATTTATTCCGTTTTATCTTTTTAGTAAAAAAAAAAAAAAAGAATTAGTTTATAACCAAAAATTATAATTTTAAACATTTTATTTTTTACATTTTTATTTTATTTTTTTTAATTATTTGTTTTTTTTTTAACATACTGTCACACTATCAATACAGTGCCACCATGGTGACACTGTACTACTTGTGGAAGATGATGAAGATTTTCTCTTTTTTTTACACTGATTGCTTTTACACCCATAAAGGCTATAAAAGCATTCATTTCTTCTTTTCTCTGTCTGCATTCTTGAAGCCATTGAGAACTACTGTGTGAGCTGTGATTGGTCACAGCTTGTCACATGGTACAAGGCTGTTGTGAATAGCCTTGTACCATGTAACCTCTATGATCATTTACAGATTTCACACGTAGTAAGCAATGATGTCAGAAGTGACATCTTGCTTACTACTCTGCATGTGATCACTGATTGGCCAATCAGTGATCACATGATCGGGACCTCGCAGAGAGGTCCCGTACGACGATCGGTGTTCCACTGTGTCTGGAAGATACACCGGATTTATAAACGGCCACCCGACCCTGCACTGCCACCGTCTGGCTGTTTATATACAATGGCCGGACGGGAAGTGGTTAAAGGTGATTCAGCCAGTCAGTTTTTCTCCTTAACCCCTTGGAGCTGGCCACATGCTAATGTGCAGCCTCCAGGCGTTTGGGCCCTTAGGCCAAGCAGCCGCACATTTGTGTGCAATTAAGAAAAACATATGTGCTGAGAGCGCGTGCCCTGCGCACTCCCAGCACACATGTCTGGTACTCACAGAAAGGTCCCCATCTCCTCTTGGGATCGATCATGTGACTGCCATGACAGCGAATCACGGCGGTCACATGACCCTAAAACCCCACCCCGCCTACCGGCTTCTGAAACCCTTAAAGGGCCGGGAGGCGCCAGCGCCAAGGGGTTAAAGTGTATGTAAACCCTTACCTTGTAAAACAACCTATTAAATTTAAGATAGAAATGAAAGTCAAAACCTTTCTTTATGTATGTATATGTAATATGTGTGTGTATACAGTACATACATATCTATATGTACAGTGGGGATCGAAAGTTTGGGCACCCCAGCTAAAAATTTGTATTAATGTGCATAGAGAAGCCAAGGACAGATGGAAAAATCTCCAAAAGGCATCAAATTACAGATTAGACATTCTTATAATATGTCAACAAAAGTTAGATTTTATCTCCATCATTTACACTTTCAAAATAACAGAAAACAAAAAAATGGCTTCTGCAAAAGTTTGGGCCCCCTGCAGAATTTATAGCATGCACTGCCCCCTTTGCCAAGCTGAGACCTGCCAGTGTCATGGATTGTTCTCAATCATCGTCTGGGAAGACCAGGTGATGTCAATCTCAAAGGTTTTAAATGCCCAGACTCATCTGACCTTGCCTCAACAATCAGCACCATGGGTTCTTCTAAGCAGTTGTCTAGAAAACTGAAACTGAAAATAGTTGACGCTCGCAAAGTTGGAGAAGGCTATAAGAAGCTAGCAAAGCGTTTTCAGATGTCAATATCCTCTGTTCGGAATGTCATTAAGAAATGGCAGTCATCAGGAACAGTGGAAGTTAAAGCAAGATCTGGAAGACCAAGAAAAATATCAGACAGAACAGCTCGCAGGATTGTGAGAAAAACAATTGAAAACCCACGTTTGACTGCACAATCCCTCCAGAAAGATCTGGCAGACACTGGAGTTGTGGTACACTATTCCACTATAAAGAGATACTTGTACAAATATGGTCTTCATGGAAGAGTCATCAGAAGAAAACCTCTTCTACGTCCTCACCACAAAAATCATCGTTTGAACTTTGCAAATGAACATATAGACAAGCCTGATGCATTTTGGAAACAAGTTCTGTGGACCGATGAGGTTAAAATTGAACTTTTTGGCCGGAATGAGCAAAGGTACGTTTGGAGAAGAAGGGGCACAGAATTTAATGAAAAGAACCTCTGTCCAACTGTTAAGCATGGGGTTGGATCAATCATGCTTTGGGGTTGTGTTGCAGCCAGTGGCACAGGGAACATCTCACGAGTAGAAGGAAAAATGGATTCAATCAAATTTCAGCAAATTTTGGATGGTAACTTGATGCCATCTGTGAAAAAGCTGAAGTTAAAGAGAGGATGGCTTCTACAAATGGATAATGATCCTAAACACACCTCGAAATCCACGGGGGATTACATCAAGAGGCGTAAACTGAAGGTTTTGCCATGGCCTTCACAATCTCCTGACCTCAACATCGTTGAAAATCTATGGATAGACCTTAAAAGAGCAGTGCGTGACAGACACCCCAGAAATCTCAAAGAACTGGAAGACTTTTGTAAGGAAGAATGGGCAAAGATACCTCAAACAAGAATTGAAAGACTCTTGGCTGGCTACAAAAAGCGTTTACAAGCTGTGATACTTGCCAAAGGGGGCAGTACAAGATATTAACTCTGCAGGGTGCCCAAACTTTTGCAGATGCCATTTTTTTGTTTTCTGTTATTTTGAAAGTGTAAATGATGGAAATAAAATCTAACTTTTGTTGACATATTATAAGAATGTCTAATCTGTAATTTGATGCCTTTTGGAGATTTTTCCATCTTTCCTTGCCTTCTTTATGCACATTAATACACATTTTTAGCTGGGGTGCCCAAACTTTCCATCCCCACTGTATGTGTGTGTGTATATATATATATTGTTTTTTTTTTTTCATGAACTTATAATCTCTGTTCTCTGCTGCATAAGGGGTTAGAAAGCTAGGGTTGAAGAAGTACCACTACACTGGTCATTCCAGTGAATGGCTGTGTGTGTGTGGGGGGGGTCTAAAATATAACCAAAAAGAGCTCATCTACCTAGTGTAATACATTTACTTTCCCAGTTTAGAAATCAATAGTAAAAAGCACTCACAGATTTAAGTGCATTTCATTGCTGAGTTCTAATTTTGATTAAAGCAACTGTAATTTTGCAATAGGTCAGTGAGCTCTTGTTGATTTTATTTTGTGCACGAGATTGGTTCCAAGTCAACAACCAAAGCTGGAAGACCCATGTGATGTATTAATCGCTTCCGGACCTCCCTATAGCAGAAATACTATATATACGTGATTTTGTATTTCCGGGTAGGGGGCGTGCCCACACCCTACTCATGCCGCCATTCGCGTCTGCGACTGTCAATCACAGGGCACCAGCTGGTGATTACTCACCGGTGCCCGGTGATTGCCGAGAATCTCTGATCGGGAGGATAACTGTTTGTAAACAAAACAGTTCTCCTCCCTGTCAGCTCATGCACACTACTTTTGATGGCTGTGCACAGCACATTCTGCAAAGCAGTGTGCATGAGCTGACAGGGAGGAGAACTGTCCACCATGCTGTGTACAGGAGAACCAGCATACATTACACGCCATTCGGATTACTATATACAGTTGACACCTGATAATGATCTTGTTCAAGAGGCTAACATTTGGTATGTTCCCATACCCATTACACATACAGTAATACCTCGGTTTAAGAATTTAATTTGTTCTGCAGGACTGTTCTTATAGCACAAAATTCTTAAACCGAAACGCCGTTTCCCATAGGATAGATTGAAAACCAATTAATCTGTTCTGGAGATCAGAAAAAAATAAACACTAATAAATACAGCATGAGTTATTTTATCAAGTCATGTGGAATTTTAGTGACAACTGTGTGTTAATATTTCAGCTGTCAGCGGGGTTCCCCACTGACAGCTGAATGTAAAAGAATTGCCGGCAATTAAAAAAATAATTTAAAAAACTGTGTGGGGTCCCCTTTCCCATCCATACCAAGCCCTTCGTGTCTGGTATGGATTTTGAGGGGAACTCCCACACCAAAATGTAAAACATAATGGCGTGGGGGTCCTCCCCAAAATCCATACCAGACCCTTTTCAGAGCATGCAGCCTGGCAGGTCAGGAAAGGGGGGGGGGGCAAACAATGTTTCTTTTTAGTTTCTTAAAAGAAACAACATTTCCGTTAACTTTGGGGAAAGTGACAGCTAATTCTGTGAGCTATAGTGAATAAAAAAAAAAAGAGCCCGCAATTGCATTTAAAAATCAGCACTGACATACACTTTGTGTTGCGAAAAAAATTCATACAAAATTTGTAAACCGAGGCATTATTTTCAGTGGATTTTCATTTGTAAACCGAAAATTACTTTAACCGAGGCGTTCTTAAACTGAGGTATTACTGTATACTAATATTTTATTTTTATCATAATCTAAGAATTTAGTCTAAATATATTTTTATTCTTGATATCAATACTGTTATTACTTAAAATGCCATGATTCTCCTCTTATTTATAAAATAGATGCCACATTTAATGTATGGTATGTATACTGACATCTGAAACATCCATGGCTATTTATGCCTACTATATGTTATAGATGTGGATTTATATATTGATTCATTTATCAGTCACATTTATTTATGTTTGTGGATTTGATGTCTTCATTTTTTATTATGTCAGCACCTCTCATTGTATTGTTCCGCACCCCTGGGAGTCTGTGGGATGGCCCCTGTGTAACAAGTGTTTATTCATTAGTGAGCATATATAAGAGAGGGACAGACATCTAGGTAGTTAGGCTCTGAGGAAGATGCTAGTCCTCGAAACGCATCAACAATTTTGGATGTCCATCATTCTCATTACCATTCAGAAACGCAGTGCGAATTTGACAGAGCGGTCCCTTATGATGTGCCTTGCATTTATGCACTTTTGTGAGTAGAATACCTTTTTTATATTTAATAAACATAGTTTTAAAGAAAATGCACAAGGCTAGTGCACCCTGTTTTGTTTTTCTCAACAAAGTGGAAGCAACTTGGAACAACAGCAACTCAGCCACAAAGTAGTAGGCCATGTAAAATGACAGAGTAAGGTCAGCGCATGCTGAAGTGCACAGAAGTCGCTAACTGTCTGCAAAGTCAATAGCTAAAGATCTTCAAACTTCATGTGGCTTTCAGATTAGCACAACAACAGTGCATAGAGAGCTTCATGGAATGGGTTTCTATGGCCAAACAAGCTGCATCCAAGCCTTACATCACCAAGTGCAATGCAAAGCATCAGATGTAGTGGTGTAAAGCATGCCACCACTGGACTCTAGAACAGTGGAGATGTGTTCTCTGGAGTAACCAATCATGCTTATCTGTCTGGCAATTCAATGTACATGTGTGCGTTTGTCGGTTGCCAGGAGAATGGTACTTGCCTGACTGCATTGAGCCAAATGCAAAGTTTAATGGAGGGGGGATTATGGTGTGGGCTTGTTTTTCAGAGGTTGTACTCGGTCCTTTAGTTTCAGTGAGGGGAACTCTTAAGGTGTGAGACGGGGAAACAGCTCTCATTGTGAATTAAATGTTTTGAAATGTTTTACTGACATTCTGTGATTTAGCCACAAGATGTCATTGTTTTTCCTAACACAGCCTTAGACTGCATAGATATGTCTATATTCAGGAAGGGGTGGGGTTTTACACATGGGAGCTCAGTGAACAGGAAGAGAGACTGCAGCCATGTTTTGATGATGGTGAAGGAAAAGAGCCATGTGAGCAGAGAATCCGTTTGCATCCAGGTGTGAGAACTGCAGCTAGTGAAGCTGATGGTGTTCAAGACGCTGATCCTGTTCAGAGAAAAGAAGATCACTGCCAGGAAGGCTGATGAGATCGCATGCTTGTTGGAGAGACATTTGTTCTGTTCTGAGTCACCAGCGGATGCAAGGCAGACCCGGGTCGGTAAGATCGTGCATGCACCTCATTTCAGTGTTGGCACCTCCAGAGACTGAGACAGGCCTATAGTTAGTTAGGGTCACTCAATCGGGACTTGTGGATAACAAGTGAAATCCAAACTGAGAAATGCATCTTCCACATAGACAGTAATCCACACAGCATTGTATATGAAAGTCCATGTATTGAAGAAATAACATTCAGTGAACCATCCAACATAAAGCATCTTCCAAACAGGAACATTAAAGCATTAACAGTCTTCTTTGCATGTCTCAGTGAGGGGAGGCTGCAACACTTACAGTCTGAGCTCTCTCTCTCAAGAAAACCCACACTTCCTCCTTTTTTCACAAGTGTTCACTCTGATGACCTCATCCTCAATGCCCAGAGAGCATAGCAGCCATATTGGAAAAGGGCAAAACAAACACTGCATAATAGAAGTATACACTGGAAATTGGGCAAAGAAATTATCACATCACTACATTCTCCCCCTGCTGAAAATCCTTCCGACCCGGCAAGGATATATACATAAAACAACAAAACATAGCAAGTTAACATTGTTGTCGCCTTCTGCAGACCACTTGTCCAGAAGCAATCTATTACAGAGATTAGCTGCAAAGATAACATGGTTAGCAACAAATAGGCATCATGCTAACCAGTCTAGAATGGGCTGTAAATATGTCCAGCAGAACATGAGGTTGTACAGCATAGTTTTGTACAGCATAGCAGGGTCTTCCCAAGGTGTCATAAATAAACATTGGTGGAGGTCTTCAAGCAGGATCTCCTCTCCTCAAGCCCTCAGGCATTAGTCCAGATAAATCTGGGACTGCACTAGTGGGAAAACTTGGTGCTCCAATCATGCCTGGAACTGTAGGCACAAAGTTTTGGGCTGTTGGTTCAAAAGCAGGAGTAGTTGGGTTCAGACCTCCTATTTGAGGAAGGCTCCCATTAGTAATAGGTGAAGGAGCCTGTACAGGAGACTCTGGTCGAGGTATAAACCAGTCATTGCCATCACACTGTTCTCCACTGTCTGCACAAGGCACATCATTAGAATCTGTAGCAATATCAGGTTGTGGCTCCTCATCCGCAATAGCAACTTATGGTACTGGAAGCAAGTGATTCCTATGCCAGGCTTTGACCTGACCCTCAGGTCCTCGAATCCAGTAGACTGGAATTCTAGGCAGTTTTTTAAGTTCAAACAACTCATTTCTCCAGCGATCAGCTAACTTATGTTTGGCTGAGGGTCCCAAATTGCAAAGAAGCACTTTATCACCAGGTTGCAAGTCTTTGTTACTTTGGCATCAAAGCGTCTTTTATTGTCAGCATTTATTTTTGCAGCATTTTCCTCAGCCATTCGATAGGCCTCTTGTAAACTATGTTTGAGTCGTGCCACATACTGGTAGTGATTTCTATTTTCCACTCCATCAGTAGACACAGGCAACTGAATGTCAATAGGCAGATGGGCTTCTCTCCCAAACATGAGAAAATAAGAAGAGAAACCAGTTGACTCATGTCTGGTACAATTATAGGCATGTACCATAGCTCCAAGATATTGGCTCCAGGTTTGTTTAGCACCGTTAGGAAGGGTACCCAACATATTCAACAAGGTACGATTGAAACGTTTAGGAAGAGCATCACCCTCTGGATGATATGGTGTGGTTCGACTCTTGTCGATGTTAAGAAATGTTAACAGCTCTTTAATTAGGCGACTTTTAAAGTCCAGTCCCTGGTCAGAGTGAAGTCGATTTGACAGTCCATAATGAACCAAAAACTTCTCCCACAACACTTTGGCCACAGTTACTGCTCTTTGATCTTTGGTGGGATAGGCTGGAGCATATCGAGTGTAGTAATCAGTCACAATCAAAACATTTCCCACACCACTGCTGTCATTATCAATACACAAAAAGTCTATGCACACTAAATCCATTGGACCAGAACTTTTCAAGTGTTCCATAGGAGCAGCTCGAGTAGGCAGAGTTTTCTGTTGCAGACATCTCACATAATGGCGACAATAGTCCACAACAGCTTCCCTCATTCATGGCCAAAAGAAATGGCCTCGGATTAATCCATATGTTTTATCAATTCCTAGATGCCCACGTTGGTCATGCAAACTTCTCAAAACAGATTTTCTGTAGACTTGAGGGAACACTAGCTGTCTCCTTCCAGGATGATCATGGAACAAATGTACCCTATACAAAAGTCCATCGATTATTTTGAGTTCATCCCATTCCTTAAGATAGTAGGTACTCTGCTCAGGTAGGGTTTTTCTCAGGTAATTAGGATCTTTGCGGAAAACAGACTCTCTAACATGTCTGAGTACTGGATCCCTCTTTTGTAGAAGAATCATATCTTTCTTTTGCAGCTGGATGTTTTCTGGTACCCCTAGAGCAGTGGGGCACCAATACATGTTTGGGATACACTCTTCACCAGCTCCCAATGAGTCAACAACTCGTAAGTGCGAGAAAACAATATTGTCTCCTTGTACAGCAGCTGTAGCACAGTAGGCAGCCACAGCAGACCCAGGTACTTCCTCCCATTCACTTTCTTCTAAGTTCATTGGCAATCCAGGATGCTTGGAAAGAGCATCAGCCCCAATATTTTTGGGTCCTGGCTTGTACTTGAGAGTGAATTGGTAATTAGACAAGGCAGCAAGCCAACTATGACCAGTGGCATCCAGCTTGGCTGTAGTCAAAACATAAGTTTGGGGGTTATTGTCAGTTCTCACCTCATGCAGCTTTTCAACAATAGCCCACTTCAGGGAAAGAAATTTGAGTTTGTGAATAGGATAATTCTTTTCTGCTGAGCTTAGACTGTGACTGATATAAGCAACAGGCCTTAGTCCTCCTGGGTACTCCTGATGGAGGACTCCTCCTAACCCATCGTAACTGGCATCTACATGCAGAATGTATGGCTTTTGTGGGTTTACATAAGCCAACACTGGTGCTTCTGTAAGGCTTTTCTTAAGCTGTAGAAAAGCTACCTCACAAGCAGAAGTCCACCTCTCACTGAAAGGAGTTTTGCTGGTTGTGTCAATGCCAGGTGTTTCTTTCAGCAAGTCATTAAGAGGCCGAGCAGTCTTGGAATAGTCTCTAATGAAGCGGCGATAATAGCCACAAAAGCCCAAGAAGGACCTCAGTTCTGTCAGATTTGTGGGATGGGCCAGGTTATCATAGCCTCCATTTTAGCAGGATCAGTTGCTCCCCCTTCTGCAGATACAATGGGGCCCACAAAGTTTACTGAAGAACGGGCAAACTTACATTTGTCCAGAGAGAGTTTCAGACCTTCTCTCCTCAAACGATCAAGCACTTTAAACCATCTCTGATAATGCTCCTCCAGAGTGGAGCCAAAAACAATTGTCATCTAAATAGACATTACATTGAGTGGGGCAGAGGTCTCCCAGTGTCCGATCCATTAGATGCTGGAAGGTTGCAGGTGCACCACTAATTCCCTGAGGCATTCGAACAAACTGGAAAAACCCCAGGGGGGGCAAATAAAAACTGTCTTTTCTTGATCTTCCTCACTCATTGGTACTTGGTAATACCCGGATCTTAAGTCCATTACTGTGAACCATTTGCTGCCTTTCAGGGCATAAAGAGCTTCCTCAATGCGAGGTAGCATGTATTGATCTGGGACCATTCACCGATTCAGAGTCCTGTAATCAACACATATTCGCACTCCACCATTTTTCTTTCTGACCGCCACTATTGGGGATGCATACAGGCTTTTAGACAAAACATCATTGTTGAGATCTTTCATTTTGTGCAAGCACTCTCGAACATCATCCAGATCTTTAGGAGGTATGCGCCTGGATCTTTCTCTAAAGGGGGTGCTATCTGTTAGGCGATATATATACTGTTGAATACTTTTAGTTCACCCGACATCCATGTCATCAGTAGAGAAAACATCATTGTATTCCATTAGCTGCTCTTCTAGTGCTTGTTTGTGCTATGCAGGACTATCAGAATCATTAAGGTGAAAGTCTAATTTGGTTTCTTTCTCCTCGACCTTGGCAGGGTAAGAACTAATGGTTTCCACTGGGTAACAATAGGCTACCTCCTGCCAGGCTGGTATTATAACTGGGAACCAGCAAACACAAATGCTCCTGCGCTTGGGGATGGACTCGATGCAGGCTACAACCACATTAAGAATGTCCTGGAACATGCACACCTTGCTGCCCTCAAATAGACCGGGGAATCCAAATATACTGAATGAGAAAAGAAAAAACAGAGGGCGCACAGGCCTAGTGCATTACCATAAAAAATAAAGTAGGTGTTGTACTCACAAATGACAATATAGTCAAAGCACATCATAAAGAACAGCTGGGTCAACACCGTGCTGAGTAACAGTCCGCAATAGGGAGTGTAGACATCCAATACTGACGAGTTTCGAGGACTTTCCTCTTCCTCAGAGCCAACTTGTTATAGTAATGCACTAGGCCTCTGCGCTCTCTGTTTTTTCTTTCCTCATTTGGTATTATAACTGGGTATGTGGTAACATTCCAAACAGTAACAACATTATTATTATACAGTATTTATATAGCGCCAAAGGGTATGCTCAGCGCTGTACAGTAGCACGGGGGACAGAACATGAGACGAGACAGTAACAATACACTACACGAGGGGTTCGAGGGCCCTGCTCTTTCGAGCTTACAATCTAGGAGGGAGGGGAAGGTGGTACAGGAGGAGATGGCTGTGGGGGATGGAGTGGTGGGAGGAGTGGAGGAGGTTAGTTGTTAGGTGAGGTCGGGTGTTAGGTGAGGTTGGGGTAGGCTTCCCTGAAGAGGAGGGTTTTCAGGGTGCGCCTGAAGGTGAGGAGGGTAGATGACAGTCTGATGGATTGGGGTAGCGAGTTCCAGAGCATGGGGGAAGTCCTGGAGAAGTCCTGCAATCGGGCGTGGGAGGAGGAGACCAGGGAGCTAGAGAGTAGGAGGTCCTGTGAGGAGCGGAGGGTACGGGTAGGGTGGTATTTGGGTATCAGGTCAGTTATGTAGTTCGGGGCGGCATTGTGAATGGCTTTGTAGGTCAGAGTTAGCAGTTTGAATTTGATGCGTTGGGCAATCGGGAGCCAATGAAGGGATTGGCAGAGGGGGGAGGCAGATGTGGAGCGGTTGGTGAGGTGGATGAGTCTAGCCGCTGAGTGTAGGATCGACTGGAGTGGGGATAGCGTTCGTTTGGGTAGGCCAGTGAGAAGGGAATTGCAATAGTCCAGCCGTGAGATGATGAGGGAGTGTACGAGTTGTTTGGTGGTGTCTGGGGTGAGGAATGTCAATCTTGTTTTGGAAGTGAGTGGCAATCTGGTGGGCGGTGAATGAGGTGCTGGGTGGGGGTGGGGGGGAGGGGGTGAGAGCAGGGGAGTAGAGAAGAGCCGGCGAGGACAGGTGGAGAGGGTGTTGATAAGGGTTATGAAATAGGCTTGCTTGGCGGCGTGGAGGGAAGTTAGGTGAGGTAGGCGGCTTTATAGAGGGAGAACGCGGGAGGGGATCTGGTTTTGCGCCATAAGCGCTCCAGCGTGCGACTTGAGGCGTTTGAGGCATTTCGTGTGGTCGTTTTGCCAGGGTTGAAGCGGTCGGGGTCTAATGCTATGTGTGGTTAGGGGTGCCAGGGAGTCAAGGGCAGCTGACAGTGAGTTGTTGTATGCAGTAGTGGCCAGGTCAGGGCATGACAGAGGGAGGATGCTGTCATACAGACGATCATCTGCTGGGTGGAGATGGGTTGGGTTTAGATTGCGGAGGTTGCGGGTGATGGTTAGACGCTTCGGGGGGGGAGTTGAGGGAGGGGGAGATGGAGAATGTGAGGAGGTGGTGGTCAGAGAGGGGGAAGGGGGTGTTAGTGAAGTCATGGGGGGTGCAGAGGTGGGAGAAAACGAAGTCCAGGGTGTTTCCGTTGGAGTGGGTGGAGGACTGAGTGTGCTGTGTGAGCGCGAAGGAGGAGTTGCCGGGCTGTTGGCGTTGCTCAGGATATTGAAGTCGCTTAGGATGATGGTCGGTAGCTCGGAGGAGAGGAAGAAGGGAAGCCAGGCGGCAAAGTCGTCAAGGAAGGGGGATGCGGAACCAGCAGGCTGATAGATTACCGCAATCTGTAGGGGGGAGGGAGAGAAGAGCCGGATGCAGTGGGCCTCGAAGGAGGAGAAGGATAGGGAGGGGGGGTTAGGGAGGACCTGGAAGGTGCTCAGCGGTGGTAGGAGCATACCGATCCCTCCGCCTCTGCGTCCGCTCAGTCTGGGTGAATGGGTCCAGACGAGGCCTCCATAGGAGAGGGCAGCAGGGGAGGTGGAGTCAGTGGCTTGGATCCAGGTTTCGGTGACCGCTAGGAGGTTGAGGGAGTGGGAGACAAAGAGGTTCTTGGACATTTTAAACGATAGTCTTTCCTTTCTGGTACCAGCCATTCTTTGCAGCCTCTTTTGGATCAGTCTCTAGCAGCAAATAGCTACCATTTGCAAACGGTGAAATTTCCACATAAACCTGCAACACTCTCACTCCCCCAGCTGGAAGCTCTATGGGATGCCATGGATTCCCCACACATCCTCCAGGAAGATCAGGAGCAAACGTTTGGCAGATATTTTGAAGTTCTGGAGCAACAGGCAGTGAAGGTAGAGGAGTACCCTGTTGTGGCTGAAGAAACCTTATGAAAGCAGCCTCAGCAGCTTCAACATTGGAACCCACAATCATAGGAGCATACTCATTACCCCCGGGTGGAGGGCTCACTTAGGCAATGACTTTAAGTGGGGGATCCTCATCAGCTGTCACACCAGGAATGTGAAGCTCAACTTCTAGGCAACCAGCCTAAAAACAGGATTTTCTCCCACACCATAAACAGGCATAGTATCCATAGGTTTCAAAGGGAGGTGGCTTAAGTGTTGCTGATAGAAGGGCCTGTAGATAATAGTCAGCTGAGAGCCAGCGTCAAACAGAGCAGTAGTGGGTTATCATTAACAAACAAATTGAAAGTACATCTGCGGCCTACTCCAGCCAGTTTAGTGAACATTTGTTTTCTTGATTTTCCCTGTTTTCTTTTATACATTTGTCCAGCTTTACTTTGAATTTCAGAACTATCAGCAAGCTGTGGACACTGACGAACTGTGTGGCCTGCTTGGCCACAGCAGAAGCATTTAATGTGGAAGAGAGGCTTATCACTGGAGGTTTTATCAGCAGATAGAGTTCTAGGCTGTGGAAGTCTACCAACTTCTTTGTTTTTAGTAACAGTCTCATTTTTGTGCTCACCCGAAGAACTCTGATGAGCTTTACTTTTAGAAGGGGTACTTCAGTCATAGTTTCAGTAAAAGTAACGTTTCTCTCTCTCAAAACAACTCTTACGACCGGTGACATTGGGTAATGCCGCAGTAACCCCTTTATGAATTGAGCAGTCCTTAATTTATCAACATCTGTAGGAGAGATGACCTTTTCAGTGAGCAATCTTCCTAGAAGCACTTCTAGCCTCCTCACAAACACAGAAACATCCTCTCCCTCTTTATGCTTTGTCTGTTTAAAATCAGCAAGCATCTGATCTGGGTCATGGTGCAGTCCATAAGCATCTGTCAGAATATCAATATATTCTTGGGCACTGGTACTCACATGTGTGTCCTTGTAAGCTCTAACAATAATGGATGCTGGTGATCTTAAGCTTTCCATGATACTGTTTTTTCTTTTCCTCTGAGCCGGTCCATTCCTTATCCGGTCCATTATCACTTGTTGTGCAAAATCTTTCCACACTTCAAAGCTTTCTTCACTAGCAGGGACAGGTAGAACTCCTGATAAAGCCTTTAATTTGTGGTAAGAATTAGCATGTAAATTCGGAGCAATGACTTCAGTGACTTTTAGCAGCAAATGCTCAATATTTGTTTCCTGCATAGTGGCTGTAGAAGGCAACATTACAGTCTCTCTCCTGATGAAGCAGTTGTATTCAATGGTTCACACTTTACAGGCAGGGCTGGTAACTTTTGCCTTACTGGAGATGAAATCACTGGAAATACTACAGCACAACCAATTGCTTCAGCCCCCTTTGGATTTATGCAAAAGGGCCATTTAACTGGATTTAAATCCACCTCACCGAGACAGAGATAATGGGTATAAAGTTCAAAACTCTCATCTTCTTCTCTTTTATCCACAAGAGTGGCATACTGCAATGTTTCATTTGCTTATAGTGCCTACTGCAGTCTGTGGGAACTCACAGTGAGAGGCACATATGAAATAGCAAATGTTTTTTAGGTGGCAGGCCCTCTTCTAAAGCCCACTGCCTCACAGCTTTTGTTGATAACAGTGACATGGTTGTTCCTTAATGTCCTGATCCAAAATAACATCTCAGCAGTGCCTCCAAATGTAGCGCTATTTGTATACTCTTTGCGGCTACTGGGGTGTGATGGCATCACCTGTATAGTATTTAGGAGCAGAGTCCTTATAATCTGTGTGATCAGGACAAGATCTCTAACAAGCGCTAGTGCCTCCACTCAGTTGGGGCTTGTGGATAACAAGTGAAATCCCAACTGAGAAATTCATCTTCCACATAGACAGTAATCCACACAGCATTGTATATGAAAGTCCATGTATTGAAGAAATAACATTCAGTGAACCATCCAACATAAAGCATCTTCCAAACAGGAACATTAAAGCATTAACAGTCTTTTTTGCATGTCTCAGTGAGGGGAGGCTGCAATACTTAGTCTGAGCTCTCTCTCTCAGGAAAACCCTCACTTCCACCTTTTTTCACAAGTGCTCACTCTGATGACCTCATCCTCAGTGCCCAGAGAGCATAGCAGCCATATTGGAAAAGGGCAAAACAAACACTGCATACCAGAAGTGTACACTGGAAAATGGGCAAAGAAATTATCACATCACTACATAACCTATTTCACACTGAGTGTGCCTCTCAAAGTCATCCTCATTTTGTTGCAGCCCTCAGAAATCTGATGATTTGTGAGTGTGGTATAGTAGCAAAGCTTGCGGGGTGGAAACCTAACATCATGCTATTCCCCTCCAACCTATATACAGTCTCTCTTTGTATTCTCTTCTATCTCTCCCTCTGCCTCTCTCTCTCTGTAGCCTTTGATGTCTCTCTCTGTGGTGTCTTTCTCTCCCTCTCCCTGATCTGTCTCCCTCTCTCTTTCGTGTGCATACCTCTCTCTGATGTCTCTTTCTCCGTTTCTCTGATATCTTTTCTCTAATGTGTGTATTTGTGTGTCTCTCTCACTGATGTCTCCCTCTTTCTAATGTACCTCTTTCCGATGTGGGTCTCTCTCTCTCTCTCTCTCTCTCTCTCTCTCTCTCTCTCGTCTTTCATGCTCTCTGGTGTATGTGTGTGAGCTTTGTACCTGGAGAGGTGAAAGTAAACTCAGCTTGAATCGCTGTCACAGCTCACAGCAAGGTACAGAATAGCAGGAGACACACCCCCTCATGCAGGATCATTCATATGTCTCATTACACAGGTTGTCAATCAAAAAAGAAGGGGCATGGCTAAGCCGAAGGAGCAACAAGGTGGGTATCCCATGAAAATCGTCATCATGGGATACCCACCTTGTCGCTACACCGGAGTGAGGAGGTGAACCTTCACTCTCTCAATCAACACTATTTTTAATCCTTATGCGGATAACTAGAGATGAGCGAATTATTCAAAAATTCAATTCGGCTGATTCGCCGAATTTGTGGAATAAATTTGATTCGATGCGAATTTATTCGCTGCGAATTTAACTTATAAAAAGGGTTTCTAGGCTTCAGAGAGCCTTTATATTAGTGCAGAACACTGTACCTTTAATTTAAATGCCCTTGGAGTCTGCTGGGGAAGAGAAATAATACTGTCAGTCAGTATGACATGCAGATGAGTGCCGTCGATCTTAGAATCACCGCACACTTCACTCATTTGGGCAGTCACGGGGCCAAAACCAGAGTGTGGAGCCACAGTGTGGCGGTGGAGGCAGCAGCAATGGGAGGCCATACAGCACCCTATGACAAAATGGAACCCACCAGCAGTGTGAGGAGACCTGAAAGTGGCACATGGCAGAGTGTGGCGATGGAGACAGCAGCAATGGGAGGCCATACAGGGACCCATGACACACTCCGGACCTGGCAGCAGCATGAGGAGGCGGTACAGGGGCCCATGGCAAGAAGAAGAAGAAGAAGAGGATGAGGATGAAGAAAAAGAAGAAGAAGAAGTAGGATGAGGATGAAGAAGAAGAAGAAGAAGTAGGATGAGGATGAAGAAGAAGAAGAAGAAGAAGAAGAAGAAGAAGAAGAAGTAGGATGAGGATGAAGAAGAAGAAGAATAAGAAGTAGGATGAGGATGAAGAAGAAGAAGAAGAAGAAGAAGTAGGATGAGGATGAAGAAGAAGAAGAAGAAGAAGAAGTAGGATGAGGATGAAGAAGAAGAAGAAGAAGTAGGATGAGGATGAAGAAGAAGAAGAAGAAGAAGAAGAAGTAGGATGAGGATGAAGAAGAAGAAGTAGGATGAGGATGAAGAAGAAGAAGAAGTAGGATGAGGATGAAGAAGAAGAAGTAGGATGAGGATGAAGAAGAAGAAGTAGGATGAGGATGAAGAAGAAGAAGAAGCAGAAGTAGGATGAGGATGAAGAAGAAGAAGAAGTAGGATGAGGATGAAGAAGAAGAAAAAGAAGTAGGATGAGGATGAAGAAGAAGAAGAAGAAGAAGTAGGATGAGGATGAAGAAGAAGAAGAAGAAGAAGTAGGATGAGTATGAAGAAGAAGAAGATGTAGGATGAGGATGAAGAAGAAGAAGAAGAAGTAGAAGAAGAGGTAGGATGAGGATGAAGAAGAAGAAAAAGAAGAAGTAGGATGAGGATGAAGAAGAAGAAGTAGGATGAGGATGAAGAAGAAGTAGGATGAGGATGAAGAAGAAGAAGAAGAAGAAGTAGGATGAGGATGAAGAAGAAGAAGAAGTAGGATGAGGATGAAGAAGAAGAAGAAGAAGAAGAAGGATGAGGATGAAGAAGAGGAAGAAGAAGAAGTAGGATGAGGATGATGAAGAAGAAGAAGTAGGATGAGGATGAAGAAGAAGAAGAAGAAGTAGGATGAGGATGAAGAAGAAGAGAAGAAGAAGAAGAAGAAGAAGGATGAGGATGAAGAAGAAGAAGAAGAAGAAGAAGAAGTAGGATGAGGATGAAGAAGAAGAAGAAGAAGTAGGATGAGGATGAAGAAGAAGAAGAAGTAGGATGAGGATGAAGAAGAATTCCAGTGCAGCAAAAAGTGTATCTGCAGAGAGCTCCGCTATTTCTGACAGTTCTCTGACAGTTCCTTCACATTTACAGCGGTTGAAACATTGTATCTATTTGTTTCCAAATAAAAACATCTGTATCCTAAATGGAAACAAATAGATACAATGTTTCAACCGCTGTAAATGTGAAGGAACTGTCAGAGAACTGTCAGAAATAGCGAAGCTCTCTGCAGGGACACTTTTTGCCGGCTGTAGAAGGGATGAAAATCGGCCGATCGGGGAAAATTTGATTCGTGCATCCGAAGTTTGCTAATATTCGGATTCGGCGCGAATCGAATTTTTCCTAATATTCGAAACGAATTCCACTTCGCCAGGTTCGATTCGCTCATCTCTACGGATAACATTAGTAAATAGATAGCAAGGACCCCAGGTGATCCATCTGGACCAGAGAGAAGCCTATGACCAGACCCTATTGCAGTATACCCGTTAAAGGGGCCCTCTGACTGACATCTCTAACGTCCTGATCCATAGAGGAGGGGATCTCGTACCAGGCTGTACCTTAAAGGGGACCTCCGTTTCTGGCTTATTTGATCAATGCACATTAAGATTGCCCTTCCAGTGAGTGGGCAATCTTTCCATTTGTCACATGTCACCGGAGTACTACTGGTTCACACCGGGATATAGAAGTTTTTCATCCATTAATAACCATTGGGGACTGTCACTGTCACCTGATATACATACTACCACCTTTGGCACTTTAATTTAGCTATATATTTAATTGCACTTTTCCTGGACGATCGTATCACTTATACCAGAGTTTGTTTGTACTTATGGAAATACCTCATGTCATGTTGTTCTTATAGCTTTTATTGCTATTATTTGGATTTTTACTGTTTTAGCGCTGCACTTTTTTATTTACATTGTACATTGAGAAGGTTTGTGGTTCCTTTTTGGTGTACTATCTGCTACTGTAAGCGCTCGCTAAATTCTTATTGCTCAGATTTAGTGTTTTGTTTAGATTTGACTTTCCAGGTTTACAAGCAGCAAATCTCAATCCCTAGTGCTGACCTCAGTTCTAATTTTTGCTCTCCGCGTCAAAACATTATGCTCTCTAGTAAACTGAATACTGTATTTTATTCTGTTTGGATTTTAGGGATTCCATACTCACAATTAGGGGCTTTGGTAAAGATAGGGCCCTTACAAACTTGTGCCTCAGGAATTTTACTATTTTCCCAGTTGCTGTTAACCACGTGATTGTTGCTCATTATTCCATTTAACTGTGATTTGCCTGAACCCAGATTTAATCAATTCATTACTGTAATTATTTCATATTTACCTTTGCAAGCTTGAAAGGACAAGCTAAATTGGATCATGCTTTGCTGGGGTTTTTTGCCTTCCTTTGGATCAACTGTGGGTATAGGATTATAACTTTTTTTTTTTTTTTTTTTTAATGGCTGAACTGGGTAGACTTTTGTCTTTTTGCAGCCAGACTAACTATGATCCAAATGAGCAGCAGCTTATTACAGTAACATAAACCATTTGTTATTCAAAAAATACACCTAAATAACTAGAGAGATCAGATTACACACACTATAGATTGGCACACATAGGACAGAAAATGACCCCATTACTCTCTCCTAGCAGAGCTAAACCACACTTGCTTGGCTTAGAGAATGAGCGCAAATATCCTGCTGAATGTTCATAGGAATTAATGGAATTGCAGGGTGCATATTCGTCTAAGAGGATGGCAGGTAATGATCTCATATGAGTGCAACTTTTCACTATATAGTGTATATAGCACTGAAGATCTTACTTAAAAAATACATTTGATAAAAAAATATATATTTTTGCATTTACATACAATTTATAACATCAGCATTGTAATAACAATATGAGCATACTTGAAAATCTCCTTTCATGTGTTAAGTGCTGTCTGTGTTTTGGCTATCTCTTTCCACAACCTTCTGGATTCCCTGCATACTTTGCAGCTTCAACCCTGTTTTCCCTCTGTCTAAGGACTATATATCCCATGGTACCCTGCTATGATTGGAGTGATTCCTGTACTGACTCCGCCTTCTGAAACCCCTCCTCTCAGCACCTCTGTAGTTCAGAATACAGGCTCTGTAAAATGTGTGACAAAGCAGTGCCTACTCACAGGGCATAGTGAATATGTGTCACAGAATTCAAGAAAGTAAATGTTGTAGGGATATTTACAAAGTAAGTTTACATACATCAAAATCATTCCGATTAATAGGAGTAGGCTAGAATAATTAAAAACCTTACATGGAAATTAACACATGGGTTTATTTTTTGACCATAGATACACTTTAAAAGGAACTAAACCCTTCTATTCTTTACTGTTGAGGAAGCTGCCGTCTTAGCCTCTGTTTGATCTGTAGTTGCCATGGTGCTGCACATGTGATCAGTTATGACACCAGCCATTTGGTGGCTTTACAGTTCACTTGAGAACACAAGCAACTGTGGCAGGTATGATTTATGACATGCCTTGAATGCAACTGCTTTGGGAAACCGTTAAATCAAGGAGTTTAGTTTCATTTTAACTTTAAACAAATAATCTGTAAAAAAAATCCACTCTAAGGAGAAATAAAAGATAGGAAGTACATGTTGTTTTAATCTTCAAGAGTTGTATCTGTTATTTTTTTGGCTCTTATCAGAGAAATGTTTCTCCAAGCAATTTAATTAATAACTGTCAGTTAGTGATGATTTTGCTGTGCAGATACATTAAAGGTTTAATCTATCAATCTTTAGAAGCTTTTTTTTCCCTCTGACATTCAGTTATTTGCTCTTCCTTTATTTCAAAGACTTTAATCTTATCTGACACACTAGTCTGGAGAGTTTCAGCTGTGTCAAGATGATCCATAAAAAAATAAACTTTACAACAATACATCATTTGCTGTGAACAATTGTTAAAATAAGGAAAATAGACAAAAAGTTGCATTGGCCTCTAAAAAATGAATGTTGACAGCAGTGACATACCAGCAAGGAGGTCACTTTGTTTTTACAGTGGTGCCAGAAAGGCAAAAAAAAGAAGTTAAAGCATACCCAACCCCAGAGAAAAATGTTCTCCTATGTAATGGACAACAACAACAGACACATTTCAAATCAAGCTCGAGTGGCTACCATGGCTTACATACAGTGGACATGTGAACATAGCAACCCAGGTAAAGGAAATGTGTAATTTCCGTGATTACAAAGTCAAAATAAAGTTAAATGAAGATCAAAAAAAGAAAAACTATTACAGCCACCACATCTAAGGACTGGTAAGCTGCAATATAATACAATAATGATTTGAGGTTTTGTTATATGCTGTATGTACAGTATAGAGCCAGATTGTGATTTTTTTTGTAGACAAAAAATACAACTGTTGTTCTTTTAGGAGTAAGCAACATAGTTCTTTTTTCTTTTGGGAATATCTCTTAAACAAATGCCATTGGAATAATGTTTACACATGACTAGATTCTATGTCTTCTTATACAATGGGGTAATAGATAACCATTGTTGTATATCTGGGCAATATACACATTTTTATCCAAAACCATTGTTTTAGAGGAGCCTTTATCAAACAATGGACCCAAAATATCAATAACAGTTAACACTAGCATAACCACTTGATGCCGACATCACACAATTATGCGGCCTCACAGAACTGGGCTTTTTTCCATGGGGCCACATATTTGCGCACCTGTCTTTGCACTTGGAGCACGCTGCACAGCACGCTCCCAGCACGAATTTCGGGGTGTCACTGAGAGCCCCGGGTCGCGTTCTAACAATCTGGACCCGGGATTCCCTATTCTGCATCACATGATTGCTTTGATAGCCTCTGGTTGGCTATCACAGGAATCAATCACTGTGAAGCCCGCCCCCCTTGTTTTTTTTTTCTCTGAATGGAGAGAGAGATACATTGTATTTTGGGTTGTTCTTTGGTGGTAGGTTATGGTAGTAATAAGAAATACACAGCTAAATTAAAATAAAAATGATTTTTTTTTTACTATATTGGGCCAGATTTCCTTTGATTAAAAAAAAAAGGGGGGAGGATATCCATTACCATTTACCAACAAATGAAATTCCGTTTTTTTTCAGGAAAAAAACAAGGTATAAATTTACCTGGATGTACAAAATAGTTGTGATGATATGTATGGTCTTGCTGACACATGTCAAAGTTGTAAAATTTTACTTATGCTTTAAGATTTGTTTTACCCTTAGGCATGAAGGGGTTAATCTTTTAACATACTTGACTCATTACATGTATACTACAATATCATCAGTCGTTTTCTCTCATAAAAAACTGATGTAGAAAGGAAGCAGTAGAGAGAGATACACGCATGTGGGAATATCTACCCAAACATTATAAATAAAAAGGCAGCAGCACAAGTTGAAAGTGGTACTCTACAAGACCAAGAGAGGACTCTGTCTGAGCGGATAACGCTAGAAGCCACACTACAAGAGCTAAATAGTAAGGATTCAGTTACCTGCATTTGCTTGTGATGCCTGGAATCCAGTTAACTACAAAAATCATTGACCAGCTATAATGCATATGTGGGTCTATGTACTGTATCCCTATAGTGTACAGACTATTGTCAATGCTCATGTGCTAGGAAGTTTATATACCATGTGCAGTTCTGTAAATAGACAGACAGATGACAACTTTCTGCATCAACATTGATAAGGCAGATTAGATAACATATTCCAGTTACTTTTTTTTTTTTTTTTGGTGGGCAGTACCGACAATGTATGCATGTTTTCTTTACCTTCTCCCCTTGATAGTCCAGTAAAGCTGACCTTAAAGAAGTTGCAAAGGCATTTTTAAATTAAAATAATAAACATGTTTTACTTACCTGCTCTGTGCAATTGTATTGCACAGAGAAGCCCCTTATGTCCTCTTCTGGGTCCCCTGCCAGCGCTGCCTGCTCCTCCTCTTTTGTGTGTTCCCCTATTGCAAGCCATGTGCTATGGGACCACACGCGCGGCAGCCCTCCCAAGCCATGCTGTGGCATGGCCCCATCCTCAGCTCCCTTCTTACCTGATTTTACTAACAGCAGGAGGAGCCAATGGGTTCCACTGCTCTCAAAGATGCATGTGAGAGCAAGGAGTGAAGAAAGAAGAGATGCAGCCAGGCATAGTGCCAGATCAATACTGGACTCAGGAAAATGTTAGGGGGGGCATAGCAAGTGGTAAAACATTTTTTATCCTAATGTAAAAAATTATTAAGGTAAACACATTTTTAACTTTAATATTTTTTTATGTTTCCTGCGTGAACAGATCTATACACCCAAAAATTTTCTTAAGGACCAATGTCTGTCCACAACAGCTGACTGATAAATAGCTTTTAAATTGTCAACACTGTAAATACTTTTTTATATTAATTATGGTGTTTTCCCTTTGATTTTTATAGTTTGAAATATAAAGTGCAAGATTAGCGTGCACCAAACACCTCACAAAACATCACTCACATTTACACAAAATTCAGAGAAAGAGGGATTTTAAAGGTGCCACCATGCTAAATCACACTGATGATAATGGGTGTGTATTTTTATTCAGACAATATTCATTAAAATCCATATAAAAGCAAGAATCAATCATATCCATGTAGGTATTTGATACAGTAGTTGGTTCCATACAAATCTCTTCAAATGAACAGCTTCAAGTAGTGGCTTCAACTTGTTTCGCCCAAACTGGCTTCATCAGGAAGAAAGTTGTTACCAGAAGCAAACTGTATCAAGATAATATATTATTAATGCGATATATACAGTACATACATCACTTGTAAAAAAGAGAAATGTACTTTGATCAATATGCATTCTCACCACCACGAGATCACCGCACTAAATCTGGGTCATACATGACTTGTCCCCACCCCCATCTCCAAGAGGAAACCCCATACGGCTGACTCCTGTATAAAAATTACACATCAAAGTGGACCAGGGATGGAGTTGGTAGCCCACGGAAAGATAAAACGAAACAGACTAATAGACATCTAAAAGAGTAAATAAACACAAATTATAAATCACTAAATACAGTATGTTCTCTAATATTAATTATCTGTTTATAATCTTTATGTATACACACTAAGGTGTTTCTTGATACATTAGCACAAGGAGGATGCCTTCACTTTATTATTTTATTATTATTATTATTATTATTATACAGAATTTATATAGCGTCGACACTTTTCTCAGCGCTTTACATTATGGTGGGAGACTGTACACGAGACAGTACAGTAACAATACGATTCAATACATGAGGGGTTCGAGGGTCCTGCTCCTTGGAGCTTACAATCTAGGAGGGAGGGGATAGTGGTACATGGGGGAAATAGCTGTGGGGGATGGAGTGGTAGGAAGAGTTGAGGAGTTCAGTAATTAGCTGAGGGTGGGGTAGGCTTCCCTGATGAGAGAGGTTTTTAGAGTGCGCCTAAAGGTGAGCAGAGTAGATGATAGTCTGATGGATTGGGGTAGGGAATTCCAGAGGATGGGGGAAGCCCTGGAGAAGTCCTGGAGACAAGCATGGGAGGAGGAGACCAGGGAGCTAGAGAGTAGGAGGTCTTGTGAGGAGCGGAGAGTACATTTTGGGTGGTATTTGGAGACAAGATCGGGGATGTAGTTTGGGGCAGTATTATGAACAGCTTTATACGTCAGTGTTAGTGTTTTGAATTTTATCCGTTGGGCAATCAGAAGCCAGTGGAGGGATTGGCAGAGGGGGGTGGCAGATACGGAGCGGTTAGTAAGGTGGATGAGTCTGGCCGCAGCATTCAAGATAGACTGAAGATAGCCTGCGGTGAGGTAGGCCAGTGAGGAGGGAGTTACAGTTTACTTTACACTTTAGCCTTGGATATTCTATTAAATATCAAGTCGATTATAAAAATACACCAGAAAAAGGCATTGACATGATCATAAGTAATATACCATTAAATGTATTTATAAATTAACTAAAAAAAGAGGTTTTTTTCCTGGCTAGGCTATTTCCAGAGGATAGTTATAATGGAGACAAGACTGAATATTTCCAGATAGTGAACCAAATGGAGACAAGACTGACTATGTTCAGATAGTGATCAAAAGAGACCAGGGGTATGCTAACGTATCCTTCCACATACTAATTCTGTGTGACATTTCTGAGAAAATACTAAAGCCCAAATAACACTCCACCCCCCCCCCCCCACCAAAAAAAATATATTTCAAAAAGTATGATTCTGATAAAATAAGCGATTAGACTGTCGATATACACTTACAGAAGTCTGTGTATTAGGCTAGCCTAGGCTTTCCCATCCTGTTGGCATGTGACGTGATGGTGGGGCGCTGATGCCAGGTGTCACCACCACACATGCTCATATCCCATCCCCAACCCTCAATGCACTGCACAACTGCCTACTCACTCTCCTTCCAACAAAGCAAAACTCCACCAAGGAGGCCGCCAGGCTAGAACGGAAGAAGGGAGGGAGTGGTCCCTGGTACATTGCCATTCAATGGGAGGGAGGGGGTGCATGACACCTATATGGAAAGATCCCTGATGGAAATAGAAATCATCACAGCCTCGAATATCACAGGCATATGCCTACAGAGAACCCAGAGTGTGATGAGTAAGGAGCATTCCACCAACTAGAAAAAGAGCGGAGAGGAGTAACAAAGGCAACAAAGATGGGTAGCAGCAGAGTAAGTGAGGGGGGAGAGGAGGATTCACACAAAGGAGAGCAGAGGATGATATTTGCCACCACCCGTGCTCTCTGCCATCACCTCATGCACCTTGTATGTCCATACGGTCACCAGATTCCCCCTCCTGGGCCACATCAAGGAGTAAATTCAGGGGAACACCCAAAAAAAGACTAATATACACTGAAAAAGGACCTCTTGTTAATGCCTTAAAAAGAAAAACCCAGAGGTTGAAAGCATGTTGATAAACATATCTAATAATTATTTACCTTTTAAGTGTAACCAATTAAATGGCAATTTGTAAATCCTCAAAAACACCATAATTCAAAAAATAACCTCAAAATTACAAATATATAACAACAAATTAACTAACTGACAAATACCTGAATATGTGGGTGGTCAGGATATCTATGCGATTTATAGAAATGGCTTAAAACTGATCGGTTTATTTAGTCCTGGGTATAATGTGGAATGCAGGGTATATATCCATTTAGCATCACACTGTAGTAGCATTGTGTCAATGTCTTCCCCTTGCTCATGTTTCAGTACAGAACAAAAAAATTTTTTTGTTAAGTTACTAATTTTGTTTTGTTGCATTCTTAATGAAATTCAGTTCGTTTATTAGTTTTTGACAAGATTTGAAATTTTTTGCGATGGATTTGAAGTAATTGATCCATTTAATCCATTCAAATTCATTGTGAAGAAAAGCTGATTGTTAAGAAGTGGGGCAGCCTCCTGACCAAGGTGTCCTTAACAACCATAACTCATCTGCTGTCAGCAAGATTCAGGTGACAGGTGACCCCACCCTTTTGTTTATTTACTAATGGCACTGGGTACCAGAGCTGTTAGTTGGGTGGTGCCTAGCAACTTTACATGAAATAAGGGCGGTCATTGGTGACCACGCCCATTTTTTTTTATTTACCGTTTCTGGAACAGGAGATGTCAGATGCCAGGAAAACTGTTTATTAAAACCCAGACACATACTTTATACCCCCTGGAGGACATTCACCTCTTGGGGATATTAGCATAGATAAGATAAGACATAGAACCAGTAAAAACACAACAATGCAAGCTTTAAACATTAATCTAATTAACAGCTAGGCACCTAGACAAGTTTTTATAGTGGCTAGAAGTCACAGGAATTCCACATCCTACTTCCCTTGTCTATGTGCTGGAAAACATGCCCAGAAACAGTTCCACAGCACTGGATACATAAAGTACATTATGCCACTCGTTTCTAAATGTCCCACCCCAGATGCAGCTCGGATCTAGGTTGCCAAGTAGCACGTCTTTAGTGGAAATAGTATAAAAAGTTAATAATATAAAGCTGGTAGTAGCTGGGGCAAAATGGGTAAATGCTGCTTTATGCAGCTCTCGAGGACCAGCCAGTGTAAGGTAAGAAATATGCCCAAGAAGAGTTCCACATCCCTGGCTGGTGAAGGTGCATCTGCATGATGTGTCTTACACAATGTTCCCGTAGATGCCCCACTGTTCTGGGGACTTCCTGGCTGCAATCCTGGTAGATACACCCAGCCAGTCAAAGGGTTTCGGGACCCAGCTCTCTTCCATGTTCTGACCTGGAAATGTCGCAACTGGTTTGTTTATATTCTGCTGTCCACTAGAATCTGAATGAAACCATTTTTGTTACTATTTCATTTGGATTAATTGAAATTCGTTACTGTTGTATTCGTAAATTCGGATACATCTGATTTATCAGATGAGTCTGTTGTATCTTAGTCATGAATTCATCCCAAGCAGTCCCACAATATTCAGCCATTTTTAATTTATAAACACCTCAGAAAAACACACAGTACAAACATAAAAAAATGATTTCCAAACAAAAATGAAAATTACAAAGAAAAATAATTGGTGTGTCCCACTATCCTATAAGCTGAAAGTGCCTGCAAAGGCTCAATGTTTTTTTATTCTATGCATGAAGGTAAAAAAACCTTTTATGTTCAGCAGCCCCCCAATACTTCCCGGAGCCCCCTCTTGACCAAGTGATGTGCACAAGAGCATTGGCTCTCCCAGAACTCTTCTTCTTCATTGGCTTCCGCTACTGTCAATCAAAGTCAGTTAGCCAGTGAGAGATCAGGGGCAGGGCCTAGGCTCGCTAGTGTGTGAATGGACACACAGAGCAGTGGCTCAGGAGAGTGCCTGCTCAGGTGCCCCCTTATCAAGCTGCTCTAGGGGTATTTTTTTTCTTTTTTTTTTAAGTCCGCAAACGTGCAACTATAACGTAAAAACCCGTAAGTGTTCACAAAAAATGTGCAAGTGCAAAACACCACACGAAAAAGTGCACTTAGGGGTGTGCTGTGTCCTACCCCTAAAGGGGCTTGGACCGCTTACCCTGATCCCCCGGGGCACGAAGCTCCTGACGGGGACAAGGTTCCCACTTGGTCCTCCTGGCCAAAAGGCCTGGTGGACCACCGTTCCCTATGCCCAGCCGAAGCCGGACATTCAGTACTAGGCAAGGGGACTCTCCCGAAGAAGAGTCCTCTAGGGATCAGGGGAGGAAGGAACCGTATGGCCACACATCCTCCCCCTAAACTTCAGGGTAGGCCCGAGGACCCACACCCTCCATCCGTGAAAAACACACACATAAGGCAAAGAAAAAGTGACAAACGTGGGTAAGTGCGTAATAAATAAGAGAAAGAAAAAATAAAAAAGTGGTACCGTGCCGAATCGTGCACAGACCAGGCCCTGGGGCCCGTAGCAAAAATTGCCCTGAACTTAGCCAAAAGGCCTGGTCCTTAGGGCGCTGTGCAATCGCTTCTCGGCCTTTTGGCTAAGATCAAGTGTAGTATCTGTTCTTATCAGTGTCCAGTGGGGGTGCTCCCGACCATTCTAGCTTTGCGGGGATGGTTGTTGTATAGTACCCTCACTGGAATGATGGGGGTCCGGAAGGCTAGTACCGGAGGGACAGAAACCCGGGGAGCGCCACGAGTTAAGCTGGGGCCCCGGGAGTAATTCCTCTGGGAAGACTGGAAAGACCCAGTACCTCCTGATTTGGACGGATCTACCTTGGTCTGGCCAGGGGCTGGGGACGCAAAAAGTCCGCAAACTCAGTGCCCCCTGGGGAAGACGCTCTCAGGGGTGTCACTAGTAACACTTGGGTGTGGGACCCCACGGTGTGAAGATGACACATGGCCACTGTTTTTCACCTCTTTTTGCTCTAGGAGTATTCGGCAGGAGGGAAGGGCCAGGACCACTGACAGGGTACCCAAAAAGAGGATGATCGAGGTTGCTCTGTGCAAAACCACTGCACAGAGCAGGTAAGTGTGACACTAGTTTTAAAAAAAATCAACTCTGCCTTCTAATATCACTTTAAAGGTGTTTGATCAACACAAATCAAAGTATATACATAAGAGAGAGATTATTGGGAAAACCAAAGGCACCACATCCCATATTAGGCAAATAGACAAAATTCAAAGAAAGTGGGATTCCAAAGGCGCCAACACATTCAACCGCATTGCTGTATAAAATCTATATTAATATAATAATTTTATTTAGACAATATTAATTAAATCCATATTAAACTTGAAAGAGGCCCTGCAGGTATGGCTACAGGAAAGAGTATATAATAGAAATATCTTTAAAAAATGCATATAGTTGAGTTAAGATGCAAGATAGATCATCTTTAAATTTCCATACCAAGACTAAGATACCTTCTCAAACTACATGGTTGTTACTAGGTATTCTAGACAATATAAACAAATATTTTTTTTTTGTAGTGACTGATGATGTTCTCTTTAAACCCATCAAACCATACCCCGAGATTACCTATAGAAGATCCCATGATCCCTTACCCCCTTTTCTTCACAACATTGTTTTAAGGCTGTCACACATATGGAGGATAGCCTTATGGAGTTTTCAGCCTCTATCTCTAAGTGCTCAAACTCAGCTTCCAGTCTTGGAGACCCCCAATCACTCATGCCAAATCATCATTCTCCACTGGCTCACCAGAGGATATGCAGACACTTGAACTTGGCTCCTTCGTAGTGGGGGTGACGGGGCAAACCTCGGCAGCTGGCCTCTCCTTGGGAACAACTTGAGCTGAGCCAACCACACTTGCCTCTGGTTTCAACTCTTCCTTCTCCAGGCTCCAGACTGCAGCTATCATATGGCCTCTCTTGCAAGAGTAGTGGCAGATACCTAACCGATTGTATTGAGGATCGCACACCACACACCTTCTTACAGCCAACCGGGATTCCTCCTTACTCTCCATGCATAGAACTGAGCTCAGATCCACTGAAAAGATGACTGGTGGCAGGTCGCTGGGTATCAGTCTCATCAGTGGCTCATCACAGTGCCCACAGTCCAGCCAGGCTCTGATCGCTGCAGTGGGTCAGGACATAGCAAGCATAGTCTCTCTACTCCATCGACTATGCCAAAGGTCAATCCTCCCCAGTGTCCCAAACACATACGGGTATCCACCATCTGATGGTCTTGTACCGATCCTGGTACCATAACAAAGTTGAATCCGCCATGTTGCTCCTCTCTCTGACCTTCTCACCGCACTGGGTAAACTGGGCAGACTTTAAGGCTCAGCCAAGCCCTTCACTCAAACTTGTTGGTGCCAGAAGCTCAAAAAGTACTGTTTCCTAGCAGGAGCACAAGAAGAGTCCACTAGTTATTGCAGAACTTGTCTCAGCATGATACTCTGCCCCAACCATAGTTGGACACCTGGGCATTTATAATCCACATTGAGACACTTACCCATTTTGGTTGCTAAGGGCAGTGATATACAAAACAATAGCACAGTCCCTTGTACTCTCCACTTGTGGAGCAGCAGGATATGCATGCGGCAACCTGCCATGATTGCTACGGGTAAAGACATGCAAGAAAGTGACGCCGGTCCCACTGACATAGACAATTTGATTGTTGGCACAGTCTTTAATTCCAGCTACCTTTTGGGCAATGAGAAGACACTCGTACAGGCCCAACATGGTTGCTATGGATGACAGCACATTAAACAGAATTTGCATAACACAGTCAAAGTCCCAGCAGTACAGCACAATTACACTTCCTTGCTTTGTTCCTGTGATTTTTTGAATGCATATAACCCTTTTCTGGCTCAATGATTACTAGGGGCAACAGCCATTCAGGTTGCTATAGGGATATCCCGGATGAGCCCCAAATGTAGCACTACCCTCGTGAGAGCCGCTGAGTAGTGGGTGTCCCTAAGCCCTCTCACACAGACTTGCATCCAAAGACAATGACCAGTCCATGGGCTTGGTTTTGTTGTTTTAAAAGGGGAAATCAACTTGGATAGAAAAATAGGGATTATGGGATGCCCAGTCTGGCTTGAATCAATAAAACGTCCTTGTACAAAAGTAGATCCTGCACTGTTCTTTTCCTGAAAGCCATCAGTTGCTGTGGATCTGTAGCAGCTGCCCTTTATGGGTGAGGAACTAGCAGCCCCTCAAAAGCAGCTTTATTTCTTGTAACTACATGCAGAGATGTCATCTCTCCCCCTGTAGAGCTGCTCCCAGCTCCACAGCCTACAAACACCATCAGCCCTCCTGGCTTCTTTGAAGATCTCCTCCTGGGACAAGGCTAAAGGATTGAGCCCAGTACTCCCAGTCCTCCTTGCTCCCTGCTGCTCCAGGTCTTGATCCCATTCATGCCTCCCTGCTGAATGTATCCTCCTGAGCTAGTCCGAGCCCAGCTGGGAGGCCACGCCCCTAGACCTTGGAGACTCCTCCCAGGCACCGGCAGTCTACTCAGCACTTCATCTTCCACCCAATTCCTCTGTCAGCCTGACTCTCCCATATTTAAGGGCCAGTCCACCATTCTACCAGGGCCTCCAAACCTGGGATTGGCCAGACTCACATGAATATGCAGATCAGGTCTCCACTTCTTCCTGCTTACCAACTTCTGGAAGGTTCTATGCTCCTCCAGGAGTCAGGAAGATATGATAGAGCCACAACCTGTTGAGTCATCCATTGACCTGCAATAACCCGAGTTCAATTATAGACTCACACAACTAGCATGAGTTATACACAATGATTTTACCTACAATACACTACGTTATTCTAGTAGCACACTAGAGGGTGCTACACTGACATATGTATCAAAACCTACATATAGTTGAGGTCTCTGTACACAGGAAAAATAATAGAACATAATTTACTGAAAAGATTTAGAATAGTATTAATATTTACTTTAATACGTTTTACATTAAACTATAATATACATTTTTCATTTTTCTCCATTTCTGTTATGAAAATGTTTTTATATAAAATACAGTGGGGCAAAAAAGTATTTAGTCAGCCACCAATTGTGCAAGTTCTCCCACTTAAAAAGATGAGAGAGGCCTGTAATTGGCATCATAGGTAGACCTCAACTATGAGAGACAAAATGAGAAAAAAAATCCAGACAATCACATTGGCTGATTTGGAAAGAATTTATTTGCAAATTATGGTGGAAAATAAGTATTTGGTCAATATCAAAAGTTCATCTCAATACTTTGTTATATATCCTTTGTTGGCAATGACAGAGGTCAAACGTTTCCTGTAAGTCTTCACAAGTTTGGCACACACTGTTGCTGGTATGTTGGCCCATTCCTCCATGCAGATCTCCTCTAGAGCAGTGATGTTTTGGGGTTGTTGCTGGGCAACACGGACTTTCAACTCCCTCCAAAGGTTTTCTATGGGGTTGAGATCTGGAGACTTGCTAGGCCACTCCAGGACTTTGAAATGCTTCTTACGAAGCCACTTCTTCGCTGCCCGGGCGGTATGTTTGGGATCATTGTCATGTTGGAAGACCCAGCCACGTTTCATCTTCAATGCCCTTGCTGATGGAAGGAGGTTTGCACTCAAAATCTCATGATACATAGCCCCATTCATTCTGTCCTGTACATGGATCAGTCGTCCTGGTCCCTTTGCGGAGAAACAGCCCCAAAGCTTGATGTTGCCACCCCCATGCTTCACAGTAGGTATGGTGTTCTTTGGATCCAACTCAGCATTCTCTCTCCTCCAAACACAACAAGTTGTGTTTCTACCAAACAGTTCTATTTTGGTTTCATCTGACCATATGACATTCTCCCAATCCTCTTCTGGATCATCCAAATGCTCTCTAGAAAACTTCAGACGGGCCCGGACATGTACTGGCTTAAGCAGGGGGACACGTCTGGCACTGCAGGATCTGAGTCCCTGGCGGCGTAGTGTGTTACTGATGGTAGCCTTTGTTACGTTGGTCCCAGCTCTCTGCAGGTCATTCACTAGGTCCCCCCGTGTGGTCCTGGGATTTTTTCTCACCGTTCTTCTGATCATTTTGACTCCACGGGGTGAGATCTTGTGTGGAGCCCCAGATCGAGGGAGATTATCAGTAGTCTTGTATGTCTTCCATTTTCTAATTATTGCTCCCACAGTTGATTTGTTCACACCAAGCTGCTTGCCTATTGCAGATTCAGTCTTCCCAGCCTGGTGCAGGTCTCCAATTTTGTTTCTGGTGTCCTTTGACAGCTCTTTGGTCTTCACCATAGTGGAGTTTGGAGTGTGACTGTTTGAGGTTGTGGACAGGTGTCTTTTATACTGATAACAAGTTCAAACAGGTGCCATTGATACAGGTAATGACTGCAGGACAGAGGAGCCTCTTAAAGAAGAAGGTACAGGTCTGTGAGAGCCAGAAATCTTGCTTGTTTGTAGGTGACCAAATACTTATTTTCCACCATAATTTGCAAATAAATTCTTTCCAAATCAGCCAATGTGATTGTCTGGATTTTATTTCTCTTTTTGTCTCTCATAGTTGAGGTCTACCTATGATGCCAATTACAGGCCTCTCTCATCTTTTTAAGCGGGAGAACTTGCACAATTGGTGGCTGACTAAATACTTTTTTGCCCCACTGTATGTTTAAAAACAATTTACTAAAGGAAGGCCCAACATGTGCTAATCAATGGTGTTAAAATAAATGCACTATGCAAAGCTGCTAAACAGTTATTGTTGACTAAACTGCTGCATACCAAACTTTCAAAATTGGTCTGATCATGAAAGTTTTGATTAGCCCTGCTCTGAAAGAGTTATAAAGCCAATTAATGGGTGGGCATAAAGGTGCCATATTTTCTGTGCCTGTAGGCTTCCAATGGCAAATCTGGCCCAGCTTACATCTTAAAAATGCTCATGAGCATTTTTATTTACTTTGAGCTGTCCTTTTCACCCTTTCCACAGCTTTACCTATTCCTGAAATTTTCTAGTTGTACATTTTTATTTTCAGTTTTTTTTCTTAATAGTAACCTCACAGTTAGAGGGGTATTCTTTTTAATTCCCCCAAAGATTTTACAAAACAGTGCTATATAATTAATCTCAAAAAGGAGTTATGGGAGTACTGAATCTATGGCATTATTACCTGGCATCCAGATTTTCTCAATTAGCACATGTATAAACCTAAAGTGCTGTGGGTAAAATTTGAGTCAGACTTCATATCTCCACATTTCCTTCCTGGCCTCCTATGGTCCACAGGAACCTCATATGCAGAATTGAAGCCTCTAAATACTTTGGCTTCTCAATCTTTCCATTTATGGCAATTTTATAAAGATACATTTTTATTGTCCTCTCAATCTCCTCCACAAGCAGCTGTTCTGGGGGACCATGCAATCCCCCAGGTTTTTCCAATACACATGGGTTTGCTTGGTAGGCTGATTCTTGTTTACTCAACTTGTTTACTCAGCAAACTGCTGGAGAATTCCACATTCATCCCATTCCAGTCTCTTCAAAACATCAATGGAATGCCAAACTAGGAGAAGTTTCCTTGCCTTCAAATTAAACATTTTTATTGCTCTTACTATAAAGTGGATGATATCTCACACCCAACCAGAGGTGAACTGACCATTTGGAAACTCGGGCACTGCCCGAGGGCCCAGGGTCAGTAGAGGGCCCCATGAGATGCCCCTGGTACCTTTTTCATAGGAATTTTTGAGTTTGGGCAAGGACACAGGGGCCCCATGATCCCCTATTGCCTGGGGGCCCCATGAGTTGTCAGTCCGCCCCTGCACCCAACCTTATATGAACAAATATGTCTCAAATTCCCAAAGGCCTCATCTCTGAGATAAATGCACATCTCTGTAGCCTCAGTTCTTAGGATAAACTCTTGTATATGTCTAAATGTTCCCTGGACTTTATTAATGTAGACTAGGATGAATATGTAGACAATATAAGGAAATGCACTAGGTTGTTAAACTGTTTTCAAGATGGTACAGTACTTAACTCTAGTCAAGTTACACTCTTTATTCCCTATAGTATCTCTACACTGTTTTGGAGGTTGCCAAGCACCTGGTGCCTTTCTCCATCTGTTTTGGGAACGTGACCAGGTCTCTTCCATTATGGAGAAAACCTCTGTGGCAGGTACTCAGATATCACTCACTCCCACACATTGCCTATTACACTGTTCAACAGGTAAAAAGTTTTGGGCATAAAATTAGCTAATCTTACATAATTTTGGGGTGCTGAAAACGAAAATGACCCTAAAAAATGTTGATTGGCTCTAGTTTCCATGATATATTCACCCATCTAATGACGTAAGCCATTCAAAATTATGATGCAACTTCAGCTGCATATTGCGCAATTGATACTGGTGACCAATAGAAAATTGCATGTATACTGAGATGATGCAATATTAGCCTTTAATTGCATCACTTCACTGCATAAAAGCTGCAGTATCTGTAGCTGATTGTAGTTCGACAGCGTCTTTACATTTCGTTTTATGCTTATATAGGCTACTCAGTAATGCCTCGAACTTGTGTGAATAAAGCAGATAATTTCTGCTATATCTGCGGTGGAATAACTTTTATCTCACAAAAAAGGAGGATAACAGAAATGATTAAGAAAGCCTACAACTTGTATTTTGGCTGCAAGATAGGAGACCAGGACAAGAGCTGGGCACCACATATATGCTGCAATTCTTGTGGGACGGCACTGGAGCAATGGTTGAATGGAAAAAAGGCATCTATGCCTTTCGCTGTGCCAATGATTTGGAGAGAGCCAACAGATCATGTTAGTAATTGTTACTTTTGTATGGTGCCTCCAATGGTAAAAGGGCTAAATAAGAAGAAAAAGTTATCTGTGTACTATCCAAATATTCCATTGGCAATACGTCCAGTTCCTCATGGAGAGGGGCTACCAATTCCTAAAGCACCAGAATCCTTTGTGGTTGAGTCAAGTGAGGAAGAACCTGAAGCGTGTAGTCATCAACCGTCAACCTCACATGACCCAGACTTTCTTCCATCCACACCCACTGAACCACACCTCATTACACAAGTGGAATTGAGCGATCTTATCAGAGACCTTGATCTTCCGAAGAACAAGGCAGAGCTTTTGGGGTCAAGACTACAACAGTGGAATCTCCTAGCAAGTGATGTTCGTACGTCTTTCTACCGTCATCGTCAGAAAGATCTGATCCCATTCTTCGTCCAGGAAGGTGATATTGCTGTATGTAACAATGTTCATGGTTTAATCTCAGCCATTGGCGTATGCTATGATCCCGATGAGTGGAGGCTATTCATTGATGCTTCAAAGGCGAGTCTTAAAGCTGTTTTGCTCCATAATGGCAATCAGCTGCCGTCAGTTCCAGTTGCTTACGCAGTTTCAATGAAAGAAACGTATGAAAACTTGAAAGAGCTTTTAAGGTGCATCAACTATGATGAACATCAATGGTCGATTTGTGGTGACCTGAAGGTGATTGCTATCCTACTTGGACTTCAAGGTGGATATACTAAGTACTGCTGCTTCCTCTGTGAGTGGGACAGTCGTGCGAGAGAAATGCACTATGCCAAAAGAGACTGGCCATTACGCCAGTCATTGCAGCCTGGAGAAAAAAATGTTAACTATCCAGCACTTGTAGACAGCAATAAGATCTTATTACCTCCATTACACATCAAGTTGGGATTATTGAAAAACTTTGTTAAGGCAATGGACAAGAATAAAGCAGGTTTCAAGTACCTGATTAGCAAATTTCCAGCACTTAGTGCTGCAAAAATAAATGAAGGAGTCTTTGTTGGGCCACAGATTCGTAAACTTATTCATGATGATGAGTTTCTTTCTCTGTTGCGTGGAAAGGAAAAGGCTGCCTGGACAGCATTTGTATCAGTGACATCAAATTTTCTTGGAAACAATAAAACACCAGACTACAAGAAAGTGGTAGAAAAACGCATCCAGACTTACAGAAATCTGGGTTGCAACATGTCTCTAAAAATTCATTTTCTACATTCGCATCTGGATTTTTTCCCACCAAACTGTGGAGCAGTGAGTGATGAACACGGAGAGCACTTCCATCAAGACATTGCAGCTATGGAAAGAAGATATCAAGGTAAATGGAGCCCATCAATGCTTGCTGACTATTGCTGGACAGTTGTAAGAGATAGCCCTTTCCTCGAATACAAGAGAAAAGCCAAGAGAAGCAAAACCGACACAAACTGAAGACAAAACTAGTGAGAATCCTAAGTATTAAAATGATTCAACTTAGCTTATGGCTATAATTTTTCTTGGTAATCCTATGCAATATATTATGCCATTTAGGCTTTGTTATGTAGTCATTATCACTTGCTTTATATTTGTGGAAAGACATCTATCGATATAATTATTGTGCATTATGTATTCATTACGCCTATAGTAGAAAACTTTCTGTTTACAGAAAAACTAGAGCCAATTGACAAATTTCATTGTTATGTTTGAACTCAGAATGTGAAATTCATTAAGAAATGGATCCTTTTGTTTCCAAAACTGGCAAAAAATAAAAATTTGTTGAACAGTGTTATTTGTCCCTTTTTTAGATGATCCCACTATATTTCTGAGACCAATCCACACTATATGTGTTTCTATTCATTGGGTAGTTGCCCTACACTGGAAAACATCGAAAACATCCTCAGTTCCCCTCTCCCAAGTTAAACTGAGAGTGGACTCCATTAAAAGAGTTGAGAAAATATTTCACACCCTATACAATATTTTATTATGAAAAAAAGGAAACCCTGGTTTGGTAAACGTAATATCTTTGAATAATCCACCTTTGACACTTAGTAGGAACTATTTGTCATTTTACTGTTTTATGAAATCTTTCCTCTCGCTCTAATTGAGATGTAATATTTTATCAGCATCTCTCCTGAACAGTTCTACCTTTTTCTTATGTCATGGTCACCAGTAAATTTTGCTATTAGGTAACTTTCCTTTCCATGCTTGCATTTTTTATTTGTGACCTGCCTTTGAGAACTGTCATCCTGGTGCTGGATTGGAATCTCATTGAAGTTTTTAGTAGTGGAATCTTCTTTTTAAATTCTGGCCATTTTTAGATGTAATTGGCAAAACACTGTCTAAACAGGCATAGGAAACTGGACACAACCATGGGGTACCAATGCCAAATACTAATGAAATCAAATATAAATATAATATAAAAAATATTGCACAGCAGGAAGAGGGTCTTTACATGCAAATTCCATAGCAACATCTAAATACATAAATCCTTTAAATAATATGTTTGGGTTATGCCTTAAAGCTGTACATTGTGTTACAAAATTAAATGAAATTCATCAATGTCAACAATAGCATACACTGGCAGCATATATTTGGCTGTGGAATTGTTTTTTTTTCTTTCTTTCACAAGTAGCTTGGCCTATATTCAGCAGAAATATTTGCTTAAGTTGAAAAAAAATTATTTTAGGTATCTTTAGCAGGCACACATGCTTTTTTTTTTATCAAACGGCAGATAAGCTTTTACCAGTGAATAGAAATTGTCCAATAGTTCACTGTGGCTGTCCATGTTTTCACTGATGCAAAACTATCCTGCTGCTTGACAATTTCTAAAAAGCTCTTATTAAGATTTAGGAGACTGCAGAATACAGCAGTGTAAAACTGAACAGCATCAGAACATTTCTTTAATAAGGGAAAATTTACTAAAATGTACTAAAGAACAGAAAAAAATAACACAGCAGTATAATACAGGCAGGGTTTTTCACTATAAGAATAAGGAGCTCACAGATTACAATAGTGCAAATGTGGCTAGCACAGGACAATTTTGATGATTAAGGCTCAGCCCAAATTTATGAGAACCAACTATTATAAGCTAGGAAGTCTAATTGTGCTGCACTGCTGGGACTTTGACTGTGTTATGCAAATTCTGTTTAATGTGCTGTCACCCATAGCAACCATGTTGGGCCTGTACGAGTGTCTTCTCATTGCCCAAAAGGTAGCTGGAATTAAAGACTGTGCCAACAATCAAATTGTCTATGTCAGTGGGACCGGCGTCACTTTCTTGCATGTTGTTACCCGTAGCAATCATGGCAGGTTGCCGCATGCATATCCTGCTGCTCCACAAGTGGAGAGTACAAGGGACTGTGCTATTGTTTTGCATATCACTGCCCTTAGCAACCAAAATGGGTAAGTGTCTCAATGTGGATTATAAATGCCCAGGTGTCCAACTATGGTTGGGGCAGAGCTCTATGTAGCGCTGTGGGACCTCGTAGGCCCGGACCTGATCGAGCTGTACGAGGAGATGGTGGTGGAGGGCAGGATGCCTCCTTCGTTGAGGGAGGGGATGATCACGATCTTGTACAAGCGTAAGGGGGAGAGATGTGACTTGAAAAATTGGCGTCCCATCTCTCTCCTGAACGTGGACTACAAGATCCTCTCCAAAGTCCTGGCTAACAGGCTAAAGGCCGTCATCGGACAGATCATCCACCCGGATCAGACTTGCGGCATTCCTGGCCGCAGGATTGCGGACAGCCTAGCGCTCGTCCGGGACACGGTCCAATACATCAAGGACGGCCGTGTGCACGCGGCCCTGGTCAGTCTTGATCAGGAAAAGGCCTTTGACCGTGTCTCCCATGGGTTTATGTGCAGAGCCCTGCGCAGGTTTGGTCTCAGGGAAATGTTTTGTTCATATGTTGACATCATGTATAATTTGTAGTTCGGTGCAGGTGAACGGCTGGAAAACTGACCCCTTCCCGGTCCTCTGCGGGGTCAGACAAGGCTGCCCTCTTTCACCTCTGCTTTTTGTTTGCTGTATAGAGCTCTTCGCCGAATGCATCAGACGGAATCCAGAGATTGGGGGAATCACCGCGCCAGGACCAGACAGAAGGGAAGTAAAGTGCTCGTTCTACATGGACGACGTGACGGTGTTCTGTGCCAACCAGCGCTCCATCGACCTGCTCGTCCAGACCTGCGAGGACTTCGGCCAAGCTTCGGGGACAAAAGTCAACTGCGGGAAGTCGGAAGTCATGCTCTTCGGAAAGTGGTTCCTGCCTTCTTCTGCATCCATGCCCTTTGGCATCAAGACAGACTTCATGAAAATCCTGGGAGTTTGGTTTGGTGCCGAGGGCGCAGCCCTGAAGTCTTGGGAGGAGAGACTGGCAAAGATGCGACAAAAATTTGGACTTTGGAGCCTCAGAGACCTCACCATCGAAGGGAAGACACTGGTACTCCGCAGCGAGATTCTCCCTGTGTTGCAGTACCTCGCCCAGGCCTGGCCCCCACGGGTCAACACCTGTAAGGCCATCACCAGTGCAGTGTTTCACTTCATCTGGGGCTCCAAGATGGACAGAGTGAAGCGGGCAGTCATGTTCAAGGAACCCCTCAAGGGCGGTAAGGGCGTGCCCGACATCGCCACCCAACTGAGGGTGTTCTTTGCCTGCAACTGCATCCGCAGAACTTTGCCCAAAAGGATTATGGACTCTGGCGGGAACGCAATGTCACGCTTCTTCCTGTTGCCTCTCTGGAGGTCCCTCGGATGGGACAATTGGGACAGTTCCATCCCTTACAACTGGGAGACCCCTTGGTACTACCTGGACACCTTCAAGTTTATCAAGGAGCAGGGGCTACTCCCTGTATTCAAGCACTTGTGGAAACCAAAGACCATTTACAAGCTCATCAGAGCAAGCAACATTTTGGAGTCGGTTCCAGGCCTGCCTTCAGACACCTGCAAAGTGGTCTGGAGGAATGTTTCTTCAAACATTCTCACCAACAGGCACAAGGACCTGGCATGGATGGCAATCCAAGGGGGGTTGCCTCTCAGGACATTTATGCATGCCAGGAACCTGAGCAGATACAGACACTGCCCCTTCTGCATCTTCCATGAGGAAACGTCTCATCACGTTTTCTGGGAGTGCTCCATTGCTCAAGACCTGCTGGGGGCCCTGGAACCTGAACTCAAGGACTTTGTACCACAGACAGCCATCACACACTTTGGGGTGTTGAATGGACTATTCTGTGGAACTTTTTCTCTGGAGGACATTGACAGCGCCTGGCGGGTGCTGTGTTGTTTTAAGGACGCTTTATGGTGCGCCAGGAAGCGCCTCATCCACCAGCGGGAGAGGATGTCCATTGAGGACTGCCGCAGACTGATCCTCAGTCTGCTCAGAGACTATACCTTGATGGACTTTAAGGAGGAAGAGGACGTCTGAAGATCTCCCCTTCCCCCTACTCCCCCTTGCATGTCTTTGTCCCTTCAATAAAGCTTCGGGCCTGTGTCCCCCTTTTTTTCCCCTTCCCCCCACACACCCGATGCTTATTGTAAAGTGTAACATCCGTTTTTTTTTTTTGCATGACTTCGTAATGTTAGGAAATGTACTTTGTTTTAGGATGCTATGGTCTCGGGGTAAGCGGCGTTATGCATGATGTGTTGGTCTGGGGATTCGTCACATCACGTCAGGTATCATACCGCTGAGTGAATGTATTTATTTATTGAATGTATTTATCGTATGCTTGGAACTAAATTTGCAATGTGGTGCGCTGCGTCGCAGTATAGGGTGAGATGTACCCCAATAACGAGTATCATGTTTTTTTATACTTACGTATAAAGTATCTTTTTCAATCAAAAAAACTATTATAAGCTAGGTTTTTACTACAAGAATGAAGATACTGGAGAGGATGCAGCAGTGTAAAATTGGCCAGCAGAAGGACAGTTACAATTAGGAGTAATTGGTCTAACTGGTGCATGCCTAACTTTTATTTGATCTATGGAGATGGGGGGGTTGGAGCAGGGGCGGACTGACAACTCATGGGGCCCCTGGGCAATAGGAGGTCATGGGGCCCCTGTGTCCTTGCCCAAACTCAAAAAAGCCTATGAAAAAGGTACCAGGGTCATCTCATGGGGACCCCAACTGACCCCTGGGCCCTCGGGCAGTGCCCGCATTTCCAAATGGTCAGTCCGTCCCTGGGTTGGAGTGAATGTGTGTGATATAATGTAAGTTGGTTTAGATGCAAACTGTTATTGCACTTTTAATCTTTCAAATGATACAGCAGCATGCTTGAATCAAAAACAGCTACAGAACAGATGGTCAAAAAAAGTTAATGTTTTTCTTTGAGCACACCAAACTCAAAAAAGGCCCCATCAACATAAAAATTTAAAAACCCACAAGATAAATGAAAAACCCAAAATACAACCCCTGAAGAAATAGGACACTTTTTATGTGATGCCTTGTAGCATAAAATGGTAGTGTAGCCTGCAATAAAGGCTCAACAAAAAATAAAACCCAATACACCCCCAAGATAAAAACCCAAAATACCAACTTCCTGAACCAAAAGCCCTTTTAGCAACAAAAAATTTTGCTGTGGTGGGACAGCTGTTAAAAGTAACCACTGACCTTAAATCAACTACAAAATTAAATTTAAAAAGACATTAAACAAAATAAGCAGCAGACTGATTTCCCAAAGATCTAGCATTAAGATTTATAGTAGTTTTCTAACTGATCCTAATTTTTTTCTCTTTTCTTGCAACTATTACCAACTCACTAGCACTATAAGGCTACGTTCACACTAGCGTTGTGTGCAGGTGGCAGAAAGGCATTTGGAATGCATTGTTACTGCTTCCCAAACGCCTCTGACAATTCTGCGCATTGCAGCATATGGTGCTGTTCTAACGGGAGCATCAGCGTCGTGGCAAAACGGACGCCTCTGTTTGAGTCAGGAGGTGTTGAAGCCTCCTATTCTAGTCTATGGTGCCACTCCGCAAACGCCCGGCGTTTGCGGTGCGGTTGCGGGGCGTTTGCAGAGCGGTAACACCATTCAAACTTCATTATAGGCATTTGTAGGGCATTTTAACACTCGGCAAATGCCTGGCAACCGCCGCTGAATCGCGCATGTGGTGTTTGCGGAGTGTTTGCAGAGCGTTAAAAAACGCTCCGCAAACGCTGGACCAACACTTGCCAAATGCTTTAGAGGCGTTCGGCAAGAGTTGGTAAACAGTCAAGTGTGAACGAGCCCTAATTGTTCTGTCCTCTTTTATAGGGAGGGGGTTCACCTAGCCAAAACCCCCCTTATTGCCCAGTATAAGCCTGCTGTCCATATTTCAAAAACTATGTAGACCATTATGGTTGGAAAAAAATTCTGGGGTCAATATGCACAAAAAATCCTTGAGGCCATGAATCTCAAAATCTGCAGGATTTGCATGGAACCCATTTTATCAGTGAACCCAAAACTTTTTTCCTTGATCTTCCTCCTATCCCTAATAAGCAAAAAGAAAAACAGTGACATGTACTATATTGTGCAGATAAGACATTTGTTAATAATAACAAATACAAGGAATGTGTTCTCAAATGACAGGAGGCTGTCATCATCAGGTACCTAGGTATTCAAAACTTCCCTCATTATTAGCCAGTTCATGGGGATCAATTTTCTGGCAGCTGTCCACTGCTAGCAAGACTTAATTCACAGTGCACTTTGCAAGGGAATTTTCCCTAGAGCTTAGTGAATGAAGTGAAGCTCTGATGGCTTTCATCATCCAATCATGTGCAAGCATAAAATACTGTTTTTAATTTTTTTTAGATTTTAAACTTTCCTTGAACATGATTGAGTATTCTTTTGAAAAGTAAAATTGCACCACACTCACTAAAGGCTTGGGAAGATTACCTTGCAAAGTTCAACTTCCCTTTTAAAGTGAACAGTCTACAACAGTATATGTCTTTAGTAAATGAACCCCAAAGAGTAAACTAGATGCCCCCAAATGTCCCATATGTGCCTTTTAGTTGTGCCTGCAGTTAGGCTTTATTGCTTTTCAGATATGAGGAAGACAAATGATGTGGCATGTTGTTTGTAAATAATTCCAATAGTACATTAATTATATCCCAACGTCTTGCAGGGTCTACTGTGTGTCAGCCTTGACAGCTCTTGAAGTAAAATTAGATTAGGATAAATGGAGTTTTAGATGATGAAGTGAAGATTAATGTAGGGTTTAGTATTTATTAGCAGTAATTAAACATTGGCAAGTACTTTCACTATAAATCTTAGTATATTTGACATTTTAAATTATGCAAATTACGTTATGATGTGATTATGATTTTTCCTTTACTATTCCCTTTTGGCTAGCTAAAGATCTGCAATGTTGACCTTCTTTACACCAGGCAAAATACTCTTCCACTTTCAGCGTAATACAGCTATCATGCTGTGTGGGCAGCAATTGAAGTTCAAGATCAGACCTTTGTGTCTGCCTTGTATTCATTTTCTGCAACTTATTGCTGTTTGATAGAGGATTTTGTTGAAAGGTAAAAAGTAATACACTGAGGATTAGAAGAGAGGAGGAGAAAGCACAAAACAGGATTAGATTTAAAATGTGTTTTCAGTGCAAAAAGGAAAAGAACGTGATCCTTGATGCCTACTGAAGGCTCAATAAATACAGTGGGGATCAAAGGTTTGGGCACCCCAGCTAAAAATTTGTATTAATGTGCATAAAGAAGCCAAGGAAAGATGGAAAAATCAAATTACAGATTAGACATTCTTATAATATGTCAACAAAAGTTAGATTTTATTTCCATCATTTACACTTTCAAAATAACCGAAAACAAAAAAATGGCGTCTGCAAAAGTTTGGGCACCCAAACTTTAGCCTTTATCTTAGTTTCCCCTATATAATTTTTACTGACTTTAAATCTGGCTTTTTCTAATTCTATTGGATTGTAACCTTTCATTACAAATCTTTGCTTTATCAATTCAGATTGTGTAATATAGTCCTCTAATTTGGAAAAGTTCCTCATTATTCTTGTAAATTGTCCAATAGGGATTCCACGAATCCATTGAGGATGATGACAGCTCGTAGTGGGAATAAATCCATTCCTATCAGTTTCTTTAAAAAAAGTTTTAAAGCAAATTCTGTTTTCATATTATTTCATGTTATTTATGTATTTAAGTAATGGTAGTATGAATTACATTTGGGATTTGGTATAAAATATATAAATAAACTAATCAGTAGGAAACTTCCTTCTGATTATGATGCCACAAATAATGGAAGCAAACCCTGCAATAAGAAACGCTGCAAGCTGTGCAACCAAATCAATCCATCAAAAAGTGTCAGACACTCAAAAGGGATCTTCAATATCTCCGGATCATACAGCTGCACCTCCAGTAATGTTGTATACCTTATCCAGTGCAGAAAATGCAGCAAAGGATCTTATGTTGGTGAAACAGGACAGAGGTTGCAAACACGGATGAATTTACACAGACATACCATCAAGGAACATAAAGAAGATGACCTCTGCACACCTGTAGGACACCATTTCTCACAACCAGGCCACAATATGGAAGACCTCAATATTTTAGTTCTGAAAGGAAAATTTAAATCCATCCAGGAAAGAAAAACATTTGAACTAAGAATGATAATTCTATTTGACACTAAAGATAACGGTCTTAATTTGGACATGGGATTCCTCAACCACTATCCGACAGCTTTATGACTATCTATTAGCTAAAACTTGACCCCCTCTGTGTGAGTGTTGTATCCCCCCTCCCCCCCTCACTTTTGATGTATCTTATCTGTAGCCCTTTTTTTTTTTTTTTTTCTCTCAATCCATTCTAACATTCTGCTTAAACTTTGTGATTTTTAATAGTACTGCTTAGACCTTGAAGAAGGGGACATACCCCGAAAGCTTGTCCTCAAAATTGTATGTTAGTGCAAATAAAAAAAGTATCACGGACAGTACTCAATTGTTTCTGTCGCAAATGCACTAATACGGCTACAATCACCTCAAGCAAAATGGAAGATACTGCATATAGCCGCATAAAGAAGCAGTTAACCAACCTAATCACAAAGGAAACACAGATCAACAGTGATATTTTCTTTCTCTCAAGATGCAAAAAGAGGAATCTCATACCACAAGGCCTGCGGATTAAAAATCCTTGCGTAAATACAATCAACTCTCCTTATGCAGAAGGACTTTGCAGACGCACCAGTGAGAGATTAAGGAATCACTCATTCACAAACTGTATGGAAAAAGGGTAACTATCAGGATACAGAAGCAGTCTTTGTTTGAAACCCTAACATCATTGGACCCTACCAACATTAACCAAATCAAGAATGAATTGGAAACTTTACAAAGACAAACACAAAAACTTGCCATGAATGGGAAACAAAAAAAACTTCAGAAGCTGCACCAAGAGCAGACCTTTTGGATACAACCTAAACATAAAAGCAACCCAACATCTATACCTCTTACCATCAGTGACCTGGAATCTAATCGGGAATCCCAAGGTATCCCTTGTGTAAATGCTGACCCGACTGAAAATGTGGATATTACAGAGGAACTTGGAATCATCAACTTGTCAAATCATAAACTTTCTGAACCAGAATTAACTATCCTCTCCAAAGGCCTTACATTCTGCCCAACCACCAAATTGGATCATTTACAAGTATTGTCAGATATGGAGGATTTCTTCAGGAGACTAAGGCTCAAAGAATATTTCCACAATAATGAAAGGAATCCTAGGACAATGGAGTGCTACACAAAGAAAAAGAACAGCTGCTTCACACCTCCACAAGGACGCAACCCCAAACTGGACACCTATATTGATAGCTTCAGATTGCGAGCTACATCCCTGATATCCACCCAGCAAAAGAAAATTCTGTACAATCTTTCACCACTAGAGCGAAGGGCTATACACGATTTGCGCAACAATCAGGCCATCACCATCAAACCAGCGGACAAAGGGGGAGCAGTTGTTGTGATGGATACAAACAAATACATACAAGAAGGCCAGAGGCAGCTGGAAAATGCCATCTACTATAAAAAACTGGATCATGATCCAACCCAGGACTTTACAAAGCAATTAAAAGGTCTCATTAAAACACTTCCAGCCCACCTACATTCAGAACTTATAAATGCGATTCCGGATCATCCAGAAATCGGGGACTTCTACATGCTGCCCAAAGTCCACAAGCCAGGAAATCCAGGCAGACCCATCATAACAGGTATGAATACACTCACCGAACAAATCTCAGGCTTTGTAGAAAAAATTTTAAAACCGTTAGTCATGAATACTGCTAGTTTCCTGCAAGACACAACTGACTTTCTGAACAAGATCAACAACATCCAGCAATTACCATCTAATACACTTCTAGTGACTATGGATGTAGTATCCCTGTATAGTAATATCCCTCACAAGGATGGATTAGCTGCATGTCACAGATCCTTATCATCCTCACCAAACAACAAATACACTGCTGAGGATGTGACACAGCTCATTGAATTCATACTTACACACAACTACTTTGCTTTCAATAAGGACATCTATCTTCAATGTATGGGCACTGCGATGGGAAGTAAAATGGCACCCCAATATGCAAATTTATTTATGGCTGACATGGAGGAACAATTCCTGAACAGCATGGAACAAAAACCATACAGATACTTTCGCTATATTGATGATATTTTCATCATATGGACGGAAGGTGAAGAAAATCTAAAACAATTTTACTCATTGATGAACACTTTTCATCCATCAATCAAACTAAAAATGGAATACTCAAACACACAGGTCAACTTCCTAGACACCACAGTATACATCAGGGATGATACGCTTCACACCTCAATATACAGGAAACCCACTGACAGATGCAACTACCTCCACAGTTCTAGCTTCCACCCCCAACACACCAAACGTGCCATCATACACAGTCAGGCCATCAGATACCACCGAGTATGTTCTGACCCAAGAGACAGAGATAAACATCTTGGGACACTAGCAGACGCCTTCCATAAGAAAGGTTACAAGGACAAAACTATCAACACCAGCATAAACACAGCCTTGAGAACCCGAAGGGAAAATCTGCTTCAGTACAAAGAGAAAAAAACAAACAACCGTGTACCTCTAGTAACTACATACAACCCGGCACTAGAAGGGATAAGAAAAATAATCAAAGATTTACAACCCATCATAACAGAGGATGGAACTCTGAAAGAAATATTCCAGCAACCCCCAATACTGGCTTTCAGACAACCCCCCAACCTCAGAAATAAACTAATCAGTAGGAAACTTCCTTCTGATTATGATGCCACAAATAATGGAAGCAAACCCTGCAATAAGAAACGCTGCAAGCTGTGCAACCAAATCAATCCATCAAAAAGTGTCAGACACTCAAAAGGGATCTTCAATATCTCCGGATCATACAGCTGCACCTCCAGTAATGTTGTATACCTTATCCAGTGCAGAAAATGCAGCAAAGGATCTTATGTTGGTGAAACAGGACAGAGGTTGCAAACACGGATGAATTTACACAGACATACCATCAAGGAACATAAAGAAGATGACCTCTGCACACCTGTAGGACACCATTTCTCACAACCAGGCCACAATATGGAAGACCTCAATATTTTAGTTCTGAAAGGAAAATTTAAATCCATCCAGGAAAGAAAAACATTTGAACTAAGAATGATAATTCTATTTGACACTAAAGATAACGGTCTTAATTTGGACATGGGATTCCTCAACCACTATCCGACAGCTTTATGACTATCTATTAGCTAAAACTTGACCCCCTCTGTGTGAGTGTTGTATCCCCCCTCCCCCCCTCACTTTTGATGTATCTTATCTGTAGCCCTTTTTTTTTTTTTTTTTCTCTCAATCCATTCTAACATTCTGCTTAAACTTTGTGATTTTTAATAGTACTGCTTAGACCTTGAAGAAGGGGACATACCCCGAAAGCTTGTCCTCAAAATTGTATGTTAGTGCAAATAAAAAAAGTATCACGGACAGTACTCAAGAGATTTAAGGAAATTAATCAGTATAGGGGTTGTTCTATTTGTCGACCAGTAGAGGGAATATTGTGTATTTGCTAAGGGGATGTTATATATGGATATGTATATACAAATGGGGATAGATATATTTTTATGAATTTTTAATTAATTTTATAAGGATGTATTAGACTGGAAGGTAGGGTAGAAAATATTAGTAAGGAGTATATATATATGTGTATAGTATATTAAGATGTATATATTTGTATGCTGGTATTTTTAATTTTATGTATATGGGATATTGTATAGTATGCTTTGTATTGTGGATGGTAATACAGAGGCACAGGGTCTGTGATGAGATTTATAAACGGCCAATAGATGAGTTGTTGAAGTAAGGTGCAATGTGGATAAGTATGGGCGGCGTTTTCCAGCTTCCAAGATGGCGGTTTTGAAGTGCCTTTAGTGTATGAAGGGCGGTATTTAAGGAGTCGATGCGCAGACGTCCTTACCCTTCTGAAAAAGTCATAGGAAGTGACGAAACGCGTCAGAAACACGTGACGTCAGACGCATCGACGTTGACCGGAAGTGCGATCGTGGCCATCTTGGAAGTGGGAACATGTGGCCAGTGTTCCCCAGCTCGTCTACACTTGTATCCCTATGAGGAGGAGCTGCTTCATCCAAATTTTAATGTAAGTTGCTAAATAAAGGATGATATCTTTGGATTCACTTTTGTAATTGCTGATTTTCTTATGAGGGAAATGGAAGAAAAACCCTAAGTTGGAGAGTGTTGGAGAGTGTTGGTTTGGGTTTAAGGTGTTCACTGATGAATATAGAGTGCGGTGATACACTCTTGCATTGATATATCTGAGTTATTTTCACAGTTTGTGTAATAGACACTTTGTGTGAGTGTTTTCACTTGTAGATATATTTTTTGGTACACAAAGGAATATTTGCATGTGTGTAGATATTCGTACATAGAGCAAACACATATATATAGGTTTTTTTTTTTTTTTGCATGTTGCACAGTGAGTGGCACGTGTGTATTTATTATTTATAAGGTATGACACTATGTTGAGTTTTTGTTTTTTGAGGTATATTGCCATCAGGATTTGCGGGTGTTGAGAAAGAGACTTGTTGTTGGAAGAAGAAAAATAGACTGTGTTGGACAATTGTTTACACCTGTGGGGTTCATTTTGATATTCTGGACATTTTTTGTTTGTTTTATATTTTATTGTAATTTGTAATTTTAAGAAAAGAGAAAAGTTTTATAATTTTTGTTTGTTTAGCCTTCAAGGGTGGAGGTGGATAACTTTTCAGGGATATTACACAGGGTTTTTGTGCTGTGTATTTTAATATAAGGGAGTGAACAAGTTGCTTAGTGGTTTCCGTGGTTAAAAACGGGCATATCTTGGAGATGTTGTGGAGGTGAAGTCTACAAGATTTGGACAGTGATTGGATTTGGGGCTGAAAGGACAGATGGGAGTCCAAGATTAAACCTAGTACCCTGGCATAAGGGAAGGGACTGATGGTTGTATTATTGTTCTTGATGGAGAAGTCAGGGGAGGGGGCACGGGCTGGAGGGAATATTATTAGCTCCATTTTAGAAAGAATTAGTTTGAGGAAGTGGAGTGACATCCATGCTGATATGTCACTTAGTAGGTTAGTAATGCACGAGGAGACTGAAGGAGATGAGAAGTAGAAAGATAGATGTGTGTCATCAGCATAGAGATGGTATTTGGAGCCATGGGAGTTTATCAAGTGGCCAAGGGAGGAAGTCTAGATGGAGAAGAGAAGGGGTCCAAGGACAGAATCTTGAGGGACTCCTACAGAAATTGGAAGTGGAACAGAGGAGACAGAGTTATAGGTAACTGTCAGGAATGGATTCACCACTGGTGGTGGGACTCACCTGCCGTGTGGGCTGCAGTACCAGGGCTGGCAAGCGGGTGCTCTCAGCAGCCAGAAGCTCACTCCTGCAATCAAGCCATCACTGAGGCTGATTGCAGGAGGTGTATTTAAGGAATGGCCAGGCCTGCAGTCAGTGCCTTGGTATATTGTTCCCATGTGCTCCTGTACCTGCATCCTGTCTGCTTCCTGCCTTATCCTGACTCTGCTTGATCCTGACTCTGCTTGAACTCTGCCTGCACCGACCTCAGCTACTCCTGACCAATCTTCTGCCTACTCCTTGTACCTTGTCTGCCCGTTAGCTACCGACCCGGCCTGCCTGACTACGTTGTGCTCCATATATATATATATATATATATATATATATATATATATATATATAACAGTTTAGGTTTAGGTTTGTTTTACCTTGTTGTATGTATTTGTGTTAGCTTTGGGTTTGGTTTGTTGCACTGCGTTTATGTTTGTGTTGTCCTTATTAAATTATCTTGTTTACACGCTATACCTGAAGTCTGTGTTTCCCTGTGTTGGTCCACACACCTCTGGTCATTCCCGGAGTCCTGACATTACACCAAGGCCAGTCCTGACCAGAAGTGGCTGCACAGGGAAGCCATCTTGGCTTATTGTTGTGAAGGATGCACCCTGAGGATGTTGTATATTTGTTGCTGCTAGTCCTAGATGACAGAGATCATGCCTATCAGACTCTGAAGGAGTATGCCAGGGATCAGCTGCTAGAATGCATACGGTTTGCTCATTTCCTAGTAGATCAGGGCACGGAGTTCTCTGAGGTGCAAGTCACCAAGCTCGACAGCGGGCACCGAGTCACCAGGCTCGACCGCGGGCACCGGGGCGTCAGGCTGGACCGCGGGCATCGGGGCGTCAGGCTGGACCGCGGGCACCGGCGTCAGGCTGGATCGGGTCATCAGGCTGGATCGGGTCATCAGGCTGGATCGGGTCATCAGGCTGGATCGGGTCATCAGGCCAGGTAGGATCATCAGGCCGGGTAGGATCATCTGCTAGATGACTCGGTGCTAGATGACTCGGTGCCCGCTGTCGTGCCAGATGGCTCGGTGCCCGCTGTCGTGCCAGATGGCTCGGTGCCCGCTGTCGTGCCAGATGGCTCGGTGCCCGCTGTCGGGCTTGGTGACTCGGTGCCCGCTGTCATGCCAGATGACTCGGTGCCCGCTGTCAAGCTTGGTGACCCGGTGCCCGTGGTTATGCCAGCTGACCCGGTGCCCACTGTCATGTCAGATGACTCGGTACCCGCTGTCGTGCCAGATGACTCGGTGCCCGCTGTCGAGCTTGGTGACCCGGTGCCCGCTGTTCTGCCAGATGACTCAGTGCCCGCTGTTGTGCCAGATGACTCGGTGCCCGCTGTCGAGCCAGATGACTCGGTGCCCGCTGTCGAGCTTGGTGACCCGGTGCCCGCTGTTCTGCCAGATGACTCGGTGCCCGCTGTCGTGCCAGATGACTTGGTGCCCGCTGTCGCGCCAGATGACTTGGTGCCCGCTGTCAAGCCAGATGACTTGGTGCCTGCTGTCGAGCCTGATGCCTCGGTGCCCACTGTCTTGCCTGATGGGCCGGTGCCCGCTGCCTCGCCCGATGGCCTGGTGCCCGCTGCTCCACCCGGTGTCCGCTACCTCGCTCGATGTTCCGGTGCCCGCTGCCCAGCCCGATGTTCCGGTGCCAGCTGCCCAGCCTGATGTTCTGGTGCCCGCTGTCCAGCCTGATGTTCTGGTGCCTGCTGCCCAGCCTGATGTTCCGGTGCTGGCTGCCTAGCCTGATGTGCCTCTGTCTGCTGCCCAGCCTGATGTGCCTCTGTCCGCTGCCCAGCCTGATGTGCCTCTGTCCGCTGCCCAGCCTGATGTGCCAGCCCCTGATGTCCAGCTAAACTGGCCAATAACTGGTTCCCAGCCTGCTCCTGGAGATCCTGTGTCCAGGAACCTGCCTTCCTGGGTTCTCCTACACAAAGAGACGTCTACCAGCAGGAAACCCAGCCAGCCGATTGACTCCGGCAGTAGGATATTGAGCCAGTTACCTGACCCGGGCGGTGGGACATTTTGCTCACTAAGGACTGTTTGGAGCATCCTGAGGCCGCTTGTCAGGGCTCCCGGGTATGACCAGAGGTGTGTGACTGACGCAGGGAAACGCAGACTTCAGATATGTGATAAACAATATAATTTATTAACACTAACAATACAAACAAACGCAGTGCAATACTAAAACATAATACAGTGCAAGCAAACCAAAGCAACCACCCACAGATAACAGTACATACAAGCAAGCGGAGATTGGTCGGGGTCACAGGCCAGGTTCAGCAGGTAGCAAGCAGCGTAGTACAGAGGGTCAGGCAGAGGGATGGTCAGGGTCACAAGCCAGGGATCAGAACAGGTAGCAAGCAGCGTGGTACAGAGGGTCAGGCAGAGGGATGGTCAGGGTCACAAGCCAGGGATCAGAACAGGTAGCAAGCAGCGTGGTACAGAGGGTCAGGCAGAGGGATGGTCAGGAGCGAGCCGGGATCAGAGCAGGAGAAGTCAGCAGCGGTTCAGATCAGGCAGGGTCAGCAAAGGAACAGAAACAGGATGCAGGACAGATACAGGGCCCAGGACAAACACAACACCAAGGCAGAGTCTGCAGGTCTGGCCATCCCTTAAATACACCAGTATAATCAGTTCCAGGTGTTAGCTGGCTGAAAGGTTGAGTCTCTGATTGCTGGGAGCACCCGCTGGCCAGCCCTGGTACTGCAGATCAAAAGGCAGGTGAGTCCCACCATTGCTGGCCAGTCCATTCCTGACACCGCTCCTTGAGGGGGGGGGGGTACTGTCAGGAATGGATGCACCACTGGTGGTGGGACTCACCTGCCATGTGGGCTGCAGTACCAGGGCTGGCAAGCGGGTGCCCTCAGCAGCCAGAAGCTCACTCCTGCAATCAAGCCATCACCTGAGGCTGATTGCAGGAGGTGTATTTAAGGAATGGCCAGGCCTGCAGTCAGTGCCTTGGTGTATTGTTCCCATAAGCCCCTGTACCCGCATCCTGTCTGCTTCCTGCCTTATCCTGACTCTGCTTGATCTCTGCCTGCACCGACCTCAGCTACTCCTGACCAATCTTCTGCCTACTCCTTGTACCTTGTCTGCCCGTTAGCTACCGACCCGGCCCGCCTGACTACGTTGTGCTCCATATATATATATACATATATATATCAGTTTAGGTTTGGGTTTGTTTCACCTTGTTGTATGTATTTGTGTTAGCTTTGGGTTTGGTTTGTTGCACTGCGTTTATGTTTGTGTTGTCCTTAATAAATTATCTTGTTTAAATGCTATACCTGAAGTCTGTTTCCCTGTGTCGGTCCACACACCTCTGGTCATTCCCGGAGCCCTGACAGTAACACTGAGGGAGCGTTGCGATAGGCAGGAGGAAAACCAGGAGAGAGCAGAGTCTCGGAGGCTCGGAGAGACTCGGAGAGTGGAGTTTTTTTAGGAGGAGGTTATGGTCAACAGTATCAAAGCCACACAGAGGTCAAGTAGTAGGAGTATGGAGTAGTGGTCATTGGTTTTAGCAGTTAGTAGATCATTAGTGGGTTTTAGTAGGGCAGTTGTAATGGAGTGTAGTGAGCAAAAGCCAGATTGTAAAGGGTCAATAAGGTTGCTGTTAGTGAGGTAGGAGCTCAAGCATTTGTAGACTAAGCGTTCTAAAAGTTTAGAGGTAAACAGGAGCAGGGATATGGGTCTTAAATTGTTCAGGTTGGTGGAGTCCAGTGAGAGCTTTTTAAGTATGAAAGTGATCTGTGAAAGTTTTAGAGGGGAGGGGAAGGTGCCTGTAGAGAGGGAGAGATTGAAGATGTGAGTGAGGGAGCAAAGGATAGAAGAGAAGGATGACCATAGTAGTTGTGAGGGAACAGGATCCAGGGAGCAGGTGGTGAGGTGGGCTTCTTAGAAATTTTTAGTGACCTCTTCAGTATTAGCAAGGTCAAAAGAGGAAAGGGTTAAGGGAGGTTTAGTATAAGGTATGCTAAGTGGGATAGATGTCTGTGTAGTGGAAATGCCCCTATGAATTGCATAAATCTTGTTTTTGAAATGATTTGCAATCTTGTAAGCATTGAGTGAGTTACTAGGTGGAGGTGGAGAAAGTAGAGTTAAAAGTAAAGAAGAGACAGCGAGGACTGGATGAAAAGGCTTTAATAAGAATGACAAAGTAGTCTTGTTTGGCAGCATGGAGGGAGGAAATATATTTTAAGAAAGCAGATTTATATACGCTCCTGATGACATCATACGACGAAACATGTAGAGTGGGGCTTGATAGCGCTACACTTGTCCTCTGAGAAGGAATTGCTTTTTGCTGGGATTTAAAGTGTCATACACATGGTTTTTATGTAAGTGCAATTTTAAATATTTTTTTACCCAATAAATACAGTGTTAAGCTATGGAAGTTTCCCTTTGATGTTTTTATGGTGGTGGAGGAGTACTGTGGAGGTTCTGGAGGAGTTTTGTTGCAAACGATTGATCTAGAGGTTTTTCCACTATGGAGCCTGTCTTCAGCGTATAGAGGTGTCAAGACCACACAGACGGCCAACTTTCCTGCAGGAGAGCGCTGCAACATCTCATGCGATATTTGACCTACCATTCCAGATGCTCAATTTTCTGTGGTGAGTGGGGCTCTGGAGGGGGAGCACTAATTGGAGCACTACGCACAGAGAATTGCTATGGATAAGAAGATTTACTACTGTATCACTTAATATTCACATCGGATGTGGGTTTCTTTGGGGTTTTTTTGGAGCTTTTAATTTTTTTGGAACTTTTATATGTTTGCACAATTATTGGGACTTTAGTATATATATATATATATATATATATACACACAGGTGAAACTCGAAAAATTAGAATATCATGCAAAAGTTCATTTATTTCAGTAATGCAACTTAAAAGGTGAAACTAATATATGAGATAGACTCATTACATGCAAAGCAAGATAGTTCAAGCTGTGATTTGTCATATTTGTGATGATTATGGTTTACAGCTCATGAAAACCCCAAATCCACAATCTCAGAAAATTAGAATATTACATGCAATCAATAAAACAAGGATTGTACATAGAACAATATCGGACCTCTGAAAAGTATAAGCATGCATATGTACTCAGTACTTGGTTTGGGCCCCTTTTGCAACAATTACTGCCTCAATGCGGCATGGCATGGAAGCTATCAGCCTGTGGCACTGCTGAGGTGTTATGGAAGACCAGGATGCTTCAAAAGCGGCCTTCAGCTCTTCTGCATTTTCGATCTCATGTCTCTCATCTTTCTCTTGGAAATGCCCCATAGATTCTCTATGGGGTTCAGGTCAGGTGAGTTTGCTGGCCAGTCAAGCACAGTAATCCACGGTCATTCAACCAGGTTTTGGTGCTTTTGGCAGTGTGGGCAGGTGCCAAGTCCTGCTGGAAAATGAAGTCAGCATCCCTATAAAGCTTGTCTGCGGAAGGAAGCATGAAGTGCTCCAAAATCTCCTGGTAGACAGCTGCGTTGACCCTGGACTTAATGAAGCACAGTGGACCAACATCAGCAGATAACATGACTCCCCAAATCAACACAGACTGTGGAAACTTCACACTGGACTTCAAGCATCTTGCAATGTGTGCCTCTCCATTCTTCCTCCATACTCTGGGTTCTTGGTTTCCAAATGAGATGCAAGAGTTGCTCTCATAAGAAAAGAGGACTTTGGACCACAGCAACAGACCAGGTCTGTTTTTCTTTAGCCCAGGTAAGACGCTTCTGAAGTTGTTTGTTGTTCAGGAGAGGCTTGACAAGAGGAATACAACATTTGATGCCCATGTCCAGGATCCGTCTGTGTGTGGTGGCTCTTGATGCACTGACTACAACCTCAGTCCATTCTTTGTGAAAGTCCCCAACACTTTTGACTGACCTTTTCCTGACAATCCTCTCCAGGCTGCGGTCATCCCTGCTGCTTGTGCACCTTTTTCTTCCACACTTTTCCCTTCCACATAACTTTCTATTAATGTGCTTTGATACAACACTTTGGGAACATCCAACTTCTTTTGCAATTACCTTTTGGGGCTTTCCCTCCTTATGGAGGGTGTCAATGATGGTTTTCTACACAACTGTCAGGTGAGCAGTCTTTCCCATGATTGTGATTCCTTCTGAACCAGACTGAGAGATCATTTAAAGGCTCAGGAACCCTTTGAAGGTGTTATGGCTTAATTAGCTGATTAGAGTGGGACACTTGAGCCTAGAATATTGCACCTTTTCACAATATTCTAATTTTCTGAGATTGTGGATTTGGGGTTTTCATGAGCTGTAAGCCATAATCATCACAATTATGACAAACCACGGCTTGAATTATCTTGCTTTGCATATATTGAGTCTATCTCATATATTAGTTTCACCTTTTAAGTTGCATTACTGAAATAAATGAACTTTTGCACAATATTCTAATTTGCAGAGTTTCACCTGTGTGTATATATATATATTTCTTTATACAATTTCATTGTATACACAGTTTCATTGCATTGTATATGTGCTATTTTTAGCACTATTGTCATTTAAGCACCTTGTATTTACTTATTGGTTTATTTGGGATTTAGTCACTGGGGAGGAGGGATACAATAGCCAGCCTACGGGGCATTATAGCACATGTACATTTGTGGGGACCCTTTGTGTAGTAGGGAGTTCATTCATTTATTTATTTAAAGTAGTTTTTGAGAGAGGCAGTGCAACAATTTTTATGTTTGCAGATTTATATAGGGTGAATGCTTGCTGGGATTTGGTTTTACGCCACAATCACTCCAGTGCATGACTATGTCTCAAGATTTCTGGTGTCGTCAGTCTGCCAAGGTTGTAATGGTCGGGGCCTGATACTTTGTGTAGTTAGAGGAGCAAGTGAGTCTAGTGTGGATGAAAGTGAACTGTTGTAGACAGAATTGGCCAGGTCAGGGGAGAGATTCTGTTATAGCGGTGGTCAGTTGCAGAGCAGAGAAATGTTAAAGTTGTGAAGGTTTTTTAATTGCTGCTTGGAGGTATAGGTGTTTTAAGATGAGGACACTGTGGAGGTGATGAGATTGTGATCAGAGAGAGGAAAGAGGGTGTTTGCTAGGTTGTAGGGTGTGCAAAGATGGGAGAACACAAGGTCTAATGCATTCCCATCAGAGTGAGTGGAGGACTGTGTCCATTGTGTTAAGGCAAAAGATGAGGTTAGGTTGAAGTGTTGGGATGTAGCTGACTTGTTCACATTAATGGGGATGTAAAAATCTCCAAGAATGATAGTGGGGGGAGATGGAATGAGAGGGATGGGTAGGGAGGAATTGAAAGGTGCTCAGTGGGGGTAGAAGCAAACCAACTCCACCTCCTTTCTGACCTCTGGGTCAGGGTGAGTGAGTCCAGTGGAGGCCTCCATAGGAAAGTACTGCGGGAGAAGCAGAATCTGATCCTTGAAGCCAATTTTCTGTAATTGCTAGTTAGTTAAAGGAGTGGGAGACAAAAAGGTCATGGACAGAGGTGAGCTTATTACAGACAAAGTGAGCATTCCAGTGCAAACATGAAAAAGGGAGGGTGGTTTTTAGTAGCATGGGGACTGAGATTAAATTGAGTGGATTGCGGCTATTCCTGAAGGAAGGAGGGTTCCTGTTGTGGGGGTGAGATACTGGAGGACCAAGGTTCGGGGAGACATCCCAACAGGTTAGGAGAAGAAGAAGGGTGAGGAAAGTAAGGTAGGAGTGGGATGTATATGAGTGCACATGCCTTCCTGTCCTGGTGTTTGGGTCAGCAGGTGAGTTAAGTATTAGCAGGAGGTGATGAGAGCAGTAGTAGGGAGATGGTAGAAGTGAGAGTGATATGTATAGGCTTTGGGGTGGAGCAGAGGGGTAAAGAAATGAGATTTTGAGAACAGAGGATAGTAATATGAAAAGGAGTATAGAGGGGGCATATTAAAAGGTAGATTATTATATTATTATTATTATACAGTATTTATATAGCACCAACGGTTTGCTAAGCGCAGTAGATAGAGTAGTAATCAGACTTGTAGGAGATGTTTCCCAGGGTGTTTTGTTTGCAGTCCTTCCAGACTGCAGTAGAGTTCTTTGTTGCATCTTCTTGCTGCTTTAGTTAAACTGCTGTGTTTCGCACTCCAGCAGAAAATGCACTGCTGTGTTCCACTGCTGTTTCATACTCAGCAGAAAATGCACTCATGCAGGACAATGACATCTGTGACTGTACCCCAGTCTGTAACTTCCCCCATAAGCTGGTTTAAATTTATGGGGAGACAATCAAATGAGCAATCCTTCTCCACCCCAATTAGGAACTGATAAGGAATGCATGAATTGGGGGGGATTGGTCAAAGCCAGACCAGACAGAGACACAGGCCAACGTCATAAAAGATAAGTGATTCTCTGATCACAGAAAAGCAGAAAGGAGGTGAGAATCAATCACCTCAAACAGACAAGAAGATATAGACTAATTATTCTGAGTTTTGCAGAAAGTCAGTGCACAGCAGTGAGACAGTTTAAAGTGGAGATGAGACAGCAGCATTTACCCTAAGTAACATGGATCAAAATTCATCTGATTCATTAGGGACCGGATGAATTTCGATCCATGTATGCGCAGGCTGGTTGTACAGAAGTTGATCTACTGATCGATTCTGTACAACCAGCCTCTGGGAAAATTTCTGCATGATAAGCACCGCCAGCTATAGCTGGCAGCACTGATCAGTGTATTCTGGCTGCATTGAAGTCTCCATTTGTGGATGAGAGTATTTTTTTTTAAAAACATTTTTTCAACACATTGTTGAACGAAAAAAATTACTACTGTATGGGCTGCCTTACTGAAACTACCTTAAAGAAGAACTGTGTTAAAACCAGCAACTGAACACCTTGGTCAGGTCTACGTATATATATGCATAATGTACAGAGTACAGGGGTCAGGAGTAAGTAAAAAACAACACAACAAATGGAATGTAGCAGTCAGGATGAGCACCACATTCATATCAGTGTCCCCAGAGTGAAACCACCTTAAATTACAGTCTGCAGAGTCCCCTTTACATTAGAACCCAGCAGAGTGCCCCCTTATATCAGAATCCAGCAGAGTGTCCCCTTACATCATAGTCTGTCAGTCAGAGGCCATGACAAAGGAATTTTTTACAGACACATTTCTCCTGTCCTTGAACATTTGCGGATAAGAAAAAAGTGTCTGTTTTATACACATTGTAAATGTACATATGGCTGGCAACACAGGGTTGGCGTGTGACCAAGCTCTAGTGGGAGGGGTGAAACATGTCAAAGGGCGTTACCAGAACAGCAGCTGAGGCCATTCCTCAACACTGGACTCCTGGGGTGGGTTGAGCAGCATCCATCCCTTCACTAGGGTTGGGGTATACACATACTGTCACTGTGATATTTTGTGGCCGTGACAGAAATTTTATCCTCTGTTGCTTGCTGTGGGCACAGTGCCTGCTGAATGACCCATTCAAGTAAATGAGGCTGCTCTGCAAGCACCCCGCAATTGCATGCAATGCACTTGTTTGCTGTGCACTAGTGTGAGGTTCTAAGGGTTAAAGCAGGTGGTGAGAAGGTGATACAACATCTCCTGACTGCCTGCCAACTGCTCTCTGAAGAGGGATCTGAATGCAGATCGCTCGTCAGAAGCCATAGCTCATGTGAACAAGCACCTAAAGGGAAGCTGGGGCTGGGCAGGAAGGGGTTAAACACAGGGGTGAATTTGTCGCGAGGCAAACAAGGCATTTGCCTAGGGCGTCAATTTTCAGAGGGCAGCATGGTGGTAGCGCTGCCCCCCCTTTCCCATGGCAGGGACACTTCCCGTGGGAAAGGGACAGAGGCTGCTGTGTCTTACCTGACTTCGTGTCCCACGTCGAAAGGGACAGGGGCTGCTGTGTCTTACCTGACTTTGTGTCCCACGTCGATCCGGTCCACAAGGCGCTGCTGGAGGAGGGGTGCAGAGGAGAGTGGAGTGGTGGGCGGATCATCAGTGTGCTCTCAGAGCGCATTAGGGCCGGGGACCGCTGTCAGTGCACGCTGGGATGTGCAGGAAAGCCAGAAGGTGCCAGCGAAGGAGGAGGAAGAAGAAGAGGATGAGGGTCAGGGTGGAGGAGCCCGCCCGCTCTTTTGCAGCCGCCGCCAGAGATCCTGGGGGAGAAGGCATACAGGTGCCCCTCCTGGAGTGATCCTGACACCATCTGGAAGAGCCGCTGCTGGACGGTTAAGTGCTTGGAGGACTAGTGCTTCCCCACTCCTGTCTCACTTTCCCCCGATACACTGCCCCCCACCTGTTCCACTTCCCCCCTCCTGTCCCCCACATTGTCCCACTACCCCCCATCTGTCCCCACTGCCCCTCACCTGTCCCTCTGCGCTCCTCCTGTCCAGCTGCCCCAAGTCACGCTGCCCCCACCTGTCCCTCTATGCTTCTCCTTTCCAACTGCCCCTCACCTGTCCCTCTGCGCTCCTCCTGTCCCTCTGTGCTCCTTCTCCTGTCCCACTGCCCCTCACCTGTCCCACTGCGCTACTCCTGTTCCGCTGCCCCTCACCTGTCCCACTGCGCTACTCCTGTCCCACTGCCCTGATCCTGTCCCATGCCCCCCGTCATGCTGCCCCCCCACCTGTCCCTCTACGCTTCTCCTGTCCCACTGCCCATCACCTGTCCCTTTGCACTCCTCCTGTCCCACTGTCCCGATCCTGTCCCATGCACCTTGTCACACTGCCCCCCACCTATCCCTCTGCGCTCCTCCTGTGTCTCTGTGCTCCTTCTCCTGTCCCACTGCCCCTCACCTGTCCCATTGCACTCTTCCTGTCCCACTGCGCTACTGCTGTCCCGCTGCCCCGATCCTGTCCCATGCCCCCCACCTATCCCACTGCGCTACTCCTGTCCCGCTGCCCCTCACCTGTCCCACTGCGCTACTCCTGTCCCACTGCCCCGATCCTGTCCCATGCCCCCCGTCACGCTGCCCCCCACCTGTCCCTCTACACTTCTCCTGTCCCACTGCCCCGATCCTGTCCCATGCCCCCCGCTATGTTGCCCCCCACCTGTCCCGCTACACTTCTCCTGTCCCACTGCCCCTCTGCGCTCCTCCTGTTCCACTGCCCCTCTCCTTTCACTTTGCGCTCCTCCTGTCCTTCTGCCCCAACCCTGTCTCATGCCTCCTTTCACGCTGCCCCCCCCCCCCCACCTGTCCCTCTGCGCTTCTCCTGTCCCACTGCCCCTCATCTATCCTTCTGCGCTTCTCCTGTCCCATTGCGCTTCTCCTGTCCCGCTGCCCCGATCCTGTCCCATGCCCCCCCGTCACGCTGCCCCCTACCTGTCCCTCTGTGCTTCTCCTGTCCCACTGCCCCTCACTTGTCCCAGGGGCGTATTTTCCACGAGGCCAAAAAGGCGTTTGCCTAGGGCGGCACTTTTCAGGGGGGTGGCACGGTGGCAGCGCCGCCCCCCGCCCCTTTCCCAGGGGACACTTCCGTGGGAAAGGGGCTGCTGTGTCTTACCTGACTTCGTGCCCCACGTCGATCCGGTCCCCAAGGCGCTGCTGGAGGAGGGGTGCAGAAGGTGTCCGTGCGGTGTCTTCTTCTTCCTGGATCTTGATCGTGATGTGGGCAGGATGACAAACTGCCCCTCAAGTCTGGCCACACCCCTGGGATCACTGGGCAGCCTATGGCTGCCTGTCCCTCCCTCTAGAAGCTCCTCCTCCTTGCCGGTGATTGGACGCCAGATCTGTAGCTCAGAAAAGGCACACAGGCGGCCAATCACAGGCGAGGTGGCAGAGCTTGGAGAGGAGGAGCTGAGCGGCAGCGCAAAGATTGGAGATCGAGTGAGGGAGCAGCTGGAGCCGGTGAAGAGGAGGAGAGCGGCTGGAGAAGGAAGACAGCTGATGGGTAAGTGTCTATGCCTGAAGGAGGGAGCCCGGGCTGGAGCAGGGGTCAGTACAGCGATGTAAGTATAATTGGTGTCAGTGGGAGTAATAGTGCCCCCTCATTGGTGTCACTGACACCAATGATGGGACACTGATGGGGCACTATTCCTCCCACTGACACCAATGATGGGACACTATTCCTCCCACTGACACCAATAATGGGTCACTATGCCTCCGGGCCTGCAACTGACACCAATGATGGGGCACTATTCCTCCCACTGACACCAATGATGGGGCACGATTCTTCCCACTGGCACTGATGGAATACTATTCCTCCCACTGACACCAATGATGGGGCACTATTCCTCTCCCTGACACCAATGATGGGGCACAATTCCTCCCACTGACACCAATGATGGGGCATGATTCCTCCCACTGACACCAATGATGGGGCACAATTCCTCCCACTGACACCAATGATGGGGCATGATTCCTCCCACTGACACCAATGATGGGGCACGATTTCTCCCACTGACACCAATGATGGGGCATGATTCTTCCCACTGACACTGATGGAGTACTATTCCTCCCACTGATACCAATGATGGGGCACTATTCCTCACACACTGACACTAATGATGGGGCACCATCATTGGTGTCAGTGGGAGGAATAGTGCCCCATCATTGGTGTCAGTGTGAGGAATAGTGCCCCATCATTGGTGTCAGTGGGAGGAATAGTACTCCATCAGTGTCAGTGGGAAGAATCATGCCCCATCATTGGTGTCAGTAGGAGGAATCGTGCCCCATCATTGGTGTCAGTGGGAGGAATCGTGCCCCATCATTGGTGTCAGTGGGAGGAATCGTGCCCCATCATTGGTGTCAGGGGGAGGAATAGTGCCCCATCATTGGTGTCAGTGGGAGGAATAGTGCCCCATCATTGGTGTCAGTGGGAGGAATAGTGGCCCATCATTGGTGTCAGTGGGAGGAATCGTGCCCCATCATTGGTGTCAGTGGGAGGAATCGTGCCCCATCATTGGTGTCAGTGGGAGGAATCGTGCCCCATCATTGGTGTCAGTGGGAGGAATCGTGCCCCATCATTGGTGTCAGTGGGAGGAATCGTGCCCCATCATTGGTGTCAGTGGGAGGAATCGTGCCCCATCATTGGTGTCAGGGGGAGGAATCGTGCCCCATCATCGGTGTCAGGGGGAGGAATAGTGCCCCATCATTGGTGTCAGTGGGAGGAATAGTGCCCCATCATTGGTGTCAGTGGGAGGAATAGTGGCCCATCATTGGTGTCAGTGGGAGGAATCGTGCCCCATCATTGGTGTCAGTGGGAGGAATCGTGCCCCATCATTGGTGTCAGTGGGAGGAATCATGCCCCATCATTGGTGTCAGTAGAAGGAATAGTGCCCCATCCTTGTCAGTGGGCAGAGCTCTAATAGGAAGAGGTGGAGCCTAAAGAGGATGGGGTGGAGTTTGCCGATGAAGGGTGGGACAAATTTAGATGCGGGGGTGCCCGATTTTAGTCTTGCCTAGGGCAGCACAAAACCAAAATACACCACTGGTTAAACAGAAGCATCACAAACATGTGAGTAATAACTCCATAAGTTTATCCAGCCTTCAGATTGTCAGCCATCCCCATTAATACAAAAGTTGTCCCTGAGTGTTAAATGGACATGAACAGAGAGGGGAAGGGAGGTAGATTAGGGAGAGAGGGGAGGGATGGAGATAGAAGAGAGCGAGACAGCTGCGGGAGAAAGGGGAGGGAGATAAAGGGGGAAAGAAGGGAGAGAGACAACAGGGGGAGAGAAGGGAGGGAGATAGAGAGGGGAGAAAATGTGGGGAGATAAGGAGGGAGGCAGATGGGGGAAAAAAGCAAAGGGAGATAGAAGGGGGGGATAGAGGAGGGAGATAGAGGGGGGAGAGAAAGGAGGGAGATAGAGAGGGGAGAGAAGGGGGATAAATGGGGAGAGAAAGGGGGGGGGGGGGTAGATGGGGAGAGAAGAGGGGAATAGATGGGGAAGAGAGGGGGGGAGATAGAGGGGGGAAAGAGAGGGGGGACAGAAAGAAGGGAGACAGAGGAGAGAGAGAAGGGAGAGAGGAGGGGGGAGAGGAGGGGGGGAAGAGATGGAGGGAGGAGAGGAGGGGGGAGGGGAGATGGAGGAAGGAGAGGGGGGAGATGGAGTCAAGAGAGGAGAGGAGGGGGGGAAGACACAGAGGAGGGGGAGAAGGTGGAGGGATTGAGGGAGAGAAGGGAGGGAGACAGATGGGGGAGAGAAGGGAGGAAGAAAGATGGAGGAGAGAAGGGAGGGAGATAGAGGGGGAGGCAAGGGGAGGGAGAGTGTGTGGGGGAAATGAAGGGGGGAGAGACATTTAGGAGACAGATTGAGGAGAGATGGGAGGGAGATAGAGGGGGAGAGAATGGGGGATAGAGGGAGAGAAGGAAGGATAGAGGGAGGAGGGGAGGGGGGAGATAGAGGTGGAGAGAAGGGGGGAAATAGAGGGGGGAGAGAAGGGGAGAGATAGATAAGGGAGAGAAGGGGAAAGATAGAGGGGGGAGAGAAGGGGGGAGTTAGAGGGGGATAGATAGGGGGGAGGGGAGAAAGGAGGAAGATAGAAAGGGGAGAGAAGGGGGGAGATAGAACTCAGTTCACTCACGCAGGTTGGTCAATGCTGCACCTACCTTGTAGTTGCTGGCTTCAGTGCTTCAAATTTCCCGCCCACACATTTTCTCAGGCACAGCACTGTCCAAGAATTGGAGTGTGAGTGGTGCAGACAGGAGGAGAGAGGCAAGAGGAGGCAGTGCACATTGATCCCCTCTCTCCTTTCCTTTTAGTCTAGGTAAGGGTGGATGTAGTGTGCTGTCTGGGCTGTGTGAGCTGCTCCATACAGCTTCTCTTGTTGGACAAAGTCCATGGGTTGCCTGGCGGGGCGTAGCCCACCCCAGCACCCCCCTAGATCCGGCCATGATTGTCACATATTTGGGTACCATAGTTTGTCACTGTTTCATGGTAGCACACAATTTTAAAACTTGATATATTTGCTATCTATTCACTCAACGCAACCTCATCTTTTATTTTTTTAATGAAAAATTGGGTAATAAATTGTGTTTGTATGCACTAAAATATGAGTTTGACAGCATAAAAAATTTGCAGTTACCCACATTTTATTCTCCAAGGCCTATGCTTGTTACTGTACATTTGAATGAGTGATCAGATTACCCACAAATTGGCAAGCAAATACAAGACAGGCAGTTGTGAGTTCTCAAAGGAATGTTTCATGGTGTAACCCATTCATCTGCAGAAACCTCATTCACATGCGTCATGTCATTCTGAGTCTTGTTTCTTGTATGTTTTCCTGATTTATTAATTTATGTCGTGTTTTGTAAAATTTTGCTCATTTATTGGATTGCATTTAATGCATATTTGCAAGTATTGTGTGCTAGTCCTGCATTATTACTGTCACCACATCTAAGCACTGGTAAACTGCAGTATATTACATTAACCCATAAATACAAATGCACAATGATGGTAAGTTACATGATTTGAGTGGCCTAGAATAGCAGAATGGACTCCTTGCCTCAGAGCATAGTGAAAATAGGTTCTTTTTTATAACCTGTAATCACAACACTCCTGATTATTGTGGCATTATTTTCCACATGCTGAAGAAATGATGCTGTCATATTTTTAAAACTTAATAAAGAGTTAGACAGGTTGCCACACACATACACTATATAAAACACCTGCATTTAAAGTTAACTCCCAGAGGCTTTATTAGAGCAGACCTATGGGGGCATCTTCTGCCAGCCCATATATGACATTTAATTCATTACTGTGCAGGACATTATATGGCTGCAGAATTGCTTTGGTAATCACCTGCCGAGCTTCTGCAGATTATTTGACATTATTCGTTTGAAGGTCAGTTTTATTTCAAAGTAAAATGCTGTCACTGAGAATACACAGTCAATGATAATGTCTTATTCCTCTGGGGTTAATCTGCAGAATGCCTGTATAGTATAAAACTCAGGACCCAGAAAGAATTCCTCTGCAATCTCCTTTTTTTTGAAACAAGGATGCACTTTGCACTGACCTTTTAAAAGAACGAGCAGAATATACTGGGAGGGAACTGAGTGTGGAGATTTCTTCTTAGTGTCCTACAGAAAAGATAGTGGCATAACTAAATTCCAACTTTGATTCTAACAAAAAACTGCAATTACTTATACAGTATTTCCACTTCTGTCAAGAAAAAAACAATCCCCCCGGGTGATCAACATACATTGCAGGGATATTAACAAATGCTGTAGCAGATTCCTACCTTCTGCTGTTGTGAAGAAATAGATATTTAACCGCTTCCCATCTGCCCTATATGTAGAAGCATCTCTGATGGGGGGGGGGAGAACTGTTAGTAAACAAAACAGTTCTCCTCCCTGACAGCTCGTGCACACTGCATCACAGCCATGCAAAGCAGTGTGATTAGTGAAGCACTAACACACAGCCCCTAGTAAAACAGCACACAGCACACAGTCAACCCTTCGACAGCCCCACATGTTAACCCCTTCCTGCCCAGTGCCATTAGTACAGTGTCAGTGCTTTTTATTAGCACTGATCACTGTATTGGTGTCACTTTGGATGTTAGTGACACCAAGTCAATTCCCCCAAGTGTCAGAATGCCCACCGCAGTCCTGCTATAAGTCGCTGATCGCCGCCATTACTAGTAAAAATAAAAAATAAAAACCCCAGTATATATAGTGGCATTTGTAAACTCTATAACTTTCACGTAAACCAATTAATTTACAAGTATTGGGATTTTTTTTAGCAAAGACATGTAGCAGAATACATGTTGGCCTAAATATATGATGACATTTGGTTTTTTAAATTTTTTTAAATTTTTTTACTGGACATGCCTAATAGCAAAAAGTAAAAAATATTTATTTCTCAAAATTGTCGCTCTTTTTTTTAAAAAGCTCAAAAAATAAAAAATGCAAAGGTGATCAAATACCACCAACCGAAATCACAATTCGTGGGAAAAAAAGGATGTAAATTTAATTTGGGTGCAGCGTTGCATGACCGCACAGTTGTCATTTAAAATAATGCAGCGCCGTATCGCAAAAAATGGCCTGTTCAGGAAAGGGGTAAATCCTCTGGAGGGCAAGTGGTTAACTAGACTGATTCTGAATGGGAGGGCCCGCTTCATTATAACCACCTGGTATACTCTGTGTTCTAATGAGTAAATCCATAGTGTCTGCATCTTTCTAAAAATATTTAGCACTTAGGAACAGGGGCGGACTGACAACTCATGGGGCCCCCGGGCAATAGGGGATCATGGGGCCCCTGTGTCCTTGCCCAAACTCGAAAAAGCCTATGAAAAAGGTACCAGGGGCATCTCATGGGGACCCCTACTGACCCCGGGCCCTCGGGCACTGCCCGAGTTTCCAAATGGTCAGTCCGCCCCTGCTTAGGAAGCATCTCACCAAAACTACAATTTCTATTACAGGAGTACTTAAAAACTGAATTGCATCTTGCAGACTTCTGTGAAGCGCAATGAGTAAATCACATAAGTACAAAATGGTGTAAAACAGTGTACAAAAGTCCTCCGGGTTGCCAGAATTACAGAATTGTAGATTGAAAATAAAAGTAGTTTTTAATAACATTAAATTACAATATGGCTTGTGTCGCAAATGAATATGCTACACTCACCAGCCACTTTATTGGGTACAACTTGCTAGTGCCAAGAATATCCCCCACATCATTACACCACCACCACCAGCCTGAATTATTGATACAAGGCAGGATGGATCCATGCTTTCATGTTGTTTATGCCAAAATCTGACCTCACCATCTGAATGTCCCAGCAACCAGTCTGCCCAATCTCCTCTGACCTCTGACATCAGCAAGGCATTTTTGTCCACACAATTGCAGCTTACTGGATATTTTATCTTTTCCAGACCATTCTCTGTAAACCCTAGAGATGGTTGTGCGTGGAGATCCCCGTAGATCAGCAGTTTTTTTAAATGCTCAGACTAGGCCATGCGGCACCAACAACCATGCCATGTTCAAAGTCACTTAAATCTACTTTTTTCACCATTCTGATGCTCAGTTTGAACTTTCGCAAGTTGTATTCACCACATCTACATGCCTAAATACATTGTGTTGTTGTCATGTGATTGGCTGATTAGCAATTTGTGTTACCAAGCAAATGAACAGGTGTGCCTAATAAAGTGGTTGGTGAGTGTATATTAGCATTTGTCTTCACTTCTTTCCACCCACTTACAGTCATGTATGACCTGGTCACATTACCACAGAAAGCTTAGCTATCATGTGTCTGTGATAGTGATCCTTTGTAGACTGCCAGCTTTGGGTTCTCTAGGGCATGGGGTATAAGCCCCAGCCTGCTACTTCACCAGGGCCCCTTATGGTGGTGATGGACTTGCAGCAAGTTGGAACCAGGTCGCTGCCCATCAGTATGCCCAGCTGAGGATGTGGAGACCACTGGCATGTGCAGAGCAGGAAACAGAAGGAAATCCAGAAAACAAGCTGAGGTCAAGGTGGGCAGCAAACAAGCACAGACAGTAGATGAAGCTGGGGTTAGTACAGAGGAAGTCAGACACTGAATACATGAATAGTAGGCACACAGAAGCTCAGAGAACTGGGAAGGTGACAAGGTAACATGGGCTACCCTGACCATGTCTTATATACCAGAGCAAACTGGGAGGCAGTCCAGGAAATTATAAAAGGCAAAGGAAATATAAACCCACAGGATAGATGGCAATGCCCATAGGAATACAGAAGCCAAACAACATTTGTGAAATGAACCAGGTCTAGAAGTACTGTAGAAAGGAGGTAAGAATGACACAGGCTGGAAAACTATAACTCATGACATTAGCCTTAACAGAACAAAGATTAAAGCAGAACTTGAACTGTATACCTCATTTGCATTTCTTGACTTATTGAGAGCTACTATTTGACCTGAGCAAAATATTACATTATTATTATTATTATTATTAATATACAGGATTTATATAGTGCCAACAGTTTGCTTACACTTTTATAATATAAAGGGAGACAATACAGCAACGATACAGTTCAATACAAGAGGGTTAGGAGAGCCCTACTCCTTGGAGCTTACAATCTAAGAGGGAGGTTCTGGTGGTACTAAAGGTAATACTGTAACTAGTTGCATAGTCAGGTTTGTAACTGAAATGTGCAGGTTTATTTCTGCATTGTTGTACTAAACATTCTTGCAAGGAGTTCCCCTTTTCTTCCACAAGATGGAGCATTGTGGACTCTGATTCATTTCTATTTAGAGCACTGCATGATGGAAAATGTAGTTCCAGCCAGCAGGACCTCCACTATCCCCACAGACACCGGAAACTGCAAAATCCAGCATGCTTGTGTTCAGGGGGGGTTATATAAATTAAAAGCCCGGGAAACCAGAGGTCAATGGAGAGAGGGACACCATTGTGTGGAGAAGGGAGGGTCCTGTCTGGGTGAGAGATAGGGAGGAAGATATACTGAAAGATTGTGTATTACATAAGATACATTAGTATACATTCGCAGCTGCAGCTGTCAATCACCAGGTCCCAGCCGATGATTACTCGCCAGCGCCCGGTGATTGCTGAGGATGTAAACAATACAGTTCTCCTCCATGTCAGCTTTTGCACATTGCTTTGGATGGCTGTGCATAGTGTGTTTACAGTGAAGGACAGACACACAGCCCAAAGTAAAACAGCACACAGTTAACCCTTTGGTCGCCCCTCATGTTAACCCCTTCCTGCCCTGTGTCATTAGTACAGTGTCTGTGCTTTTTTTTCTCACCATAAGTGACTCTAGGCGACTTAGTCATTATTCTGTTGATACCAAGTTCACCATCGCCTTATGTTGCTCATTTCCAGTGGGAAAAACTACAGTTTATGCTGACCTTACCAGAACCTAAGGGGGCACTCCTAATACATTGTTTGATGTTCAAAACTGCATATGTCAAAAAGTGTTCCGCATTGTAATCGTCTTTCATTTTTGAGTGCTCATATTGTCAATATATTTTGCCATTATACTCTACAGTCTTAAGTCTTATTTCAGGGTGATCTTGAGGCCTTAGCCATACGTTATCAGTCTGTGCCTATTAAAGTGTATAACTGAGGTGTCAGAGGTGCAGAGGTCTTTGTAGAGGTCAAGGTACAAACAGAGAACCCAATACAACCAGCGGCTCCTGCGTGGGTAGGGCTACACTGGGATCTGCTAGCTGCTCGGAGACCCGCTTGTGAACACTAGAACTACAACCTTCTGCTCTGGGAAGCACACTGCCACCAGCAGATGATCCAGGTCCTGAATTCTCCATTTTGGCATCTATGGTGGAAAGGTGTTGTTTGAGGGCATCCACCTTGGTCTTCAATGCATCCTTTATCTTTGTAGCCCAGAAGAAGACATCACCTTTAGTAGGCAGTGACTTCAGGAGTGAGCAGATCTCAGTAAGAACCTCTGAGTCTGGACAGTACTGAACACTTACTACTCTCCTTTATAACTGAACACGTCCCTCCATCTTTTATAATTTAATTAAAAAATGGGGATTATATTGTGTTTTTGTGTACTAAAATTGAGTTTTTTGTAAACAGTGCACAAATACACTCCCTGGCCTCTTTATTAGGTAAAACTGTTCAATTGCTTAGTAACACAAATTGCTAATCAGGCAATCACATGGCAGAAACTTAATGCATTTAGGCATCTAGATGTGATGAAGATAACCTGCTGAAGTTAAAACTGAGCATCAGAATAGGGAAGAAAGGGGATTTAAGTGACTTTGAATGTGGCATGGTTGTTGGTGCCACACAGGCTGGTCTGAATATTTAAAAAACTGCTGGTCTACTTAGATTTTCACACTCAACCATCGCTAGGGTTTACAAGGAATGGTCCGATAAAGTGAAAATATCCAGTGAGCAGCAGTTGTGTGGACAAAAATACCTTGTTGATGTCAGAGGTTAAGGAGAATGGGCAGACTGGCTCCAGATGATAGAAAGGCAACAGTAACTCAAATAACCACTTGCTAAAACCAAGGTATGCAGAATACCATCTCTGAACGCACAACACCTTGAAGCAAATGGACTACAGCAGCGGAAGACCACACCGGGCGCCATACCTGTGATTTAGGAACAGGAAACTGAGGAAACAATTCTCAAAGGCTCCCCCAGATTCTACAATAGAAGACTGGAAAAACTCTCCTTTGTCTGAAGTGTCTCGGTTTCAGCTGCGACATTCAGATGGTAAACATTGAAGCATAGATCCATCCTGCCTTGTATCAATGGTTCAGGCTGGTGGTGTAATGGTGTGGGGGGAATTTTCTTGGCACACTTTGGGCCCCTTAGTACCAACTGAGCATCAGTTAAATGCCACAGCCTACCTGAGTATTGTTGCTGACCATGTTTATTCCATTATGACTACAGTGTACCCATCTTCTGATGGCTACTTCCAGCAGAATAATGCACCATGTCACAAAGCTCATGACAATGAGTTTACTATATTCCAATGGCCTCCACAGTCACCAGATCTCAAACCAATAGAGCACCTTTGGGATGTGGTGGAACAGGAGATTCACATCATAGATGTGCAGCTGACAAATCTGCAGCAACTGTGTGATGCTACCTTGTCAATATGGACCAAAATCTCTGAGGAATGCTTCCAACACCTTGTTGAATCTATGCAACAGAGAAAGACAGTTCTGAAGGTAAAAGGTGGTCCAACCCAGTACTAGCAAGGTATACCTAATAAAGTGGCTGGTGAGTGTATAATACTACATAGAAATTGCAAATAACAGTATTTTATTCTACATTTTTTCTTTCAGAAAAAAAGTTATGTTTTCAGTGCATTTTCATTTAGAAAATGTACATTTCAATATGTGTGCAAAATGAAAAAATATGTCTTGAAAGAAAATGGTTATTTTTTATTTGCAACACCAGAGATTGCAAATAAAATCAGTATACACCACTAGCCAAAAGGAGAAAGAGTTAATCTAACTGACCACTATAGGAAGTTTATTATGTCTTCATTTCATTTTGGTGGTCAATAGCATCAATTCTGGACTGTTAACTATATTCTTTCAAATTAAGCAGTTCTCTCTAAGCATTCACAAAACTTACTTTCCCCCTAACTATCAACAATAGGTCTAAGCTTTTTCAAGTAACAGGGTCATCAAGTATACAAATAAAGTACACTGTGCAAAAAATCAAGGAACACTTTTTAATCCGCGTATAGAATCAAGTCAATTAAACTCCTGGGATATTGATCTGGTCAGTTAAGTAGCAGAGGGTTTCTAATCAGTTTCAGATTCTTTGGTGTTAATGAAATTAATAACAGTAGCTCTAAATGGGCAACAGTGAGACAACCCCCAAAACAGGAATGGTTTTACAGGTGGCCACTGACATTTTTTTCCCTACTCATCTTTTCTGATTGTTTTTCACTAGTTTTGCATTTGGCTAGAGTCAGTGTCACTAGTGGTAGCATGAGGCGATACCTGGACCCTACAGAGGTTGCACAGGCAGTGCAATTCCTCCAGGATGGCACATCAATATGTGCCATCGCCAGAAGGGTTGCTGTGTCTCCCAGCACAGTTTCAAGATCATGGAGGAGATTTCAGGAGACAGGCAGTTACTCTAGGAGAGCTGGACAGGGTCATAGAAGGTCCTTAACCCAGCATCAGGACTGGTATCTGCTCATTTGTGCAAGGAGGAACAGGATGAGCACTGCCAGAGCCCTACAAAATGACCTCCAGCAGGTCACTGGTGTGAATATCTCTGACCAAACAATCAGAAACAGACTTCATGAGAGTGGCCTGAGGACCGACGTTCTCTAGTGGGCACTGTGCTCACTCCCCTGCACCATAGAGCTCAATTAGCATTTGCCATTGAACACCAGAATTGGCAGGTCCACCACTGGTGCCCTTTGCTTTTCACAGATGAGAGCAGGTTCACCCTGAGTACATGTGACAAACGTGAAAGGGTCTGGAGAAGCTGTGGAGAATTTTATGCTGCCTGTAACATCTTTCACCATGACCAGTTTGGTGGTGGGTCAGTGATGGTCTAGGGAGGCATATCAATGGAGGGGCACACAGACCTCTACAGGCTAGACAATGGCACCCTGACTGCCATTAGGCATTGGGATGAAATCCTTGGACCCATTATCAGACCCTACACTGGTGCAATGGGTTCTTGGTTCCTCCAGGTGCACGACAATGCCTGGCCTCATGTGGCAGGAGTATGCAGGCAGTTCCTGGAGGATGAAGGAATTGATACTATTGAATGGCCCCACGCTCGCCTGACCTAAATCCAATAGAACACCTCTGGGATATCATGTTTCGGTCCATCCCAGATTGCACCTCAGAATGTCCAGGAGCTCAGCGTTGCCCTGGTCCAGATCTGGGAGGAAAAACCCCAAGACACCATCCATCATCTCATTAGGAGCATGCCCTAACATTGTCAGGCATGCATACAAGCACGTGGACGCCATACAAACTACTGAGCACCATTTTGAGTTGCTGCAATGAAATCTCAGCAAAATGGACTAGCCTGCTGCATCATTTTTTCACTTTGATTTTCAAGGTGTCCTTGAATTCAGTCCGCTGTAGGTTGATAATTTTCATTTCCATCAAATGATGGGCATCCTTATGTTCCTAACAGAATATCCAGTCCATATCAGTATAGATATCCAGCATGATATTTTTCCCCACTGAGATCTTTAATTTTTTTAGCAGTGTATATCTAAACCCAAAGTTATAGTTGGATTACTTATGCTCTTGATGTCCCCAGTAGGGACATTCAGTCCTGGTGCCCCCCCCCCCATAACTAGGACCCAAAATGAGGAAAATTGAAAATTCTGAGTTGCCTCCATAGGTACAAAATGAGAAATCTTCCTGTTGGGACACTTATTCCAATGATAACTCTATATGAGGATATTTCCATTTGGAGAGATTCCCTGTCACTTCCTAATATTTCTATAAGTCTAGAAGTGAATGTAAATCTCCCCAACTGGACAAAAAGGTAAAATTTTACCTATTACTTATTAACTACTATTAACTTATTCAATATAAAAAATGGCTTTTAATATACTTTAAGTACTTGATTATATTTATCTTTATCTTACAGTACAAACGTGCTTATTCAGCCGGTACAAGCACAAAATCTTTTTTCTAAGTAAAGACTTGACAGTCCTTTTATATTAACTAATCCTGTACATTTAATCAATATGTTCACTCAAACAGGCTATACATACTTCCAGGGATGCTTGTTCAAAAGCTTTTCATAAATTGAATCTGTACATTCTGGGAATTTCTAACATATATTTTTGAGTATTATGTGCATAAATCATTCCTATCTCTCACAACTGCTCTCTCCTTTTTAATTGGTAGTATCAACAACCTTAAATTAAAAAATAGTTTTAAGATTCATCTTCTGGATATGCTTGCTAGCTTGAGTAAAAGTTTGGAGGCATTAAGCAGTTTAAGGGTCCCTTTTAAACCATTATTAAAATAAATTCCTCTCACTATATTACAGAACTTATTGATTCCTTAACTTCTTTTATTATTTTTCCCCCTACCTCTTTCTCCAATTGGACCCTTCTTTTTCTTGAAACCACTATTCACTGCACAAATTTTATTGTTGTAAAAAAACATTTAGACTTCATCTTTTTTTCTCTCTAATCCTGGGGTGCTGTGGGCTTTCTTCAGGAGTGCCTTGGCAAAACTGCCAAAAAATTGTATACAAGCCTGCCTTTTAGTTACACAAAGCCACAGGTTTTCATTGTGCACCATTATGACCTTCAAGCCAATAAAAGAAAAATAAGAAAGTGAGCGCTCTCACAACAGCAGCCAATGCACCCAAGGCAATCACAGCAAAACCTTCGAAAATACACAGAAAATATAAAAAAAGGTGCGGTGCTGATAGATATGACATAAGATCTATAAACCCATATATGTCTCAGATGATCTGAAAGCACACTGTGATGTATAACAGAAATAGTGACCAATATTTAAGATGAATAAGTAATAATGTCCAGGCGAATAAACGCAGGATCTTGCATAGAAACTAGTAAGCCCAGGATCAAACGGTAAAATTGCGCACTCCCCGGACGCGCTATATAAAAGCGCATATGTAGTATGACCCCTGGAAATCACTCATCAAGCGGGTACAGTGGGTATCCGGGAGCAGGCGATCTTGGTAAAATGGACAGCATCCAGATCCAGAGATCCTCTTTAGACTAGGCGAATAATGGACGAGGAACTCCCTCCGGTGGCCAAAATAGGTAAGATGTCCTAAAAATTAGTTAGCTCCAGGTAGGAGCCAAAAAAACCTCATAGTGTAGTAAGTGAGTAAAATCAAGAACATTTATTCCAAAATAGTATAAAACAGGGCAGAAAACACTGAACCAGTGAATGATAAAAGTTGTGTGACTGACCAAAAGTAATATGGCCGCCAGGCCTCCTCGTGGCTCCGGGCGACTAAGATGTCACGCTCTGCTGGCTCCTCCTAAGGCCTTTCGTGCTCCAGCACATCATCAGAGGGGAGCCTTCTTGCATCTCCAGCATCTGTCATTGGCTGAATATAGAGCATGTAGCCTGTCTGGAGTAAAATATGAATGGAAAAGTATGTTGTATTGTTTTTCTTTGTATAATGTACATATTGAGCTCTTAGCTGCTTGAGACCATATTACTTGCCAGGTTTTCATAGGTTGCCAGGTTCCTTTCTCACAATTTGTTCCCATTTGGACTTGTACAGGTGTTCAGGGAGAGAAGAGGTGGAAAATAGTACTTTATAAATTTGTGAGATTAACTCCTTACTCAATGGGCTGCCCAAGCAAATTTTTTTTGAACAACGTTAGATCAGGAAAGTAAAGTGAGCTAATCATTGTATGAGCATAGTGATGAATTTTCAGCTATCCAAGACGACCTGCTTGGGGAGTTCATAGGCATTTTGAAGGTCTTGAACGGAGCACATTGTTCTAGTTCTGGGATCCACCAGATGTCCAAAGTGGAACAGGCTGTTTACTTGCCACATTTGAGACATCTGTGAAGGTAGGATATCCAGAACAGCATGGGTGAATAGGAAGGAAACTGCCAGAGACTTATTAGTAGTTAGACGGTATTGACTTATAGCTTGATGCCAGAAGGTGTAAGTTATTTGGGTGAGTGTAAGCCAGCCAAAACTTTTCAATTTCAGTCCACCTCTTGAAAGAATGCAGTGTGTGCCAGGAGACCAAGGGATGTAGCTGAGCTGAATGATAATATTTAGAAATATTGGGAAAGGCTAGTCCTTCTTGGTCCTTTGAGGCAAAAAAAAAAAACAGTCTGGAAACCCTATTGTGTTTGTAATTTCAGACAAAATCGAAGAGATGGGTTTGTAGTTTTTAAAAGTGTAGGATTAGGATCGTTTTTTCCTAGTGTTTTTAGAGAGGTACAGTAACTTTGGTAAGATAGACATTTTGATGGTCACAATGTGACCAAGGAAGGAGATGGGGAGTGATTTCCATGGAATGAGGAGTTTATTAATGTTAGCATAGAGAGCAAGAAATCTTTCTTTAAAAAGAGCTTCTCACCCTCAGATATTTCAACGTAGAGAATTTCCAGGAGTAAGGGTATTTCAAAGGTATAAGTGCAGTGCTATAAACGGATGTAACATCAATAACATGAATCAATAAAGTGCAGAAAATGCATCAAAAGTGCAACTGTGTGGGGGGGTGTCCAAGATGGCGACTGGAGCGGCCGCATAATCAGGAGCTCCGGCACCACGGAACTTAATCCGCTGCCATCCGGGCAGCAGTGGACCCTTGCAGGGCACCGGAAGCACTTCTAACATCCCCTGCATCTGGGAGAGGGGCGCTGTGCTTTATTGCCCCTCTCCATGGCAAGGGACGTCTGCGGCCTACTCCACCCGGCCCTGATTTCACCTCATCTGGGCCACAGTGAGTACAGTTGGCAAGGGGGCGGGCGGATGCGGAACATCGGGTCCCCCTCCAGTGATCCGGGGACTGTAGCTCCCGTTTTCAAGCCAAGAGGCCCCTCCCTCTACAAATATGGCCCCCACTCGGCTTGGAGGCCTGCTGTGGCCTGCACACAATGCTGGCAGTGAGCTACCTGGGCTTCCTACACCCGTTCTGGAGGACCCTAGAGCCAGCACACGGGGAATTCTGTGCTGCACAGGCCCTTCAGCCCTGTCAGACCCCATGGTGGGAGTTAGAGCCTGTATCTGGGTCTCTGGCCTTTACTAATAGTGCCTACCACAGCTTATATCCACTCTGCCTTTCCACATATTGATCATCATTTTTACAATATAGAGATTTCGCTGATACGCCTGATCGCATCTATGTAACTATAACCTTACACCTGTTCCAGGCATTATAGGTCCCCTGGGGTTATTATCTTCCTTGGCTATACAATTTTCAGTTGATCAACCCCAGGAGACTTCCTGTATGCCGTCCACCAAGAAAAGAAGTAGGGGAAATGCTCAAAAATCCCTTACGACATATTTACTTAAAACACACGAGATTTGCAGCATGTCTCAAGATACTACAGAACCAGCATCCCCATCCAGTCCCACGCAGGATACCGCAGCTAATCCATTAGCTCAGGACAGTGAATATGCACATCAATTTACAATGGGGGACTTGAAATCTTGCTTGGAAACTATGTACACCAAGCTAGCCGCTAAATTCCAATCAGAACTCCACAAGAGCACAAACGTTCTTTCTCAGGAAATAGCCACATTGGGCTCTAGAACTGGCCGTTTAGAAACCTAACATGATGAACTCAGCCTAGCTTATGGTGAGCTTTCCAGAGATCACGATTATTTACAAACGGCCTTTACACAATTGCAGGCACAGGTTGAGGATCTTGACAATTGCAACGGCAGGAATAATTTGCGATTTAGGGGAGTCCCAGAGTCTGTGACTGACCTTTCACAAGCCACAAACAAGCTATTTAAGTCTCTCCTTCCAGACCACGACCCTAGGTCCTTTGCTTGTGACCGCATCCATAGAGCCCTGCGTCCAAAACCTCCTAATGATAAACCACTTAGGGACATTGTTCTGTGTATGAAGGATTTCTTGACCAAAGAAGACATACTCAAAGGTGATTGTTGGGGTATTGCTTGCAGTACCCCAACGATCAACTTTGAAGGTTCAGTTTTGCAAATATTTCCGGATGTTTCTCTGGCTACATTGGAGAAACACAGAAAAATGAAGGAAATCACAACTGCCTTTTTCTCAGCTCCTATCTGCTACAAATGGGGCTTTCCCTTTAAGCTTATAGTTCCATATAATGGGAGCACATACATCGCCACATCCCTTCATGAAGGCCGAGAAATCCTGCCCAAATTGGGCCTGGCGGATGCTCCATCACCTCAATGTCCACCTTCCACCCCTTGGGTTTCTTCCATTTGGCATACTCCATCTCCACGAAGGGATAGAAGGAGAGTCAGACAAGAACCGGGATGAAAAGACTTTGCTCATTTGCATATTACACATTGTTTTGATGGTCTTTTGTAGGATGCTGCAAAATGTTACATGTTCATATATCTATTACTTGTGATCTATTCTTTAGTTACTTGGACATGCAAAAACCCAGCATGGGTCTTCGGACCCTCACTTTGCCACCCATATACTCATAGGACTCTTTGACACGTGACCTCACCCTGCTACCTAACATGGCCAGAGATGTCGTTGCCCAGACAATAAGTAACCGCTCCGCTTCCCATGTTTTAAGGTGCTGGAGTTTGGGCCCGTTTGGCTCTTTGAGGATAAGTTTTTCTGTCTTTTCAGGGAAGGCAGCTAGCCTACCTGATCCATGGTTTATTGTCATTTCTTTAGTTAGCTCTTAAGGCCCCAATTCTATTGCTTTATGTTTTTGTTTTTTTAACAATTTTTTTAACAATTTTGGCACATGATATTACTCATATACGAATTTGTGGATGTCCCAGCAGCCATATTGGGACTTGGATGCTCCATAAATTGACATTGACAGATTTCACCTTCTATGATGTGGTTCCAGATATTCCACTAACTAGACAAACTATTGTTGATACTTTTCAGCTGGGTACAATAATGTTTACTGACACAATATTTTTTTTAGCATGGTTATCCATTGCATCTCACATAATATCCAGGGTTTCAACTCTCCAAATAAGCATAAAACGGCCTTCCACCAGTATAAGCGCCTAGGGGCAAAAATTATTCTATTACAGGAAACTCATTTTGCGGTCCCTAAACACCCAACGTATTTTCATTGATCTTACAGACAGGGGTTTTACACCTTACACTAAAAGCAGAGGTGTGGCAATTTTTTTTACATAACTCATTCCCCTTCGATATTCTACAGGTCCATCGTGATCCTGAGAGCAGATTTATGATTATTAAAGGCACACTTTTAGGTCGTGAACCCACGATCACGAATGTTTATGCACCAAATTCAGCGCAAGCTTCCTTCTTTTCTCACTTTTTTCCTTCGTTTCTATCCCCTCATTTACTGGTGGGAGGGGATTTTAATCTGATAGCTAACCCCCTTTTGGACAGAAGTTCATCTTCACCATCTTCCCAGGCCTTCCCAAAATCCCTTACTAAAAAGTTAGAAACACTTCAACTGGTAGACTCCTGGAGGGCACACAATGTAGGAGCAAGAGATTATTCTCTATGGCTTCATCTAGAAATAGGGAGCGGTGGAAGCAAATTCAGAAACGTACCCGAGAATTAGAAACACATTATAGAGCTCATATTGGCAATCAATCTCTCTTGAACAAAACGATGATATCGCAAAAGCGTTTAGAACTGAATAGTTTATTATCCCAGGAAACTGAAAAAGATCTACATTGGGTTAAAGCCTCTTTTTTATACATAGCAACTCAGCATCTACTATGTTCACATGGAAATTAAACCATTCTATACAACCCCCACATATCTATAAATTATGAACTAAAACCAACAGCATCTCCTCTTTGCCTCATGAAGTCCTGGGTGTTTTTGAAAAATTTTACTCTACCCTATTAGCTCCCCCACAATCACCTTTTGCTCCCCTAAACGGCTCATGGCTTGATTCTATTCCCCTCCCTACTCTCATACCTTCTCAAGTATCCTCCCTTAATGCCCCATGTACCTTGGAGGAAATAACCTGTGCGATCAGCACACTAAGAACTTCCACAGCACCGGGCCCTGATGGGTTTGCGACTAGTTATTATAAACATTTTGCTCCTACACTGGCTCCTTTTTTGCTGTCGTTATTCAATCATGTTTTGAAGCATGGCAGGTTCCCTGAGGAGATGTTGTTGGTTAATATGTCTCTTTTGCCTAGACTCTTAAAAGACCATCATCTCCCTCAAAACTATAGACCAATCTCGGTAATGAACAATGATCTGAAAATTTTCAGCTGTATTCTGGCAGATAGGTTGGCCCCTATTATATCCACTTTGGTCTCACCAGACCAGTCAGGATTTATCCCGGACAGATTTATCACAGACAACATTCGCCTCACGCTAAATGATATACAGGACGCCAATTTGCACTCTAAGGAAGTTTTGTTACTGAGCCTGGACATTAACAAGGCCTTTGATGGCATTCTCTGGTCCTATGTGTTTTCTCTACTGCTGAAGCTGGGCTTCAATGTCGAATTTCGGTCTGGTGTACATGCTTTGTACGACTCCCCCAAAACAAGAATCAGACTCCCAGGTTGCAATTCCGATTTTTTCACACTGGGCAGGGGTACCCATCAGGGCTGCCCACTTTCACCCTTATTATTTGCGCTTGTTTTGGAACCCTTGACAATTGCAATAAGATCACGTTCAGACATTTCTGGTTAACCATTATTGGTTTTGCATTTCAAATTATATATGTATGCAGATGATGTTATGCTTTTCCTCACTAACCCGTTAGTGTCATTGCCTAATTTATGCACATTATTGAATGACTTTGCTACAGTATCAGGTCTTACAGTAAATTTTACTAAACCGGTAGTTATGCCTGTTAATGTTACAGATTCCCTGAGTGCATCTCTCCGCAATTATTTTCCATTTTGTTTGGCCACTGACCGGATCCCATACCGAGGTATCTATATCATTCCCAACTTCTCAAAACTATTTGCCGTTGCAATTTCTGGTTTTACTACCTGTCGGCCCGTTTTGCACAGATATCACAATGGGCAACTATTAATTCCCAGGTCCCTTGGATCAGATTTGAATCCCAGTCTATTCATCCGTACTATCTCCAGGCATATTATGGTCAAAAACGCCCCCCCATTTATTATCGAGGTTCATCATTTTTTGGTGATCCGAATTTTATCACAGCATTCTCATCCCCACAGGCATTCCATTGGTGGTAAAGAACCAGCAAACAAAAATGCTCCTGCGCTTGGGGATGGACTCGATGCAGACTACAACCACATTAAGAATGTCCTGGAACATGCACACCTTGCTGTCCTCAATAGACCGGGGAAATCCAAATATACTGAATGAGGAAAGAATAAACAGAGGGCGCACAGGCCTAGTGCATTACCATAAAAAAATGTTTAATAAGAAATAAAGTAGGTGTTGTACACACAAATGACAATAAAGTCAAGGCACGTCATAAAAGAACAGCTGGGTCAACACAGCGCTGAGTAACAGTCCACAGAAGGGAGTGTAGACATCCAATAGGCTGACGCTTTTCGAGGACTTGCCTCTTCCTCAGAGCCACTGAGGAAGAGATTTGAATCCCAGTCTATTCGTCCATACTATCTTCCAGGCATATTATGGTCAAAAACACTCCCCCCTCCCCCGTTTATTATTGATCTATAATTCCATTGTTGCCTTTTCTGATGAAGATTGAGAATCCATGGTGGATAATATATGTAAGATCTCTAGATCTCTTTCTGTCCGTGAGACTGCCCTCAAAATATTAACCAGATGGTATTATACCCCATCTAGATTACATATCATGTTTCCATGGACGTCCCACCTTTGCTTCTGGGGCTGTGGCCTTACTGGTACCCTAGTGCATATATTTTGGGACTGCCCAGGCCTTTCATTGGTATGGCGCAAGATCTCTGAAGTGGCCTCTGCTGTGGCAGAAGCCCCGGTGCATCTGTCTATGCAGTCTTGCCTACTAGGAGCCCATATCCTGGGAGTTCGGACTGAGATTATGAGGCTAATTGCTACCATCTGTATATCCGCCCTATGAGGAATTGGAAATTCCTCATGGTACCAATGGCCACAGTTCTGCATAGAGTTACAGTAATGCAGTGATGCTCATGGAGAGAATTCATTACACTTTATTGGATAAGATGCACTGTTTTGACAGAAAATGGGAAATTTGGAGAACTCATAGGCATTTACTCTCTGACTAAGGTCCACTCATATTTTGGTTGATTGAGTCATTTTCTTGGTAGCTATATAGCTTTGCCTACCTTTCTACCTATATTGCTCATGTACTTAATTTCTTTTCTCTTTCTTTCTTTTTTTACTTTGCATGGTTGTACCATTTGAAATATACATTACAGACATGACTTGTTCCTGTTGTATATCTTACTTGATGTTGTACTGCCATTTTGTAGTCTATTTCTTGACAAAAAACAAAATAAAAACATTTGTAAACAAAAAAAAGTGCAACTGTGTGCATCAATCTACATTCATGACAACTGTGAAAAGTTCTTCAGCAGGCAGTAAAATACTGCTAATGTCCTTTGTGAAAGGGTAATTATTCCAAATGCCCAAGTTTACACGTGCAATTATTCATGAAGAACAGATGTGCAGAAAGTCATGAAAGGAATCCACCATTGGGATGGATGTATACTCACCAGATGGAAAATATTAATGCGCATTTGTTATTATCACACATCTGGGGGTGCAGTGGTATACTGACAGCTCCGGATCTAATCCTGTTTTTCCATCCATCCATCCATAGGGGCAGCTCTCCTGTGATCCTAGGGGGGGGGGGGGAATCAGCTCAGCCAAGGTTATATAGTGTAGTATTTATTATATATCATGTATAAGACATTAAAACTTTCATCCACATGGAGTATGCAAATCAAAGGACGTAAAACATGTACCAAGATAGCCGCCACTCCTCAGTAGCGATGGTGTGACGTCAGCAATGAAGCTCCACCCAACGCATTTTGTGCGACAGCACATCTTCAGGGGTACGCCCATTGCCGACTTCTGGATTAAATCTCTCTTAAATAGCCCCCAAGGAGCGAAAAACCGCAGGGAGACCGCCACCATCTTGCCGGTGATATTGCGGTCATGTGATTACCTGCGGCCATCTTGCCGGAGTCCGGGCCACGCTTACTAGCAGCCATTTTTTTAATAGTCTGAGTCGCAATATGTCTGAGCAGCTCACAAAGAAGACTGGATATATACATATTGCTCTGAATTGCAAAACAAAAATGTCTTTAGCCGATTGTGATCAAACTTATTCACATAATTAGAGTATATTTCTTTCACTAAAAAATGAAGAAGGGGGAGTGGCAGATAAAAATGATTACTAAACAAATGTAAATGTACTGTGGCCTGACATTGTGAAAACGATCCAACATATGATTGCTACAATCATATAGCACCTATATGTGACACATTTCTAGACACCTACATTTGGGCATCTATATAAATATGTATGTAAGTAAATTAAATATATTAAATGTAAGGTATGTGTAAAACGTAATACATTATCTAATTGCTGTCAAATGTATATCATTTAATATGAAAGAAACCTTTTATCTTGAAAATTCATTATATATTATTAACAACACGCGAGCATTAGTAAAAAATTACTTGTTGAAAAATGTAAATAAAAATTAAAATGAAAAAATACACTTAAAAATAAAAAATCCTATATGAAATGTAAAAAATAGCCAAATCAAAAAATTAAATAGTAGTTTGCACCTTGTGGGATATACAAACACCAGAACATCTCAATATACTATAAATTATATATAACACGAATTGATAAGTCTATATAGATAACTAGATGTACACATATAAGTAAATAAATCAGCATGTGTGTGGATATATATAAAGGTATCACTACAAATATATCCAATTCTAAACTTATGATCATAAAATACAACGTATACATTATAATGACAACTTAAAATTGTAAAATCTACATATACCTTATATATATATTTTAAAAATGCTATCAATCCTCCAATGTCCCTGTTATATATATCTATCTCAACTTTTATCGATAAAACAGTTGATAGCAATCTCAACATTATGGCCTAATGGTGTAAGTTATTTAATCTCATATATCCATTTGGTTTCGAGTTGGGAGATCATCCTTCGTTTATTACATCCTCTTCAATGTGAGTTGAGAATGTCTATACCAACAAATTTTAACGAATGTGGATTTCTATGATGTACATCTCTAAAATGTTTGGCTAACAAATGTTCTTTGTATCCCTTTTTTATATTATAAATATGCTCTCACATTCTATATCTCATATTTCTAGTGGTTCTCCCAATATATTGCTTTTGACAAGAGCATTCGAGGAGATATACTACATGCTTGCTGTTGCACGTAATAAATGTGTCTGTTTGACAACTTTTGTTGGTAACATTAGAAGTGAAGGAAGTGATCTTAAGAAGTTTTCTACTACTTAAAACACAAATCGGGCATTTATTGCATGGAGAAAACCCTTTAAGATCCCCAAACAGCCTAATTTTATTAGGTGGATTAATAATGTTTGGGGCTATTTTGGCTTTAATTGTAGGTGCCCTTCTGAATACTACTTCTGGTTTTTGTGGTACAAATTTCTTTAAAATTGGATAATTAGTCAGAATATTCCAGTGTTTATTAAAAATATTTTTAATCAGGTAGCGTTGTAGAGAGTAGTTAGTGGGTTCTCACTTTTGTAGTGTCGTTTGTAATTAAGGTGATTCTATCCAGATTTGCTACTGTTTGGATGGTCTCGTTCAGGGAATCATTCAAGTGTCCTTTTTCTAGGAATCTTTCTTTTAAAATGTTTGCTTGTGAGTAAAAATCAGACAAGTTATGACAAGTACATCTGATTCTTGTAAATTGTCCTTTTGGTATGTATGTTCAACCATAAAGGGTTATGACAACTGTCGGTAGGGATGAAACTGTTTCTATCAGTTTTCTTAAAAAAAATTTGGTGATGATCTTGATCCCATCATTGATCAATGTCAGGTCAAGAAAGTCAATCCTGTCTTGACTATATGTGTGGGTTAATTTAATATTAAGAGAGTTATTGTTTAGGATAATAATGAAGTTATTTAATGGAACTTCCTCTTACTGCCACACAAATAGGATGTCATTAATATATCTCTTGTAGAATATTAATTCAGGCCAATCTCTGGCGTAAATAATGTCCTCTTTCCAACGAGCCATAAATAGGTTGGCTAAACTAGGGGCAAACTTAGCCCCATAGCCACACCTGTGATTTGTACAAAATGTTGTTGATTAAACCAAAAGTAGTTGTTCATCATGGCAAAGTCTAATAAATTTAAAATGAACTGTTTGTGGACATTGTTATACTTGACCATGTCTTATAGAAAGTAGTTTACAGCCTCCATTCCATCCGTACATCTGATATTGGTGTATAGGGATTCAACATCTGCTGTGACTAGGAAGGTGTTGGGAGTAGTGATGATATTATTCACCTCTACAAGAACCTGTCTGGTATCTTTTAGGTACGATGGAGTAGTTTGAACCAGGGGTTGTAGGAATACATCTATATTCTCTCCTGTCCTAGCCAGTAGGGAATCTATCCCACTAATAATTGGACGTCCTGACGGATTTTTCTGGTCTTTGTGTATTTTTGGTAGCCAGTAAAAAATCGGTAACCTGGGGGCTGATGGGCAAAGGAATTCTTTTTCTCTTTTGGAGATAATTCCCTGGGTGTACCCAGAATTGATCATCACTATTAATTCCTTTTTATTACTAGGTCTTTATTATTTAATAAACTAGAAATTCCTTTAGATATAGAATCTGTTTGATGAATCCGTTGTTTTTAAAAATGGTGATGTGAGGATTATTGTTTTCAGGAGGATTAAACAGGGAAGGGTTCCTTAAACTGGATTGTGTCTTAGTTTGTGATACTGTGTTGTCCCTAGTGATAGGGTTCTGTAGAAAATATTTCTTTAGAGATACATTCCTCACAAATTTGTGTATATCTACATATGCTTGAAATTTATTTAATTTAGATTGTGGTGAGAATTTCAAACCTTTGTTTAATAACGTTATTTCATGAGATGAAAAAAGTGTTTTGCTTAAGTTACTTATGCCGTTATTGGTCACATCCTTCTTCTTTTGGGATCTGTTAACTCTTTTCCCTCTGGTGCCTCTTCTTGGTGTCTTTTTTTGTTTTTGTTTGGAAAATTCGGGCCTGATCCTAAAAAATTACTGTTCTGAGGATAATGGTTATATTGTTGAGAGGTTCTAGAGTTATCAGAATAGTCGTATTCTGATGCATAGTGTTGTTCAAGTGCTCTATAGTGATGGTTATTGTTCCGACCTCATGGGGCTCCTTTATGATTAGGTCAGTACTGATTAGGTTGTCGATCTTGTTGGTAATTCTGGCATTCTCCTCTGTTATTATATGAAGGACCATTTTCTTTATAATAAGGTCTTTTGTTAAATCCCCGTGGGCCCATATTATGTCCTCTATAAATGAACCCGGGTGAACGAAGGTCTCCCCTATGTGGTGCCTGAAAACTTTGTGGGCTTTGGGGTATTGTAGAAATGTTTTCCCCCTTGGGAATTCCTATTTTGAGTGGGGATAAACCTCATATCCCTACTCCCTATGTCATTCGGTAGATTTTGTAATGGTAAAAATTTGTTGTGAGTGTTTATTGTATATTCTTCATCCTCCATTGATGAGGCACTGCTTAGGGTGTCTCTCCTATATCGGTGACGTTGGGGGTAGTATCCCCTGGAATCTGTATTTGATAGTCTTCTATTTATAGGTTTGGAGGGACGGGGAATGGGATTAGTGTTTTCAAAATTGACCCCCTGTTGTTTTAAAACATCTGGATTATTAGTGTTAGAAGATTTCCATTTGAATACTTTGCCCTCTTTGTAATCATTAACATTCCGTTTATAATATTTCTTCTTTTTCAGTTCTTGTTCTTTCTCAGTAGACTCCAAGATCTGTTGTAATCTGTCGGATTCAGATTTATAGTCTTTATTTCCTATATAATGTAATAGACTTTCTCTGGTTTTATTGATATCAGTGTCTAACCGTATCAATTTATTATTTTTCCGAATTTTTAGAAATTTCAACAGATCTTAGCCTGCGTTATTAAAGAACTGAAGCCATTCCAATTCACTATTGACATCCTCCTTTTCTGGGGGAATGTCCCAACGTAGTGACCGTGGAATCAAATCATCCATAATATATTTCTCTAGGAAGGAAATGTCCCATAATGTGCGAACCTCAGCTGTAATTAAATTTTGGAGGTGTAAAAATGTGCCATGTAAATTGTCATTTATGTCCTCCTTAGTGAATACATCATCAGCAATCACTGGTCTCTTTCATCTTAGTTCAAAGATATCCATGATATTATTATAATAGGTAATATCTGCGAATAATTATTATAGCAGCTCTAGCTCAAAGGGTCACCAAATATCTAGATGTTTAAAAAGTAAAAAAAGCAAGCGCTAGTTAAATTATAAAATAGAATAAAATGAATGATCTTAAAATAGCTGCTAGCACTCCGGATATTGGCAACAGTCCCAAATTCAATTTAACAATTTAACAATTGTTGGATCATTTTCACAATGTCAGATCACAGGACATTGACATTTGTTTAGTAATCATCTTTATCTGCCACTCCCCCTTCTTCGTTTTTTAGTGAAAGAAATATACTCTAATCGTGTGAATAAATTTGATCACAATCAGCTAAAGACATTTTTGTTTTGCAATTCGGAGCAATATGTATATATCCAGTCTTCTTTGTGAGCTGCTCAGACATATTGCGACTCAGACTATTAAAAAATGACTGCTAGTAAGCCTGGCCCGGACTCCAGCAAGATGGCCGCAGGTAATCACATGACCACAATATCGCCGGCAAGATGGTGGTGGTCTCCCAATGGTTTTTCACGCCATGCAGGCTATTTAAGAGAGAGATAATCCAGACGTCGCCAATGGGCGTACCCTTGAAGATGTGCTGTCACACGAAATGCGTTGGTGGGAGCCTCATTGCTGAATTCACGCCACCGCTACTGAGGAGCTAAGGAAAAGGGCTTTGAGTTTATTTTTGAAGGTTACGTCAATAAGATCTACAGTCCTCCTGGTATTGTTTCCCACTTGACAGAAGGGGATAAACCCAGACCTAATGGATTATCGAAGAGAGAACTATATTTAGTCTAAAAGCAAGCAGTTTAGTAAAAATAAAATCTTCAGTTCAGAATTCAGGCTATTGGTCTGTAATTGGAGCACAGTGTATGGTCTTTGTCAGGTTTAGGAATTACAGTGATGAACCAAGTTTGCATATTGCATGGTACAGGGGAGTCCTGAAGGAAACCATTAAATAGTGTGACCATTTGTAATGAAAGTATTGGGAGAAATGTTTTATAATAGAAATAGGGAAGTCCATCTGGAAAAAAAGGTAAATGGGTGTCCTTGAGTAGCTTTGTATATTTTGGTGGTGCAGGATCATGGGGAATGTAAGTTTAAGTATAGTTTAAAATAGAAGCCATAAAGGTGTTAGTTATCTAAGAGGGATAGGACTAATTTTGTCCCTCATGCCATGTGTAGTCAGCTACCATCTCCTGAAGCTTTTGAGCTAGGAGCATATGGGCATTATTGCCGTTGTAGTAAAACAGCTTATAAAGGTTAGTCAAGGCCCTCTCTATTTTACCCATGTCAAGGTCTCTAAGTCCTGCTCTGGTTTGGACAATGTCTCTGAGTAGGGATATCTCTACTTTTTATAGTTTAGCATAAAGTAGGAAAGATTGGGACTTCTTTAATTCTTCTTTTCCATTGGGGAGATTTTCCCTTTCAGCATGTCCTGGAACTATGGCACAACATAAAGGAAATACAAATCTCTCCAAAGAAAATGGAACACCCTTCTTAAACAGTTTTAGCCAAAACAGGTGCTCCCACTAGAACATTTTTCCAACTTCTGCTTCAGTGATAATAATACCATTTTTGGCTTCTGTCTCTGTCCCATGACAATGATCACCAGGAAAAATAGACATGCTGCATCTCACAACAGAGATACAGACAGGTCCTACTCTTGCCTAATATTTTCAAAACAATAAAAATGTTTTCGCTAGAGCTACTCTTAATTTTGAATAAACATTAAAAGTGCCTCAAGGTCCATGTATCTGGGAGTCCCTAATCAAAGATCCAAATATACTGTAATCAAAAGAAAAAAAAATTAGTTATGGACTCAACCAAGATTAATGGGTTTTGGTATTAGCTATATTATAAATCATGGGTCAGTGGCAAAAGCATATGAACAACTCCTTTATTCATACAAAAAATCTTAAACACATCTCCGTGTACCCTAGCTGGATCCCCAATACTCCCTCTTGTGGGAGTTTGTTTTATATAAATTGGATAACGTATGTAAAGAATCCATTGAATAATCAGCCACCACTCAACATATCAAGTTTAGACTCCTGAAGTTCTCAAGTGTCCAATAAATTTGTCTTCATGAACAAACATTCCATATATCAATGCCATTGAAAGAAAACAGCTTGGTGAAAGCGAGACTGGGTACTGGTGCATGAAATAATGTGTAGTCCAGAGGAGGATACCGTATTTTGTAATGGATTCACTTTGATAATAACCTCCCACTTACACTAAGGTTGTGTTGAAATGAATATCCAAACAGAGACTGGATGTTAAAACTGTCCCAAAAACAGTCTTTATAATTGGTGTGATCACGAGGAGGAAGTCAATTGGCTATATAGATCCTTTACCTCCCTCTGGTGCCTGATGGATAGAGGCACAGTCCAGAGGAGGATTAACAAGGTACATGTTCATAAACTCTATCACACACCCAGGGGCGGACTGACCATTTGGAAACTCGGGCACTGACCGAGGGCACAGGTCAGTAGGGGGCCCCATGAAATGCCCCTGATACCTTTTTCATAGGCTTTTTTGAGTTTAGTCAACAACACAGGGGCCCCATGATCCCCTTTTGCCCGGGGGCCCCATGAATTGTCAGTCCGCCACTGCACACACCCATGCATTGTTTATCAACTGAAAGATTAAATCCAAGCTGTAAGTTTTCATTGTAATAGTATTTGCAGTCCCATAAAAGAAAAGACAGTTCATATGTGTATGATGAAAATTCTTCAGGAGTGATGAGAGTTAGAGCAGTGAGGTGGTGCTGTAGTAGAGTCAGTGAACTTACTTATTGTATAATTGGCATTGAGCTAGTCATCACCATTAAAAGAGAATGAAGAGAAGCCATCCAGATCGGTTTCGCCAGGGAACCTGGCTGCTTCAGAGGTGGGCTTGTATTCACTTGGCATGCCCCAGAAAATGGGTCCATAAAATGGCCGCCGCATCTCTTCCATGCATGCGTGATGCACTGTTATGTCATGTGCACGTGCGTCTCTTTATTGTGACATTAACTGATTGTTTTTACAGCAAATTACAAATGATTACTATTCATTTCTAGTTAAAGAGACTGCACAGCAGGAGCAGCCAGCCTCTATGCATTACTTTACCTGTTGAAACAGTATACTAATTCACTAATAAATGGAAGAGTTATCCATTTTTGTGTGTAAATGTCATCTTGATACATTGAATTTGGTAAGGAACAGACTATTTCACAATGTGAAAAGTAGCCTAAAGTAGACAAAGAGAGTTTCTCCCCTTGACATGGGACCTTATAGATGCTGGTATCCCTTATAGTTGGGGATACCCCTTTTACTTGCAAGCCAGAATGGCAAGATATGTACACTCCTCTTCCCAGATGACCAGCTCAGTTTCACAGACATCCTTGGTATTTTTCTGTGGAGCTAGAATGCTGGCCTGACCCTCCATAGCTCATGGCTAGCAGCTTCCAAGAGTGAACTCATGGTCAATTTCCAGAGGCGTTTTAATGGACAGCAAACTCAACTCCTATGAAGGTCAGCTCCTGGGCCTCTGATCACCACAATGACCATGCATAGAGGCCAGAGATGTTTATATCCTCACCTTATATGTTCTTATTTGTGTCTCCCTCCAGTAAAACCGTGTCAGAGATGGGACAGACAGTGTCAGCCATGTCAGCTGGAAGAGGGGAATCCAGCCCAGGGTACTCCAGACGTTGCTTCCAGTGTGGAGAACCAGGAGAACTTTGGGCCCAATGCCCACAGGATGAGTCAATGGTCGATTTGACAGCAGAAGCAATACAGGGCTTAAAGGATAAGTTCACCTTTGAAACATGTTGCATGTTCCACCTGTTTTTAGGGTGGAACATGTTTCCCCCCCCCCCTCTGACAGATAGTACGGGGAAACCTCTCCCCATACTATCTGTCAGATTTGAAAACAGTGCAGCTGTGCAGGGCTCCACCCACATGGTCCCTGTCACTCATTACAGTGTTCTGGGAATAAGTGCCTACAAGTTCTGACAGCCTTAGTGGCTGTGAGCTTGTAGTTTTCAATTAACTACTGTGGCGCTGTGGAGCGCCATGGTTGTTTTTTTTACCCCCCCTCCCCCTACCTATATACCCCCATCTAACCCTTCACCCCTTCTGATCTGCATTTTCCTATTCATTTCTGGAGATCCTACTCCCTATAGAAGAAGAACAAAATATATAACCATATTATTCTATGTCAGTCCCCCATAAACTCTATAGTTAGCTTTGACTTTTTAAATTCCTCCCATTTGTTCTATCTTATATGATGACTCTCCATCTTATCTTCATTCATTTGATAAAGTCCCTCCAATTTACATATTTGATCTACCCTATCAACCCAATCCTTTATTTTTGGCGCCACCTGTTTCCTCCAGAACTTGGGTATCAATCCCTTTGCTCATTCAAATAATACAATAAACCAGATTCTTTATATTTTTTGACTGAAAGCTTGGTACTATGAAACAGGCAAATCTCTGGGTCTGTTAGAATATCAGCCTCTATAATTTTCTGAATCAAGCTTACTATTTTCCCCCAATACTCTTGTATTTTAGGACACTCCCACCGTATGTGATACATTGTGCCTCTACCTCCACATCCACGCCAACATAAAGGTGAATTATCTCCACTCAATCTATGTGCCACACTCTGTGTGATATACCATCTTGCCAAACATTTATAATTCATTTCTATCTCCTGCATATTTATATTTCCATGAATTATTCTATACATTTTCCTCTGTTTTTCCGCATCTATTGTTACTCCTATATCCCTTTCCCATTTTTCTCTATATGGAGGTCTTATATCTGTGTTTATTTCAGTGAGAATATTTTAGAAGTTCTGTGTTTTTACCATCTCCCCATGTACCTAATAAATGCTCAAAAGGGTTCCAATCCTTTCTTGTTCTTAAAGGTTTTGGAAGCTTCCCTATAAAGTGTTTAAATTGAAAATAATGCCACTCATCCATTCTAGTGAAAACTTCTCCCTTTTTTTCCAATTCCTTAAGTGAACCTATTTCCTCCCCCACCATTTTATCCCTTAGTTGTGCATCTTCCTTCTTAATCCACTTCCCTGTGATACCTTCTTTACCCGGGGGGGAAAACTCTGTGGACCCTAAGGGCATTAACAATGAATTAAATTCCCATCCCATCTGTTTGTGTAAAACATCCCAGACTCTTAAAACATTTAATGTGAACAAACTTGTGTCTGCTAATCCTCTGTATTGTGGCGGTAGCCATGCAATTCTACTTAATTTGTTATTACTTAGTATATTTTCTATTTTAACCCAGCTTTTCCCTTTTGCATTATATGTCCAGTCAAAAATTCTCGCCATTATTACCGAGTTATAATATCTTTTCAAATCTGGTACCCCCAATCCGCCTTTCTCTTTATTTCTACATAAAAGCTCCTGGCTTATTCTCGGTTTTTTATTCCTCCAAATAAATCTTGTTAACATTTTTTTAATTGTTCTAAAGTATACTTCTGGTAGTTTAATTGATATCATTTGAAATTTATATAAAATTTTTGGAACAATCACCATTTTTTTCAGATTTATACGACCTATCCGTGACGGGGCTCCCCCTCCTAATTTCCTTAGTTCATCCTTGATCTCATTTAACAATGTGATATAATTCAATTTATATAAGTTCTTGGAGGATACAGTTAATTTTATTCCTAAATATTTTAATTCTTTTTCTCTCCAGACAAAGGGAAATTCCTCCTGTAGCCTATTTTTCTCTCTATTTGTAAGGTTTATATTTAAAATCTCTGTTTTTGTTGGAATAATTTTTAAATTTGGTATCTCCCCATACTCTTTCAGTGATCTCATTAAATTTGGCAATGTTATCCTTGGGTTTCCCACATAAAACAGCATATCATCTGCATAAACTGCCACCATATGCTCTGTGTCTCCTATCCATATTTTTAATTTTTTGATCCGTCTCTTGATCCTGGAGGAGTGTCTCATTCAACCTCCATACTTTTCCCCCTTTCAGCTCCTTTCCCCATAATAATTGCATTGTGACCGGAGCATGGTCCGATATTGACATCACTTCTATTTTTACTTTGACCAAAGACTCAATAAGTCGATGTTCCAGCAATATATAGTCCGATCTTGAATACATCTCATGTGCATGGGAGTAAAATGTATAATCTCTGTCCTTCACATGCTTAATTCTCCATATATCCACAAGTTGGCATTGGAATATCATTTTTTTCAAGGATCACAGAGATCTACTTTCCTCTCTCTGCACAGGAGACATCATGTCTATCTGAGGGTCCATACAGAGATTGAAATCTCCTGCCACAATTAGACTACCATTTTTGAAATCCATTAATTTTTTCAGAGTATTTTTCAGGAATATCTCGGGTTTCTTGTTCGGGCAATAAATAGTTGCTAATGTACATCCTATAGCACCATGGTTGTTTATTGAAGCTTCCTGTCAGTATATCTGCTTGCTTGTACATCCTGTATGGCAAGCAGATATTCTGACAGGTCTGCAGGAGACGTGTATGGGATCAGTGATCTACTGATCACTGGTCTAATGTTTTGCAGGCTCCTTTGAACTAAAAAAAATAAATGCACAATTTTTTTACTTGCAAAAAAATGTGCATTTATTATTTTTATCCAAAAGGTGAACATAATTTTTAAAAAGACTATTATTTCCAAAGTTGGTGGAAAACTTCAGGGGACCTCAGTGAAGGAGCCAACTGAGGGCCCAAAGAGCATCCCGAGCTCTGTTTCTCAGGAAACACAAACTTTAGAGAGCAAAATCACCCAGACTTCCGCTGTTAGTTGTCCCTCAGAGCCAAGTCAGATCCCAACTCCGCTGACTGGGACTCTATCGTGGGAAATCAATACACAGCACTCTGAGAAACTGGAAAAACCAATCCCCCAGCAGCAAGTAATTAAACCTAGGAAAGCTTGCATCAGTAGTGCCAAGCCTCAGCCCAAGAGACTCCCAGACGAGTTAGTAGGCCCACCTCAGTGGTCTCCATTCAAGTAGGGGGGGAGTAAATACTTTGTTGGATACTGGGGCCCAGGTGACTCTACTGTATAGTGATTTTTGTGACAAACACTTGAAGCACATCCTCATACGGAAATTGGAGGAGCTAGAGATTTGGGATTTGGGACTCAGAAGTGCCCCTATGACGGTTACATACTGTTCCTATCCATTTAGCCTTTGGGCCCATTTTGATAGGAAGAACTTTCAATACTCTGGCAATCATTTGTCCCAGACCTGCAGGGATAAAGCAGTGTTCACTACTTATTGGGACCAACACCAACTTAGTACGCAGACTCCTTACTCCACTGACCGAGCAGAATGCGGTACCCATCAAAAGTATCCACCCACAACTCCAACAAGTTTATCAAAGAGTTGTTAGAGAGTTGAGGGCTCCAGAAGAGGAAGTGGAGAAGGTTTGGAAGAATGGCTCTGAGGAGAGAGTGCTCCAGCCGGGGGGTAGTCATCTGTCAGGCTGAGCTATGACCATCTAGGACCAACCAGGGCCCTTTGTGGTATTGGAAATGGAGAATAAAGGAATGAATGGAGTGGAGATCATTCTGGAAGTGATCACGAAGAAGGCTCTGCAGCGCAACAGAGGCAACGTTTTAGTCCAAGTTGATAACAACACAGCAGACCCCATAACCTTGAAGGCCCGGGCCCTGTTGAGGCAAGTATATGTGGCCACCCCAGTCAGTGCACCCAATAAACCAGATGATCTTGCCAGGAGGGAGTTCGGCCTTCAAGATTCCTCTTCTCTGAAGAATGTATGAAGAGAGCCAGAGATAGACTGACATGCTGGAAGAGCGTGTTTTCCCGGAATGATTATGATGTTGGGTGCGCCAAAAGTGCTCAACATCGGATTTGACTCAAAGAAGATAGCCCATTCCAGGAGTGGGCCTGATGAGTTCCCCTGGGGCACTTAGACGATCTTCAAGAACAATTGGACGAGCTGAAGAAGGCCAGGATTATTCAGGAATCAAGGAGTCCCTATGCCTCTCCCATTGAAGTGAGCCACAAAAAGAATGTACCTTGCGAATATGTATCGACTGTAGAACCCTCAATAATGACTGTCCCAGACCAATGTACAACCCCAGATTGAAGATGCTCTGCAGTGTCAGGAGCCAGGTGGTTTAGTGTCCGAGAGTGGATACTACCAAATGCCTATGCACACCAAAGATAGAGAAAAAACTGCTTTCATCAGCCCGCTGGCGTTCTTTGAATTTGACCGTATGCCCCAAGGCCTATCCAGAGCACTTGCCACTTTCCTGAGGTTGATGGAATGCACAGTAAGATACATGAACCTAATCAAGGTCCTGGTCTACCTAGACGACATAATTGTGTTTTGGAGAACCTTAAAAGAGCATGAGGAGCAGCTAGAGAAGGTGTTCCAAAGGATCCATGACGAAGTCGTGAAATTGTCCCTGGAAAAGTGCCAATTCTATAGAAATTCTGTCAACTATCTGGGTCATGTAGTCTCTGCAGAAGGGGTGGCTAGAAACCCAAGCAAGATTGAAGCTGTGACTACCTGTCCTTGACCCAACAATATTACTAAATTAAGGTCACTTCTGGGATTCTGTTTGTATTATCGTTGGTTTGTGGAGGGATTCAAAAATACAGCTGCATCCCTTACTGACCTCTTGAAGAATATGGAGGGTGAAACCAGTGAGTCGAGCAAGAACCCTCCAAAAAAAGGGCTTTGAAGACCTTGAGAGCCCATCAGCAGCCAGTGGACCCAGAAGTGTGAGCAAGCCTTCATTGAGCTTAATGCAGGCCTCTGTGTCGGCTTATGTCGACCCTCCAAGCTGTACAAACTCCATGTAGATGTCAGCCGTGAGGGACTGGGGGCAGTTCTCTAACAAAAACATGCTGGATTACTGTGTCCTGTGGCGTTTGTGAGCAGAAGCCTCTCCCCTGCTGAAAGGAGTTGCCTAACACACAAGTTGGAGTTTCTTGCTTTGAAGTGGGCCGTGGTAGACAAGCTGAAGGATTATTTATATGGAGCTGAATTCCTTGTGAAGGAAAATAACAATCCACTAGCCTATATGCTCACCACAGCTAAACTACAGTAGATGCCACTGGACATTGATGGCTAGCTGCGCTATCTGGATTCTGTTTCAGCCTAAAGTACAGGCCTGGAGCAGGGAATATAGATGAGAATGCTCTATCTAGACGACCCCATGGCTGCCATAACACTGGATCAAACTGGTTGCAGGTATCCTCAGAGGAAGTACAAGCCGTGAGTCAAGGAGCTGAGTATGTACTCAAACGGGTGGCGTATGCTAAAGTGCTGGGAGGCAAGAGTGCCTGCATCCCATCATATTATTGCAACATACCTCAGATGAAAGGTGGAGAACTACGACAGCTCACCACCAAGGACAAGCAGGAGGCTCAGCTCAGAACTAAGATCCCCTCTGTCAGCCCACAAGAACAGCCTTATGAAGAAGAAACCTGATCTATTGTGGGTGAAAGATCCCCCTGATGCTAAGGTTATTACCCAAAAGTGGTATAGATTGAGACTGAAGGATGGGTGGTCTCCTGAAGGGGTCCCTCGGACTGAAATGAAGATCAATGGCAGCTCTTCTCACCCACTAAATTTCAGAACATGGTGTGGAAATCACTGCATGATGACCAAGGGCATTTTGGGCAGGAAATAACCTGCCTGTTGGTGTGAGACCAGTTCTATTGGCCACGTATGAAATCCAAAGTGGAGGAGTACTGTTACACGTGTCTCAGCTGTATACAAAGACAGACGTTACCTTAACAAGCTGCTCTATTCAGGTCATCTCCAGAGCCAAGGACAAATGGAGCTGGTGTGTATTGTTTTCTTGTCTGGAACCTGGTTCAAGTGGATGGGGGAATATCCTAATAGTGACAGATTATTTCACTGGATACTCTCAGGCATTCCCCACAAAGAACCTGCAAGCATCCACTGTGGCAAAAGTGCTAGTAGAAAAGTTCTGTCCTCAAAGAATCCACTCAGACCAGGATAGAGACTTTGAAAGCAGACTAACTAAGGAGTTGCTGACCTTGTTAGGCATGAGAAGTTCAGAACCACTCCTTATCACCCCCAAGGTGACCCTCAATCAGAAGGATTCAATAGGACACTTCTGAAAATGCTGGAAAATAGTACTGAGAATGATGCCACAGGCTTTTCCCCCTATCATCTGATGTTTGGGTGGGAGGCTAAGTTTCCCATGGACTCCTGATCACTTGACACATATCACATAAGGGATATTTCGGAGACTGGAGTATTGATTGGACACTGCTTATGAGGATGCCAGCTTGCAGAACAGAGGAATAAACAATGCTATGATTCCAAGGTGAAGTTACAGGACTTGCAACCAGGAGATTGGGTGCTGTTAAGAAACCTTAGGATTCCAGGGAAACACAAAATTCCAGCTCACTGGAAATTGCAAGAAACCAGACCTACCTGTGTATCAGATCCATCCACAAGGGAAAAAAAGTCCAGTTAAATCTTGGCATTGAAATTATCTCCTGCCTTTGTCTGATGCTGTGTGGGTCCCAAAACTGACAAATTACCCTCCTGCTGCAGGGACGCAGCCACACAGGCTTCCCCTATCCCAGGTCCAGAAGAGGAGGGGTTCAAAGAGGAAGAGGGGGTAGAAGTAGCAATAGGCTGACAACAACTCTTAACTGTTATAAAAGTCTTCTGGCACCTACCTCAAGTTTTACTACCCCTTTGACACGTTTCAAGTCCGAGATTCCCTTTTCTGCAGATATAATTCCCACAGGACCTGCTGAGTCTAAATCTTTGCCAGGTTTCAATATCGAAGACTTCCTCTTTCCTCAACTTGAAAATGATTCTCCCGGGAGTTCTCAGATGGGGTCTGGAAACAAAGAGGCTGCTACACTTCTAAATCCAAGGGAGAATGATTTTAGAGAAGAAGCATAAAGTGTCTCCCATTAGGAATCTAGAGAAAAAAGGGAGATAAGAGCACCCAAAAGACTGATTTTTGATATTTTGGGAGAAAGCTCTGAAGAAGCCCTCCATGGCTGCAAAAGAATCCTAGAGGCTCCTATTTACATCTTATTAAAGCAAATTCAGAAATCTGTTTGCTAACACCAATTCTGAAGAGGTTTTTGAAACTATTACTGTCAGGAATGGACTGGCCAGCAATGGTGGGACTCACCTGCCTTATGGGCTGCAGTACCAGGGCTGGCCAGCGTGTGCTCCCAGCAATCAGAGACTCAACCTTGCAGCCAGCCAAACACCTGGAACTGATTATACTGGTGTATTTAAGGGATGGCCAGACCTGCAGACTCTGCCTTGGTGTGTGTTTCTCCTGGGCCCTGTATCCTGTTCCTGCTCCCTGTTCCTGTTAATGTCTGATTCATTGCTGACCCTGCTCCTGATCCCTGGCTTTGTCTGACCATTCTCCTGCTCCTGATCCCTGGCTTTGTCTGACCATTCTCCTGCTCCTGATCCCTGGCTTTGTCTTACCATTCTCCTGCTCCTGATCCCTGGCTTTGTCTGACCATTCTCCTGCTTAACCCCATACGTTCTGACCTCCTGTTGATAATCCCGGCCTGCCTGACGACGCTTGCATTGTATGTACTGTTATCTGTGGGTGGTTTGGTTTGGTTCGTTTGCACTGTGTATGTTTTAGTATTGCACTGCGTTTATGTATTGTTAGTGTTAATAAATTATATTTATAACATATCTGAAGCCTGCGTTTCCCTGCGTCAGTCACATACCTCTGGTCACACCCTGGAGCCCTGACATTACACCAAGGCCAATCCTGACCAGAAGTGGCTGCACAGGGAAGCCATCTTGGTTTGTTGATGGGAAGGATGGATCTTGATGAGGTTGTGTATTTATATCTGCTAGTGTTTGATGACAGAGAATATGCTTATCAAACTCTGAAGGAGTATACCCGGGATGAACTGCTAGAATGTATATGGCTCGCTCATGTTCTAGTAGATCAGGGCACAGAATTCTCTGAGGTGCAGCCATTGATTCAGGTTTGTGCTGAGTTGGTTTCATCTGGTACCCCCGAATGCAGGGATGACTTTTTGCTGCCATTTAGTGCCGACCAGGTAGAGTCCCTGGTATGGTTATTAGAGGATGATGTGGATTGCTTCTTGGAGCATTATGCTGCATGTTCACCACAGATACTAAGAGATTGTATAAACGCAGTGCAGTCTTTGGTCAGACAGGCTTTGTGTAAGCTCAGCTTTGTTGAACCCATACTGCAGACATGGACAGATTTGTTGCACCCAGCCTCAGTCAGCTTACAAAAACCCAGTCCTGCTTCTAATCTATTTCCTCAAAGCTCTATTCCTGCATTCCCAACAGCTCCTCCTGCCCTGCTATCTACCGCATGTCAGTACCCTGTTCCCACTCGCTGCACCTATCCTGCCTTTAACCCTGTAAAAAAGCCCTCTGTAGCAACTGTTCCCTCCCCTGTTCCATCCTCCAGCTCTTCTCTGTCTCCAGCTGCTCCATTCGTTTGCAGACCTGCGTTTACTTGCACTGCTCCAGTAGTTAAAACCAGAAAAAAGCGAAAATTCTTTCCAACCAATACCATCCTGCCAGTATCCAAACCAGTGAGCCTGCCGTCTGAGAACCTGCCTTCCGTGGTTCAGCCTGGTGCCTCGGCACCCGCACTTCAGCCTGAGGTCTGTACCCAGCCTGATGCCTGTACCCAGCCTGATGCCTCTCTTCAGCTTGATGCCTCTCTTCGGCCTGATGCCTCTCTTCAGCCTGATGCCTCTACTCAGCCTGATGCCTCCACTCAGCCTGATGCCTCCACTCAGCCTGATGCCTCCACTCAGCCTGATGCCTCTACCCAGCATGATGAACTGATCCAGCCTGATGATCCTATTAGGCCAGTTGACTCGATGCCCGCTGTTGATCCAGACGATCCGGTACCTGATCCGGTGCCCGCTGTCGTGCCAATTGACTCAGAGCCCGCTGTCGTACCTGGTGACTCGGTGCCCACTGCCTTGCCAGATGACGCGGTGCCCGCTGGCGAGCCAAATGACCTGATGCCTGGTGACCCAGTGCCCGCTGTCATACCTGGTGACCCGATGCCCGCTGTCGAGCCAGACGATCCAATGCCTGGTGACCCGGTGCCCACTGCCTTGCCAGATGACGCGGTGCCCGCTGGCAAGCCAAATGACCTGATGCCTGGTGACCCAGTGCCCGCTGTCATACCTGGTGACCCGATGCCCGCTGTCGAGCCAGACAATCCGGTACCTGATGACCCGGTGCCCGCTGTCGTGCCAATTGACTCAGAGCCCACTGTCGTGCCTGGTGACGCGGTGCCCGCTGTTGAGCCAAATGACCTGATGCCTGGTGACCCGATGCCCGCTGTCCAGCCAGACAATCCAATGTCTGACCCAGTGCCCGCGGTCATACCAGTTGACTCGGAGCCCACTGCCTTGCCAGATGACGCGGTGCCCGCTGTCGAGCCAAATGACCTGATGCCTGGTGACCCGATGCCCGCTGTCCAGCCAGACGATCCAATGTCTGACCCAGTGCCCGCGGTCATGCCAGTTGACTCGGAGCCCACTGCCTTGCCAGATGACGCGGTGCCCGCTGTCGAGCCAAATGACCTGATGCCTGGTGACCCGATGCCCGCTGTCCAGCCAGACGATCCAATGTCTGACCCAGTGCCAGCGGTCATGCCAGTTGACTCGGAGCCCACTGTCGTGCCTGGTGACTCGGTGCCCGCCGCTCCGCCTGGGGGCCCGAGACCTGTCGCTCTGCCTGGGGTTCCGGCGCCCGCCGCTCCGCCTGGGGGCCCGAGACCTGTCGCTCCGCCTGGGGGTCCGGCGCCCGCCACTCCGCCTGGGGGTCCGGCGCCCGCCGCTCCGCCTGGGGGCCTGAGACCTGTCGCTCCACCTGGGGGCCTGAGACCTGTCGATCCGCCTGGGGGTCCGGCGCCAGCCGCTCCGCCTGGGGGCCCGAGACCTGTCGCTCCGCCTGGGGGTCCGGCACCCGCCGCTCCGCCTGGGGGCCCGAGACCTGTCGCTCCACCTGGGGGCCTGAGACCTGTCGCTCCGCCTGGGGGTCCGGCGCCGGCCGCTCCGCCTGGGGGCCCGAGACCTGTCGCTCCGCCTGGGGGTCCGGCGTCCGCCGCTCCGCCTGGGGGCCCGAGACCTGTCGCTCCGCCTGGGGGTCCGGCGCCCGCCGCTCTGCCTGGGGGCCCGATGCCTGTCGCCCCGCCTGGGGGCCCGATGCCTGTCACCCCGCCTGGGGGCCCGATGCCTGTCGCTCCCGCCTGGGGGCCCGATGCCTGTCGCCCCTCCTGGGGGCCCGATGCCTGTCGCCCCTCCTGGGGGCCCGGCGCCCGCCGCTCCGCCTGGGGGCCCGATGCCTGTCGCCCCGCCTGGGGGCCCGGTGCCTGTTGCCCCGCCCGGGGGCCCGGTGCCTGTCGCCCCGCCCGGTGGCCCGGTGCCTGCTGCTCCGCCCGGTGGCCCGGTGCCTGCTGCTCCGCCCGGTGGCCCGGTGCCTGCTGCTCCGCCTGGTGGCCCGCTGCCTGCTGCTTCACCTGGTAATCCGATGTGCCTCTGCCTGGAGTCCAGCCCGATGTGCCTCTGCCCGGAGTCCAGCCTGATGTGTCTCTGCCCGGAGTCCAGCCCGATGTGCCTCTGCCCGGAGTCCAGCCCGATGTGCCTCTGCCTGGAGTCCAGCCCGATGTGCCTCTGCCCAGAGTCCAGCCCGGTGTGCCTCTGCCCGGAGTCCAGCCCGGTGTGCCTCTGCCCGGTGTGCCTCTGCCCGGTGTGCCTCTGCCCGATGTGCCTCTGCCCGATGTGCCCCTGCCCGGTGTGCCGCTGCCCGGAGTCCTGCCCGGTGTGCCGCTGCCCGGAGTCCTGCCCGGTGTGCCAGTCTTTGATATCCTGCCAGTTACCAGACCCGGGTGGTGGAACATTTTGCCCAGCTAGGACTGTTTGGAGCGTCCTGAGGCCGCTCCTTGAGGGGGGGGGTACTGTCAGGAATGGACTGGCCAGCAATGGTGGGACTCACCTGCCTTATGGGCTGCAGTACCAGGGCTGGCCAGCGTGTGCTCCCAGCAATCAGAGACTCAACCTTGCAGCCAGCCAAACACCTGGAATTGATTATACTGGTGTATTTAAGGGATGGCCAGACCTGCAGACTCTGCCTTGGTGTGTGTTTCTCCTGGGCCCTGTATCCTGTTCCTGCTCCCTGTTCCTGTTCCTGTCTGATTCATTGCTGACCCTGCTCCTGATCCCTGGCTTTGTCTGACCATTCTCCTGCTCCTGATCCCTGGCTTTGTCTGACCATTCTCCTGCTCCTGATCCCTGGCTTTGTCTTACCATTCTCCTGCTCCTGATCCCTGGCTTTGTCTGACCATTCTCCTGCTTAACCCCATACGTTCTGACCTCCTGTTGATAATCCCGGCCTGCCTGACGACGCTTGCATTGTATGTACTGTTATCTGTGGGTGGTTTGGTTTGGTTCGTTTGCACTGTGTATGTTTTAGTATTGCACTGCGTTTATGTATTGTTAGTGTTAATAAATTATATTTATAACATATCTGAAGCCTGCGTTTCCCTGCGTCAGTCACATACCTCTGGTCACACCCTGGAGCCCTGACAACTACTTTATTGGAGCATATCCAAGAACCTGAGATCCCCTCTGCTGACAACATCCCCAAGGGGGTTTCTACAGCTATTGCTTTACTTCTTAGAGAATCAGAGTCTCCTAATCCTGAGTGGGAGTTATTATTATAGCAGTTGAGTAGTAATGTATACTTGCCGATTGCTGTCCCTCCTAATTAATGGGGTTAATTTCTTTATTTAATGAAAATATGTTGTGTCAAATGTTCTTAGTTTGCTTAGCTTTTTGTTCTTTGGGGACCAAAGATTTAAAGTGGTGGAAGGGTGTAAACCATTGAAATGGTGTTAGATGCAGTACTTAAAAATTGACATTAGTTGGTGGTGACCTGCCGTTCAGGGTCATTCACATTTGACAGAACAGCCCTCTGGAATTTGTATGCTGAACAGCAGGTGTTGAATGGTGGGCAGGATGCCAGGGACTGCATTTCCCTGGGTATCGTGTGGGTGGGGGCATGTAAATATCAAAGCCCGGGAGACTGGCCAGGAAAGTGAGGGGAGAGGCTGAGAGAGAGGAAGTTTATGATGACTGAAGTGCAAATTAGGCCACAGAGCCACAGTTGGAGAAGGAGCAGAACAAGCCTACTGATCACCCAACGTGCCATGCTGCCCAGTGAGCCAATCTGTTAGCAGGAGACCAAGCAGGATGCCGGATCGGAACCGGAGAGTCTGAGCGTGGCCCTCATCTGCCAGAAAAACTGAATCACCATCATCTGCCAGACCACACAGATCGGGTGAGATAGTCCCAAATATCCACTAACTAAGGGAACACTGACAGTTTCATCATCCCAGCTATCTCCCTGCATATAGACAAAAAGAAAAAACCTCAGCGCCCAGGATTCTCTTATTAGACACACAATTCCCCGTGAGATGCTGCTGTACACAGGTGCAAAAACCAAAAAAACTTATATCAATAAATACCAGCGCAAACCCACATAATAAATTGCATCACCCAACCTATTAGACAAACTAAAAAAACGTGACCACTTATATGCTAATGAAATAATAAAAAAAATATATATATATAAATAAATACATAAATAAATAAATAAGTAAATAATTATTGAATTAATAAGTCCAGTGACAAAAAAATCCCAAAATAACAGTCCCGTGACAAAAATTGTAATTATACTGTAATTTTCATTGGATTCTTCCGTGCTTTTGATCCCTTCACCATCCACCAGTGCAAAAACCAACATTAACCGCACTCACCAGATATTAGTGAGTCACACGCCTTTCAGGTATATTAAGGGCTCCTGGACCCCCTTTACTTTATATAGGACCTCCAAATAATACCTCCTTTCAGATCTGGGTACCTCTTCTGGTTACTCCTCTCACCGAATCCCCCAAGGAAAATCAGGAAGAAGAAAAAACCATAGCGTAATACCGTAGTGAATTCTCATCAAAAAAAATCTCTCCAGACCACTCACATTTTAGCAGGATATAACCCACATTTTATTTGAAACAACAACGATCTTTCTTTAAAAACGATCCTCTTTCCATGTACAGCGACTCTTGCATAAAAGACCCCACAGCCTAGTATACAGCAGGATGGCAGACCTCAGATGCAGACTCATTCACTATTCAAAAATGGCCCCTTGGAACGCACCGCTTGGCGTGCGTTCCACTCACCAGAAATGACGTCAGACGCCGGAACAGGCAACCGGAAGTGTGTCACGAAGGGATCAAAAGCACGGAAGAATCCAATGAAAATTACAGTATAATTACAATTTTTGTCACGGGACTGTTATTTTGGGATTTTTTTGTCACTGGACTTATTAATTCAATAATTATTTACTTATTTATTTATGTATTTATTTATATATATATATTTTTTTATTATTTTATTAGCATATAAGTGGTCACGTTTTTTTAGTTTGTCTAATAGGTTGGGTGATGCAATTTATTATGTGGGTTTGCGCTGGTATTTATTGATATAAATCTCCCTGCATATAGTTGTGAACATTACATATAGTTGCCCCAGGTTGCAGCCTAGTTCCCCAGTCACCTCTGTTGTAAAACACCTGCATTACAGTCTCATCATCCAAGCTGACCTCAGGACATAGTTGCAGGCCAGAATACAGCAACAAGTTCCCTTTCTCAGCAGAACAGGATTCCTACTACTGTTGCCTTTGGCCTTTGACATTTAGAGAGAGTTGTCTTTGTCCATAGACACTTATTTCAATTGTTATTCTCCACTATTTCAAGCCTGCCTTTTATCTAGTGCTTTAAAGAGGACTCTGCACTAATTCACCACCAGCAAAAAGAAAAGTGTTAAATCCTTTCTTTCCTCCTTAATATTTTTGTGTTACCATTTTGAAGAACTATTATCTACACCTTTATCCAATTTCATAACAACTGAGCCCCAACGAGCACGCAGAAGACTCTATATTATTCTTAAAGGAACATTGGTCAATTATAAATACTTCACATTTAATCCCAGCCATCTAGTTCTGAGGACTCACAGTGAGCTTACCTGTAATATTTGTTCTTTCTCACTGGGCATTCAAGAGTCTCCTCAAATTGGAGGCATTGGATTATTTCTGAAAGCAGGCCTGCTACCAGTTACGGGTATTTCTGTTATACTGTTACTTTTACTTAAAATTGACAAGAGTGATTATCTTCGCTGCATAAACCCATGTTATTCTGTTCTTTTTGACCAAGTTACATTCAGTGCCAATATAAACTTCATATTAATTTATACTACCTTGTGTGTGAGTCCATTTTAAAGTAGTGGTTCATTGTGGTCACAAGAGTATGGTGGTGTGAGCAGAGGGTGGGTCTGCAGGAGAAGGTCCAGATTGACAGGGAACCCAAAAATTACTAAGCAGACCTTAACCAGTTGCCGGCCGCAGATAGCCGAATGACGGCTACACTGCGGCCGGCCAGTTCTGGGAGGGCGTCATATGACGTCCTCCCAGAATGCTCTCTCCTGCGCGCCCCTGGGGACGCGCACCCAGCGATCTCCGTGATTGCTGTGTCCTACGGACACAGCTGATCATGTGATGTGGTAAAAGGCCAATCACAGCGGCCTTTTACCACGTGATCAGCCGTGTCCAATGACACGCTGATCACAGGGAAATGCAATTGCTGGTTCTCGGCTGCACTTTCCTCATGCTGTCAGATCGTGAGGAAAGTACTGCCGAGAACCGGCAGTTGTTAGAGCAGGGATCGGCACCGATCATCAGGGCACTGATGATCAGTGCTGTGATGATCGGTGCCCAGCAGTGCCACCCACCAGTTCCGCCCACTTGTGCCCAGCAGTGCACCCACCTGTGCCCAGCAGTGCAACCACCTGTGCCCAGCAGTGCCCACCAGTGCCATCCAGCAGTGCCACCTACCTGTGCCCAGCAGTGCCACCCACCTGTGCCCACCAGTGCCACCCACCTGTGCCCACCAGTGCCACCCACCTGTGCCCACCAGTGCCACCCACCTGTGCCCACCAGTGCCACCCACCAGTGCTGCCAGTCAGTGCCATCAGTCAATGCCCAGCGGTTGTGCCAGTCAGTGCCCAGCAGTTGCGCCAGTCAATGCCTAACAGTGCCGCCAGTCAATACCTAGCAGTGCAGCCAGTCAGTGCCCAGCAGTGATGCCACTCAGTGCCACCTATCAGTGCTGTCTATCAGTACCCATCATCAGTGCCGCCTATCAGTGCCACCTATCAGTGCCGCCTATCCGTGCCACCTCATTAGTGCTGCCTATCAGTGCCTCCTATCCGTGCCCATCAGTGCTGCCTATCAGTGACCATCAGTGCTGCCTCATCAATGCACATCAGTGAAGGAGAAAAATTACCTGTTTGCAGAATTTTAAGAAACTTTTTTTTTTTTAATTTTTTGCATTTTTTTTGTTTATAGCGCAAAAAGAAACACCCAGCAGCGATTAAATGCCATCAAAAGAAAGCTCTATTTGTGAGAAAAAAAAGACAAAAATCTCATATGGGTACAATCTTGCATAACCGCGCAATTGTCAATCAAAGCGCGACAGCGCTGAAAGCTGAAAATTGGCCTGGTAAAGAAGGGGGTATAAGTGCCCAGTAGGCAAGTGGTTAAGGGGGTAGTGCTAGACATTGTTCATTCCCCACCCTCACTTGTGAAATAGGCGGCCAAGAACACACTCGGCCAGTGTAAGAGAACAACACAGACCTGTAAAGCAGTACATTGGTAACTTTAAATATAACATTTCAAATAACTGTACCAACAGCAAGATCACAATAATAAACAATACAGAGATAACAAGGCCATTCAACACATAATGAGCAACGGAGACAATAATGTACAGGTGAACAGCAGTCAGTGCCACCTATCAGTGCTGCCAATCAGTGCCACCTGTCAGTGCCAGTCAGTGCCACCTATCAGTGCCAGTCAGTGCCACCTATCAGTGTGCATCAGTGTCGCCTATCAGTGCCCGTTAGTGCGGCCTAACAGTGCCAGTCAGTGCCGCCTATCAGTGCCACCTATTAGTGTCGTCTATCAGTGCCATATATGAGTACTGCCTTTTAGTGCCCATCAGCGATGCCTGTTAATGCTCATGACTGCCACCTACTAGTGCCTCCTCATCAGTGCCCATCAGTGCCACCTATCAGTGCCCATCAGTGCAGCCTATCAGTGCCCATCACTGCAGCCTCATTAGCGCACATCAGTAAAGGAGAAAAATCACTTATTTACATAATTTTATAACAAAAACTAAGAAAAAACTTTTTTCTTCAAAATTTCAGTTGTTTTTGGTTTGTTTAGCAAAAAAATAAAAACCCAGAGGTGATTAAATACCACCAAAAGAAAGCTCTATCTGTCTAAAAAAAATGATAAAAATTTCATATGGGTACAGTGTTGCAACACAGCGCAATTGTCATTCAAAGTGCGACAGCACTGAAAGCTGAAAAATGGCCTAGGCAGGAAGGGGGTATAAGTGCCCTGTAGGCAAGTGGTTAAAGCATTGTCATTTCAGAGTCCTATCTGAGAAAATGTAGAACAATTTCTAAACACCAATAGCTTATATCAGGCGAGGCACTATGGAGGAACAGGTGACAGTGGATTTAGGTAAGTTATAAGTTTTAAAAATAAGTTCACCTTTGGGAACATGTTACATGTTCCACCCATTTTTAAGGTGGTTCCTGCAGCCTCTCCCTGATATCCCCCCCCCCCCCCATTGTGACAGCGGTCCGGAGATCTTCTCCCAGTACCCACTGTCATTTGAAAAGAACGCAGAAATCTGTGAATGAATGAACCACAAGCTGTTGCAGCTGCTGGCTTGTAGTTCTCAATTAACTACTAGGGTGCCAGTGAGTGCTTTAGCAGTCCATTGAGTTTCATTTCTGTCATTGTGTAACAGCCTGCCCATTTGAGGTACAAGCAGACAGATACACTGACAGTCTGCAGGAACCTGAGATTGCACCTGTGATCTTTTGATCGCAGGTGCACTGCTTTACAGGCTACTAAAAAATAATAATAATAATAAATGCCTTTTTTACCTGCAATAAAATGTGCGTTCATATTTTTTTCTAGAAAGGTGAATGTTTTCTTTAAGAAATACACAAACTAAGCAAGTGTGGGTGGGGTGGGAACAATGTTTCAGCTAGTTTTTATAGATAGAGGCTTGTTAGGATCCTGGGTGTGAGTCAGCCAGGTTGCTTTAGGTTAGGGTTGAGAGCTCTGCAGGTGAGTTCTCTGATACATCCCCCTGCTCTAGAAGCTAGAGAAGTTTCTAGAAGTCAATGGGTGGGGTTGAGGAGGAGCTGGCCTGCATGCTTGAGGGACCAATCCCCAAGCAGGAGGCTTGGCATGGGGCTGAGACAGCCCTTAAATATAATTGAGCCTAATAAGTAGGATGGTCAGTGTTGGGTGGAAGATGGAGTGAAGGTTGGAGTGTGGAGCAAGGGAAGGGGCCCAAGGAATGGGCCCACCTACTGGCAGGGTGCTGGAAAGGAGGATATCTCTGCCTCAATATCTCCTGAGCAAGGACAGCCAACAATGCACTAAGCTTGCAGGAGAGACAGAATGAGTGATTCTACACCCCCAGATGGATAAGGGAAGAGGGCAGTCATTTGGAGAACACAACTAACTCCTTAACTGAGACTGTTTAAAGCTGGCAGCTTCTGGTCCCCTTGTCCAGAGAATACCCTCAGGCAGCTGGGGGAAGAGGAGGATTCATCTAGGGTCTAAGGCTTCATGTACATGAGCAGCTCCTAAACTTGAGTTTAGGAGCTTTTGACATTTTTTTGCCAAAGCTCCTAAACTCATCTTCATAAAAGCCTATGTGTCCATGTACACACAGGCTTGTAGCAGAGCTTAGGAGCTGCCGTGTTTAGGTGAGGTTAAATCTCCTTCTCCTGAACACAGAAGAATTACGTTCAGGATAGGAACGTTTTGACCGCCGGCCGTGGGGGAAAAAAAACCATGGCAAAATTGCGGCAAAACTCCAGTACCACATTTGCCGTGATTTTGCCGCAATTTGCTTTTTCCTGCAGCTGGCAGTCAGGGTAGGCTCATGTACATGGAGCCTAAGGAGGTATATGAGGGAGCTTTGAAGGCTCTTAAAGGAGAAACTATTTTTGGTCCGCATTTTTGTACACAGTTGTCCTCAAGTTTACAGTTTCTTTGGGCATCCAATACACTCCTCAACCCCATCCAAGTTCTAAACCCCTTAATATAATCACAAACCAAGGACTATTAACTGACTCTGAGTGCAAAGTGTGGAGGTAAATGCGTGTTGCCTGGCTGTGCAGAGCTTTAGGGAAACCCAAAAAAAACAGCGACTCCTAAGGGGGTAGTAATACATTTAAATAAAATGCACATTATAGTTAGGGATGAGCTTTGGGTTTGGGCCCTCCATGAATCACAATACGCCTCTTGAGGGTTAGGAACTGATGCGAATGTACAATATATATGTAAAGTGCTGCGTAAATTGATGGCGCTATATAAGTACCTGAAATATAGTAATTAATTGCCAAACATGCAATTTTATGGCCTTTGAACTGTGATCAGGTGAAATAAAAGAGCCAATAGTGAAGTTTTCCTACTATTCAAACCTCCTCTCTGTAACACTCAGTTTTATCATCCTTTTTGTGTGTGTGTGTGTGTGTGTGTGTGTGTGTGTGTGTAGATAGATAGAGTAATTAGGGACAGTTGAAAAAGTGTAGTCAGGTGGGTGATTGTTACTTCTGTACAGTGATATAGAGTGTACAGTGCTGCACTGTAATACATAACAGTGTAGTGTAGCCGCAGCACCGACTTTCTCTTTTGGGGTCTATACTGTTTTTTTCTTCTTTCTCTCTCTAAAAAATAGAGTTTTTAGTTTTAGTATATTAGGGTTGATTTGGAGGTTTAGAGTTTCAGGGTTGTAGTTTAGTGTTCTAGATTTTTTGGGGTCAACAACATTAATTTGTTGCTGGCACAGTCAATAAAATTTGAGAAACTACAATATCCCAGAGATGCTGGAGGTCTAGCAATACCTACCCCAAGGCTTTATTTTTATGCTGCCCAATTACAGCACCTTGCGGGCTGGGAATCTGAGAATCTGGGAATCTGAGAAACCTCCTAGTGCTGCTTGCCAACTATTTTCTCATATGTTTAAGGGTCGTCCACTATTGCATGTCCTGGAAGGGGCATTGGGGTTTCATTAACCATCATGCATGCACTAATGTTAATGTGCAAAGTGTGGAAGGAAACTAAGAAAATGATAGGGATCACTAACCCTACTAGATATATTCCAATATGGGAAAATGATAAGCTTCCTGGACATTTTGTCCTTTCAGGGCTTTCAGAGATGGGAAAGGGGTTTCCACCTTAGTACAACTCTATGATAATGGAACTCTCAAAATGTTTGAGCAGCTGAGGATAGAGTTTTTTTTACATCAAAGGTGATTTTTATCAGTTTCTTCAACTCCGTTGTTATTAACTCAATTTTATCTTACAGTAGTGCCTTTTTCTCACACCCAGTTTCTGGACAGAATAGTTCAAGCAACATCAACTAAGGGACTCATTTTGGACATCTATTCAGACTTCTTAAAGAAATTTTTACTGAAGTTCCCAGTTCTGTCCAGGGCAGGATGAGATCAGCATATTGTCCTGTTTCGGAGGAAATCTGGGGGGAGATTCTTCAGTCTCTCCCTTCGGTTTCACTTTCTCCATCACATAGATTAAAGCAGATTTTTATTCTTCATAGGGTGTATAGAACCCCTGAATTTCTCCACACCATAGGTCTGAAATCTGACCCAGCTTGTGCTAGATGCTGTAATTCTGGTACTCTTCTTTTTTCATCTTTTGTGAGGGTGTCCTAAACTCCAGAGATATTGGGCTGAGGTAGTTGTTACACTTAATGGTTTTTTTGATGTGAATATTCCTGTCGAACCACTCACATGTTTACTGTACTTTGTAGGTTCTTCGTTATACACACCCCCTATGGTGACTACTATTCTGTGGGCACTTTTTGTGGCCCGCAGACAAATTGCCCTTAGGTGGACCTCCCAATATCCGTCTACTTTATCTGACTGAATTTTTTATCTCAACAAGCTTATCTCTTTTGAAAAACATACATATTTTTAAAGAAATTCAATGAGTAAAATCAATGCTATTTGGTCAAAATGGATCAAATATATGTTTCCTGTATGGTAATAGGTTTATTATTTATTTTCTTTATTTTTTGTCTTAAATACTGGTGTCTACGCTTGGGGAAATATTTCTGTCCCCATAGACATGTTTTGATGACTAGTTATAGATGAGATCATCTTATGGCTGTAGCTATTCATTAATATATTATTATGCTTTAAAGCTGTTATGATATCTGGGTGGGATATCCTTTTTTTTGTTTGTTTGTTTGTTTTGTTCTGTTTTTGCGTTTTGTTTTTTTTGTAAAGCCCAGCATGGCGAGTATTGTATGTATGGTCTGTTGGTGTTTTTTATGATGAAAAAGGAAAAAAATAAATGACTTAAAAAAACTTTATATTATTATCCCAAGGCTAAAGAGGTGTGGTTTTGCCATAGGGCCTAAAATAAATTGCAGAAATACTGCATATCTAGTATTTACCATGTTACTTCTATTTTAATTAGAACATTGTACAAAACATCTGCTGTCTCTGAAATGTTGCATTTTAATTTTTATTTCACAGAAAAACTACTAGATTGTGATTCTGCTGTTGTATGTAAGTCAAGGGATAATGTAAAAGTAAAAAAAGTATTACACATGAAAATGATGTGGTGCCCAATATGCAATATAACTTACACTGTCCATGAGAATTGCACTGTTCTGTAAAATTTCATACAGCTTAAAGGCATCTCCCAAGTATGTTTACTTGAAGGATTTGTGTTTTGCCCACGAAACCCTTGATGTCACATAAAATGGAGGGCCTTCTCTCCTCTGAACAGTATCTTTCTTTCTTTCTTTCTTTCTTTCTTTCTTTCTTTCTTTCTTTCTTTCTTTCTTTCTTTCTTTCTTTCTTTCTTTCTTTCTTTCTTTCTTTCTTTCTAAGACATCTGTGGCAAGTTCCCCCATCCCAATGGCATATCCCAGCTACTCATGTCATGCACTTTGTTTGACAATCCCTTGCCTATTAGCCTTGATAATGACCAAAATAGATTTTCAAGATTCACCTGCCATTTACTTCAATGAGGTTTAGATTAAAGTTCACAAATTCCTGAATTTCCAATAAGTTTGATGAACACTCTGTGAATCAAACCCAGACACATTTACTCATTCCTAGTTATAGTAAGCACCTTTTCCTATTTAAAGATAATGCTGGAAAATGTGGTGCAGTGAACGTATAGTATATACAGTATACTTTATAAACAGGACGCATTGAATAAGTTTAAAAATATACACCTTGAAAACGTATTCAACTGGACGGTTTGGAAATAAAATTCAACTCATCTGGGTGGCCTTTCAGAAGGCTTTTTGGCAGTCTAGCCCTTGTCAGCTGCTCTAAATGGCCATACCTACATAGTAATTAGGACAAAATGATATATTCTGCACACAAGAGGAAATTATGTCAACAAAAATGGAAAGCTACTATACAATGATGTGTGCTCCTACATAAATGTATCCATGGACCTCAGTCCTCAAAAGTCTTCTCTGTGTCATGTGCGTGAGAAATGTGTTGTCATTTAAACATACTATAATAAATATAATAGTGCTTGCGAGCTACTATGGTAAATAATTTATGTGCATATAATAAATATGTGCATAAAATGTGAATCTAAAACATAAATAAATATTATAATTAATTATTGTGGTTCACTGACACTGTTACACATACTTATAAACCTGTGTGAATAAACTAATAAAAAATAAATAATATGTGTCACGCTCCACTGAATAAATATGTGAACTATAATATATAAGGTGCAATATGTGCTCACATTATAATAATATTATCCGTATAATATATGACCCAAAACCAAAATTACATGTAGATTTATAAGTGAAAATCAAATATATATCGTAAGGTCTGGGTTGGTTTGGAGGCAGATTTCTCGACAATACCACTTGCCCCTTCCCCTTGGCTGGAAAACTCTCACATTCCTTCGGAGTTTCGGGAACACCCTCTTATAGGTCCTACTTTAAGCTGTTGCCATCAGTTGTTCCAGAAAAAAGAACTCTCTTCCTTTCCGGGTCCTTTAACTCCGATCAAAATGAATCCAGAGTTTCTGCCGGGTATGTCTCGGGCCTTCCTAGCCGGAGATACTCGTCCAGTTAATCTGACAGTACACCAACTCTTCAAAAATAAGAAGTTCTTATCTAGAGAGGACATTATGAAGACATGGCCATCCCTGAACTTTACGCCATGGATGTTCAGACAACTTCATCACTTTATACGAAGCTCCCCACATCTACAAGATTACTCAAGGCCACTTACTCCGTATGAGAAACTTTGCTTTACGGACTTCCCCCAGAGACATGTTATATCCAAGCTCTATTCCTATCTGGGTACCGCCAATACGTCTCAACCTCGAAAGGCCTGTGAGGCCTGGTCGCTTGATCTACAACTGTCATTGTCACCGGAAGATTGGGATCACATCTATGACCATATGCATACAGGTTCCATTTGTGTCTCGACACAAGAAAACAACTATAAAATATATTCCAGATGGTACAGAGTTCCATCCTTGCTTCATAAATTTGACCCGGACGTTTCGGATTTATGTTGGAGATGTCAACAGGCAAAGGGTACACTCCTACATATATGGTGGGACTGTCCGCTGCTACAGCCCTTTTGGAGTAAAGTGCGAGACTTAGTTTCACAAATAACCACATACAATCTAGACTTCACCCCGGCACAATTTTTACTCCACCACTCCTCACTTCCTTTTCGGACTTATCGTAAGTCTCTTGCCTTGCACATGATAAATGCGGCAAAACAATGTATCCCTGTTCACTGGCGGTCAAAACAGGTTCCCACTGTGCGGGAGTGGTTTCTTAGGGTCATCAGGATTGCGGAGATGGAGGAGCTGATTTCAGTGGCAAAAGAACACCCCGAGAGATTCAGGAAGACTTGAGCATGTTGGAAACACTTTCAAACCACCAGTATTTATCGTTTTTCTATGAATGAATGAGATGTGATTCAAGAACTCAAACACCTTTAGAGCTCTCACCTCTAGAATTGCTCCATAGACTGAGTCTACCCGGACCATCTCTTACATAAAGGTATAATCTACGTCACCATAAATAATGTTACGTGATATGATTAGTTAACAGCCACTATTTATTATTTGACCCCCTCCATTCCCCCCCCCCCTTTTTTTTTTTTTTTTATCCCCTTCCTTCTATGATGCTACTCTTCACACTTCCTTTCACCTGATGTGCCTTTCTCTCTTCTTTTCCTTTCCTTCTTTCCTTCACACCTTTGTCCTCTACAAATAACTATATCTTTTATGAGGGACAGGGTGCCCTTTCACATATAGGTATGATTGTCCTTCACGATAAGAACCCTACATTGCCCGGCTACGGACACAGAAGAATTGCACGCCTTCAAATGATATTTTGTACTGCGCCTCATGGTCCCATTATTTGAATAATCCCTACGCATCAGAGCAGCATCCACTATAATCCTCTAGACTACCTATTATAATCAGTATTCTTTTTTTTTTTGGTTTAGTTTACTCAACTGCTATAATGTGATCTTTTGTATAAGGGTAATTCACACTTCAAGTAAACAACTTATGACCCGTCTGCGCTACGGGAGATTATGACAGATGTTTATGCGCGGACTGTGTTCCGTATCCGTATATGACTTGTTATGCCTTTCTTATTTCAAAATAAAATAAACCTTTTTTGGAAAAGAAAATCAAATATATATATATATATATATATATATACTGTGTATATATATATATATATATATATATACTGTGTATATATATATATATATATATATATATATATATATATATATATATCAAATGGTGAATAAATAAATATAAATATAAACTGATATATAAAAATAAATTAAAATAGTAGCCAAAAAAGTGTCCAAAATTAAATCCAATAAAATGTCCACTCCGTGTTTATATTCAGAATAACTGGATGCACTTTTCTAATGTATGCGCTCACCTTAATTTTAGGCTAACTGTTATTTAGGCTAAAACAGCTTTGTGTTCTTAATATGGACTGGTAGGGTATTTTCCAGCTGTAATTTAATTTCAAGGATGACGGGTTGCAGGATGTAATATTTCAATTTTCCACCGGGGGTCTCTTAGGCTTACTGATCCCTATATGTGATCTGGATGGATGGATTTCTCCCTCTGTCCTCCAGGGGTCTTTTATTTCCTCCACCTCCTCTCTTTATTTCTCCATTAAGTTGGTATGAAAAAAGAGAGAATATAGTGCCTTATCGCATTTTAAATGTGCGCATTTTAAATGTACCAAAATGTGAGTGGAATACCATTGTTTCACTATTTTAATTTATTTTTATATATCAATCTATATTTATATTCATTTATTCACCATTTGATATTTACATATATATATATATATACAGTGGAACCTCAACTTACGAGTTTAATTCGTTCCGTGGCCGAGCTCGTAACTCAAAATGCTCGCTCGTTAAATCAATTTTCCCCATAAGAAATAATGGAAACGGCCGTAATCCGTTCCAACCCTCAAAATGGCACCTCATATTTGTCATTTTTCTTGTTATTTCATAAGGAAAAAAGCTTTTTACATAACTAATATTATATAAAAACAAAATAGAAAGAAAATATGAAGATATAATAAGGTTGTATACAATCTACTTACCTTGGAGATGATTTTTGTTTTCGCTTAATTCTCATCACTCTCTTCACTTTCACTAGTTCTTGGCCTTTTTGCCACACTTTGCTCACTTCGAGCTGAAGGTCTTTTCTTAAGAAACATGTCTAAGGAAGTCTGTTTCATTCTCCCTTTGAGAATGTTTCTGAAACGACGTAGACACGTGTCATTGAAAAGCTCTGTCTCACGACTCGTTGCAATTTTTTCAGGATGGTTCTTTTCAACAAATCCTGCCACCCTCTCCCACATTGCCAAAATATCCTTGAGGTCTTTTGTACTGATTGTCTCCGGCTCTGTCTCCTCTCCCTCCGAAGTAGCTTCAGTTAATGCTTCTGTGTGCCGTTGCTCTTGTAACTCCTTTAACTCGTCAGTCGTAAGTTCCTCGGAGTGCTCCTCAACGAGTTCCTCGATGTCTCTTTCATCCACCTCCAGACATATAGTCTTGCCAATGGACACGATCTCTTCCTCCACTGGCTCCTCTTCTTCCTCAATCTCAAACCCTTCAAAATCTCTTTCAGCCACATTTTCAGGCCACAGCTTCTTCCAAGCAGAGGTCAAGGTCCTTTTCGTAACCCCCTGCCAGGCAATATTGATGATTTTGAGGCCTATTGCTATGTTAAAATGCTCCTTCCAAAACTCTCGAAGGGTGAGGTTTGTGTTCTCCGTCACCTCAAAGCAACGGCGAAACAGGTGCTTGGTGTAGAGTTTCTTGAAATTTGATATTACCTGTTGGTCCATTGGGTGGAGGATAGGGGTGGTGTTTGGAGGAAGGTAGAGAACCTTCACAAAATTATACTCGTCGAGTATTTCTTCCTCGATCTGTGGTGGATGTGCAGGAGCATTGTCGAGGACGAGAAGGGCTCGCAGGGGCAGGTTGTTGTTCTTCAAATATTTCTTCACCGAAGGACCAAACACAAGGTTTACCCAGTCGATAAAGAACTGCCTGGTGACCCACGCCTTAGGGATTGCCCTCCACATAACATGGAGTTTCTCCTTTATTATCTTGTGCGCTTTAAAGGCTCTGGGGTTCTCCGAATGGTATACGAGTAGCGGCTTTATTTTGCAGTCGCCACTCGCATTGGCACACAGAGCGAGGGTCAACCTATCCTTCATAGGTTTGTGTCCTGGCATCCTCTTCTCCTCTTCGGTGATGTATGTTCTCCTCGGCATCTTCTTCCAGAACAGCCCTGTCTCGTCACAGTTGAAGATTTGCTGGGGGATGTATCCTTCTTCCTCAACGAATTCTGCGAAAGTTTTCACGAACTCCTCTGCTGCCTTTACATCAGCACTTGCTGCCTCACCATGCCTAACAACGGAGTGAATCCCCGTCCTTTTCTTAAAATTATCAAACCAGCCCCGACTGGCTTTAAAGGATTCCTCCTCCGTTGAAGTGCCTGGGGTTTGCTGTTGTAAATCTGAAAAAATACTGCGCGCCTTCTCGCAGATTATTCCCTCGGTGACGGTATCTCCGGCAAGTTGTTTTTCCGTCAGCCACACCAACAGCAGATTCTCCATCTTCTCATGCACATCTGTACGGCGCTTTGAAATAATCTTGATACCTTTGGCTGGCTTAATTTTCTTTAGGGACTCCTTCTGCTTTAAGATGGTGCAGATCGTTGACGTTGTACGGTCGTAGTGCTTGGCCAGTTCCTTTACTCGAATGCCTTGCTCATGCTTCTTGATGATTTCAAGCTTTATTTCGAGGGACATCATCCTCCTCTTCTCGGTACTCGCACTACCACTTGCTTTCTTTGGTGCCATGGTTACAACAAAGTTAGAAGTTAGGATTTCAATCACGTGTAGACAGTGAGACAGAGAGAAAGGCCCGGAGATGGGATGCTGTGACTCGTACCCTCTGAGCTGCGCGCGCCTCGAAAATATACACTTAGAGCTGCGTGCGCCTCGAGCTCGTATCTTAAAATTCTGCTTGCGTGCTGAAGCAAAAAATCGTCCGAGCGACTGCTCGTATCTCGGAAAACTCGCACGTTAGTTCGCTCGTAGGTTGAGGTTCCACTGTATTTGATTTTCACCTATAAATCTACATGTAAACGACACAGTCGTGCGCTGGAGCGATTATGGCATAAAACCAAATCCCACCAAGTGTTCACCCGTTATAAATCTGCCTTCCTAACATACACTTCCTCCCTTCACGCTGCCAAACAAGCCTACTTTGTCACTCTCATTAATACCTTCTCTCGTCCTCATCGGCTCTTCTCTACCTTTAATTCTCTACTTTCTCCGCCCACTGCCCACGAGATTGCAAACCACTTCCAAAACAAGATTGACTACACAGACACCCAACCCACTTAGCATTCCTCATACCATACCTTTCTCAACACTTTCCTCCTTTGACCTCGCTACCACTGAAGAGGTCCTCAAGGTCTTCTCAGAAGCCCGCCTCACCACCTGCCCCCTGGACCCTGTCCCCTCACAACTCCTTCAGTCACCCTCCTCCTCCATCCTATGCTCCCTCACTCACATATTCAATCTTTCCCTCTCTACAGGTGCCTTCCCCTCCCCTCTAAAGCATGTGCACATCACTACCATACTTAAAAAACCCTCCCTAGGCTCCACCAACCTGAACAACCTAAGACCCATCTCCCTGCTGCCATTTACCTCTAAACTCCTAGAATGCTTAGTCTACAATCGTCTGAGCTCCCACCTCACTGACAACAACCTTCTCAACCCTCTACAGTCTGGCTTTCGCCCTCTACACTCCACTGAAACTGCCCTACTAAAACTGTCTAATGACCTACTAACTGCAAAAACCAATGGCCACTATTCAATACTCCTACTACTCGACCTCTACGGTCTTTGACACAGTTGACCATCCCCTCCTCCTCAAAAAACTACACTAGCTTGGCCTCAGAGACTCCACTCTCTCCTGGTTCTCCTATCTATCGCAGCGCTCCTTCAGTGTTACCTATAACGCTGCCACCTCCTCTTCACTCCCTCTCCCTGTAGGGGTCCCTCAAGGTTCTGTCCTTGGAATCCTTCTCTTCTCCATCTACACCTCCTCCCTTGGTCACTTGATAAACTCCCACGGCTTCAATTACCATCTCTATGCTGATGACACACAAATTTATCTGTCTACCCCTCTCCTCACCCCTTCAGTCTCCACCCGCATCACTAGCCTACTAAGTGACATACAGTATTGGCTTGGAAGTCACTCCACTTCCTCAAACTCAACCTTTCCAAAACTGAGCTCCCAGTATTCCCCCCCTGCCCGTGCCACCTCCATTGACTTCGCCATAAATATCGATAACACAATCATTAGTCCATCCCCTCATGCCAGGGTACTAGGTGTAATCCTAGACTCCCATCTGTCCTTCCAGCTCCAGATCCAATCGCTGACAAAATCATGTAGACTTCACCTCCGCAACATCCCCAAGATACGACCATTCCTAACCCCGGAAACCACTAAGCAACTTATTCACTCCCTTGTCATATCACGCCTCGAATATTGTAACTCCCTCCTCATTGGCCTACCTCATCGCAGGCTATCCCCCCTTCAGTCTATCATGACCGCTGCTGCCAGACTCATCCACCTCACTAACCGCTCTGTATCTGCCACCCCTCTATGCAAATCCCTCCACTGGCTCGCAGTTGCCCAACGGATAAAATTCAAGACACTAACTATGACATACAAAGCCATCCACAACACTGCCCCAATTTAAATATCCGATCTTATCTCTAAATATCCACCCAAACCGTACACTCCGCTCCTCGCAAGACCTCCTACTCTCTAGCTCCCTTATCTCCTCCTCCCATCCTCATCTCCAAGACTTCTCCAGGGCGTCACCCATCCTCTGGAACTCCCTACCCCAATCTATCAGACTATCACCTACTAAACTTCATTGAAAACCTATCTCTTCAGGGAAGCCTATCGCGCCCTCTGCTAATACTGGAATCCTCTACTCTTCCAACCACTCCATCCCCCACAGTTTTACCCATTGTACCACTCACCCGTCCCTTCTAGATTGTAAGCTCAAAGGAGCAAGGCCCTCAATTCCCTCTTGTATTGAACTGTATTTTTACTGTATTGTCTCCCACTATAATGTAAAGCGCTGAGCAAACCGTTGGCGCTATATAAATCCTGTATAATAATAATAATAATGTAATTTTGGTTTTGGATCATATATTATACGGATAATATTATTATCATCTGAGCACATATTGCACCTTATATATTATAGTTCACATATATTCATTTAAACATACTACATGTGTATGAGAAATGTGTTGCCATTTAAACATACTAAATATTTTTGAGTTTCTTATGTATGCAGCAGGTCACAGCACAATATAACTTTTCATTAATCTTCATGTTTAACAGTCATTCCTAGACATTCATGTTAAAAAAAAATATATAACTAATATTTTACAAATTAAAAACTATAATTAAAATGCAGCGCTACAAAGTCACATTAATATTCAATCAATGACAGTTCCATTAAATTAGCATAAATTCCTCCTTATCATCGAACTCCATTCATAATTCTTCAGTTTGATGCATAAATTGATGTTCTTAATATCCTCCCATGTTAATCAGAAATATTCTCCAATGAAGTTCAGAAGAATTACCAACTCACTGCAACTACAGTATATGCTGCCCTGATATAAACTGCAACATTAGTGCATCAGTCAACCATCGTAAGGTCATTCATCCTCCCCTGTGGATCCTAGGGAACTGCTCCATTCATTCCTCCTTAGAGACTTAAGGCTTGTATCAATGTGACATCAAAACAAATATAAAACTATACAGTGTAGTACTCTTAAACCTGTGCATAAGTGACACTCAGTGATGAAATCCGTGTCTAAAACACCGCCACCCACATGGAATGCGCGCTCTCCGTTAATGTGTGCTGCTCACTTATGACTTGTAAATAATATAAATATAACTTAAAAAATATAAATCCAATTAAATATAAATTAAAAATTAAAAACAAAGTCCAGGTGGGGTACATAAATCTAAAATCTGTGCTCACTGCCCGGCACCATAGAGCTCGATTGGCATTTGCCATTGAACACCAGAACTGGCAGGTCCGTCATTGGTGCCCTGTGCTTTTCACAGATGAGAGCAGGTTCACCCTGAGCACATGTGACAAACGTGAAAGGGTCTGGAGAAGCTGGGAGGATATGTAATCTACTCCAGGAACTCCAATAAACACTACTTCCAGTCTGGCACCATTTTTATGTAGATCATTTGATAGTCTATGGCAGCCATTATCCCGTGGACCTATTACTACATATGGGATCGATCTAGCAAACATATAAAAAACTTAGAAAAAAACGTAATGACTTAGGGTACAAAAAATTTAAATATCCTAATCACCTTGGGTGTAATGTAAAGTGAGATATCAAGCTGCCACATCGGAACCCGGCGTGGTGGTGAGAGATGTAAGTTTGAGGGGTTGTTTTTATGTTTACATGCTGTCGATTTTATGTGATTTCACTGTGCTGCTACTTGTTGGTTTATAATAAATACTACACTATAGGGCATTTTATTATGTCTTGTGGTGGTGTTTAACCTCCCTGGCAGTATTCCCGAGTGTAGCTCGGGGTAAAGTTTAAGTACCAAAAGCGGTAACCCCAAGCTACACTCGGGAATACCATGCAGCATTGCTCAGGGATCCCCTGCAGCACTTACCTTGTCCTGCGCTCCCGCGATGTCTCCCTTGCAGCATCCCCAGCCATCTCCTCCGGCCGATGTCGGTATTCGTCTTCCGGGTTCTGGTCCCTGCGAGCATCGGGACGTACAGGGGCCGGAACCGGCGGGAGATTTGAAAATTTTAAAATCTGACATTCACAAAATACACTAAAATAACATAGTAAAACATTGCTGTTTCAAAGCATTTCACATACATTTTGTCCCTAGTGCTTTGTCCTGTGCCCTGCCTGCATTTCTACTGTTCTTTCTGCCTGGAAACTTAGAAAAGTCCATGGCGTCCCTTTAGGTCCCTTTAGGACGCTTTTGACCTAAAGCGTCCCTTTAGGTCAAAAGCGGTTTTAGAGCAGCTAGAATACAGCGATAATAAATCAGAACGACTTGCAGAATTGAGTGATAATGATTTGTGGGGAAATTCGTCATCAGACACTGAAAACGATTCTGCGACTTTGCTCAGCGATGTACGAACTTGGAGCTATATTTCAAATTTCAGTGTTTTTGGTTTGATTATATTATTGAATTAAATTTATTATTATATTATTATTTTTTATGATTATTTATTATATTATAATTTATGATTTCGTGTTTCAAGTTTTATTATACCCGGGATGTTTACTAGACTTTGGACAGATTTCAGTGAGTTATTCCTAAAAATTACAGGCCTACAATAAAAAAACAACATATTTCCATGCAAAAAAAATTTACTGCTTTCAGCACAGAAATATGGACATAATCATACCTCTACGGAGGTTAACTATGAGTGGAACAGTGCCCCCTGTGGATATGTTGGAAGAGAAGAGTACTGTGTTTTTCACTCCATAAGGCACACTTTTTTCCCCAAAAAAATGGGGGGAAATGTCTGTGCGTCTTATGGAGCGAATATGGAGGGGTCGGTCCAGTATTCCCCCCGTCACCACCGCTGTGTTAGAATAACGGGCCGGCCGCTCGGCTCTTCTGTGCAGCAGAACCTGTAGACCTCCAGTGGTCCTACCTGTTCCTCGCTCCAGCGCTGTCCTCACCGTCTTCTCTCCCCGGTGCCGGCATCTTTAGTGTGGGCACCCGGCTGTGACAGCTTGCAGCTTCACGGCCGGGTGCCCACTGCACATGTGCGAGAAGCGCTGCATTTTGTGAATGGCCAGAAGACTACGAGGAAGGAGGGAGGGGGAAGGACAACTCCGTGGAAGTGGGTACCTGTCAAATTCGGGTACCTGCCCCCTCCACTCCCTAAATGTCTGCAGTCTCTGGTTATCTGTACTATGTCCGCAGTCTCTTGTCATCTCCTGTACTATGTCCACAGTCCCTGGTCATCTCCTGTACTTTGTCTGCAGTCTCTGGTCATCTCCTGTACTATGTCGGCAGTCCCTGGTCATCTCCTGTAATATGTCCGCAGTCTCTGGTCATTTCCTGTAATATGTCCACAGTCTCTGGTCATCTCCTGTAGTACATCAGCAGTCTCTGGTCATTTCCTGTACTACAGCTCTCATTGTTTGAACACTGTTTGTGTGGAGTAAATTAAATGTTCTGGACTGATATTCTGCGGATTAGCAACAAGATGCCACTGTTTTCATAACAGAGCCTCAGACTGCATAGATATTTCTATATTCATGAAGAGGTGGGGTTTTCACTCAGAGTTTAGAGAACAGGAAGAAGAGAGAGAGAGGAGCCATGTTTGGAGGATGGTGAATGAAGGAGCCGGGTGAGCAGAGAAGCTGATGGCATCCGGGTGTGAGAGCATCCCTCAGTAACCAGAGCTGCAGCTAAGTGAAGCTGATCGTGTCCAAGACTCTGATCCTATTCAGAGAAAGGAAGATTGCTGCCAGGAATGCTGATGAGAGCAGAGGAACAAAGCAACATACACTGCGATACCGCATGCTTGTTGGAGAGACATTTGTTCTGTTCAGAGTCACCAGCGGATGCAAAGCAGACCCAGGTCGGTAAGATTGTGCACGCACCTCATTTCAGTGTTGGCGCCTAGAGACTGAGACCAGGCCTGTAGTTAGTTAGGGTCTCTGTTTGTGTCAGGCCACAAGTGTTATTACTGATCATTGGAAGGACTTCATAACTTAAAGCAACATTTCACATTGGAGAGCTGATAAAATCCCACAAACTCAAGCCAGACTGGTGTTTTGCTCAGAAGGAATACTCAGGCACGTGCTACAGGACCAGTTATGGGAGGGGGAATACTGTAGATTTGTGTAAGATTGTAAGCAGTTGTGCTGCATCGCAGGCTAGCCGATACCATACACCCATACACTGATTCCTGCTCTTTTAGGTTAATAACGGGTAAGGTGTGGCAGCTTAGTTGTGCCCGCCAGTAGGTAAATTACTACACTTTCTACCTTCATCCATCAGAAGGCGCTGTGCTGTGCAGCACAAGGGTCTCAGCCTTTGGGCTGGGTGTATGTAAATTTATTGTATGTTCTCAGCATTTGTGGTTGTGTTTATTTGCCAGATCTAAGTAAAATTCTGTTGTGGCAAAAGCTGGTGTTGGGGTTGCTTTCCTCGTCCGTGACTTCACTGTATCCTGGGGAGCCCCCCCCGGTACACGGCTTAAAGCAGTCCATTGGTTCAGAATATTTTTTTTCTTGTTTTCCTCTTCTAAAACCTAGGTGTGCCTTATGGTCAGGTGCATCTTATGGATTGAAAAATACGGTAAATCTGGTGGAGGAGAAAAAAGCCTACACTTCATTTGCTTTGATAGGCTGTCTGCTGCATATCTTATAAGCAGCACACATTAGCGAAGAGCGTGCAATCTATGTGGGTTTTAAACATGGATTTCATCACTGAGCATCACTTATGCACAGATGTTTAAGTTAGTTCATTTTGTTTTATAGTACTACACTATATAATTTTATATTTGTTTTGATGTCACATTGATACAAGCCTTAAGTCACTAAGGAGGAATGAATTGAGCAGTTCCCCAGGGTCCATAGGAGAGGATGAATGTCCTTACAATGATTGTCTAATGCATTCATACTGCACTTTATATCAGGGCAACATATATTTGTGGTGTGCTGGCAATTCTTCTGAATTTCATTGGAGGATATTTCTAATTTACATTGGAGGATATTAAAATGTCAATTTATGCATCAAACGGAAGAATTATGAATGGAGTTTGATGATAAGGAGGAATTTATGCTAATTTAATGGAACTGTCATTCACCGAATATTAATGTGACTTTATAGCGCTGCATTTAATTTATAGTTCACGGGAAGGGTGGTGTATATTTACCTGTAGTGCATGCAACTAATTTGTATTATTTTTGTTTGAAGGGAGCGCTCACTTTTTCTCCAAAAATATTTTATTAAAGAATAAGGCATAGCAAAGCAAATACAACTACGGATCGCAGTCCGAGAATAGACACAATAAACGGCGTCCCATATCGCAGATGGGTCAGACATTTAGATTACGATGCAATCATAGCGTAACAATGCAGTAAGACAGGTGTATATTACATATCTGCAGATATGAAGAGTTTACTAGACGAGGTAATGTAGATAGTAAACGGAACTGACCCATGTAATAATGAGCTTTTATGATGAGGGGGTACGAAGTGTCGAGTAAGGGTAGCTTTGAAGAGGTTGCGTGTTCTGTGTTGTGTATCCAGATTAGAAAATCTGTGTTACCTAGAAGTATTTGCGTCTGTAAAGAAGTAACTGCTATATTCTGTTGAGGAAATGTGGATGATGTGAGTATTTACTAAAGGAAGAATAAAGATAAGCCTGATAAAATAGAACAGGTAGAGAAAGGAATGTGAAGTGGTGTAATTGGAGGGGGGGGGGTGTGGAGGGGAGAAAAAAAAAATAATATAAATGATCCTTTACTTCTCCCTCCTCCCCTTTCCCCTACCCCCTCCCTTACCCAAATATGAATTTGGGGGAAGGAGAAGAAGCAATGGAAGGACAGACAAGTGCGGTTAAATGGATCATATTCTTATGTAGGAGTAAGATATGGGTCAAAAACTCAGACGACTGTTATGCAACTAGTTTCAACCCATCTAATTGTAAATCTAAAATCTCCTTAATGAACTGGGCATTCTCTGAAACATCATTATGTATAGCCATTCAGTCTGGGGGTCTAGATTGGTCATTTAGTGTTGTGTGGTAGGTAGTGGTGGTTTTGAAGTGACTCCAACATCCCTATGTTTTCCTGAATCTCTCGGGGCGTTCCTGCGCCACAGAAATCAGTTCCTCTATTTCCTCAATTTTGTTGATCCTGGTAAACCATTCTCGAATAGTAGGGACATCTGTGGAGCGCCAATGTACTGGGATACACTGTTTTGCTGCGTTTACCATATACAGGGCCAACGATTTACGGTACGTCTTAAAAGGGAATGAGGAGTGGTGGAGCAAGAATTGTGTGGGAGAGAGGTCTAGAGCGTACGTAGTCACTTGCGTGATTATGGTTTGAACTTTTCTCTAGAAGGGTTGTAGCAAAGAGCAGTCCCACCAAACATGTAAGAGTGTCCCTATCTCCTGGTGACATCTCCAACACAAATCCGAGACATTAGGATCGAATTTGTGAAGCAGGGAAGGTACTCTGTACCATCTGGAGTACAGTTTAAAGTTGTTTTCCTGTGTGGAGACGCAGATGGAACCTTTGTGTATATGTTCATAAATGTGATCCCAGTCTTCAAGTGATAGTTGGAGTTGCAGGTCGAAGCTCCAGGCCCTGCAAGCTTTCCAGGACTGGAGATCAATCGTGTTTTCGAGGCATGTGTATAGCTGGGATACAACATGCCTCTGGGGAGAATCTGTAACGCATAGTTTTTCAAATGGGGTAAGTGGTCAGGTGTAGTCTTTTAGGTGTGACGAGCTATGTATGTAAGTGGTGGAGTTGTCTGTACATCCACGGCGTCAGGGTCAGAGATGGCCATTTGTTTAGAATGAGGTCTCTGGAGAAGAGTGTCTTATCTTTAAAAAGGTGATGTACCCTCAAATTGTCTGTGGAGCTATATCCGGCTTGGAAGGGACTCGACATACCCGGTGGAAAGTCTGGGTTCATTTTAATCGGAGTGAGTGGGCCAGGGGTGGAAGAGAAACCATTTGTCCGAGTCATCTGATAGTAACATGATAGAGTTGGGCCTATGAGAAGATGTGCCCTGAACTCAGGTGGGGTGTGGGTGTTTTTCAGCCAAGGAGCGGCTGCTAGCGGGATCACTGAAAAGGTCGCTTCTAAGGTAACCCAAGCCTTACGGTTGCCATTTGTTGACCAATCAACTATTCTTGCCAAGTGACAAGCTTTGTAGTATCGTGTGATGTCAGGTAGTCCAATACCTCCGCTCTTCTTAGGCATAGTGAGTTGGTCGAAACTAATTCTGGGGCGTTTAGTACCCCATAGAAATGAGGTACACAGTGTTTTGTAAGACTTTAAAAAGGAATTGGGTAATTTAATTGGGATCATTTGCAGTAGGTATAGTAGTCTAGGGAGTACATTCATCTTAAGAATAGCAGCTCTACCAAACCAAGAGAAAAACAGTTTGTCCCATGTCTGAAGATCTTTGGTGATGTTACGTAGCAGGGGTAAGAAGTTTTTAGTATAGAGCTCTGTAAGGTGGGTCAGCAATTGAATTCCTAAGTAAGAAATGGCCTCGGATTGCCATACAAAGGGAAAATTAGTTGCTTGTTTGATCGCATCCTGTTTCAGGGAAACATTTAGGGCCTGGGATTTAGTGAAGTTTATTTCATAGTTGGCCAAGTATTGAAATAATTTGAAAACGTGTAGTAGATTAGGTAACATAATATGTGGTTCTGTCAAGAAAAGCAAGATGTTGTCAGCAAAGGCTGCTACTTTGTGAACTTTATCATTGATCAAAATCTCTTTAATACTTTTATTCTGTTTAATGCAGTTCAAAAAAGGTTCCAATGTGAGAATGAATAGTAGGGGGGATAATGGACAACCCTGTCTGGTCCCATTGCTGATCGAGAAAGCATCAGAAAGGAGGCCATTAACTCTCACTCTGGCCATTGGCATTGCATACAAAGACATAATAAAGGTCAAAAGACGTGGAGGAAGCCCAAGACCCGTCAGGACAGCCTCCATGTAATCCCTGTCGAAGGCCTTCTCCGCATCTAAGGATAAGAAGAAGCCAGGTTTCTTTTTTTGTGTCAACCAATGATGTATATTTATGGCCCTGATTGTATTGTCTCTGGCCTCTCTACCAGGTATGAACCTCACTTGGTCAGTGGAAATAACGGGGTCTATAATGCGTAATAGGCGATTGGCCAATATTTTCGCAAAGATCTTTAGATCAACATTCAGTAAGGAGATTGGACAGTAATTTGCTGGAGATGTCAGATCTTTGTTCTCTTTCGGTATAAGCGTGATATGTACTTCAGAGAGATGCCGCATGGACTGCCCTGGGGTATGTAGCGAATTAAAGGCTTTTAGGAATGGATGTGCTAGAACATCAAGGAAAGATTTGTAATATGTGGTTATAAGACCATCTGGGCCAGGGCTTTTGCCTGGTTTCAATTGTAAAATGGCCTATTGTAGTTCAATGTTAAAGCTCCATCTACGTCTTTAGCTTGAGATTGGGGCATGGGTTTAGGGAGGTATTGGATGAGAAAAGTCTGAATAATGGTCTGACGTGGTCTTGCGTCCCCTGTCGGTTTTGGTGGTCGGGGCAGATTGTAAAGAGTAGAATAGTACCTCTCAAATTCTGCAGCGATGTCCGCAGAAGTTCTGAGCAAGTGGCCCTGTTTGGAATTAAGTTGATGAATGGTATGCGCCGCCTTTTGCGCTGACTTTATATATGTTTATTACAAATAAAAAAGACACTGGTAAATCTGAATTAAAAAGCAATCAGATTTAAAACATGGGAAAGCCAAACTTAAGCTACTAACAATAGTCACCCAAATCTGCAATCTACTCATAATTCTGTTGGTTCAAATTGAGAGACTAAATTTGCAACTTTTGCAAATTTCAAAAAAATCAGGTGTTTGCAATCTTTTTTCTTTTTTTTTTGAGGATTAGGGGGAGTGCTTATAAAGTTTCTTCCTTGGAAAAGCTCTTGGCAGTGGGAGATATATTTTTTCACTATAAATTTTGTAAAATTTAAAAGCTGAACTCCAGGCAAATACTGTAGCTTGTGGTGGTTTATGTAAGGATATATTTTACTTATAAAGGGCGTGTCCCTTTCCCTTAGATGAAATATTACAGTGCCTCCAGCCGTTAAAATACGGCAAATATTTAGTGAACCAATAATTTGGACACCTTGATAATTTGATCACCACTTATTATTATACCTTGAATTCTTTTAGCCAATATGATTTCGTACCATACACACAAAATTTGCCTTATAATAGATAAATATAAAAATTTATTTATGTACAAAAATTATATATATATTAACACAAAACGCAAAAGACTGGTGATAGATGAATATTGATACACACAATCAAAGATATATCCTACCAATGTAAGACACAATAATAAGGTTTCTAACTAATTAAATCAATATCACAATTTTTAAATGATCTGCTTATTAATTAAATTTATTAATAATTAATAATTTCGAGCATCTCAAAGGTGATATTCTCACAAGCCGTGGCCATAGGATTGCAAGAAGCTAGCCCTTGATATATTATACTCTGATTATTAATATTCAATAAATTATGAAATATAAAAAAATTTACAATATGGCACCAAACTATTTTTAACAGTAAAAACAGGATCTCTCTACATATATCTCGAACTACCCAATATTGTTGTGATACACTAAGGTAATTCTATGATTCCACACAACAGAGAAGATAGGTGATACAAAATCAAATAAACAGTCTCACCGCACCCGGCCTTCAGACTAGGAAACTCTCCCGTGGATTTAGCTGGCAATGGAACGCCTTTAGAAATGATATTATAGGGCAAGTGATAGATATTTAGTATGGGAGAATGTAGGAAGTTATAAGGATAGAGGTTTAGAAATTTAGTAAAGTTTTAGGAAGTTTGAAAGTATGGAAGAGTAGTTATTCAGAGGTCTCTTCAGATGTCAGGGTCTTCTTTTGATGAGGTCTTTTCTTCTGATGAGTCTTTTTCTTTTGATGAGGTTTTTTTTTCTTTAAAGGTGCATGGGCTTTTTATATCCACTAATCCATTGTTCTAAGATACCTTCCCACCAGGCTTCTTGATTGGCTAGTTGAGAAATGTGTGTACATAAGCTATTTCTCACCTGCCCGCCAGGTGGCGGTCATGTATCATAGAACAATTTGAGTATTTGAGATGACTCATACCTCGGGTGGAATCTTAAGGTAATTTCAGGGATCAAATATACGTCTTTTTCCAGATATAAGTGATCATACCTATAATATTCTAAATAGGGACCATGGAATATAGGTGTATATTCAGTTATTCCTTCTTGAAATACCATCCTGTTTGTTTCCTGATAAGACATGTAACTAATGCTAGTTTATAATACATCTTACTTTCCATCATCTCAATACTCAAGTTAGTGATATATAGTTCCCATTGCTGAATATTTGGTGGTGTGTAAAACCTATCCTTTATAACATCTCATTTATAATATGTTTTTGTAGTATATCTTTGTAATTATATACAGTCAATTTTTAGACTTAAATGTCCTGAATTTCACTTCTTTGTTTTAGAACCAACATTTTCTATGTGTAGGGAAAAACTCTCTGTTTGCCTGGCTCTTGTATTGGAATCACGGTAAACAACTGTTAATGCTTTCACCCTTGGTGGACAATAGCATATTGTGATAGTTTGAGAGTTCTGTTGGTTTATCACACTCTGCAAGGTTTGAGTAAGCTCTCTGACAATCAGTTTGGTTCCTCTATTGTCCTGTCCAGACCTTGTATATGTTTACCTGCTATTGAAGTCTGAATAATGGTGTTTGACCACCTGTAGAACTTCAAAATAGTATATTGTCTCTGGGAGGAAAAAAAAAATCCCTTCACCCACCGTCTACACCTCTCCAGCCAGATGGTCATTCGACTTCCCAACCAAGACAAATTAACCCCTTAACATCCGGCTATATTGAGCTGCTTGTCATATAATATTATGTCTTGATAAAGTCATATTTTTGAGACATAATTCAAAAGGTCCACAACAAGCTAAATACATAGATACAATATTTACATGGGAGCTGCTTTACCTACCAAAGAATTTGTAACTATTTCATATAGGTCTGAGATTTACACATCCCTGCCAGACAGCTGGTTGGTTACCTGACTTTCCTCTACTGAAGTTATGCGATCTAGATTGAACACCTCCACACCCCAAGTCTATACCTGGATTAGGAGCAGTATACTGATATGGTCATATCTCTGCTCTTCTGATGCTACACATGGGCAAAATCTTATGGGTTTATATTGAGACAAATTTAGGTGCTTACACTAGCTGCATTTAAAATACAGTTTATGTTGTTAATTAACCACTTGCAGACCGCCCGCCTGCCCGCAATGTACTGTGGACAGGTGGCCTGTACAGGCACAGGAACGTACCTGTACATTGCTGGCCTATTTCAGGTACAGGGCACATGCACATGCCCCGTCCACCTACTCACACTGTGACTGTACACAGCAGGAGTTTGTCAGTTGGTCTTGGCCAATGATTCATGGCCGGGACCTACTGATCAGCTGTGTACAAAGGAGCCTAGAGCCCTGTATTGACAATTAACAGGGGAAGCAGGGAGAAGAAACAAAGGGATGTTTAGTAAAAAGCAGCACACATTACACAAATTAACACTTGTTAGGCACAAACTTAACCCCATGATTACCTGATCTGTTAACGCCTTCCCAGCCAGTGTCATTAGTACAGTGACAGTGTATAGTATTATCACTGATCAATGTAACAGTGTTACTGGAGATGACAGTGTCAGTTAATCACTTCCCACCCAGTGTCAGTTAGTGTCAGATTGCATTTCACAGTCCTGCTATAAGTTGCTGATCGCTACCATTACTAGTTTAAAAAAAAAACAAATAAAAATTCCACTATATATACCATCATTTTAGACTCTATAACTTTCCCACAAACCAATCAATATATACTTACTGGAATTGTTTTTTAGCAGAAAAACATTGTTTTTTTTGTTTATATAATAAAAAAACCCAGTGGTGATCAAATACCACCAAAAGGAATCTGTATTTGTTTGAAACAAAATAATACAAATTTTGTTTGGGTACAGCGTTGAATGATCATGCAATTACCAGTTAATGTAGAGGACTTCTGAACAGCAAAAAATGATGCAGTCATGAAGAGGGTAAAACCTTGCTGAGATGTGGTTAATATATAACAGCAATACAGTCATATTTCTGTATCTGCCTGACGATCCATAAAACATTCTGGTGTTACAATCAGTGAGATGGATTTTAATTATCTTTAAGTAACTATATATAAATGTGTATGTATGGAACTTCACACAGATAATATACTGTATACAACACATACATACTCATATATACATATACACACGCACACACACACACATACTTATAGTTATATATAATGCTATAGGGTAAGGGCACATATGTAGTTACCACCAGCAGTGCCTTAGGAACCATGAGGTCCCTATGTGTAAGAAAGCAGTGATTCTCTTAGAATTAAAGCAGAACTAAAGCAAAATCCACTGATTTAAAGCCTAGGTTCAGCCACACAGCCATGTCAGTCATTCACAGGAACCTGTGAATGAAACAACGACAGGGTACTGATAAGTGCGCTTGTAGTTCATCAGACTGTGCAGGAGCCAGAGGCGTAGCTAGGATATTTTGCACCTGGGAACGAACGGCTAACTCATGACACCCACCCGCCCGTTTCATATGGTCCCTGTAGACACCCCCCCTGTCCCGATCACATTGCCCCCCCCCCCCCTTCATCCATAGCACTACTCACCCGGCTCGGCTCTTTCCTCGTCCCCTCCGGCACATGCCCATCTCACTGCCCTCCTCTCCGCTCCTCTCCTGGCTGGCTCCTCTCTCCTCTCAGAACTCACTGTGGATGGCAGGCGTATATGATGACACATCTGCTGCAGCTGCTGCAGTGATCTTGTGACCTCATTTTGGCACCCCTGTACCTTGGCGCCCGGGTACATATGTACCCCCCTGCCCCCCCCTAGCTACGCCTCTGGCAGGAGCTTGATATTGCACCCACAATCCACTGATCACAGGTGTAATGCTCTGCAGGCTCCTGAGAAAACACATAATAAATGCGCATTCCTTTTATCTCCAAAAACATGTATATATTTTTTAAAAGGTGAAATTAACCATTAAATATTTGCAGAACAGTTACTTTCAGGGCATGCTGTGAATTATGGCAATCACAGTTTCCAATGTGATTATGTCAGTTTTAAACTGAACTATCAAACCATCAAATGGCTGGTGCCATAGCTGGTCACATCTGCAGCACCATGGCAGTCGCAGATCAAATGGAGGCTAAGATGGCAGCTTCCTTGGCTGTAAAGGATAGGTGGGTTAATTCTGCTTTAATATCAGCCCTGCCTCTGCCAGCAGTTGGACACCTTGGGTAAAGGGGCTCTATATAAGTAGTCGGGAGGATGTCCACATTTGGCCATGGAAAGCAGTGTGAGTACCAAAGCAGGAAAGATATAATCTTTGAGGACCCATATTCTGAGGCTCCCCCTGGGGGAGGGGGAAGCAGGGGTTGAGAGGAGTAAGACTTTGTATTATTCACATCCCTGGCTTGGGAAGCAGGACTCTGGGCAACCCCCATAAGGTACGGACTATTCTTTGACTCACACTCCCTCTCCTTAACAGTATTATGACAACAAAACCATTTTTATTAAAAGTATAATAACTATTTTATAGGTCTATTATTATTATATAAACAAATTTTTGTATTCATACAGGATGTGGTTTATACATGAAGGCTTTATTTTGAAGTAAATTTATGTTTTCTAGAGTATAGCATTATAATTATCTGTACATTTTTTAGACCTTTTTTTATAACCTTATGTATATTCTTATTTACATTGTTTGTTTATTTTTATCTTGCCCTTCAGCCCTGGTGAGGGAGATCTGTGACCAATAGTTGACAAAGATGTATTCCCTAAGAATTGAATTTTAAGCTATTGTTCAAGTCAGTGGGTCCAGCCTGCTACCAACACGACCCTTAAAAATACTAGCATGACACACCAGGTATACAGACAGGGGAACAAATGTGTTAAGTTACAAGCTCCTATACTTTTCAGCTTCAGGTGTACCTCTCAAAAATAAACAGTGTGGTGCAGATGATCATAGGCAGAGTTGCTAAGCAGTTAGTTCTGATGAGCTGGTAAAGATGTCTGTTGGACTACTCACTGACTTATTCTTAAGTAAAAAAAAAATACTATATATTATATATATACAGTATATCAAAATTGTGTCATCTGAGGATCTTTTGGGTATTGCTTGCATCTCCCATTAGTCCAATGCCAGAGGAGGTGTTGTGGATCACATTTCTGATTGCTTGCTTCACTCTACCTTCTAATTGTGAGAAGTAGCATCAAATGGTAGAGTTTTTCAGCACACAGCCACTTGCTTCTGCTTTTTAAGGGCCTTTTTGCCCAATTTTTTTTAAAAGAAAGTTCAAAAACATGCTTCCCAAGCAGGGGTATCCACCATCAAACAAATGCAACAAATATTCAGCCTCCTGGCTTGTACACAGATTTACGTCTGTCTCTTGCAGACTCTTTCCAAAATGGTTGTTTCGCACACAGCTAGCCACTAGCACACAGCTACTCTGGCTTCCACCTCTCCTAGGTGAAGCCCACTTGACTCCAAGGCAGTGACCTCCTGTCTGCCGGGGTGGAGCCCTCCAATGCACACAGCCTTGGAGTCCTTGGACCGCACACAGCCTTAAAGTCCTTGAACGCACACAGCATCAGTCTCACACAGAGACACTCATTTAAAGCCCTGCGCACACCTGTACCATTAGTGTGCTGGGGGTTTGGAAAACATGGACCCAGGATTGGAGATTTCATCCCTCCCAAATCCCTTAGAAATCTCCAGGCCACAGGTCCCAAAACGGGCTTTACCATCCAAAGAGGAAACTGACAACCCAGTTTCCTCTGCAGTAAGAGAACTGCCTGGAGCCCCTCAACCTGTATGGTTGAGAATTCTGTGTTATCACCGTGATTTTCACCATGGCAGAATACTGCACTGCCACATAATCAAAAAAGAAGAAAAAAGTACATTTTTATTTCAGATTTCAATGACAAATATATTTGTGACTCAGTGGTTAGGACTTCTGCCTTGCAGCACTAGGGTTGTTTGTGAAGAAGCAGCAAGATGAAGAAAACAAGAAGATGGAGACAGCCAGATCTGGTGACATCTTTTATGGGAATTGTTAAGCATCTCCCCACCATAAGGCCTGGTGTGAGAGATTTTTGACTATTTGCTGTTCAGAACTAGAAAGGCACTAGTAGAAGGGTAATAATTATCCACAATGGGTAGGGGACGCCTGGTACCCATCTGCTGCATATGTCATGGAGATGCTCTGCACTAGGATGCTCTTTCTCACTTTTGGAAGGTGCCCACTGAACCTCATGCTGTCCACCTTACACAAACACACATGGGAACAAGGCTAAGAAACTCAACTATGCAAGAAAACATAGGAACGGCGGTGCAAAAAATTGAAATATTTGGCTGTAGCAGGGTGTAGTTTGTTTGCAAAAGGCTGGAGAGTGGTACAATGAGTGTCTACAGGCAACATTGAACCATGGTGGAGGTTCCCTGAAAGACAAATGCAGAAATAGCACCCGTAAGTGTAGTATCACAAGTATTTATTAGAGCAAAGGAGTAGGGTTCACAAATGGAAACTCACATGCTAAAATCAAATAACAGGCACATCATAGGCAGAGGATTGGGTCCTGGCTGGTAATGGGTGGCCGCCACATGAGTTGTTCCTGCTGACTGGAGTACCTGTGTGTGTACCGGAGTCTCTGATGGGCAATGAAGCGCAGCATGGACCACAAGCTTGGAATCGGAAGCGTATATGAACAGAAGGTGAGGAAACATGTATAGGAGCATGTGCAATACACCACAAGGGTGCGAGATTGCTCCTTTGTCAAGCTATTGGCTGAGACAGGAAAGGAAGGCCTTTATGTGACAGGCTCAGTATGAGGTTAACCCTTGAGGAGCCGGCATACATCGATCATGCCATACCATTAGGGAGGAATGCGATTGGCCCCAAAATATATTCTGCAGCAGGACAATGACGCCAAACATGCAGCCAATGTCATTAAGGACTATCTGCAGTGTAAAGAAGAACAAGGAGTCCTGGAAGTGATGATTTGGCCCCTACAGAGCCCTGATCTCAACATCATGGAGTCTGTTTGGGATTGCATGAAGAGACAGAAGAATTTGAGGCTGCCTACATCAACAGAAGATCTGTGGTTAGTTCTCCAAGATGTTTGGAACAACCTACCTGCTGAGTTCTTTCAAAAACTGAGTGCAAGTGTACCAAGAAGAATTGATGATGGTTTGAAGGCAAAGGGTGGTCCCACCAAATATTGATTTGATTTGGATATCTCTTCTGTAAATTTACTTTCCATTTTGTGAATTGATAAAAAGAAACTATGAACACTTACATTTCTGAAAACACCTGCCTAAGATTTTTCACAGTAATATATGTATATATATAGTGACATTATGAAAGGAGAGATGATTGAGGGACATTATTAGAGATGAGCGAATCGAAGTATCCGAAGTGGAATTCGAGTCGAATATCGGAAAAATTTCGATTCGTGCCGAATCCGAAAAATAGCCTAATTCGGACGCACGAATCGAAATTTTTCAGAAAATGGCGGCTGACATGTGCGGCGACGGAGCGGGGATGTCTGGGAAGGCGCGCAGACAAGGCGCGCTGACCCATAATGCATTCCTCAACTACATGTGATCGCATCAGCCAATCAGCAGCCAGCCAGTCAGCACTGTGTAATGGTCGAGCTATAAATAGCGGCCATTTTGGAATTCTTCATTTGCCTGCAGTTATTGAACAGAGGCAGACCGCTCTGTACTAGGGACAGGGACAGAGTTAGGGCCACAGAAACGATAATTGGGGACAGAGAAAAGTTACTTAGGGACAGAGAACCATTACTCAGGGACACAGACTTATTAATGAGGGCCACAGAATCGTTATTTAGGGACAAAGAAACGCTAGTTAGGGCCACAGAATTCATAATCAGGGACAGACAGAATTGTTACTCAGTGCCAGAGAATTGTTACTTAGGGCCACAGAAACGTTATTAGGGCCACAGAATTGTTACTCAGGGACAGACAGAATTGTTACTGAGTGCCAGAGAATTGTTACTTAGGGCCACAGAAACTTTAATTAGGGCCACAGAATTTTTACTCAGGGACAGACAGAATTGTTACTGAGTGCCAGAGAATTGTTACTCAGGGACAGACAGAATTGTTACTGAGTGCCAGAGAATTGTTACTTAGGGCCACAGAAACTTTACTTAGGGCCACAGAATTTTTACTCAGGGACAGACAGAATTGTTACTGAGTGCCAGAGAATTGTTACTCAGGGACAGACAGAATTGTTACTGAGTGCCAGAGAATTGTTACTCAGGGCCCCAGAAACTTTACTTAGGGCCACAGAATTTTTACTCAGGGACAGACAGAATTGTTACTGAGTGCCAGAGAATTGTTACTCAGGGACAGACAGAATTGTTACTGAGTGCCAGAGAATTGTTACTTAGGGCCACAGAAACTTTACTTAGGGCCACAGAATTGTTACTCGCACAGACACAGAATTGTTACTCGCACAGACACAGAATTGTTACTGAAGGCCACAGAACTGTTACTTAGGGCCACAGAATTGTTACTCGCACAGACACAGAATTGTTACTCGCACAGACACAGAACTGTTACTGAGGGCCACAGAAACTTTACTTAGGGCCACAGAATTGTTACTCGCACAGACACAGAATTGTTACTCGCACAGACACAGAACTGTTACTGAGGGCCACAGAACTGTTACTTAGGGCCACAGAATTGTTACTCGCACAGACACAGAATTGTTACTCAGGGCCACAGAACTGTTACTTAGGGACAAAGAAACGCTAGTTAGGGTCACGGAATTCATACTCAGGGACAGACAGAATTGTTACGGAGTGCCAGAGAATTGTTACTCAGGGCCACAGAAACTTTACTTAGGGCCACAGAATTTTTACTCAGGGACAGACAGAATTGTTACTGAGTGCCAGAGAATTGTTACTCAGGGACAGACAGAATTGTTACGGAGTGCCAGAGAATTGTTACTCAGGGACAGACAGAATTGTTACTGAGTGCCAGAGAATTGTTACTCAGGGACAGACAGAATTGTTACGGAGTGCCAGAGAATTGTTACTCAGGGACAGACAGAATTGTTACTGAGTGCCAGAGAATTGTTACTTAGGGCCACAGAAACTTTAATTAGGGCCACAGAATTTTTACTCAGGGACAGACAGAATTGTTACTGAGTGCCAGAGAATTGTTACTCAGGGACAGACAGAATTGTTACCGAGTGCCAGAGAATTGTTACTCAGGGACAGACAGAATTGTTACTGAGTGCCAGAGAATTGTTACTTAGGGCCACAGAAACTTTAATTAGGGCCACAGAATTTTTACTCAGGGACAGACAGAATTGTTACTGAGTGCCAGAGAATTGTTACTCAGGGACAGACAGAATTGTTACGGAGTGCCAGAGAATTGTTACTCAGGGCCACAGAAACTTTACTTAGGGCCAGAGAATTTTTACTCAGGGACAGACAGAATTGTTACTGAGTGCCAGAGAATTGTTACTCAGGGACAGACAGAATTGTTACTGAGTGCCAGATAATTGTTACTCAGGGCCCCAGAAACTTTACTTAGGGCCACAGAATTTTTACTCAGGGACAGACAGAATTGTTACTGAGTGCCAGAGAATTGTTACTCAGGGACAGACAGAATTGTTACTGAGTGCCAGAGAATTGTTACTTAGGGCCACAGAAACTTTACTTAGGGCCACAGAATTGTTACTCGCACAGACACAGAATTGTTACTCGCACAGACACAGAATTGTTACTGAAGGCCACAGAACTGTTACTTAGGGCCACAGAATTGTTACTCGCACAGACACAGAATTGTTACTCGCACAGACACAGAACTGTTACTGAGGGCCACAGAACTGTTACTTAGGGCCACAGAATTGTTACTCGCACAGACACAGAATTGTTACACAGGGACACAGAACTGTTACTGAGGGCCACAGAACCGTTACTTAGGGCCACAGAATTGTTACTCGCACAGACACAGAATTGTTACTCGCACAGACACAGAATTGTTACTGAGGGCCACAGAACTGTTACTTGGGGCCACAGAAACGTTAATCAGGGACACAGAATTGTTACTGAGGGCCACAGAACTGTTACTTAGGGCCACAGAATTGTTACTCGCACAGACACAGAATTGTTACACAGGGACACAGAACTGTTACTGAGGGCCACAGAACCGTTACTTAGGGCCACAGAATTGTTACTCGCACAGACAGAATTGTTACTCGCACAGACACAGAATTGTTACTCGCACAGACACAGAATTGTTACTCAGGGCCACAGAACTGTTACTGAGGGCCACAGAACTGTTACTTAGGGCCAGAGAATTGTTACTCGCACAGACACAGAATTCTTACTCGCACAGACACAGAATTGTTACTCAGGGAAACAGAACTGTTACTGAGGGCCACAGAACTGTTACTTAGGGCCACAGAATTGTTTCTCGCACAGACACAGAATTGTTACTCGCACAGACACAGAATTGTTACTGAGGGCCACAGAACTGTTACTTGGGGCCACAGAAACGTTAGTCAGGGACACAGAATTGTTACTGAGGGCCACAGAACTGTTACTTAGGGCCACAGAATTGTTACTCGCACAGACACAGAATTGTTACTCAGGGACACAGAATTGTTACTCAGGGACACATAATCGTTTAATTAAAGAGTATGTCAGACAACATGCAGAGGAGTGGCAGAGGAGGCAATGTTTTAGGAGCGAGCAGACGTGGCAGCAGAGGAAGGGGTCGAGGCAGCACTATTCGCAGCCAGAGGCCAGTGCTCCCGGTGTCATCCAGCGGTCGTGTCTCCACCGACAACCCTGCCGTCGTCGATTGGTTGGCTCGGTCGTCTTCCTCTTCCCAGGTCACCTCTGACACCTACAGCCAACGGTCGGTGGGTACGTCAGACACAACCGTTAGTTGGCATGGCCCGGGACCAAGCCCACTGAAATCACGTGTCCTCTACCTGCCCCTGTCCTTTGGTGTTCCCTCACCAAGCGAAGTATCGCATGCTGTGGGCTCAGCCCCACTGTACAGTGAGGAAGAGCTAACAGAGGGCGGTCAGGAACGGGGGGAGACATCCGCCTTTTCAGCAGCCAGGCGAAGAAGTAGTGGCGAGGAGAGTGGCTCGGTAGCCGGTCTAGAGACAGGTCTGTCTCCTGACCCAGACGCAGCCGAGGGGGCTAGTAGTGACACGGAGACCCTACTTGATGATGAGGAGGTTGATCGCACTTGGAAGCCTCGTCGTCATCAGGCAATTTCTTCCGCATCATCAGGAGAAGAGGGTGGCAGCTTGGCAGCGAGCAAAACAGTCGGTGGGTTGCCCAGGAGACAGCAGCAGGGTCGCAGCAGTGTCAGTGGAGCCAAACGGCCACGGAGTAGAGCACCAGCTCCACTGCAGCCTACCACCACGGCCAGTAGTGGTGCCGGTGTGCACGGAGGAAGCAGCAGTCAGCCAGTGAGGAGTATCGGGGGCAAAGTTTCCTACTCGGCGGTGTGGCAATTTTTCGTCAAGCCGCCCGAGGAAGTAAACGTAGCCGTATGTCGACTATGTGGCCAGAAAGTCAAGCGTGGCCAGGGGGCCCATGTTGGGACTACAGCGTTGCGGCAGCATATGCAGCGTCGCCATTTGGTGGCCTGGGAAAACCGTGATAAAGATACGGCGGTTCTGCCTGCCCCAGCCCCCGCTCCATCACCCGCTCCGTTACTTGCTCCGTCACCCGACGTCAATCGCCCTCCATCAGCCAGTCAAGGCTCCAACACCTCTGCTGAGGGGAGTTGTCGCTCGTTGGCATCTTCCGCTCGTTCAGATGCTCCTTCTCCTGCTACTCCTCTTCACGGATTCCGTCAGCAGTCTTTCTTGGAATCCGTTTCCAAGAGACAACAGTTTGCGAGCACGCACCCGACGGTGCAAAAGCTGAACGTCCTCCTGTCCAAGTTGCTGGTGCTGCAGTCCCTCCCTTTCCAAGTGGTGGACTCAGCACCTTTCAGAGAAATGATGGCTTGTGCCGCGCCGCGGTGGATAGTGCCAAGCCGTCATTTCTTCGCCAAAAAGGCAGTGCCAGCCCTGCATTCACATGTAGAAGACATGGTGGGCCAGTCTTTGAGCATGTCGGTCTCTGCCAAAGTGCACGGCAGCGCCGACGTGTGGAGCTGTAACTATGGTCAGGGACAGTACATGTCATTTACGGCCCACTGGGTGAACGTGGTGCCGTCACAGCCGCACCAGCAACTTGGACAGGTCACGCCGCTTTTGCCTCCACGTTTGCACGTCCTTGGTCCGGCAAAGATGTCCGCCTCTACCACCTCTTCTTCCGCCGTGTCCTCAGCCGCCACCCCCGTGCCAAGTCCCATTACCCGACCGGCATATCACATGTGCAGGGCGCAACGGTGTCACGCTGTTCTGCACCTGGTATGCCTTGGCGAACGTAGTCACACAGGGGAGGAACTTCTGAGTGTAATGAACAGAGAAATCGACAGATGGCTGTCTCCGCGCAAACTGAAAATCGGAACCATGTTGACCGACAACGGAAAGAACATGGTGTCTGCTCTGCGTCAAGGAAGGTTGTGCCATGCGCCATGCATGGCTCACGTGTTCAATCTGGTTGTCAAGCGGTTCTTAAAATCCACCATCCCACTGCAAGACATCCTTAAAATGTCACGTAAACTTTGCATGCATTTCAGCCATTCCTACACCGCAAAGCACACCCTCCTTGAGCTGCAGCGGCAGAACGGAATTCCACAGCATCGCCTGATCTGCGACGTTGCAACAAGGTGGAATTCAACCCTACACATGTTAGACCGCCTTTACGAACAGCGAAAGGCCATCACCGATTTCCTGATGTTACAAGCGGATAAAGGTACTCCCCTGTGTAACTTAGATGTCAGCCATTGGCAGCTCATGCGTGACACCTGCCGCTTGCTCAGGCCCTTTGAGGAGGCCACGCTATTCGTGAGTCGGCAGGACTATGGGATGAACGACGTCATTCCTCTGTTGCACGTCCTTGAACAAATGCTGTTAACAATGGCTGGTCAGGGTGCGGTAGACGTGGCGCACAGATCTCAACGCCACATGACCCCTGTGGGGGCAGGACAGGAAGAAGAGGAGGAGGTAGAGGAGGACATTTGTGCTCAGGAATTATTGAGTGAAATGGGTGGTTTTTCCACTCAGCGGACAGGAGTGGAGGAGCAGGAGCATCTGGTAGAGGAGGAGGAGGAGGAGACAGAGGACCCAGACGCACCGTGGCAGTATGCTGTGGAGATGGAGGCAGGGAGTCCCTCGCATTCCTTGGCACAAATGGCCCATAGCATGCTCGGTTGCTTGCGTAGCGACAGCCGAATAATAACCATCAGACAGAGGGATGACTTTTGGCTGTCCACCTTGTTGGACCCTCGCTACCGTTCCAAAATGGTGGCCTTTTTCACACCTGCTGAGAGGGAGGCCAAAATAACGTACTATAAAAACCACCTATGTAGTCAGTTGGTCTCTGCCTTTGTGCGCCAACGTCCATCCTCAGACACTGTGGGCCCTGTGCGCTCGCGTTCCGCTGCCATGGCAGCAGGGGAGGGGTGGGGTGGTAGGAGCAGTGGCAGCTCCACCAGCAGCGGCTGCCTCAGTCTGCAGTCGATGATGAGTAGCTTTCTTCACCAGCGCAGTGAGGAAACTACTAACCAGCCGCAGCAGCAGCAGCAGCATCAGGTGGACCTGGAGCAGGACCTCAAACAACAGGCTTAGGCCTACTTGGACAGCACCCTGCCAACCGAGGTAGACAATCCCCTTGACTACTGGGCAACGAAACTTGACCTTTGGCCCCAACTAGCTGAATTTGCCCTTGAAAGGCTGTCATGCCCGGCCAGTAGCGTGGCATCGGAGCGCGTGTTTAGTGCGGCAGGAGGTATTGTAACTCCGCGGAGGACACGACTGTCCACCCAAAGTGTGGAGAGACTCACGTTTGTGAAAATGAATCAGGCGTGGATTAGTCTGGATTTCAAACCACCAGTTCCTGACACAACTGACTAAATCCGCCATGAATCATGCCTCAAACATGTGCCACTTTGAGGTCTCCTCACACACTGCTGGTGTGTAGAATTTTTTGACATAGGGTGCTGGCAGATTATGGGCCTCCCATAGCTGCTGTCTCCATCGCCACACTCTGCCATGTGCCACTTTCAGGTCTCCTCACACACTGCTGGTGTGTAGAATTTTTTGACATAGGGTGCTGGCAGATTATGGGCCTCCCATAGCTGCTGCCAGGCCCCTAATCTGCCATAGGCCCCTATATACCGCCTCCTCATGATGCTGCCAGGTCCAGAGTCTGTCATGGGTCCCTGTACGGCCTCCCATTGCTGCTGTCTCCATCGCCACACTCTGCCATGTGCCACTTTCAGGTCTCCTCACACACTGCTGGTGTGTTGAATTTTTTGACATAGGGTGCTGGCAGATTACGGGCCTCCCATAGCTGCTGCCAGGCCCCTAATCTGCCATAGGCCCCTATATACCGCCTCCTCATGCTGCTGCCAGGTCCAGAGTCTGTCATGGGTCCCTGTACGGCCTCCCATTGCTGCTGTCTCCATCGCCACACTCTGCCATGTGCCACTTTCAGGTCTCCTCACACACTGCTGGTGTGTTGAATTTTTTGACATAGGGTGCTGGCAGATTACGGGCCTCCCATAGCTGCTGCCAGGCCCCTAATCTGCCATGGGCCCCTATATACCGCCTCCTCATGCTGCTGCCAGGTCCAGAGTCTCTCATGGGTCCCTGTACGGCCTCCCATTGCTGCTGTCTCCATCGCCACACTCTGCCATGTGCCACTTTCAGGTCTCCTCACACACTGCTGGTGTGTAGAATTTTTTGACATAGGGTGCTGGCAGATTACGGGCCTCCCATTGCTGCTGCCAGGCCCCTAATCTGCCATGGGCCCCTATATACCGCCTCCTCATGCTGCTGCCAGGTCCAGAGTCTGTCATGGGTCCCTGTACGGCCTCCCATTGCTGCTGTCTCCATCGCCACACTCTGCCATGTGCCACTTTCAGGTCTCCTCACACACTGCTGGTGTGTTGAATTTTTTGACATAGGGTGCTGGCAGATTACGGGCCTCCCATAGCTGCTGCCAGGCCCCTAATCTGCCATGGGCCCCTATATACCGCCTCCTCATGCTGCTGCCAGGTCCAGAGTCTCTCATGGGTCCCTGTACGGCCTCCCATTGCTGCTGTCTCCATCGCCACACTCTGCCATGTGCCACTTTCAGGTCTCCTCACACACTGCTGGTGTGTAGAATTTTTTGACATAGGGTGCTGGCAGATTATGGGCCTCCCATAGCTGCTGCCAGGCCCCTAATCTGCCATAGGCCCCTATATACCGCCTCCTCATGCTGCTGCCAGGTCCAGAGTCTGTCATGGGTCCCTGTACGGCCTCCCATTGCTGCTGTCTCCATCGCCACACTCTGCCATGTGCCACTTTCAGGTCTCCTCACACACTGCTGGTGTGTTGAATTTTTTGACATAGGGTGCTGGCAGATTACAGGCCTCCCATAGCTGCTGCCAGGCCCCTAATCTGCCATGGGCCCCTATATACCGCCTCCTCATGCTGCTGCCAGGTCCAGAGTCTCTCATGGGTCCCTGTACGGCCTCCCATTGCTGCTGTCTCCATCGCCACACTCTGCCATGTGCCACTTTCAGGTCTCCTCACACACTGCTGGTGTGTAGAATTTTTTGACATAGGGTGCTGGCAGATTACGGGCCTCCCATTGCTGCTGCCAGGCCCCTAATCTGCCATGGGCCCCTATATACCGCCTCCTCATGCTGCTGCCAGGTCCAGAGTCTGTCATAGGTCCCTGTACGGCCTCCCATTGCTGCTGTCTCCATCGCCACACTCTGCCATGTGCCACTTTCAGGTCTCCTCACACACTGCTGGTGTGTTGAATTTTTTGACATAGGGTGCTGGCAGATTACGGGCCTCCCATAGCTGCTGCCAGGCCCCTAATCTGCCATGGGCCCCTATATACCGCCTCCTCATGCTGCTGCCAGGTCCAGAGTCTCTCATGGGTCCCTGTACGGCCTCCCATTGCTGCTGTCTCCATCGCCACACTCTGCCATGTGCCACTTTCAGGTCTCCTCACACACTGCTGGTGTGTAGAATTTTTTGACATAGGGTGCTGGCAGATTATGGGCCTCCCATAGCTGCTGCCAGGCCCCTAATCTGCCATAGGCCCCTATATACCGCCTCCTCATGCTGCTGCCAGGTCCAGAGTCTGTCATGGGTCCCTGTACGGCCTCCCATTGCTGCTGTCTCCATCGCCACACTCTGCCATGTGCCACTTTCAGGTCTCCTCACACACTGCTGGTGTGTAGAATTTTTTGACATAGGGTGCTGGCAGATTACGGGCCTCCCATAGCTGCTGCCAGGCCCCTAATCTGCCATAGGCCCCTATATACCGCCTCCTCATGCTGCTGCCAGGTCCAGAGTCTGTCATGGGTCCCTGTACGGCCTCCCATTGCTGCTGTCTCCATCGCCACACTCTGCCATGTGCCACTTTCAGGTCTCCTCACACACTGCTGGTGTGTAGAATTTTTTGACATAGGGTGCTGGCAGATTATGGGCCTCCCATAGCTGCTGCCAGGCCCCTAATCTGCCATAGGCCCCTATATACCGCCTCCTCATGCTGCTGCCAGGTCCAGAGTCTGTCATGGGTCCCTGTACGGCCTCCCATTGCTGCTGTCTCCATCGCCACACTCTGCCATGTGCCACTTTCAGGTCTCCTCACACACTGCTGGTGTGTAGAATTTTTTGACATAGGGTGCTGGCAGATTATGGGCCTCCCATAGCTGCTGCCAGGCCCCTAAGCTGCCATAGGCCCCTATATACCGCCTCCTCATGCTGCTGCCAGGTCCAGAGTCTGTCATGGGTCCCTGTACGGCCTCCCATTGCTGCTGTCTCCATCGCCACACTCTGCCATGTGCCACTTTCAGGTCTCCTCACACACTGCTGGTGTGTTGAATTTTTTGACATAGGGTGCTGGCAGATTACGGGCCTCCCATAGCTGCTGCCAGGCCCCTAAGCTGCCATAGGCCCCTATATACCGCCTCCTCATGCTGCTGCCAGGTCCAGAGTCTCTCATGGGTCCCTGTACGGCCTCCCATTGCTGCTGTCTCCATCGCCACACTCTGCCATGTGCCACTTTCAGGTCTCCTCACACACTGCTGGTGTGTAGAATTTTTTGACATAGGGTGCTGGCAGATTACGGGCCTCCCATAGCTGCTGCCAGGCCCCTAATCTGCCATAGGCCCCTATATACCGCCTCCTCATGCTGCTGCCAGGTCCAGAGTCTCTCATGGGTCCCTGTACGGCCTCCCATTGCTGCTGTCTCCATCGCCACACTCTGCCATGTGCCACTTTCAGGTCTCCTCACACACTGCTGGTGTGTAGAATTTTTTCACATAGGGTGTTGGCAGATTACGGGCCTCCCATTGCTGCTGCCAGGCCCCTAATCTGCCATGGGCCCCTATATACCGCCTCCTCATGCTGCTGCCAGGTCCAGAGTCTGTCATGGGTCCCTGTACGGCCTCCCATTGCTGCTGTCTCCATCGCCACACTCTGCCATGTGCCACTTTCAGGTCTCCTCACACACTGCTGGTGTGTATAATTTTTTGACATAGGGTGCTGGCAGATTAAGGGCCTCCCATAGCTGCTGCCAGGCCCCTAATCTGCCATAGGCCCCTATATACCGCCTCCTCATGCTGCTGCCAGGTCCAGAGTCTGTCATGGGTCCCTGTACGGCCTCCCATTGCTGCTGTCTCCATCGCCACACTCTGCCATGTGCCACTTTCAGGTCTCCTCACACACTGCTGGTGTGTAGAATTTTTTGACATAGGGTGCTGGCAGATTACGGGCCTCCCATAGCTGCTGCCAGGCCCCTAATCTGCCATGGGCCCCTATATACCGCCTCCTCATGCTGCTGCCAGGTCCACAGTGTCTCATGCCATGTGCCACTTTCAGGTCTCCTCACACTGCTGGTGTGTTGAATTTTTTGACATAGGGTGCTGGCAGATTATGGGCCTCCTATAGCTGCTGCCAGGCCCCTAATCTGCCATAGGCCCCTATATACCGCTTCCTCATGCTGCTGCCAGGTCCAGAGTCTCTCATGGGTCCCTGTACGGCCTCCCATTGCTGCTGTCTCCATCGCCACACTCTGCCATGTGCCACTTTCAGGTCTCCTCACACACTGCTGGTGTGTTGAATTTTTTGACATAGGGTGCTGGCAGATTACGGGCCTCCCATAGCTGCTGCCAGGCCCCTAATCTGCCATGGGCCCCTATATACCGCCTCCTCATGCTGCTGCCAGGTCCAGAGTCTCTCATGGGTCCCTGTACGGCCTCCCATTGCTGCTGTCTCCATCGCCACACTCTGCCATGTGCCACTTTCAGGTCTCCTCACACACTGCTGGTGTGTAGAATTTTTTGACATAGGGTGCTGGCAGATTACGGGCCTCCCATTGCTGCTGCCAGGCCCCTAATCTGCCATGGGCCCCTATATACCGCCTCCTCATGCTGCTGCCAGGTCCAGAGTCTGTCATGGGTCCCTGTACGGCCTCCCATTGCTGCTGTCTCCATAGCCACACTCTGCCATGTGCCACTTTCAGGTCTCCTCACACTGCTGGTGTGTTGAATTTTTTGACATAGGGTGCTGGCAGATTACGGGCCTCCCATTGCTGCTGCCAGGCACGTAATCTGCCATGGGCCCCCGTACCGACTCCTCATGCTGTGACGTTGCAACAAGGTGGAATTCAACCCTACATATGTTAGACCGCCTTTACGAACAGCGAAAGGCCATCACCGATTTCCTGATGTTAAAAGCGGATAAAGGTACTCCCTGTGTAACTTAGATGTCAGCCATTGGCAGCTCATGCGTGACACCTGCGCTTGCTCAGGCCCTTTGAGGAGGCCACGCTATTCGTGAGTCGGCAGGACTATGGGATGAACGACGTCATTCCTCTGTTGCACGTCCTGGAACAAATGCTGTTAACAATGGCTGGTCAGGGTGCGGTAGACGTGGCGCACAGATCTCAACGCCACATGACCCCTGTGGGGGCAGGACAGGAAGAAGAGGAGGAGGTAGAGGAGGACATTGATGCTCAGGAATTATTGAGTGAAATGGGTGGTTTTTCCACTCAGCGGACAGGAGTGGAGGAGCAGGAGCATCTGGTAGAGGAGGAGGAGGAGGAGACAGAGGACCCAGACGCACCGTGGCAGTATGCTGTGGAGATGGAGGCAGGGAGTCCCTTGCATTCCTTGGCACAAATGGCCCATAGCATGCTCGCTTGCTTGCGTAGCGACAGCCGAATAATAACCATCAGACAGAGGGATGACTTTTGGCTGTCCACCTTGTTGGACCCTCGCTACCGTTCAAAAATGGTGGCCTTTTTCACACCTGCTGAGAGGGAGGCCAAAATAACGTACTATAAAAACCACCTATGTAGTCAGCTGGTCTCTGCCTGTCTGCGCCAACGTCCATCCTCAGACACTGTGGGCCCTGTGCGCTCGCGTTCCGCTGCCATGGCAGCAGGGGAGGGGTGGGGTGGTAGGAGCAGTGGCAGCTCCACCAGCAGCAGCTGCCTCAGTCTGCAGTCGATGATGAGTAGCTTTCTTCACCAGCGCAGTGAGGAAACTACTAACCAGCCGCAGCAGCAGCAGCAGCAGCATCAGGTGGACCTGGAGCAGGACCTCAAACAACAGGCTTAGGCCTACTTGGACAGCACCCTGCCAACCGAGGTAGACAATCCCCTTGACTACTGGGCAACGAAACTTGACCTTTGGCCCCAACTAGCTGAATTTGCCCTTGAAAGGCTGTCATGCCCGGCCAGTAGCGTGGCATCGGAGCGCGTGTTTAGTGCGGCAGGAGGTATTGCAACTCCGCGGAGGACACGACTGTCCACCCAAAGTGTGGAGAGACTGACGTTTGTGAAAATGAATCAGGCGTGGATTAGTCTGGATTTCAAACCACCAGTTCCTGACACAACTGACTAAATCCGCCATGAATCATGCCCCAAACATGTGCCACTTTCAGGTCTCCTCACACTGCTGGTGTGTTCCATTTTTTGTCATAGGGTGCTGGCAGATTACGGGCCTCCCATAGCTGCTGCCAGGCCCCTAATCTGCCATGGGCCCCTATACCGCCTCCTCATGCTGCTGCCAAGTCCAGAGTCTCTCATGGGTCCCTGTACGGCCTCCCATTGCTGCTGTCTCCATCGCCACACTCTGCCATGTGCCACTTTCAGGTATCCTCACACTGCTGGTGTATTCCATTTTTTGTCATAGGGTGCTGGCAGATTACGGGCCTCCCATAGCTGCTGCCAGGCCCCTAATCTGCCATGGGCCCCTATACCGCCTCCTCATGCTGCTGCCAGGTCCAGAGTCTCTCATGGGTCCCTGTACGGCCTCCCATTGCTGCTGTCTCCATCGCCACACTCTGCCATGTGCCACTTTCAGGTCTCCTCACACTGCTGGTGGGTTCCATTTTTTGTCATAGGGTGCTGGCAGATTACGGGCCTCCCATAGCTGCTGCCAGGCCCCTAATCTGCCATGGGCCCCCGTACCGACTCCTCATGCTGCTGCCAGGCCCGTAATCTGTCATGGGCCCCTGTTGTCGCTTGTTGGCATATTCCGCTCGTTCAGATGCTCCTTCTCCTGCTACTCCTCTTCACGGATTCCGTCAGCAGTCTTTCTTGGAATCCGTTTCCAAGAGACAACAGTTTGCGAGCACGCACCAGACGGTGCAGAAACTGAACGTCCTCCTGTCCAAGTTGCTGCTGCCAGGCTCGTAATCTGTCATGCGCCCCTGTACCGCCTCCTCATGCTGCTGCCAGGTCCAGAGTGTGTCATGGGCCCCCGTACCGACTCCAAATGCTGCTGCCAGGCCCGTAATCTGTCATGGGCCCCTGTACCGCCTCCCCATGCTGCTGCCAGGTCCAGATTGTGTCATGGGTCCCTGTACGGCCTCCCATTGCTGCTGCCAGGCCTGTAATCTGCCATGGGCCCCCGTACCGACTCCTCATGCTGCTGCCAGGCCCGTAATCTGCCATGGGCCCCTGTACCGCCTCCTCATGCTGCTGCCAGGTCCAGAGTGTGTCATGGGTCCCTGTACGGCCTCCCATTGCTGCTGTCTCTATCGCCACACTCTGCCATGTGCCACTTTCAGGTCTCCTCACACTGCTGGTGGTTTCCATTTTTGTCATAGGGTGCTGTATGGCCTCCCATTGCTGCTGCCTCCACCGCCACACTGTGGCTCCACACTCTGGTTTTGGCCCCGTGACTGGCCAAATGAGTGAAGTGTGCGGTGATTCTAAGATCGACGGCACTCATCTGCATGTCATACTGCCTGACAGTATTATTTCTCTTCCCCAGCAGACTCCAAGGGCATTTAAATTAAAGGTACAGTGTTCAGCACTAATATTAAGTCTCTCTGAAGCCTAGAAACACCCTTTTTTAAGTTAAATTCACAGCGAATATATTCGACTCGAATCGAAATTTTTCTACGAATTCGCCGAATCAGTCGAATCGAATTTTTGAATACTTCGCTCATCTCTAGACATTATGTTTCACCTCGCATGCTTTCATATGTAGAGAACTAAGGTGGAATCCGGTCCAGATTTTCCGGGCCACCTTGGCAGTGTTGGTTCCAAACTGGATTTTCCTTTCCACTTGTGATCACCAGCAGGTGGTATAAATAAAGCAGGACTGGAGCAAGAGGTTGCTTTTGATCTGAGACTCAGGAAGTCATGCCTGAGAGAGCTGTGGATGTGAAAATTTGCTTTGTACGAGAAAGGAAAAGGTTTGCACAACATTTTGTTTTGTTGGTGACTGGAAGAAGCTCTTCACCTGTGAGATAGGAATCTCATTTATTTAGTTAGTGCCTGGATGGCAAGGATTTATTTTCTGTTTTGTTTTGTTTATTTTTCATGCAACCTTTTAAATAAAACTGGCTACAAGTCAAACTTTTAAAAATGATCTGCAGTCTGGACTGCCTTTTTCCCAGGGTAGGTGATCCCCATCTGAACTAACCCCCACAATGGTGGATTTGGTGGGCAGCTTCCTGAGCAAGTGGGAAGATGGAGGATGTGATAACAGCCTTGCTGCAGGCCACTGAAACCCAGCAGGAAACCAATCACCAGTTCGCAGCTCAGCAGGAGGTGAATTGCCAGTTTGCGGAGGCCCAACAAGCAGACTGAGTACTTCTTAAGGAGGTGGCCCAACACTTGATGGCATTAAAGAAGGGGTTCGCAGGTCCAATGCCAGTGGAACAGAAAATGGTGCATGCCAACTATTACCTGCAAAAGATGACAGCTGCAGAAGCCTACCTCACAACATTTGAGATAGTTGCTGTTCGAGAAGGATGGCAAAAAGAGCAATGGGTGAGACTGCTTGAACCAGTTCTGAAAGGTGAACCCGAAAAGGCCTATTATGACCTGGAACCAGATGCTGTAGAGCAGTGGTTCTCAACCTTCCTAATGCCGTGACCCTTTAATACAGTTCCTCATGTTGTGGTGACCCCCAACCATAAAATTATTTACCCAGAAATTATAATTCATGAAGTGTTGTTTTACCTCCAATACTGCTGCTCTCAACACAGTAGCTGCTTTCAACACAGTAGCTGCTTTCAACAAAGTAGCTGCTTTCTACACAGTAGCTGCTCTTTACACATTGGAAATATCTGTTTTCCGATGGTCTTAGGTGACCCCTGTGAAAGGGTCGTTCGACCCCCAAAGGGGTCGCGACCCACAGGTTGAGAACCACTGCTGTAGAGGATTATGAAAATCTGAAGGCTGAAATCTTGGCATGCCTGGGGTGTCACCATTGCGGTCTAGGCTTAAAGGGTGCATCAGTGGTCATACAGTACTGACAAGCCACTCCGCTTCCAGATGTTTGACTTGATACATCTAACCAGGAAGTGGCTGAAGCCAGAGACCTTTTCAGCCCCTAAGGTTTTGGAGCGTGTGGTCATGGACCACTATCTATGTGCATTCCCTGCCACTTTGAGAAAGTGGGACAGCCATGGGGACTCTAAGGCTGCAAACCAGCTTGTGGACCTGGTGGAGAGATATAATGCAGCTGAGGACTTTTTCAACTCATTTGTGCCCCACCCCAATCTCTCTAGGGGTGAAAAACAACCCAGAGGATACAGTGAGACTGTTCCAGGGTTCAAGGGCTCAGGGAAAATTTACAAGACTGTTGCTACAGATAATGAGACTGTAGGTTCAGGACCTGGAGACGGCCAAATAGATCAGGAAGGTCCCTGAGGCCGTTTAGAGAATCTGTAAAGTGTTATTATTGCCATGAGTTAGGTCATATTGCTATTCCCTAAATAATGAACCACTGTAATGTGATAATTCTTATTTGAAAAAATGCATGTATTTTTTTTTTTGCACAGGTACTGCATCATGTCAGGGACATATGGAGAAACAAATGTGTAAGATTTTAGTTAATAGAAAGCTTGCCACCGCTTAACTAGACTCTGCTAGTGTGGTGACATTAATCAAAGGTGACACCTGTGACTACCAGACTGCTGTGGTTGAGATAGAAACTCCATGTGACACATTCTGGGGGGGGGGTAGTACCCTCACTACTTCATGAGGCTATATTGGAGAGAGATTTTCCACATTTTTGGAGTTTGGAGTTTGTGCAAAAAGAAAAGGAGTCAGGAGGACAGAGCTCCCCCTGATGCTCCCTGACCTCACTCCTGATGCTTTTGACTGCAAAGTTGAAGGGTGAACTGTTGGTATATCCAAGGAAGGGGTAGATCCTTTTTTCCTTTCTCTGTAATGGCTGGGGAGCAGTAGGAGCTGGATACCAACCCACAGCTTGGGAATAATGAACAAGAAATGATATCTGACTCCAATGAAAGTAGACAGAATGTGGTGCCTGACTTAGAGGTAAAAAAAATGATTTTTGTACAGAACAAAGACCCCACACTTAATAGAGCCAGAGAAAACATTCAAATGATTAATGTAGAACCAGTTGAACCTAATTTAGGGGTGTCTTCCCGAAATAGCTCTTAAAAATAGCTAGCTTGCTGTATCAAGTGGTAAAGCAAGGGAAGGAGGTGGTAGAGAAGCTAGTGGTCCCAAAACCCTATCGCCGGACGGTATTAGATTTAGCCAATGGTCATATAATGGGTGGGCTATTGCCAAAGAGCTTGTCCACATATTTAGTCATGTGGGTATTCCAAAAGAAGTGTTACTGGAGCGGGGCATGCCAATTAGGTCCAGAGTCACTAAATTGTGTAAATTGTTTAAAATCTCCTATCTCCGTATCTCTGTCTACCACCCACAAACTGATTGTCTTGCGGAAAGATTTAACAAGATGCTCAAAAACATGTTAAAAAAAGGTGGTGGACAAATATGAGAGAAATTGGAATTTTTTCTTACCATGCCTCATGTTTGCTGCACAAGAGGTACCTCAGGCATCTACAGATTACTCACCTTTTGAACTACTGTATGGTAGACTTCACAGGGGATTGCTAGCTGTTGCAAAAGAAATGTTGGAAGGAAAGCCCACACCCTATAGAAGCGTCATTGAGTATATCTTGCTGATGCAGGGTAGGATTGTGGTCGTCATGCCGCTTGTACGGGAACATATTGAGCAAGCCCAGGAGGCCCAGAGAATGGTTTATATTTGGGGTGCCAAGTTCCATACCTTCAACCCTAGGGATAGAGTGCTGGTACTAGTTGTGATGGACGCAAGATCGCTGCCACCAATATGGAACGATCCCACGATCGCAGTCACAAATATGTGACGACCGCGGCGTCAGACCCCAGCCCTTCTCACCAAATTTGTGACCGAAGGACTAGCCAATCTAAAACCGCACTGTCACGTGCATAACAATGCCACACCCAGCTGCACCCTACACAACGATTTTCCAGCTAATTGGACCACAACCGATGTACCAGCAGCCTGAATGCGCTTGTTACTGGGTCAGGTTAATTACGCAATTAACCCTTCACACTGCCACCACCTCCTTTTTTGTACAGAGAGGAAACTCGGCGATATCAGCGAGTGAGACAAGGCGAGTGACCTACCAAAATGTAGTCCTCTTAGCCAATCTGACGATATGTCCAGTTTTTATGTAAGTCTCTCATATTCCAAGATATGAGACATAGAGTAAAAATGGATTTTAACAAAGGTTATCTGGTCGTGTTTCCTAGGAATGTTCTTTGAACTCCTTGGAAAGCTTGCCTTATCTTATATGAGATGTTACATTGCACAGGTTCTTTGGACAGCTAGGCCCCAGCTCCCTTAGGGACTTTATAGCTCCTAGCCCCCTGCTGGGCCCTGGCCTCCTGTGACACTCCTAACACACACACACACTGGCCAAATGTCCCTGTGACTCTCAGAGAGGGAGGGGGAAAATGAGGGGGAATATGTTTGTCAGGATGGTTAACCCCTTTGCCAAGATGGAGGTTGAAGCCAAAATGGTTGAACCGCGTCCATCTCTGTGTGTACGCTTGCTACACCTCCCCCCTCAGGTGGTTGCATTGGAGGGGACTGCAATTTCCCTCTTGACGCAAGCCACTTCGGACGCGGGCTTGCCTGACCAGGGCACATAACCACTGTACCCAGGGGTTCACCTTGGGGTGATATGCACTGCGAGAGAACCCAGTTCCTTCTGAAAAGGAAGCTGTTCTCCCTGGCAACACTGCTGTGGCAACCAAGTGAGTGGTCACGGGTGAGCACCAGTCAGCGGTGACTATCCGGATACCGTGGCGACAGCTGGGGTGCCCACCTGTTCACAAAACACTTTAGCTCAGGGGTGTCATCTGCTAACATATTAATATGTAGCTTCTTGTCGAGGTAGAGAAGGAGATTTCCCTCTACCCTCTTCTTCCTCAGGCCTAGGACTACATCTGGCCCAAAGGTAGTGGCGCCTGTGTGCACCGGAACTGGACAGGTGAATTCTGCAACTCGCCTCCCAGATGTGTCCACAGGTACCTTCATCCAAGATGAATAATCCTCCACACTCTGACAGGTCAGATCAAATGACATGCTTTCAGTCTCCCAGCTCCCTGCGGATAGGCCATTCCTTCCATCTTCCCTGTCAGGCCTTTGTTTACTCTTCCCAGCAGGGAAGCTCACATCTAGCCAGAGGCTGAAATTCCTGTGTGAATGGCTTTCCAGTGCTGGCCTGCATGTGGAACTACAAAGCCCAGCCAGCTGTTGTTTACCCTCCTCAGCAGGGCAGCTCACAGCAAGCTGGCATCTGAAGTTCCTTTGTGGTTTGCTTTTCAGTGCTACCTTATGCGTGGAACTGCAAGTCCCAGCTGGCTGTTGTTTACCCTCCTTTAGCAGGGCAGCTCACATCTAGCTGACCTCTGAAGTTCCTTGGTGGATCGCTTTTCAGTGCTGCCTTATGTGTGGAACTACAAGTCCCGGCCGGCTGCCCAGTACCATGCAAGGCCAACGGCTGGGCACTTATCAAGGCACGATCTTTTGGGCCTGGGCAAGGAGCAGGCCTATCCAGACCATCCCTTTTGCTCAGCCCCCAGAGATTGTACCTCTGCCCCCTTCACAGCACTGTGGTTGACCCCCAACAATGAAAATGCATCGTTTGTTTCATCATGAATATCATAATCATCAATAGCGTTACCAACATTATCATCAATATTACTGACATTACCATCATCGTCATCATTATCATTATCAACAGTTACGTTGATAATATCAATGACACATGAGTTCTATACCTCTCCAGGCAAGGGGATTTCTTCTCATTCTCCAGCTAATGGAGAACCCTGTAGCCCCACTCCATTCCCAGCCCCCTCCCTCTGTCCATCCACAGGTTGCCCAGACATTACCCCAACATCTGCACACAGTACCTTGGCAGGTCCAGAGAGTTCCAGGGGGCCCTTCCGGGTATTCTCAGCAGGGGCATAATAGGAAACCTATATCAGCACCCAACAAAACAGGTGTGGGAATTTCATCCGAGACCCCCACCTCCCTCATCCCCCTTCCCGCACCCCAATCTAGGAATACCTTTGTATGCGTGAACAGGTCCCCCCAACTCCTGTGAGGGTAAGGAACTTTTTCCTGGGATGAGGTTCCTTTGCTCAATCACCTCTGGCCAGATCAAGGTGACTTCTGCCCCAGTGTCCCAGAAACCAGTTACAAACCGGTTGCCAACAGTGACTGGCTGCAAGTTGGCAGGGGTTACCCGCATCTTCCTGCGGACGAACAGCACGGGAGAAGAGTTGCTGGCTGGCTGGCCAGATGATGTTGTCTGCTTCTGCTCAGGACACTGCGTCCTGAGATGTCCGTCTTTCCCACAGGTGAAACATCTGCGGTTGTCAGGCAGGAATGGCTTGGCTCCAAGTGCTGCAGGTGTGGGCAGAGGGGAAGCTTGACTCACCTACGTAGGAGAGGTTGCTAGGGGCGATTTCCCTCCTTTCCAGCCATTCGGAGGAGCCTTTCGATGGTCAGACACTCGCATGTGGATGAAGGTATCTGCCAAATTGGCTGCAGCTTTAGTAGATGCTGGCTCTCTCTCCAAGACAAACTGTCTGACGTCGGCCGGGCAGATGTGCAGAAGTTGATCTTGTATCATGAGATCTTCCAAAGACTCGTAGGAGTCAGCTTTCAGTCCATTAGTCCACTGTCGGAATGTGGTGCGTAAGCGACTCGCCACATCCGTGTAAGAGTCCCCAGGTCCCTTCTGCATGGACCTGAATCGCTTGTGGTACACTTCCAGGGTCATCTGGTACTTCCGAATGATGGCATCTTTTAAAGCTTCATAATCATCATCCTGCCCCTCTGGCATTTCAACAAACGCATTTAGGGCCTTGCCTCGTAGCCCTGGTGTCAGGTACCAAGCCCATTGAGTTGGGGGCACATGGTACTGACGGCACATTTTTTCAAATGACAGTAAGTACGTGTCAATGTCACTATCTTTGTCCATCACTGGAAACCTGGCTGCTGGGCCCATGGCCAGAGAGGCATCCCTATGCTCTAAGGACCCCAGGTTCTGGCTCTGTCGCTGCTGCTGCTGGAGCCTCGTCATCTCCAGCTTGTGCCGACGATCAGCTTCCCTTTGCGCTTGGCGCTCCTCTCTGTCAGTCGCTGCTTGGCGTTCCTCTCTCTCAGCCTGGCATTCCACAGTTTCTCTGTCAGCCTGGCATTCAAGGAACCACAGGTATGCCTCAAGATCTGTCTCCATGAGGCTTTTCAGGGCTTCCTGCATCTGAGGAGAGTCTCTGCTGGTTACAGGCACTCCGGTGCTGGCCCGTTCAGGCGGTGGTGTGACGATACCATTCGGTGATCCTCCAGTGTCAGTCTCTGTATGCCCATCCTGCGAGGCAGTCTCTGAGCCAGTGGGAATGTAGGTAGCGGGAACCCCGTCATGCTCAAGTTCCCCCGAGATCTGATCTGCTCGGCTATCATGCTCCTGTAGATCCCGAATCAAATCATCACGAGTTTTGCGACTGATGTCCATTCCCCGTGAGGCACATTCCGCACTCAAATCACTTTTGCTCATTTTCTTGTATTCTGAGTCACCAGGCATAATTGCAACAAAAATAGAATAGGAAACAGAAAAAGGAAGGAGCTGTTGCTATATGTCTGTGTCTCTCTCTCTCTCTCTCTCATATATATATATATATATATATATATATATATATATAAAATATGCACCACTTGTTTTAAGGACTGTTTCCACAAAGGTTACAATCCTTCAGTGCAGAGGCAATTTTTTAACACTGCACTGAAGCTCTTAATGCAGCTATCCCATGTATGCTGCCAGCCAATCTGTCACGGACGCAAGATCGCTGCCACCAATATGCGACGATCCCACGATCACTGTCACCAATATGTGACACCAGCCCTTCTCACCAAATTCGTGACCGAAGGACTAGCCAATCTAAAACCGTGCTGTCATGTGCGTAACAATGCCACACCCAGCTGCACCCTGCACAACGATTTTCCAACTAATTGGCCACAACCGATGTACCGGCAGCCTGAATGCGCTTGTTACTGGGTCAGGTTAATTACACATCTAACCCTTCACACTGCCACCACCTCCTTTTTTGTACAGAGAAAGAGAGGAAACTCGGTGATATCAGCTATAACACTACACTGGTTGAGATAATCGTCTGTATAAAACGATCACTGCAGGCCGGTTATACAGAGGGTTAACCAAACACAGTAGCGTTCTCTTTAGAGGCAGGAATTCTTAAATTGCAATAAAGAGCTATAGAAACAGTTCAACACTTTCAGAAGGAAAGATTTATTACTAAAAGGTCAAACGGGTGCAATAAAAATATTTACAGAAAAAGATGTAACTAAGATATACATATAAATATACAGAGACCAACAGCACAGCAAAGAGATATCAGAGAGGTGAAAGGGTTAAGGTACTTAAGGGTTAAGTCCTGGGTTAGCAGATCCAAGTTTCAGAGCGAAAAGGCACGGGTTTCCCCAGGTGGTACTGATGTTAAAATGGAAGACGTCTTCAACTTTTCTTTCTTAGGCCTGACAGCCCATTTTTGTAGTTCCCTAGCAGGGGGTGTCTCTGAAGTCAAGGACCAATACCCCGTGTAGGGAGGGATCGTCTGGGCGTGGACCTAAACTAGAGCCAAAATCTCATACTTCATACTTTGGCTCATAACTTTCCACATGCATAAGTGACACTCCACCCGCGGGTAGATTATTATGCAGACACGTCTGAGGATTGATTAGATATTAAATATGAAATTATACACTGCATGGTTCACGAGATCTACTTTTATGCTTTCCTATGTATTTGAGACAAGGCGAGTGACCTACCAAAATGTTCGTCTCCTCTTAGCCAATCTGTCGATATGTCCGGTTTTTATGTAAGTCTCTCATATTCCAAGATATAAGACATAGGGTAAAAATGGATTTTAACAAAGGTTATCTGGTTGTGTTTCCTGGGAATGTTCTTTGAACTCCTGGGAAAGCTTGCCTTATCTTATACGAGGTGTTACATTGCACAGGTTCTTTGGACAGCTAGGCCCCAGCTCCCTTAGGGACTTTATAGCTCCTAGCCCTCTGCTGGGCCCTGGCCTCCTGTGACACTCCTAACACACACACACTGGCCAAATGTAGTTGTGACTCTCAGAGAGGGAGGGGGAGAATGAGGGGGAAATATGTTTGTCAGGCTGGTTAACCCCTTTGCCAAGATGGAGGTTGAAGCCAAAATGGTTGAACCGCGTCCATCTCTGTGTGCACGCTTGCTACACTAGTCCCCACGGTTGAGAGTAAATTTCTAGCCAAGTGGCAAGGTCCCTTTTTGAAGATAAGGAAAGAGAAGTAGAAGTAAACTACAACATTTACCAGCCAGGGAAAAGAAAACCAGAGCAAATATATCACTTTAATCTCATAAATCTTGGAAGGACAGAGATACTTTACTGGCAGTGGCACCTAAGGTACCCATAACTGAAACCTTGCCAGTGGCCCAACTGAATGACATTAAAGAGTTTGTGAGAAGGAATAGAGGCTTTTTCCCTCACCTACCTGGACTGACCACAGTTATACAGCACGACAAAATTACACTGCCAGGTGTCCGTGTAAATGTGAAATCCCAAGGCCAGTCACAAACTAAATAAGGAACATGTTAGAGTTGGGAGTGAACGAGGAGTCCCACATTGATTGGTCAAGTCCCATAGTGTTGGTCCCAAAGCTAGATGGAACCATAAAATTTTGTAATGATTTCAGAAAATTGAATAGCGTGTTCAAATTCAATGCTTACCCGGTGCCTAGGGTGGACAAGCTCAATGACAGGTTGGGAACTAGCTGATACATAACAACTTTAGATCTGACTAAAGGCTACTGGCAGATACCCCTAACAGGATCTGTAAAAGAAATGTCAGTATTCTCTACCCCCGAGGGGTCCTTCCAATGTAAGCTGATACCTTTTGGTTTGCATGGTGCTCCTGCCTCATTCCTGAGAATGATGAATAGGATATTACGACCACATTCCCAATATTCAGCTGCCTATTTGGACGATGTAGTCATCCACAGCCCAGATTGGGAGTCTCATCTGCCCCAGGTGCAAGCAATAGTAGATTCTCTTAATGCACACAGTGTGCAGTTCACTTCTAAGTTGGGGTACTGCGATTATGTTTGAACTTGGTGTGACGATCATGGTGTCAGACCCCAGCCCTTCTCACCAAACTCGTGACCAAAGGACTAGCCAATCTAAAACAGCGATGTCCCGTACGTAACAATGCCACCCCCAGCTGCACCCTGCACAAAGATTTTCCAGCTCACTGGACCACAATTAATGTACCAGCAGCCTGGGAGCGATTGTTACTGGGTCAGGTTAATTACGCAACTAACCCTTCACACTGCCACCACCTCCTTTTTGTACACGGAAAGAGGAAACTCGGCAATATCAGCAATAACACTATGATGGTTGAAATAATCGTCTGTATACCACTGTCACCGCGGGCAGGTTATACAGAGGGTTAAACACACACAGTAGCGCGGCAGGAATTCATGTTTGCATTAAAGAGCTTTAGAAACAGTTCAACACTTTCAGAAGGTAAGATTTATTTCTAAAAGGTCAAAAGGGTGCAATAAAAATATTTACAGAAAAAGATGCAGCCAATATATATATAAATATAGAGAGAACAATAGCTCAGCAAAGAGATAACAGAAAGGAGTTTAAAGGGTTAAAGTACTTGCCAGTCAGCCTTGGTTTAAGCAGATTCAAGTTCTGTGAGCCCAAAAGGATTTCTTGTCTCTCACTGTCGGTTTCAATGTTAAAACAGGAGACTCTTCTTTCTCTCCTTAACTCAGCTTAGCTTTTCTAGTATCTCCACCGGGTGCCTCCCTGGAGCAGTAAACCAGTCGTCTCCTTTTGGGGAGGGAGGTGTAGGTGGAGCCCTAAGTTATGACCAGAAACTCTCATAGCTGCTATTATGATTCATAACTTATTCTCGGGGCATTGCGCAGCCTGGGCACTAGTAAATTAATACTCGGCAGCATCTGCGGAATGGTTAGAGATGAAACATGTCATATAAACTTGAATGGTTCAGGAGATATACTTTCTTGCCCTCCTATTTATGCCAGCTAGGGAATGTAATATACCAAACGATTTGTATTAACTTGACAGATCTGAAGATATGCCTGGTTTTTATGTGAGTCTTTCATATTCCAAGATATGAAACCATAGGGGAAAATGGATGTTGAATGTGGTGTTTTGTTTTATGCCTTCTCTGGAATGTCTTTGAACTCCCGTGCAGGACTTGGTTTACGCTTTTACGATATCCCAAATTGCACAGCTACCAGACAGCTAGGCCCCAGCTCCATTGGGGGTTCTATAGCTCTGGAGCTCTCCTGCTGTGCTTTGGCTGCCTGTGACCTCTGTCATCACCCAGACCACATTTCACTCCACAGCGAGGGAGGGGGGGATGATTGGAGGAGGCAGCCTGCTTTGGGAGTGAGAAATGTTACAACATGGAAAATTCTTAACAAAATGGAGGTCTGTGTCCATCTCTGTGGGCACCATTGCTTCACTTGGCCCCGCCTATTGCCGGGCAATAAAGAGCGTGCACACAAGCAAAAGGTACTCCCACACAGTGGTGTATTTAGGTTTCGTGCTGCTCTAGGCAAAACAAAAATTGGCTCCCCCCATGGAGAGACCCTGACACCGACCAACACCCCCCTTCCACGAAGAGAGCCTGACATTGACCAACAACACCTCAGCCCCCCACCTCCACTCCCATCCGAGAGAGCCTTCCACTACCCCCTCCCCCTTACACTAGCAACCCCACCCCGGTGAGAGAGAAGACACTCACCTTCACAGCTCCGGACATCCCCAGGAACAAGAGTTAGGCTCTGCATACACCATCAAGCAGCCTGCAGTCTCTCTCAGATCCCACCTGGTCCCCATGCTGTGTGTCTCTTCTTCCATCCCTTGTTTAGGGGGTGGCGCTGCCCCCCTGAAAAATGCCGCTGCCCCCCTGAAAAATGCCGCCCTAGGCAAATGCCTTGTTTGCCTTGTGGTAAATACACCCCTGCTCCCACATGCAGGGCGCGGTAGGCCTTGCCCACAACTGTGTGTCCTATTGATTGTGGTGGGCTGCGCGTCGGTGATTTCAGCACAGCTATTGTAACAAGAAGCTTCAGAGGTTCTGCGGAAAAGTGGTTCAGAGATGATCTGGACTCTATTTAATTAAGAGACACTTTGTCACTTTTTATTTAGGAAAACTGTGTTTATTGTTTTACTGACGATAAGTTGGTTTAGGTTTGCTTTACATGTGTTTGCTCCACTGTTTCAGAGATTTTGTTCTAGAGTTGTATATAGGAAGGATTAGCCTTTTGCACATTTTCATTGTACATGATCACTGACACAGCAGTACAATGTTACCATAGTGACACTGCACTTGCTCTGGTGGCAGTATGTAAAAAAAATATATACTTTTTACATTTTTTGTACATTTTTTTACATACTGTCTCCAGAGCAGTCCAGTGTCACCATAGTGCACTGCTCTGGGGGGGTGATCAGGATTTTTTTTTGCCATGTGATTGTGATTACATAATTTATGATGAATATTGTAAGCAATCAGTTTCCAAACACTGTTTGGCTGCATTCATGCAGTCTTTTAGTCCTCATGCACACGTTAAACATTTTTGCAGCTGCTGTTTTTGGCTTTTGACATTTTTTTCTACAGCCAGTAAACCCCCCAGCATGTTATCCTATGCGTCTATGCACACAGACTGTAATCATCGTTTTTTGTCAGGGGTGCTTTTTAGCTGGAAAAAAAACTCAGGACTAGTGGGTTTCTAGAGGAGTTTTTTAGTTGTAAAAATGCTCTAATGCTGAAAAATGTGGTAAGCCATGGTAAATTGTGGCAAACCGTTGTTTTTTGGACTTTTTTTTGACCAAAACAATTTTATTTATTTGGTTAAGAAAAATGCTAATAAAACGCAAACGCGAAAATATGTGGCAAAACGCTAATGCAAAAACGCTGATGTGACTAATGTGATTTTACACAGCTAATGTTACCAGTAGAGATGAGCGAATTATTCAAAAATTCGATTCAGCTGATTCACCGAATTTGCGGAATAAATTCGATTCGATGCGAATTTATTCGCTGCGAATTTAACTTATTAAAAGGGTTTCTAGGCTTCAGAGAGCCTTTATATTAGTGCAGAACACTGTACCTTTAATTTAAATGCCCTTGGAGTCTTCTGGGGAAGAGAAATAATACTGTCAGTCAGTATGACATGCAGATGAGTGCCGTCGATCTTAGAATCACCGCACACTTCACTCATTTGGGCAGTCACGGGGCACGACGAAGAAGATGAAGAAGAAGAAGAGGAAGAAGAAGATGAAGAAGAAGAAGATGATGAAGAAGATGAAGAAGAAGAAGATGATGAAGAAGATGATGAAGAAGAAGATGATGAAGAAGAAGAAGATGAAGAAGAAGAAGATGAAGATGAAGAAGATGAAGATGAAGATGAAGATGAAGAAGAAGAAGATGAAGAAGAAGAAGATGAAGAAGAAGAAGATGAAGAAGAAGAAGAAGATGAAGAAGAAGAAGAAGATGAAGAAGAAGATGAAGAAGAAGAAGAAGATGAAGAAGAAGAAGAGGATGAGGAAGAAGAAGAAGAAGATGAAGAAGAAGAAGAGGATGAGGAAGAAGAAGAAGAAGAAGAAGAGGATGAGGAAGAAGAAGAAGAAGATGAGGAAGAAGAAGAAGAAGAGGATGAGGAAGAAGAAGAAGAAGATGAGGAGGAAGAAGAAGAAGAAGAAGATGAGGAAGAAGAAGAAGAAGAAGATGAGGAAGAAGAAGAAGAAGAAGATGAGGAAGAAGAAGATGAGGAAGATGAGGAAGAAGAAGAAGAAGAAGATGAGGAAGAAGAGGAAGAAGAAGATGAGGAAGAAGAAGAAGAAGAAGAAGAAGAAGAAGAAGAGGATGAGGATGAAGAAGAAGAAGAGGATGAGGATGATGAAGATGAGGAAGAAGAAGAAGATGAGGAAGAAGAAGAAGATGAGGAAGAAGAAGAAGAGGATGAGGATGAAGAAGAAGAAGAAGAAGAGGATGAGGATGAAGAAGAAGAAGAGGACGAAGAAGAATAAGAGGACGAAGAAGAAGAAGAAGAAGAGGATGAGGATGAAGAAGAAGAAGAAGAAGAGGATGAGGATGAAGAAGAAGAAGAAGATGAGGATGAAGAAGAAGAAGAAGATGAGGAAGAAGAAGAAGAAGAAGAAGAAGAAGAGGATGAGGATGAAGAAGAAGAAGAAGATGAAGAAGAGGATGAGGATGAAGAAGAAGAAGAAGAAGAAGAAGAGGATGATGGTGAGGATGATGAAGAAGAGGGTGAGGATGATGAAGAAGAAGAAGAAGAAGAGGAGGATGAAGAAGAAGAAGAAGAAGAAGAGGATGAGGACGAAGAAGAAGAAGAGGATGAGGATGAAGAAGAAGAGGATGAGGATGAATAAGAAGAGAATGAGGATGAGGATGAAGAAGAGGAAGAGGATGAGGATGAAGAAGAAGAAGAGGATGAGGATGAAGAAGAAGAAGAAGAAGAAGAAGAGGATGAGGATGAAGAAGAAGAAGAAGAAGTAGGATGAAAATAAGAAGAATTCCAATCCAGCAAAAAGTGTATCTGCAGAGAGCTCCGCTATTTCTGACAGTTCTCTGACAGTTCCTTCACATTTACAGCGGTTGAAACATTGTATCTATTTGTTTCCGAATAAAAACATCTGTATCCTAAATGGAAACAAATAGATACAATGTTTCAACCGCTGTAAATGTGAAGGAACTGTCAGAGAACTGTCAGAAATAGCGGAGCTCTCTGCAGGGACACTTTTTGCCGGCTGTAGAAGGGATGAAAATCGGCCGATCGGGGAAAATTCGATTCGTGCATCCGAAGTTTGCTAATTTTCAGATTCGGCGCGAATCGAATTTTTCCTAATATTCGAAACGAATTCCACTTCGCCAAGTTCGATTCGTTCATCTCTAGTTACCAGCATTATTAAAATGCCCAGTGTGCATGGAGCCTCAAACGCATGAGGTTGAAGCTTTATTTTAACTTTTTTTTTTCGCACATGATTGTATATTTGCAATGAAAATAGGGTTCCTTTCAATTCACTCATTGTATTACACCTAGCTTCAACTTTAGGACATTAGTGTCAATTTATGAAGCTACTTAACTTACCTTTTTGTAACAAAGTTGAATTTGACTCCTCCTCTTTTGGGTTTGCAAACATATTCAAGAACCATGGAATCTCAGAGATTTAGAAGGACAAGGAATTATAATATAAGCAACAATGCTAAGATAGAAAGACAAACACAGACGATCCGTTAGATCTGACTCTGCCATCTCTTTTCAACTTTTGACATATGGTTTATAACTGTATAATGCAACTGAAAATAAAACAAAGTTTCTGACAACTGGTAATTCTAATAGACATATGCATTTAATTTTGATTAGTTTTTCAGACAAAAATTGGATTTTCGGAGATTCATATGTAAACAAATCTCTGAATAGACATAGTATCGACTGTAAACAAATCCAAAAAAAGTTATAACAAAGTTAACAAATGCATTTGTTTCATTCATTTCATTTGGATGATGTTACATGATGTGATAGTGGTTTGGGCCCATGAGGAAACTAATTAAATTTTCAAATTTGTTTGATAATCGGATAACAAATGGATCTGAATTTTATTCTATTCATTAATTCAGATAAACATGGTGTGAGTCGATATTGTCTAATCAGATCATGCCATTTCTCTTGAAAAGTTGGACTAGTATTTGAAAATATTGAATACCGCTGATTTGATAATATATAAAATTTATAGCAATATCTGGAAAAACAGCAAATTTTTTTTAATCCACCCGGATCAACAAATATACAAAACAAATGCCAAAGATACAAAATTAATTCTGAAAATGAATCGGGTCAATATAATGAATATGACAAAATGAAATTCTTCAATGAATAAATGCATTCGAAAAAACAACAAAACAAAACAAAAATTTCCAGTTTGCAAATGTCTTAAGTTCAATTTTTTTTCTTTTAGACTAGTCTATTTTTAATATATTATTTATGCTTTATTTATTTAGTGTACTTTACTTTCATTTTCTATGTAATTTCACAAAAGTAAATTAAATTTTTGAATTTGGAATACTGGAGACATAAAAAGTTTTACCGGTGTAAAATATTGCTGATATTTAAAATAGTACTAATGTGTGGTGCTGCACTGCTCCTCTGCCAGCTGGGATGACGATGTGCGGGCAGCGAGTCATGTGACTCGGAGCGGTTCGTTGAGCTGTTACTTACAGCTGCTCTGAGGTGCCCTTTAAATCAAGAGGTTTCTTCTGCTCCAGGCTCACAAGGACACAACTTCAGTCTTGCCAACACCTAAAGAAGGAATCCATGCACGGCAAGTACCCTTTAAATCGGAATGTCTTCCCTGCTCCAGGCTTCCAAGGACACATGTTCAGGCCTACCAACACCTAAGAGGATACAGCAACAATTCGAATGTCTTCATTTTCCGTGAGGATATGCGTGGGGAGGAGCCAAGTGATGTCAGAGCCAGAACAATAGGAGACACTGCGGTGTATTGTACAGCTAGACTACTTCTGTCACACTGCGGTTTTTATCATTGTATTATGTGAGTGTATTTTAATAAATTTTAATGAGATTTTAAGAAACATGCTGCACTATGGTTGCTTCATATGGTTGTGAGTTCCACCCACAGAGCCAGCTATACCGCTAAAAGGTTCACTCGGAGGATACAGTGGCCATATATGAGAGGAGGATTATCCAATAAAAAGAGATCTTTTTTACCCCCACTAGGAGGGGAGATGCTTGGCTGTCTGGTTATTTGTATGGTTTCATACATGAAGAAGAGGGTCCACCTATACTCCAGTGAAGGAAATAAGTATTTGATCCTCTGCTGATTTTGAATGTTTGCCCACTCACAAAGAAATGATCAGTCTAAAAATCAAATGGTAGGTGTATTATAACTAGAGATGAGCGAATCAAACCTGGCGAAGTGGAATTCGTTTCGAATATCAGAAAAAATTCGATTCGCATCGAATCCGAATTTTAGCAAACTTCGGGTGCACGAATCAAATTTTTCCCGATCAGCCGGCAAAAGTGTCACTGCAGAGAGCTCCGCTATTTCTGACAGTTCTGACAGTTCATTTACAGCAGTTGAAACATTGTATCTATTTGTTTCCATTTAGGATACAGATGTTTTTATTCGGAAATAAATAGATACAATGTTTCAACCGCTGTAAATGTGAAGGAACTGTCAGACAACTGTCAGAAATAGCGGAGCTCTCTGCAGATACACTTTTTGCTGTACTGGAATTCTTCTTCTTTTCATTCTTCTTCTTTTCATTCTTCTTCTTCTTTTCATTCTTCTTCTTCTTCTTCTTTTCATTCTTCTTTTCATTCTTCTTCTTCTTTTCATTCTTCTTCTTCTTCTTTTCATTCTTCTTTTCATTCTTCTTCTTTTCATTCTTCTTCTTCTTCTTTTCATTCTTCTTCTTCTTCTTTTCATTCTTCTTTTCATTCTTCTTCTTCTTCTTTTCATTCTTCTTCTTCTTCTTCTTTTCATTCTTCTTCTTCTTTTCATTCTTCTTTTCATTCTCTTCTTCTTCTTTTCATTCTTCTTCTTCTTCTTTTCATTCTTCTTTTCATTCTTCTTCTTCTTCTTTTCATTCTTCTTCTTCTTCTTTTCATTCTTCTTTTCATTCTTCTTCTTTTCATTCTTCTTTTCATTCTTCTTCTTCTTCTTTTCATTCTTCTTCTTCTTCTTTTCATTCTTCTTTTCATTCTTCTTCTTCTTTTCATTCATTCTTCTTCTTCTTTTCATTCTTCTTTTCATTCTTCTCATTCTTCTTTTCATTCTTCTTTTCATTCTTCCTCTCATTCTTCTTTTCATTCTTCTTCTTTTCATTCTTCTTCTTCTTCTTCTTTTCATTCTTCTTTTCATTCTTCTTCTTCTTTTCATTCTTCTTTTCATTCTTCTTCTTCTTCTTTTCATTCTTCTTCTTCTTCTTTTCATTCTTCTTTTCATTCTTCTTCTTTTTTTCATTCTTCTTCTTCTTCTTTTCATTCTTCTTCTTCTTTTCATTCTTCTTCTTCTTCTTTTCATTCTTCTTCTTCTTTTCATTCTTCTTTTCATTCTTCTTCTTCTTCTTTTCATTCTTCTTTTCATTCTTCTCATTCTTCTTTTCATTCTTCTTCTCATTCTTCTTTTCATTCTTCTTCTTCTTTTCATTCTTCTTCTTCTTCTTTTCATTCTTCTTCTTCTTCTTCTTCTTTTCATTCTTCTTCTTCTTCTTTTCATTCTTCTTCTTTTCATTCTTCTCATTCTTCTCTTCATTCTTCTTCTCATTCTTCTTTTCATTCTTCTTCTTCTTTTCATTCTTCTTTTCATTCTTCTCATTCTTCTTTTCATTCTTCTTTTCATTCTTCTCATTCTTCTTTTCATTCTTTTCATTCTTCTTCTCATTCTTCTTTTCATTCTTCTTCTTCTTCTTTTCATTCTTCTTCTTCTTTTCATTCTTCCTCCTCTTCTTTTCATTCTTCTTTTCATTCTTCTTCTTCTTCTTCTTTTCATTCTTCTTCTTCTTCTTTTCATTCTTCTTTTCATTCTTCTTCTTCTTCTTCTTTTCATTCTTCTTTTCATTCTTCTTCTTCTTTTCATTCTTCTTTTCATTCTTCTTCTTCTCATTCTTCTCATTCTTCTTTTCATTCTTCTTTTCATTCTTCTTCTCATTCTTCTTTTCATTCTTCTTCTTCTTCTTCTTTTCATTCTTCTTTTCATTCTTCTCATTCTTCTTTTCATTCTTCTTTTCATTCTTCTTCTCATTCTTCTTTTCATTCTTCTTCTTCTTCTTTTCATTCTTCTTCTTCTTCTTTTCATTCTTCTTCTTCTTCTTTTCATTCTTCTTTTCATTCTTCTTCTTCTTCTTTTCATTCTTCTTCTTCTTCTTCTTCTTCTTTTCATTCTTCTTCTTCTTCTTTTCATTCTTCTTCTTCTTCTTCTTCTTCTTTTCATTCTTCTTCTTCTTCTTTTCATTCCTCTTCTTCTTCTTTTCATTCTTCTTCTTCTTCTTCTTTTCATTCTTCTTCTTCTTCTTTTCATTCTTCTTTTCATTCTTCTTCTTTTCATTCTTCTTCTTCTTCTTTTCATTCTTCTCATTCTTCTTTTCATTCTTCTTTTCATTCTTCTTCTCATTCTTCTTTTCATTCTTCTTCTTCTTCTTTTCATTCTTCTCATTCTTCTTTTCATTCTTCTTTTCATTCTTCTTCTCATTCTTATTTTCATTCTTCTTCTCATTCTTCTTTTCATTCTTCTTCTTCTTTTCATTCTTCTTTTCATTCTTCTTCTTTTCATTCTTCTTCTTCTTCTTTTCATTCTTCTCATTCTTCTTTTCATTCTTCTTTTCATTCTTCTTCTCATTCTTCTTTTCATTCTTCTTCTTCTTCTTTTCATTCTTCTTCTTCTTCTTTTCATTCTTCTCATTCTTCTTTTCATTCTTCTTTTCATTCTTCTTTTCATTCTTCTTCTTCTTCTTTTCATTCTTCTTTTCATTCTTCTTCTCATTCTTCTTTTCATTCTTCTTCTCATTCTTCTTTTCATTCTTCTCATTCTTCTTTTCATTCTTCTTTTCATTCTTCTTCTCATTCTTATTTTCATTCTTCTTCTCATTCTTCTTTTCATTCTTCTTCTTCTTCTTCTTTTCATTCTTCTTCTTCTTCTTCTTTTCATTCTTCTTCTTCTTCTTCTTTTCATTCTTCTTCTTCTTCTTCTTTTCATTCTTCTTCTTCTTCTTCTTCTTCTTTTCATTCTTCTTTTCATTCTTCTTCTTCTTCTTTTCATTCTTCTTTTCATTCTTCCTCTTCTTCTTCTTCTTCTTCGTCGTGCCCCGTGACTGCCCAAATGAGTGAAGTGTGCGGTGATTCTAAGATCGACGGCACTCATCTGCATGTCATACTGACTGACAGTATTATTTGTCTTCCCCAGCAGACTCCAAGGGCATTTAAATTAAAGGTACAGTGTTCTGCACTAATATAAAGGCTCTCTGAAGCCTAGAAACCCTCTTAATAAGTTAAATTCGCGGCGAATAAATTCGCATCGAATCGAATTTCTCCCGCAAATTCGGCGAATCAGCCGAATCGAATTTTTGAATAATTCGCTCATCTCTAATTATAACACTGAGAGACAGACTAGCAACAAAACATTCAAAAGAAATGCATGTCTAACAAATTATGCACTGATATGCATGTTCATGAGGGAAATAAGTATTTGATCCCCTTCACAAAACATGATTTAGTACTTGGTGGCAAATCACTTGTTGGCAATCACAGAGGTCAGATGTTTCATGTAGTTGGCCACCAGGTTTGCACACATCTCAGAATGGATTTTGGCCCACTCCTCTTGGCAGATCCTCTCCAAGTCTTTAAGGTTTGGTGGCTGATGTTTGGCAACTCGAACTTTCAGCTCCCTCCACAGATTTTCAATCGGATTAAGGCCTGGGGACTGTCTAGGCCACTCCAGGACCGTAATGTGCTTCTTCTTGAGCCACTCCCTTGTTGCCTCGGCTAGGATTTTTGGGTCATTGTCTTGCTGGAACACCCATCCACTACCCATTTTCAATGCCCTGGCTGAGGGAAGAAGGTTCTCACCCAAGATTTGACGGTACATTGCCCCGTCCATCATCTCTTTGACGTAGTGCAGTTGTCCTGTCCCCTTATCAGAAACATCACCCCAAAGCAGAATGTTTCCACCGCCATGTTTGACAGTTGGGATGGTGTTCTTGGGGTCATAGGCAGTATTCCTCCTCCTCCAAACACAGCAAGTTGATGACAAAGAGCTCAATTTTGGTCTCATCTGACCACAACACTTTCAACCAGTCCTCCTCTGCATCATTCAGATGTTCAGTGGCAAACTTCAGACGGGCCTGGACATGTGCTTTCTTGAGCAGAGGGACCTTGCAGGCACTGCAGGATTTCAGTCCTTGTCGGCGTAGTGTGTTACCAATTGTGTTCTTGGTGACTGTGGTCCCATCTGCCTGAAGATCTTTGACAAGATCCTCACGTTTAGTTCTGAGATGATTCCTCACTGTTCTCATGATCATTGGCACTCCATGAGATGAGATCTTGCATGGTGCACCAGACCTAGGGAGGCTGACAGTTGTTTTGTGTTTCTTCCATTTGCGAATGATTGCACCAACTGTTGTCACCTTCTCACCAAGCTGCTTGGCGATAGTTTGGTAGCCCAGTCCAGCCTTGTGTAGGTCTACAATCTTGTCCCTGACATCCTCAGACAACTCTTTGGTATTTGCCATGGTGGAGAGTTTGAAATCTGATTGTTTGATTGCTCCTGTGGACAGGTGTCTTTTATACAGGTAACAAAATGAGATTAGCAGCACTCCCTTTAAGAGACTGCTTCTAATCTCAGCTTGCTACCTGTATGAAAGACACCTGGTAGCCAGAAATCCTGCAGGATGATAGGAGATCAAATACTTATTTCCCTCATGAACATGCAAATCAGTGCATAATTTGTCAGACATGCATTTCTTATGAATTTTTTGTTGCTATTCTGTCTCTCAGTGTTACAATACACCTACCGTTCTATTTTTAGACTGATCGTTTCTCTGTGAGTGGGCAAACATTCAAAATCAAAAATGAAAAAGAAAAGAAGTGCCTCTAAGTGCAATAGAACCACTTTTAATTAATACCAAATGTAGAACTACTCACATATATTCTTAGTAAAACAAGCTTATGAGGTGCAGTCTCATAGAGGTAGAGGAACGGCTGTGTCCTGACTTTGACAGCCACGTCTGCACCCAGGAAATCGTGGTGGCAGGAGGAAAAAGCTGGCCAGCATGTGTGAACTCCTGAAGACGGTGTCTGGAACGCACATTGAGGTGCAACATCGGCGTCAGCGTGATGACGTCGAGGACCAGCATGCATAGCATGCTTGACAAAGGAGAGCGCTTCCACCCTTAGAGGTTAGCGCATGCTCTGAAATGCATCGCTATGCATGCTGGTCTTTAACGTCATCACTCTGACGCCGACGTCGCACCTCAATGTACGTTCCAGACGCCATCTTCAGGAATTCACACATGCTGGCCGGCTTTTGCTTCCTGCCACCACAATTTCCTGGGCGCAGATGCTGCTGTCAAAGCTGGGACACAGCCGTTCCTCTACCTCCCATGAGACCGCACCTCATAAGCTTGTTTTACTACGAATATATGTGAGTCTTTCTAAATTTTGTATTAATTAAAAGTGGTTCTGTTGCACTTAGCAGCGCTTCTTTTCTTTTTCAATTACACAGAGTTCTGCTACAATACTATAGGAAGCTTGCCCTAGTGCCCCATGGACCTTTATGCAACCCTAATTATTGGACTTAATGGACTTTTTTAATTAATTTGCAGTGGAGGTAGTTTTTACACTGACTGTTTTTTCGTTTTTTCTTGCTTGTTTAAACTTTCAAAATCAGCAGGGGATCAAATACTTATTTCCTTCACTCTATATGGTCACTGTGGTGATGCACACCATTTAAAGATTCACAGCACCGAGATTGCGGGCTCATTCTCCAGTAGGAATATGTTTTTTTCCATTGAGAATGGCTGAAGAGTTTTTTTTCCTTTTCCTTCTTTTTCTTTCTTTTGGACATATGAAGCTTCACACATGTGTTTTTTGAACTTTATGTTATTTTTTTATGTCAATGTATTTTGATCAGCGCAGCACCACACATTAGTACTATTTTATATGTTTTTTATGTGATGAACACACATTTTATGTGTTTGCAGCAGCTTGTATTCTTCCTTGTTTCACCATTTATTTATTTGGCAGCGCACAATTTTTTCACTTGTATATAATGCTGTTATTTACCGATTCAATTTTTACCTACTACCACTGGGCATTGCAAGAAGTGTAAACTTTAGTTTGGTCTCATTTTAAGCAGATATGTATTTGATTTTATAGCTTTACTTATTAATTATTTTTAACTATAGGCAAGACGCAATTAACAGACCAAGCTGTGCAGCAAAAGTAGCCTTTAGAGCAGGCATCACTAAATGTTGGACCGTGTTGCGGATCCAGGAATCATCAGGAGCAGGAGAATTTACTTTCAGTTGTTCTTTGGTGGTATATTATGTCAATAGCAAAGAATATACAGCTATGTTTAAAAAATTATAATTTTTTTACTAATTTGGACCGGTTTTCCTTTGGTAATAATAATTAAAAAAAAAAATCAGGATATATATGTTACCATTTACCAACAAATGAAAGCCCAATTTGTCCTGAAAAACCCCCCACAAAATTCACCTGAATACACAAAGTAGTTGTGTGTGTGCAATTATATGTACAGTTTTACTAACACATGTCAAAGTAGCAAAATTGTGTTCAGATTTTAATATTTGTTTTACCCTCTGTCACTAAGGGGTTAAAGTATAACTAAGGATTGTTTGTTAGTTTTGGATAGACTGGAATGGGATGAGAACACCTGGCATGTTTTTATTACTGCCTGTGCCTTTTCTATACTGTATGTCATTTTTACCATTATCACTGAAAGTGAAAGAAAAACCCAAATTTTGGGTTTTCCCCAGAACAGTAAGAGAGGGGAAATCTTCCAGTGGTGATGCTAGCTCTGGTGACAACCAGAGATTCCTTCACTTTGGACAAATTTTCACTCACTTCCTGTTCTGGCTATGGGACAGGAAATGAAGGTAAATCTCAATGGGACACAGATGGATAAAATAAAAAGTACAGGGGTTATAATCCACCCATTTTGCCTTTAGTTCTACTTTAAAGTGACTGTAATCCCTCGCCTTGTAACCCATTCAGTTTAAAATAGAAATGAGAAGCAAAACATTTATGTATACATATAAAAACATAAATACTTTTTTCCCTTTTTTCATAAGTGATCACATTCCCTCTGTTCTCAGCTGAATAAGAACTGGAGGAGGATAAATAGCAGTACACCGATCTTCCCAGTGAATGGCTGTGCAAAGGGGGGGGGGGGTACTTGTCAGAAAAAGCCTGATAGAGAACTGACCACACTGTGCTCTCCTGCTTAGTGTAGTAAATTTTTAATAGGAAAGCAGAGGGACTGACAGGGACACCAGGGATTTCGCACAAAGTTAGCACTGCAAAGAGAACAATAAACTTTTTCATACAAGTACATGGTATATATCAGACATACTGTATATCAGGAATATGAAATGTTGGGTTGACATAATATTTAAGCTATTAAACACTTAAGCTATAAAGGCACTCAGTCAATCTGTGCTCAGAGGCAGCATCAAGTTACCTAGCAGCAATCCAGGGGTGTAGATAAGGGGGGAGTTCAGGGGGTCCAGAGCGTCCATCCACAGTGCCACAACTGCAGGAGCTGCATGACAGTTTGTCTCCTCCTCACACAAAATTTTGCAGATGCAGGGCATACTTGTCCCACAGCGGCATGGAGATGGCAGAATGACTCCTCAACATTCCTTGTGCCCAGAGTGTGCAGCAAGATGCCAGACACTGGAACGCTCTCTGTGTTCCAGCAACCGGAAATGAGGAAAACTGTACTGTGCACAGAGATATCTCCACCCACAATACAAGCAAGTCCTGGCCTGGAGGGAGAGAGAGCGGCGCAGCGGGAACCTCTGATCAGGTAAGTGATGTGTTCATCAACATTTGGGTAGTGGTTGAGGACCCTGGGATTGAGTGGAAATGACATTTCCCCCCAACCCATGACCTCCAATGTGGGGGGGGGGGGTGTGGATTAACTTTACTTGCACTGTATGACCAAACGTGGAAAGGAGGGAAAAGAGATAGATTAAAATGTCGCTGCTGTGACCACCAATGCTGGATGGGGATTGGGTTTACAGCCAGCATTTGTGCACATACAGCACAAGTTAACCCACCTGCCCCTACATTGGTGGTCATGGGGGGGGACATTTCAGTTCCACAGACCACTTATGCGGGCGTTGGGGTTAATAGTAATGATGCCAATGTTGGGGGTTATTACTGCATCCATTGACACCAATGTTGGGGGTTATTATTGCGTCCACTGACACCAATGTTGTTGTTTTTTTATTGCATCCACTGACACCAATGTTGGAGGATATTATTGCATCCCCTGACACCGATGCTGGGAGTTATTATTCCATCCACTGACACCAATGCTGGGGGTTATTATTGCGTCCACTGACACCAATGTTGGAGATTATTATTACATCCACTGCCACCAATACTAGGTGTTATTATTGCACCCACTAACATCAATTTGGGGGTTAATTATTGCGTCCACTGACAAAAATGTGGGGGTTCATTATTGCATCCACTGCCATCTATACTAGGGGTTATTTTGCATCCACTGACACCACTGTTGGGGGTTATTATTGCATCCACTGACACCACTGTTGGGGGTTATTATTGCATCCACTGACACTAATGCTGGGGGAAATTATTGCGTCTACTGACATCAATGTTGGGGTTATTATTGCATCTACTGACACCAATGATTTTCCTTGCAATTTAAAGAAGAATTCCAGGTATGGATATTTTATACACAGTTAAACCAGTCATAGACAGTTCAAATCTTGGCCAGTTTAGTAGGGACCAGGCAAGATTTGAACCATGTATGTAACTAATCACTGTGTTTTCCTGCCAAAGATGGCTACCACTAGAGATGAGCGAAGTATTCAAAAATTCGATTCGGCTGACTCGGCGAATTCGAGGAATAAATTCGATTCGAGGCGAATATATTCGCTGCGAATTTAACTTATAAAAGGGTGTTTCTAGGCTTCAGAGAGCCTTTATATTAGTGCAGAACACTGTACCTTTAATTTAAATGCCCTTGGAGTCTGCTGGGGAAGAGAAATAATACTGTCAGTCAGTATGACATGCAGATGAGTGCCGTCGATCTTAGAATCACCGCACACTTTACTCATTTGGGCAGTCACAGGGCCAAAACCAGAGTGTGGAGCTACAGTGTGGCGGTGGAGGCAGCAGCAATGGGAGGCCATACAGCACCCTATGACAAAAATGGAACCCACCAGCAGTGTGAGGAGACCTGAAAGTGGCACATGGCAGAGTGTGGCGATGGAGACAGCAGCAATGGGAGGCCGTACAGGGACCCATGACACACTCTGGACCTGGCAGCAGCATGAGGAGGCGGTACAGGGGCCCATGACAGATTACGGGCCTGGCAGCAGCATGAGGAGTCGGTACAGGGGCCCATGGCAGATTACGGGCCTGGCAGCAGCAATGGGAGGCCATACAGCACCCTATGACAAAATGGAACCCACCAGCAGTGTGAGGAGACCTGAAAGTGGCACATGGCAGAGTGTGGCGATGGAGACAGCAGCAATAGGAGGCCGTACAGGGACCCATGACACACTCTGGACCTGGCAGCAGCATGAGGAGGCGGTACAGGGGCCCATGGCAGATTACGGGCCTGGCAGCAGCAATGGGAGGCCCGTAATCTGCCAGCACCCTATGACAAAATGGAACCCACCAGCAGTGTGAGGAGACCTGAAAGTGGCACATGTTTGGGGCATGATTCATGGCGGATTTAGTCAGTTGTGTCAGGAACTGGTGGTTTGAAATCCAGACTAATCCACGCCTGATTCATTTTCACAAACGTGAGTCTCTCCACACTTTGGGTGGACAGTCGTGTCCTCCGCGGAGTTACAATACCTCCTGCCGCACTAAACACGCGCTCCGATGCCACGCTACTGGCCGGGCATGACAGCCTTTCAAGGGCAAATTCAGCTAGTTGGGGCCAAAGGTCAAGTTTCGTTGCCCAGTAGTCAAGGGGATTGTCTACCTCGGTTGGCAGGGTGCTGTCCAAGTAGGCCCAAGCCTGTTGTTTGAGGTCCTGCTCCAGGTCCACCTGATGCTGCTGCTGCTGCGGCTGGTTAGTAGTTTCCTCACTGCGCTGGTGAAGAAAGCTACTCATCATCAACTGCAGACTGAGGCAGCCGCTGCTGGTGGAGCTGCCACTGCTCCTACCACCCCACCCCTACCCTGCTGCCATGGCAGTGGAACGCGAGCGCACAGGGCCCACAGTGTCTGAGGATGGACGTTGGCGTACAAAGGTAGAGACCAACTGACTTCATAGGTGGTTTTTATAGTACTTTATTTTGGCATCCCTCTCAGCAGGTGTGAAAAAGGCCACCATTTTTGAACGGTAGCGAGGGTCCAACAAGGTGGACAACCAAAAGTCATCCCTCTGTCTGATGGTTATTATTTGGCTGTCGCTACGCAAGCAACCGAGCATGCTATGGGCCATTTGTGCCAAGGAATGCGAGGGACTCCCTGCCTCCATCTCCACAGCATACTGCCACGGTGCGTCTGGGTCCTCTGTCTCCTCCTCCTCTACCAGATGCTCCTGCTCCTCCACTCCTGTCCGCTGAGTGGAAAAACCACCCATTTCACTCAATAATTCCTGAGCACCAATGTCCTCCTCTACCTCCTCCTCTTCTTCCTGTCCTGCCCCCACAGGGGTCATGTGGCGTTGAGATCTGTGCGCCACGTCTACCGCATCCTGACCAGCCATTGTTAACAGCATTTGTTCCAGGACGTGCAACAGAGGAATGACGTCGTTCATCACATAGTCCTGCCGACTCACGAATAGCGTGGCCTCCACAAAGGGCCTGAACAAGCGGCAGGTGTCACGCATGAGCTGCCAATGGCTGACATCGAAGTTACACAGGGGAGTACCTTTATCCGCTTGTAACATCAGGAAATCGGTGATGGCCTTTCGCTGTTCGTAAAGGCGGTCTAACATATGTAGGGTTGAATTCCACCTTGTTGCAACGTCACAGCATGAGGAGTCGGTACGGGGGCCCATGGCAGATTACGGGCCTGGCAGCAGCAATGGGAGGCCCGTAATCTGCCAGCACCCTATGAAAAAATGGAACACACCAGCAGTGTGAGGAGACCTGAAAGTGGCACATGGCAGAGTGTGGCGATGGAGACAGCAGCAATGGGAGGCCGTACAGGGACCCATTAGACACTCTGGACCTGGCAGCAGCATGAGGAGGCGGTACAGGGGCCCATGGCAGATTACAGGCCTGGCAGCAGCAATGGGAGGCCCGTAATCTGCCAGCACCCTATGACAAAATGGAACACACCAGCAGTGTGAGGAGACCTGAAAGTGGCACATGGCAGAGTGTGGCGATGGAGACAGCAGCAATGGGAGGCCGTACAGAGACCCATGAGACACTGTGGACCTGGCAGCAGCATGAGGAGGCGGTACAGGGGCCCATGGAAGATTACAGGCCTGGCAGCAGCAATGGGAGGCCCGTAATCTGCCAGCACCCTATGACAAAATGGAACACACCAGCAGTGTGAGGAGACCTGAAAGTGGCACATGGCAGAGTGTGGCGATGGAGACAGCAGCAATGGGAGGCCATACAGGGACCCATGAGACACTCTGGACCTGGCAGCAGCATGAGGAGGCGGTACGGGGGCCCATGGCAGATTAAGGGCCTGGCAGCAGCAATGGGAGGCCCGTAATCTGCCAGCACCCTATGACAAAATGGAACACACCAGCAGTGTGAGGAGACCTGAAAGTGGCACATGGCAGAGTGTGGCGATGGAGACAGCAGCAATGGGAGGCCGTACAGGGACCCATGAGACACTGTGGACCTGGCAGCAGCATGAGGAGGCGGTACAGGGGCCCATGGCAGATTACGGGCCTGGCAGCAGCAATGGGAGGCCCGTAATCTGCCAGCACCCTATGACAAAATGGAACACACCAGCAGTGTGAGGAGACCTGAAAGTGGCACATGGCAGAGTGTGGCGATGGAGACAGCAGCAATGGGAGGCCGTACAGGGACCCATGAGACACTCTGGACCTGGCAGCAGCATGAAGAGGCGGTACGGGGGCCCATGGCAGATTACGGGCCTGGCAGCAGCAATGGGAGGCCCGTAATCTGCCAGCACCCTATGACAAAATGGAACACACCAGCAGTGTGAGGAGACCTGAAAGTGGCACATGGCAGAGTGTGGCGATGGAGACAGCGGTACAGGGGCCCATGACAGATTATGGGCCTGGCAGCAGCATGAGGAGTCGGTACGGGGGCCCATGGCAGATTACGGGCCTGGCAGCAGCAATGGGAGGCCATACAGCACCCTATGACAAAATGGAACCCACCAGCAGTGTGAGGAGACCTGAAAGTGGCACATGGCAGAGTGTGGCGATGGAGACAGCAGCAATAGGAGGCCGTACAGGGACCCATGACACACTCTGGACCTGGCAGCAGCATGAGGAGGCGGTACAGGGGCCCATGGCAGATTACGGGCCTGGCAGCAGCAATGGGAGGCCCATAATCTGACAGCACCCTATGACAAAATGGAACCCACCAGCAGTGTGAGGAGACCTGAAAGTGGCACATGTTTGGGGCATGATTCATGGCGGATTTAGTCAGTTGTGTCAGGAACTGGTGGTTTGAAATCCAGACTAATCCACGCCTGATTCATTTTCACAAACGTGAGTCTCTCTACACTTTGGGTGGACAGTCGTGTCCTCCGCGGAGTTACAATACCTCCTGCCGCACTAAACACGCGCTCCGATGCCACGCTACTGGCCGGGCATGACAGCCTTTCAAGGGCAAATTCAGCTAGTTGGGGCCAAAGGTCAAGTTTCGTTGCCCAGTAGTCAAGGGGATTGTCTACCTCGGTTGGCAGGGTGCTGTCCAAGTAGGCCCAAGCCTGTTGTTTGAGGTCCTGCTCCAGGTCCACCTGATGCTGCTGCTGCTGCGGCTGGTTAGTAGTTTCCTCACTGCGCTGGTGAAGAAATCTACTCATCATCGACTGCAGACTGTGGCAGCCGCTGCTGGTGGAGCTGCCACTGCTCCTACCACCCCACCCCTCCCCTGCTGCCATGGCAGCGGAACGCGAGCGCACAGGGCCCACAGTGTCTGAGGATAAACATTGGCGCAGAAAGGCAGAGACCAACTGACTACATTGATGGTTTTTATAGTACGTTATTTTGGCCTCCCTCTCAGCAGGTGTGAAAAAGGCCACCATTTTTGAACGGTAGCGAGGGTCCAACAAGGTGGACAGCCAAAAGTCATCCCTCTGTCTGATGGTTATTATTCGGCTGTCGCTACGCAAGCAACCGAGCATGCTATGGGCCATTTGTGCCAAGGAATGCGAGGGACTCCCTGCCTCCATCTCCACAGCATACTGCCACGGTGCGTCTGGGTCCTCTGTCTCCTCCTCCTCCTCCTCTACCAGATGCTCCTGCTCCTCCACTCCTGTCCGCTGAGTGGAAAAACCACCCATTTCACTCAATAATTCCTGAGCACCAATGTCCTCCTCTACCTCCTCCTCTTCTTCCTGTCCTGCCCCCACAGGGGTCATGTGGCGTTGAGATCTGTGCGCCACGTCTACCGCACCCTGACCAGCCATTGTTAACAGCATTTGTTCCAGGACGTGCAACAGAGGAATGACGTCGTTCATCCCATAGCCCTGCCGACTCACGAATAGTGTGGCCTCCTCAAAGGGCCTGAGCAAGCGGCAGGTGTCACGCATGAGCTGCCAATGGCTGACATCGAAGTTAAACAGGGGAGTACCTTTATCCGCTTGTAACATCAGGAAATCGGTGATGGCCTTTCGCTGTTCGTAAAGGCGGTCTAACATATGTAGGGTTGAATTCCACCTTGTTGCAACGTCGCAGATCAGGCGATGCTGTGGAATTCCGTTCTGCCGCTGCAGCTCAAGGAGGGTGTGCTTTGCGGTGTAGGAATGGCTGAAATGCATGCAAAGTTTACGTGACATTTTAAGGATGTCTTGCAGTGGGATGGTGGATTTTAGGAACCGCTTGACAACCAGATTGAACACGTGAGCCATGCATGGCGCATGGCACAACCTTCCTTGACGCAGAGCAGACACCATGTTCTTTCCGTTGTCGGTCAACATGGTCCCGATTTTCAGTTTGCGCGGAGACAGCCATCTGTCGATTTCTCTGTTCATTACACTCAGAAGTTCCTCCCCTGTGTGACTACGTTCACCAAGGCATACCAGGTGCAGCACAGCGTGACACCGTTGCGCCCTGCACATGTGATATGCCGGTCGGGTAATGGGACTTGGCACGGGGGTGGCGGCTGAGGACACGGCGGAAGAAGAGGTGGTAGAGGCAGACATCTTTGCCGGACCAAGGACGTGCAAACATGTGCAAACATGGAGGAAAAAGTGGCGTGACCTGTCCAAGTTGCTGGTGCGGCTGTGCAGGCACCACGTTCACCCAGTGGGCCGTAAATTACATGTACTGTCCCTGACCATAGTTACAGCTCCACACGTCGGCGCTGCCGTGCACTTTGGCAGAGACCGACATGCTCAAAGACTGGCCCACCATCTCTTCTACATGTGAATGCAGGGCTGGCACTGCCTTTTTGGCGAAGAAATGCCGGCTTGGCACTCTCCACCGTGGCGCGGCACAAGCCATCATTTCTCGGAAAGGTGCTGAGTCCACCACTTGGAAAGGGAGGGACTGCAGCACCAGCAACTTGGACAGGAGGACGTTCAGCTTCTGCACCGTCGGGTGCGTGCTCGCAAACTGTTGTCTCTTGGAAACGGATTCCAAGAAAGACTGCTGACGGAATCCGTGAAGAGGAGTAGCAGGAGAAGGAGCATCTGAACGAGCAGAAGATGCCAACGAGCGACAACTCCCCTCAGCAGAGGTGTTGGAGCCTTGAGTGGCTGATAGAGGGCGATTGACGTCGGGTGACGGAGCAAGTAACGGAGCGGGTGATGGAGCGGGGGCTGGGGCAGGCAGAACCGCCGTATCTTTATCACAGTTTTCCCAGGCCACCAAATGGCGACGCTGCATATGCTGCCGCAACGCTGTAGTCCCAACATGGGCCCCCTGGCCACGCTTGACTTTCTGGCCACATAGTCGACATACGGCTACGTTTACTTCCTCGGGCGGCTTGACGAAAAATTGCCACACCGCCGAGTAGGAAACTTTGCCCCCGCTACTCCTCACTGGCTGACTGCTACTTTCTCCGTGCATACCGGCACCACTACTGGCCGTGGTGGTAGGCTGCAGTGGAGCTGGTGCTGTACTCCGTGGCCGTTTGCCTCCACTGACACTGCTGCGACCCTGCTGCCTCCTGGGCAACCCACCGACTGTTTTGCTCGCTGCCAAGCTGCCACCCTCTTCTCCTGATGATGCGGAAGCAATAGCCTGATGACGACGAGGCTGCCAAGTGCGATCAGCCTCATCATCATCAATTAGGGTCTCCGCCTCACTACTAGCCCCCTCGGCTGCGTGTGGGTCAGGAGACAGACCTGTCTCTAGACCGGCTACCGAGCCACTCTCCTCGCCAGTACTTCTTCGCCTGGCTGCTGAAGAGGCGGATGTCTCCCCTCGTTCCTGACCACCCTCTGTTAGCTCTTCCTCACTGTACAGTGGGGCTGAGCCCACAGCATGCGATACTTCGCTTGGTGAGGGAACACCAAAGGACAGGGGCAGGTAGAGGACACATGATTTCAGTGGGCTTGCTCCCGGGCCATGCCAACTAACGGTTGTGTCTGACGTACCCACCGACCGTTGGCTGTAGGTGTCAGAGGTGACCTGGGAAGAGGAAGACGACCGAGCCAACCAATCGATGACGGCAGGGTTGTCGGTGGAGACACGACCGCTGGATGACACCGGGAGCACTGGCCTCTGGCTGCGACTAGTGCTGCCTCGAACCCTTCCTCTGCTGCCACGTCTGCTCGCTCCTAAAACATTGCCTCCTCTGCCACTCCTCTGCATGTTGTCTGACATACTCTTTAATTCAACGATTCTGTGTCCCTGAGTAACAATTCTGTGTCTGTCCCTGAGTAACAATTCTGTGTCTGTCCATGAGTAACAATTCTGTGTCCCTGAGTAACAATTCTGTGTCCCTCAGTAACAATTCTGTGTCCCTCAGTAACAATTCTGTGTCCATCAGTAACAATTCTGTGTCCCTCAGTAACAATTCTGTGTCTGTCCCTCAGTAACAATTCTGTGTCCCTCAGTAACAATTCTGTGTCTGTCCCTGAGTAACAATTCTGTGTCCCTCAGTAACAATTCTGTGTCCCTCAGTAACAATTCTGTGTCCCTCAGTAACAATTCTGTGTCTGTCCCTGAGTAACAATTCTGTGTCCCTGAGTAACAATTCTGTGTCCCTCAGTAACAATTCTGTGTCCCTCAGTAACAATTCTGTGTCCCTGAGTAACAATTCTGTGTCCCTCAGTAACAATTCTGTGTCTGTCCCTGAGTAACAATTCTGTGTCCCTGAGTAAAAATTCTGTGTCCCTGAGTAACAATTCTGTGTCCCTCAGTAACAATTCTGTGTCCCTCAGTAACAATTCTGTGTCCTGAGTAACAATTCTGTGTCCCTCAGTAACAATTCTGTGTCCCTCAGTAACAATTCTGTGTCCCTCAGTAACAATTCTGTGTCTGTCCCTGAATAACAATTCTGTGTCCCTCAGTAACAATTCTGTGTCTGTCCCTGAGTAACAATTCTGTGTCCCTCAGTAACAATTCTGTGTCCCTCAGTAACAATTATGTGTCCCTCAGTAACAATTCCATGTCCCTGAGTAACAATTCTGTGTCTGTCCCTGAGTAACAATTCTGTGTCCCTGAGTAACAATTCTGTGTCCCCGAGTAACAATTCTGTGTCCCTGAGTAACAATTCTGTGTCCCTCAGTAACAATTCTGTGTCTGTCCCTGAGTAACAATTCTGTGTCTGTCCCTGAGTAACAATTCTGTGTCCCTCAGTAACAATTCTGTGTCCCTGAGTAACAATTCTGTGTCCCTCAGTAACAATTCTGTGTCTGTCCCTCAGTAACAATTCTATGTCCCTCAGTAACAATTCTGTGTCCCTCAGTAACAATTCTGTGTCTGTCCCTGAGTAACAATTCTGTGTCTGTCCCTGAGTAACAATTCTGTGTCCCTCAGTAACAATTCTGTGTCCCTCAGTAACAATTCTGTGTCTGTCCCTGAGTAACAATTCTGTGTCCCTCAGTAACAATTCTGTGTCCCTGAGTAACAATTCTGTGTCCCTCAGTAACAATTCTGTGTCTGTCCCTCAGTAACAATTCTGTGTCCCTCAGTAACAATTCTGTGTCCCTCAGTAACAATTCTGTGTCTGTCCCTGAGTAACAATTCTGTGTCTGTCCCTGAGTAACAATTCTGTGTCCCCGAGTAACAATTCTGTGTCCCTGAGTAACAATTCTGTGTCCCTCAGTAACAATTCTGTGTCCCTGAGTAACAATTCTGTGTCCCTCAGTAACAATTCTGTGTCCCTCAGTAACAATTCTGTGTCTGTCCCTGAGTAACAATTCTGTGTCTGTCCCTGAGTAACAATTCTGTGTCTGTCCTGAGTAACAATTCTGTGTCTGTCCCTGAGTAACAATTCTGTGTCCCTCAGTAACAATTCTGTGTCTGTCCCTCAGTAACAATTCTGTGTCTGTCCCTCAGTAACAATTCTGTGTCTGTCCCTGAGTAACAATTCTGTGTCCCTCAGTAACAATTCTGTGTCCCTCAGTAACAATTCTGTGTCCCTCAGTAACAATTCTGTCTGTCCCTGAGTAACAATTCTGTGTCTGTCCCTGAGTAACAATTCTGTGTCCCTAAGTAACGGTTCTGTGTCCCTAAGTAATGGTTCTGTGTCCCTAAGTAACGATTGTGTGTCCCTAAGTAACGGTTCTGTGTCCCTAAGTAACGGTTCTGTGTCCCTAAGTAACGATTGTGTGTCCCTAAGTAACGGTTCTGTGTCCCTAAGTAACGGTTCTGTGTCCCTAAGTAACGATTCTGTGTCCCTAAGTAACAATTCTGTGTCCCTAAGTAACGATTCTGTGTCCCTAATACAGAGAGATCTGTCTCTCTTGAATGACCAGAGGCAAATGGAGAATTGTAAGATGGCCGCAATTTATAGCTCCACCATTACACAGTGCTGGCTGGCTGGCTGCTGATTGGCTAATGCGATCACATGTCATGAATGAATGCATTATGGGTCAGCGCGCCTTGTCTGCGCGCCTTCCCAGAGATCCCTGCTCCGTCGCCGCACATGTCGCCGCCATTTTTGGAAAAATTTCGATTCGCGCATCCGAAGTCTGCTAATTTTCGGATTCGACGCGAATCAAAATTTTCCTAATATTCGAAACGAATTCCACTTCGCCGAGTTCGATTCGCTCATCTCTAGCTACCACCCACCAGGAGAATACAATAGCTCTGTGTTGATGGGGGAATCGAGTGGTTGCAGGAAATAAAATTGCACCTATGACCGGCTTTATATTTGTCCCTGCTTGGACCAATGTACCTATGTATTTACTATACCTGGTTGATGCCCCAGAAGCTGGAAATGACTGAAACAGACACTGCTACTCCAATCATCTCCACTCACTTCCAGGTACTGTGCTGAGCATCTGACCTGCTACACTGAAGGCATGTCTCCCCAACTTCGTCTGATCAGAGAACGTTTTTCATTAATTCAGAAAGTGCAAAGCATTCTTTGAATGGCCGAACAGCTGGCCTCCTGTTTTCAGAATGCTGCAGACCAACTGCTCAGCACAGGACTCGTAAGCAAGCAGAGATCACTGGAGAAGCAGAGTCTATTTCAATCATTTCCAGTTTCTAGGACATCAGCCAGGTATGGCATATACCTTTTAATTACTTAATTTTAGTAGTGGTTTTTCACCGTTTCTTTATCTGTGGGGAATGATTGTTCATGTAAAAAATGTCTGCAGAAAAATGTCTGTTGTTTTTGTTTATTTCTGTTTTTGTATAGCTCTTGGGTTCAATATCTAGGTTTGCAAAGGCATTTGATTAAAACAAAGTAGATTCACATGTAACAGGTAAGGAAGCAACCAAATGATCAGAAAGGGGATCATTTTAACTTTAACTTCACTACGCAGGTTCTGTAGTGGGAGAACCTTCTGGGTCTCATCCATGGCTCGGCTCTCTGTATAAGTTACATGCAGCCCAGTAATGATGTTCCCAATTTATTTACAGGTAATATCTAGGTTTACAAAGGCATTAAATTAAAACAAAGTGGATTTACATATAACAGGTAAGCAAGCAGCCAAATGATCAGAAAGGGGGTCTTTTTAACTTGAACTTTACTACACAGGTTAGGAGAAGGCTTAACAATGCAAATGGAATCAAAGTGGGAAAAGGACATGAATACAGTACAGAACAATTTTAAAAACATATATGCAACTGTAAAAATAGGAGAATATAAAAGTTTAAAAACTGAAAGTCTCTGCAATTCTGTAAGGACACTGCATGGCTCTACAGTACAGTAGCTATAGATACTAGAGAATGGCAACTATTTCTATGAATAGACTTCTACAAAAACAGCTACTTTTGCTTAGACTCTGCAACAGCATCTCACAGAATGAAGTCCAGGGTAGGTCTGGGTACACAGGTAAACAGCTGCAGGGATCTCTGGACTGGTACCACAGGTGAGTGGCTGGAAAAGTCCCAGCATTGGTACCACAGGTGGGTGGCTGGAGATGCAGGGCTACACCACTTGAAGTGCAGTACTCTGGTAGCAATTGGAGTAGTTCTCCCTTCAGTGGCCAGGTCTCCCATAGAAATAAATTACTATAGGGTTCCTGCCTGGCTGCCTGCAATACGCTAGGTTAGTGTGAATTTCAATGTAGTGGCCCAAAACAATGAAATAGTAACACTCAAATGCCCCCCAAACCTATGTTAGTTGGCTCAGCATGTGAATAGACTGGTGCCAAATTGACAGGATTAGCTTGTCAGGTTCTAGAAGACTTTAACAAAATGGTGGTTGTCTGCACACAGACACTGACTCCCTATTGCATAAATGTGAACGATATGGGTAAAAGATGGCTTCAGCTCCTGATCAGACAAGTTTCACCCTTTACGGGGCTTAATCATAGAGGCTTCTTTTTGTATTAAATATTGCTATGACATTTTTTTTATATCGGGGTGCACAACATACACTAACACCGGAAAGGCTGCCACTAGTTTTCAGCATGTCATCGCATGCTTGTGCGGCACAATAGTTTGCACCGAAGCACCACATATTTATCTACCCCTACTACCCTAGCTGACAGTAAATTTAGGCACTCTCCTTTATTACAAAAAAACTCAGGCAGGCCTAAAGTGAGAGGCAGAAGTTTTGCATGCAGATAGTAGGAGGCAATCAGGTTCTGAAGAACAAAACAGTGGTCAGACCGCCGCACAATCTAAAGGCAGGGCACTTCTGCATTTTCTGTTACAAAGTGGCCACAGCATTTTCCATAAGTAGTGGGGTGGCTCACAAAGTCTTCCTCCACTTCCTCCTCTGAGGTGTAGAGCAGTCAGTTGCCTGCAAGTATTGCTAATGTAATTTACTCATTCTCCTCCTCCTCTTCTGCTAATCAGTCCAGAGCACCTCAAACTGGCAATGAGAATTATTTGACCATACAATCACTGCAGGAAGATGATCTCATTCATGCACTAGCATTACTCCTTAGTCACGCAGAAGTCAGGGGACATTAGGCAGGGAGAAGCATAAAGCAAGGCAGTTCCAGCAGAAGGAGCTAACTGCAAAGTGGGTTCCAGGGATGAGGAAGAAGCAGATGATGAGATGGCAAACCATCCATGGGTGCCACCGACTAGACAGGAGGAAAGTTCTGAAGAAGAGGCAGAACAGCAGCAAGAGAGGATTTTGTTCAGGAGCAGGGGAAACTTGCAGAGGACCAGAGGGAGCAGATGCACTAATCCATCTGATGACAATGCCCCACTGGTACAGGCCACTGTCTTTCCAAGAATGGTCCACAGAGCTCTACAGTGAAGGCCTTTTTTAAAGTATCTGATGTCAATATTATCATTGTGGTCTGAAGAATTTGCCTGCAGCATATGGTAAAAGGTAGGAAATACATGACATTGCACCACAGATTTCTTTCTGACATTATATAAATCCTGTATAATAATAATTTTGAGACTGTAAAGATGTACTGCATACATTTGTTCTTTTTTATTTTGTCAATAAACACTTTAAATCAGACCTACATAATCCATTACCAATCGTGAATTCCAGTCCAAAGTAAGTGTAAAACTAAAGGTGGAGGAAGGGGAAGAGAAGGGGATAGATCCCAGGGGGAAAAATTAAATGGACAATAGAGAATCATCAAATCATGGAAATTGATATCCAAGGCTGCCAAATGAAGAGAAATTTGCTGTGGGTGTCAGCCATGATTTTCCCTAGATTTTTGTTTGATATTTTTATTATGATAATATCAATCAACCTGTTGTTTAATGGATACATTCATCTTTGGGACATGTTACATGTTCCACCTATTTTTAGTGTTCACATGTAACATGCTCCAGCATCTGCACCCCATACCTCCGATCCCCCCTCCTCATGACAGTGGACCTTCTCCCCACACCTACTGCCACAATTTAAAAATAGACTGGCTGCTTCATTCATTCACAGTTTTCTATGAATGAATAGTCTGCAAGTACTGTCAGCCATTTGTGGCTGACAGCTTGTAGTTCTCAGTGAATTATGAGGGCACTGGTGAGTGCTCTGGTAGTTCACTGATTCTCTGTGCTCCCAAGTAACTACCTGCCACTACAAGGTGTGGGCAGACAGCTATCCTGAGAGCCTGCAGGAGCCTGAGATTACATTTTCAATCTGCTGATTTGCTAGTGCAATGCTCTGCAGACTCCTTAGAAAAAAAATAAAAATGCACATTTTTTTCCCTGTAAAAAGTTTGCATTTATTATTACTTTTTTAAAAAGATTAACTTATCATTTTAACTGCTTCCAAACTTAGGGTAGGAGTCTTGCAGGCCCTAGCTCTTGTGAGCCTAGTGGCCATGAAATCCATTTGGATACAATTTGGATAATGTGGTCCCCCATTTAGGCTTCCCATAGGGTAGAAATTGAGAGAACTAGACCTTCATTTAGATTCAACTGGAGGTCAGACATAATATGAGCAATGGAGAGCTTTTCATGAGCCGGGGGAGTTAGAAGGTGTTTGTGGAGGAGGTGCTTTTGGCAAGTATTGAAGCCAAAAGCATTATTTGGAGAGTTGATGCTTTTGGCTTACAGGCATGATTGATACATAAATGCAGATTGTGGGGATATGAATAGTGCATATAGTCTCTGGATTTAGTAAATAACCCCCTATGTATGTATGTAGACAGGTTGCCTACAATAGCTAGATAAGAGTGGCTGTCTGAGGCAGGGAGAAGGAAAAACCAGTAAACTATTTGAGGGGTTTTTTTGACCCAGCTTTCCTGCCCTTTGGTGGTAATCTAAGGAGGGAAGGCTGGGTACTGAGCCGGAGTCGGAGAAGCCTTTTTTTTTTGTGTTTTGTGTAATTGTGTTTTTATTGATATTTTAACATGTACATTAAACACAATAAACATATTGACATATCCATGGTGATATGGTACAGAAGTAAATACAACATGAGATTAACTAAAATGTGAGAGCATAATGTCCGCCTGCCCCAATGACAGACAGGCTTAATCCAAACGTCAGCATGGGAGACAATTAAAATACAGGACTTGATCAAACACATCATGTTTAAGTCGAAAAACAACATATAACATAAAACTAGAATAGAAGAAAAAGGAAGTTAAGCGTATACATAGGAACCTTTCAGTTAAAGCCCATGTATAGCCTACACAGTATGATATAGAATAACCTACTGAGTGTATTATAAAAGTAGAATAGAAGATTGAATAATGGCTTATGCTGAATTGAGGGGAGAGCCATAAATGGAGTTGTCCAAAGGGTCCCACACTTTACCAAATTGATGAAGATATTCTCCAGTTTGGGCAGTTAAATATTCCATAGTACGTACCTCTGATGTACCCATGATAAGATTATTTAAGGAGGGAACCTCCATTTTCTTCCAATACCTCAGAATTAAATGCATCACAGCAGTCAGGATATGCATGCACAATATTTTGGAGCATTTAGGGATTCCTTTAATGCGTAAGCCTAGAAGACATGGATAGGATCTAACGAAAAAGCAAAATCTAGAATCTGTTCCATGATGTCCTGTACCATGGCCCTGTAACCCTGGATCTGGGGACAGAGCCAGAAAACATGAGCCAATGACCCCTTGTCGCTTAAGCATCTCCAACACTGTTCGGATAATGATGGGTTCATTGCATGAAGGACTACAGGTGTTTTATACCAATACACCATGATTTTGTAGATATTTTCTTTGTAAATCACACATCTAGATGTTTTAGAGGCTGTTTCCCATATATTCCACCAAGTCACCAAAGATATTGGCCTTTGGAGAGCTCCTGACCATTTTCTCATATATAAATAAGTGTCTTCCTCAAGAAGGATAGCTGTGTGAAACAACTTATATAACTTCAAAATTAGGTGTGATTGAGTGGGGCCCTGCATACATATGCGTTCAAATTTCATGGGGGGGGCGATCTAAGGTTAAAGAAGGTTTTAAAGCATAGAAGTGATGGAATTGGATGGGAGAAGTATTTTGCCTTCTCCACGATCATTGTTTGGTCTTGGGTTAATGCTGCGACACCGTTCTGCAAAGGGGGACTGCTGAAAATGATAGTCCCCCCAAAGATACTGGCTTCCTGGAGAGCTGGCAAGTTTCACCATCAATGGACTACTACCTTTATAAGGTATACCTGGGCAACCCCATGCTAGAATAGTTAGATAGGGATGAGACTCTTAGAACTGTGTTTGCACTTTAACCTGTTATGCTGCAGAAATTTTCAGTAAAGTTTGTTAATTGTTTCCTGAGCCTGGTCTGAAGTTACTTAAGGAGATGATTGAAGGTAAAGGCACACAAATGAACTTGAGTCAGTTAAAGCCAAACAGAGTATGAAGCAAATCCAGTACAAAGGGTTAACTTGGCATCAGAGTGGAGAAGAAAGAGTACAGTTGCAAGAAAAAGTATGTGAACCCCTTGGGATTACGTGGAGTTTTGCATGAATTGGGCATAAAATGTGCTCTGAACGTCATCTAAGTCACAACAATAGAAGAACACAGTCTGATGAACATAATACTACACAAACATTAGATGTTGCCATGGTTTAATTGCACATAACATGTGAACATTCACAGTTCAGGGAGGAAAAAGTATGTGAGGCCCTAGCTTAATGACTTCTCCTAGAGCTAATTGGAGCCAGGAGTGAGCCAACCTTGACTCCAATCAGTGTGATGATATTGGATGTGTTGCTGACAGCTGTCCTGCCCTTAAAAAACACACACCTGTTTTGGGTTTACTGGTTTCAAGAAGCACTGTCTGATGTGAACCATGCCTCGCAGAAAAGAGCTCTCAGAAGACCTACAATCAAGAATTGTTGACTTGCATGAAGCTGGAAAGGGTTACAAAAGTATCTCCAAAAGCTGTGATGTTCATGTGTCCATGGTAAGACAGACTGTCTACAAATGGAGAAAGTTTAGCACTGTTGCTACTCTCCCTAGGCATGGTCGTCCTCTAAAAGTGACTGCAAGAGCACAGCGCAGAATGCTGCATGAGGTAAAGAAGAATCCCAGAGTGTCAGCTAAAGACCTACAGAAATCTCTGGCACATGCTAACATTTTTGTTGACACATCTACAATAAGGAAAACATTAAACAAGAATGGAGAACATGGGAGGACACCACAGAGGAAGCCATTGCTGTCCAAAAAGAATATTGCAGTTTGTTTGAAGTTTGCAAAAGAGCACCTGGATGTTCCACAGCACTACTGGCAAAATATACTGTGGACAGATGAAACCAAGATTGAGTTGTTTGGGAAGAACACATATGTGTGGAGAAAGAAAGGCACAGCACACCAACATCAAAACCTCATCCCCACTTTAAAACATGGCGGAGGGACCATCATGGTTTGGGGCTGCTTTGCTGCCTCAGGGCCTGGACGGATTGTTGTCATTGATGGGAAAACGAATTCAAGAGTTTATCAAGACATTTTGCAGGAAAACGTACGACTATCTGTCCGCCAACTGAAGCTCCGCAGGGGATGGGTGATGCAACAGGACAATGACTCAAAGCATACAAGTAATTCAACAAAACAATGGCTGCAACAGCACAGAATACGCCTTCTGGAGTGGCCCAGTCAGAGTCCTGACCTCAACCCGATTGAAATGCTGTGGCATGACCTTAAGAGAGCGATTCACACCAGACATCCCAAGAATATTGCTACACTGAAACAGTTTTGTGAAGAGGAGTGGTCCAAAATTACTCCAGATCGTTGTGCTGGTCTGATCTGCAACTACAGGAAACGTTTGGTTGAGGTTATTGCTGCCAAAGGAGGGTCAACCAGTTATTAAGTTCAAAGGTTCACATATTTTTTCCTCCCTGCACTGTGAATGTTTACATGTTATGTGCAATTAAACCATGGCAACATCTAATGTTTGTGTAGTATTATGTTCAGCAGACTGTGTACTTCTATTGTTGTGACTTAGATGACGTTCAGAGCACATTTTATGCCCAATTCATGCAAAACTCCACGTAATCCCAAGGGGTTCACATACTTTTTCTTGCAACTGTAGTTGCCACGGGTAACCAAAGACTGGTGTAAAGTGTTTCAGTAGCTTGTTGTGAAGCAAAGGTGAAGTGTCCTCCAAGTAGCAAGGTAGTTGTTGATCTGGCTACCTCCTAAATGCAACAGCTCACAGACAAGTTGTGCAGTGACGTTCATTGCATGCCGTGCACAGCTCAAGTTAGGGGCGTGCTGTATGGTTGCTTTCACCTGAACGTGGCCGACACCTCATTCTTGGGCTTTGATAAGTACACACATGGAAAGGTACCCCAAGTGCAGGACAAGTGAAGTCACCCACTGCCTGCCATAGCCCAAGACCCCTTTGGGCTTACAGTTACGTATCTGCAAGTAAGGACCACTTGTCAAGCAGCCCACATTTGGGTGGGGCCACCTCACCATTGCACATGGGGTACCTCTTCTCATGTAAGTGCTCATCAATGCCCAGGACCAGGCTGGCCCGTGTTCATGTGCAAGTCAACTTTGAGATGGCACCCTGGCTTAGGTCCAAAAGAAAGGAAACGAGATAAAACTGTATTTAATGGCAAAGGATTAAAAACACTCACAACAGTGATAAGAAAACAAGCTCATCTGTGTATAGTATATAGGATGACTGTTCCTCAACGTCCTGGAGGCACCACCGGTGATAAGGAGAATGTGTTCTGGGCTGATGGAGTAGTGGGAAGGCACAGTAAGGGTCAATCCTGCAGAGAGATGGTGTAGTACGGGCCGATCCAGTGGCGTCTGTACAGGAAGGGACCATGCAACCAGCTTGGAGCGCACCGGCAGAAGTGGCATCACCAGAAGAGGTGGAGGGTCAGTCAGATCAGAAGACACAAATAAACTTATATATAAGAATATATAAAATCGAGCGCAAAGTATGGATGTAGGTAGGGTAGCTGCTGGCACAAAAGGCACCTCGTGAACCTCCAGAGTAAATAATAAAGCATGAAAGTGCAGCGCTACTTAAAACAATGATTATACAATGTTCGATCACATATAACTGTGGATCAGTACAATGACTGCGTAAAGTTCATTAGATGTGCTAAATATGCATAAAGTCTCCAACGTGTAAGGAGCCAGAAATAGTGAATATCAGAAACGACAAAAATAGCCAAGTAATGCACTAACCAGATAGCGCATGTTAAAGCGCATGGGACATTTAAGACCTGTCCCTGGTACTCAGCCACTGTATCACTGGAGCAAGAAGGTGTCATCTATAGGGTGACCACTGGATGTCATCTGTCCGGATAGAAGCCCTATCCAGCCACTGTATTAATGGATCAGGCGGGTGTCATCTATAGAGTGACCACTAGATGTAATCGGATCCAAGAGGAGCTGTGTCACTGATCCAGGGATGTCACTTGCAGATGTGTTCTTGCTAGGCACAGCCCCAGGACTTTCTGGATTACAGGCTCCCCAGAAATAAAGAGCCCGTGGAAAAAGGCCTCAAATAGTGTGATAACGTTTATTAAGGTCAATAAGCAATCAAAAAAGAACTTACTAACAAAGGTTCAGCTGCTCATAAACGGCCAGACCGGAGGTACATGTACAAAGGATAAACATAGCTTGGCACTTCCCTAACGCGTATCGTGTAAGTACACATCATCAGAGGGGACTGTGTCAGTGGTAAGTGTGGTGTTTTAAACCTAAAAAAGCTCCAAAAAACACTGCAATGCGGCGACACCGTTATTGCCGGTTCGCGCATGCGCAGTAGCGATCGGCCGTTCGCGCATGCGCAGTAGCGTCCGCGGCGGCCATTTTAAAGAAGCCCAATACACATTGTTCCATGTAATGTGAATACATGGACATACAAGTGTTGGCTCTGCAGCAATCTTAATGGGAATAAGATGCTGCAATCATAAAAACGCACAGGGGCAAGCAATCAAGCTATAATAATGCATGGACCATACTGTATGCCCCATTGTAGTAGAAATGGCCTGGTAAAGGACAAAAATATAAATAAGTGGGATTACATCTATAAAACGATTCTGGCACTCTATTAAGATGCAGCCAAAAGCCAAATACATCAAATATGACAAACGTATGGATAAAAATGATCTGGTTAAAACAGTAATAACCATAAAATATTGAATATTAAAATTTTAAAACCAATGTACTGAGATTAAGGTGCATCGAATATGTTAAAGTGATCAAGAAATTAAGGTGCATCGACTTAATTAGAGCGATCTACACACTCAAATAGGAATACAGATAAAGTCAAAATAACATCAAACACGTCAAACTTATAGGTAAAAACGATCTGGTTAAAGAGTAAGATCATAAGAAATAAACCAATGTGCTTCAAATAATAAAAGATCGATCAGCTGGTATCAATAAAACAATTAATATCTAATTCTACGTTTAGTCCCTGTGGAGCTTGGGACTGTAGAAGATATATCCATTTGGTCTCGAGCATAGAGACCGCTCGTTTTTTGTGGGTACCTCTCCAATTACTTTTGATGATATCAATACCCACAAAACGCAGGGAGTGTGGATTCTTATTGTGTCGCTGGCGGAAATGCATAGACAGGGAGTGCTCCTTGTAGCCTTTCTTAATATTAACCAGATGCTCCCTCAGCCTGTCTCGCAGTCTCCTTGTCGTTCTACCGACATATTGCTTCCCGCAACTACATTCCAAAAGATAGACAACATAGGAACTGTAGCACGTAATAGTAGACTGAATGTCAAATGATCTACCGGTTGCATTTGAACAGAAACTTTTTATCGGGTTCTTGTGAATTCCATTACAAATGCATATCATACATTTTTTACAAGGAAAAAACCCTTTTCTATTTAGAAAGTCAAATGTCAATTGCTTAGGAGTATTGACAATGTTGGGGGCTAGTCTGTTTCTTAATGCAGGTGCTTTTCTATAGATGATTTCTGGGTATTCCGGTAAGGCTTTACACATCACTGGGTCACTCCTAAGAATGTTCCAGTTCTTTTTAATAATATTGGCAACTTCTTTATATTGCATCAAGAAGGCCGTTGTAAATGGACAGAAAATCTCTTTCTTGGTCTTCTGTTGTGTAGTTAACAGATTGGTCCTGTCCAAACTAGCCACTCGGTCAATCTCCATATCCAGTAGTTGGCTGTCATAGCCCTTTTCTATGAATCTAGTTCTCAGAATGTTGGATTGTGCAATGTAGTCTTGCATATTGCCACAATTCCGCCTTATCCGAAGGTGCCCAAACTTTTGCAAATGCCATTTTTTTGTTTTCTGTTATTCTGAAAGTGTAAATGATGGAAATAAAATCTAACTTTTGTTGACATATTATAAGAATGTCTAATCTGTAATTTGATGCCTTTTGGAGATTTTTCCATCTTTCCTTAGCTTCTTTATGCACATTAATACAAATTTTTAGCTGGGGTGCCCAAACTTTCGATCCCCACTGTATACCCCCTTCCTGCCCAGGCCAGTTTTCAGCTTTCAGCGCTATCACACTTTGAATAACAATTGCGCGGTTATGCAACCCATATGAAATTTTTATCATTTTTTTTTACACAAATAGAGCTTTCTTTTAGTGGTATTTACTCACCACTGGGTGTTTTATTTTTTGCTCTATAAACAAAAAATTTTACATAAAATTTTTCTTTGTTTCTATTATAAAATTTAGCAAACAGGTAATTTTTTTCTCCTTCACTGATGTGTGTTGGTGAGGCTGCACTGACAGGCAACACCTATGGGCACTGATAGGCGGCACTGATGAGGTGGCACGGATAGGAAGCACTGATGGGCACTGATAGGCAGCACTGATAGGTGGAACTGATGAGCTGGCACTAATGAGGTAGCACTGATGATGCTGCACTGATATGCAATAATTATGGGCACTGATGGGTGGCACTGACTGGCGGCACTGCTTGGCACTGACTGGCGCACTGCTGGGCACTGATGGGTGGCACAGTTGGGCAGCATTTATGGGGGGCACTGCTGGGCACTGGTGGGCACAGGTGGGTGGCACTACTAGGCATTGCTGGACACAGGTGGGTGGCACTACTGGGCAGCACTGCTGAGCACAGGTGGGCAGCACTTGTGGGTGGCACTGCTGGCAACTACTTCTCTCTCCCATACCATGCGGCGAGGTAACCGGGTGCTCTGTACCAAAGGTTTTGCCCCGATAACTCTCTGGAGGGAACCGACTGCTAGGGAAGGAGCCAGAGCACCAACCCGCCTTACTACCAGAGGACCTTTCACCTGCGCCAGGTACTGCTGTTGATCGGCTGCTAACACTCTCAAGCTAGTTCATGGTTACCAATGGCAATTACTCTCCTCTGAATTTCCTGCCAAGGTAACCCTTTGTGGTGGCTTTTAACCTCTAACCCATGTGTGCTTTACAGACCCTGTTCTAGATTTGCCATGTACCTTCATGTACCCATTTAACCTGTTCAATACAGGGCACGTGTATCCCCTTCCTGCCCAGACCAATTTTCAGCTTTCAGCGCTCTCTCTCTTTGAATGATAATTACTCATGAAACACTGTACCCAAATTAAATTTTTGTCATTTTTTCACATAAATAGAGCTTTTTTTGGTGGTATTTAATTAGCACTGGGTTTTTTATTTTTTACGCTATAAATTAAAAGACTGAAAAATTTGAAAAAAACACATTTTTCTTCGTTTCTGTTATAAAATGTTGCAAATAAGTAATTTTTCTTCATAAATTTGGGCCAAAATGTATACTGCTACATTGTTTTGGTAAAAATAATCTCAATCGGTGTGTATTATTTGGTCTGTGTGAAAGTTATGGAGTTTACAAACTATGGTACCAATCATTGAAAATTGATCACACCTTATCAAATCTGATGTATTGATGGCTTATCTAATTTCTTGAGACACTAACAAGCCAGTAACAGTACAAATACTCCCCAAATTACCCCTTTTTGGAAATAGGCATTCCAAGGTATTTAGTAAGATGCATGGTGAGTTTTTTTAACCTGTAATTTGTTTACCACAATTCTTTGGAAAATGAAGAAAATAAATAAAATTTGGGTTTTTTTTCACACAATTGTTATATTAACAGGTTTTCCTCTCACACCGCATATGCATACTTGCACAGGGGTGTATTTACCACAAGGCAAACAAGGTCTTTGCCTAGGGTTGCATTTTTTTAGGGGGGCAGCACTGCCCCCCAGAAGAAGGGACATATGTGGCACGGGGACCAGGTGGGATCCGAGAGAGGCTATGGGTTGCTTGATGGTGTATGCAGAGCCCGATTGTCACTCCTGGGGATGTCCAGAGCTGTGAAGGTGAGTGTCTTTCTCTCTTTCACGCAGGGTGTGTGAGTGTGTGTTAGTAGAAGGCTCTCTCGGGTGGGGGGCTGGTATTGGTTGGTGTCAGGCTCTCTCCGCCGGGCAGCAGGCAGATGATTTTTGTGTTGCCTAGGGCAGCACAAAACCTAAATACACCACTGTACTTGCAGCTTCACTCCAAAACACATTCTGCTACTTCTCCTGAGTATGAGAATACCACATTTGTAAGACTTTTCCACAGCCTGGCCATATACAGAGTGTGACAGTAGGCAGCTGAAATCACCTGGTTGCGTCCTGGATGGACGATACATTTGTCCAAGATTTAGACTCTATGGGGATTTGTTCCACTAGAGGGAAGTGCTGAGTCCTTCAGCATTGAGGTAATGAGCCCAGCTGAAGGTAGTGGGCTCATTAAGGCCATTATAAAACTTCCCAGCTTGCTTAGGGAGTTGCTCCAACCTGGAACCAGATCTGTGCTTGAACTGACTGGGGAGCAACATCCTATCTGTGTGCAGGGAGACAAAAGCCTGTGTGGCTAGCCTCCAATTATCAGTGACTAGGTATAGCATAAGGCTGTACCTAGTGGATAGCTAGGGAAGCTATTTGTACAGTAAGTAGCCAAGTTGGCCAGGATTTTATTTGATGTTTCTTTTTGGTTTGACGTTTTCCTGTAAATATTGTAAATAAACTGCACCTTTTTGTTTTTCACCTCCACTGTTGTTGTGCTGTGCCTGTGTTTTTGTGTTGTGCACCCATCCCGGGGGTCACACACGAGCAAACCCCGTTACATATGGTGGAGGATGCGGGCAATTCGTGGTAACTAAAGGCCCATCCACGGGGTCACACACCCGCTGCCGAGCGAACCCCATTACATATGGTGGAGGTTGCGGGCAATTCATGGTAACTAAAGGCCAGCATGGAGAAGATAATAAGACAGTTGGCTCTGGTGAATGCCAATCAACAACAGACTAATGCAAGTCTCCAGCAGAGCATTGCAGCCCAGCAGAAAACCCTGGAGGCCGTCATGAAGCAGCTCCAGCAGAGGCAGCAGATTGAGGCTGGTAGTGATTATGGTAATACACCATCATTTTGTGTGGGCCGTTTATTGCCAAAAATGACTGGAGATGATGATCCTCAGGTGTTTCTAACCACATTTGAACAGACTGCTGAAAGGGAAAAGTGGCCTAAGAAACAGTGGGCTGGATTGATGGCCCCATTATTAACTAGGGAGTCGCAAAAAGCTTACTATGACCTGGAGCCGGACCAAGCCAAAGACTATGATGTGCTGAAAGCGGAAATTTTGGCACGATTGGGTGTTACCCTCGCTGTCCGTGCTCAGAGTGTGCATAATTGGACTTTTCGGCTTGGGAAACCTCCCAGGTCACAGATGTATGATCTCATTCACCTGAGCAGGAAGTGGCTGCAGCCAGAGACTTTGACCGCCCCAAAAAATTGTGGAACGTGTCGTTATTAATCAGTTCCTAAGCTCTCTGCCTAATGCCATTCAAAAGTGGGTCAGCCATGGAGACCCAGAGACAGCAGACAAACTTGTGGATCTATTGGAAAGATACTTGGCTACGACCAGACCATCCCCAGCGGCGGGTAAGATTATTCAAAGGGGTGAGGGTGGAGAGAGTGAGAGGGTGGGATTATTACCCAATGTCTGGCAAGAGCAGCCAGGAAGGTCAAGGCCGCAAGAGGTGGCAAAAAAGCGCTGCCGGCAAGAGGGACATATTGCAGCCAATTGCCCAGTGATGGATGAGCCTATGCAGTGTGACTTTCTGAGGGACAGACGTCAGTCGCTGTTTGCAACAGTGGTATGCACTGCCAGCGTGGGCACCGAGAAACATTTGTGTAAAATGACTGTTAATGCAAAAAATGTTGTTGTGTTGCTGGATTCAAGTAGCCTGGTAACCTTGATAAGAGAGGAAATAGTCACTGCAGAGGTCTCTGGGTGTAAAAAGGTGGCTGTTATTTGTGTGCATGGGGACACCAGGGAGTATCCTGTGGCAACCGTGTTTTTTGAGACCCCCAAAGGTAACCTGTCTCATCAGGTAGGATTGGTGCCTCACTCACCACATGATGCCATTGTGGGGAGGGATTTTCCAAAATTCTGGGAACTCTGGGATTGTCCTGACCCCCCCCACTGTCTCCCCTGCAGACCAGGAAGGTGAATCCCTGAAATCGTCTGAGTGTGGTGAGGTCTCTCCCAAGTTCCCCTTGTCGGTACTAGCCGGGGAGACCCAAGGAACTGGGGAGGAGCCTGCCTCTTCAGATGAAAACCTGCCGGCTGTTGAGTTTTCGGACATAGAGGTGCATAGGGAAACTTTTGCCACCGAACAGTTGAAAGACCCCACACTGATAAAAGCACAGGAAAATGTGGTAAAACTAGATGGCGAACTAGTGGGCCCTGAGAAAACTTGTGCTTATCCATACTTCCTTGTGGAAAGGGACCTACTCTATCGAGGGGGCAGAAGAAACCATTGAGCAACTGGTGGCACCCAGACCTTACTGGAAGTTGGTGTTGGAGTTGGCCCATGGACACATCCTTGGGGGTCATTTGGGGTGGAGAAAACACGGGAAAGAGTATTGCAGCGGTTCATTAAGGAGATAGCAAATTACTGTTCCTCTTGCCCTATGTGTGAGAAGTCAGCCCCTATGCCCCATTTCCGTAGTCCACTTGTACCTCTTCCCATCATTGAGGTCCCTTTTGAGAGGATTGCAATGGATTTGGTAGGTCCGCTGGTGAAGTCCGCTAGGGGGCATCAGTACATGTTGGTCATACTCGACTATGCCACCCGCTATCCAGAGGCGATTCCGCTCCAAAATACCTCTGCCAAGACAATAGCTAAGGAGCTATTTCTCGTTTTCAGCCAAGTGGGTATTTCGAAGGAACTGCTTATGGACCAGGGAACCCCCTTTATGTCCCGGGTGATGAAAGAGCTGTGCAAACTGTTCAAGGTAAAACAATTGCGCACCTCTGTGTATCATCCCCAAACCGATGGGTTGGTTGAAAGGTTCAACAAAACCCTGAAACAAATGCTAAGGAAGGTGGTAGATAAGGATGGAAAGGGTTGGGATTATTTAATACCCTATTTGATGTTTGCCATCCGGGAGGTATCCCAGTCCCCTACAGGGTTTTCACCTTTTGAGTTGCTCTATGGGAGACACCCAAGGGGACTGTTAGATATTGCCAAGGAAACTTGGGAAAGTGAGAGTTCTCACCACCGGAGTGTGATTGAGCACGTTGCCCAAATGCAAGAAAGAATTGCCCAGGTAATGCCTATCATAAAGGAACATTTGGCCCAAGCACAGTTAGCGCAGCAGAGGGTGTACAATTGGGGGGCCCAGACCAGGTTGTTTGCTGAAGGGGATAGAGTGCTAGTGCTAATCCCTACGGTTGAAAGTAAATTCCTGGCCAAATGGCATGGCCCATACGAGGTAATTGAGAGAGTGAGCGAGGTGAATTACAGGGTCAGACAACCGGGAAGGCGAAAACCTGAATAGATCTACCACATTAATCTGTTAAAGGCCTGGAGGGACAGGGAATCCCTGGCCAAGGCTTTGTCACCAGTGCCATCTGACTACTTGGTTCCAGAGGTTGGAATAGCAGTCACACTGTCTATAACTCAAAAACAGGAAGCTAAAGAGTTTGTGCTCCGCAACACAGACATTTTTTCTGAGCTTCTGGGACAAACCTCGGGGGTGGAGCATGACATTATCACCCCACCAGGTGAAAGGGTAAAACTAAAACCCTATAGAATCCCAGAGGCCCGGCGGGAGGCAATACATGGGGAAGTACGGAGAATGCTGGATTTGGGGGTGATAGAGGAGTCGCAGAGTGACTGGTACAGCCCCATAGTGTTGGTGCCCAAACCAGATGGGAGCTGGCGATTTTGTAACAACTTTCGACAGTTAAATAAAGTTACAAAATTTGACACCTACCCCATGCCAAGGATAGATGAACTAATCGACTGACTGGGAGCAGCCCGGTACATGACAACACTCGATTTGACAAAAGGTTATTGGCAGATTCCTTTAGCTATGTCAGCAAAAGAGAAGACTGCATTTGTAACCCCGGGCAGGTCATTCCAGTATAGAAGAATGCCGTTCGGGTTACAGAATGCACCGACCACCTTTCAGCGCAAAATGGATCAAATTCTTTGCCCCCATCAGAAGTATGCTGCAGCTTACCTGGATGATGTGATTGTCCATAGCGCAGATTGGGCCTCACATTTACCAAAAGTTCAGGCTGTACTAGACTCAATACGGAAAGCTGGGTTTACGGCCAACCAAAAGAAGTGTACTATTGGATAGGAAGAGGCCTTGGGTGCACTATTGGGAGAGGAGTAATAAAACCCCAGATCAACAAAGTTGAAGCGATACAGAGTTGGCCACGCCCAAACAACAAGAAGCAGGTACGGGCTTTTCTAGGAATTGCTGGCTACTATCGGCGATTCATTCCCCATTTTGCTTCTTTGGCAGTACCCCTAACCAACCTGACAAAAGGGAAGGAGTCGGTCATGGTTAAATGGTCCCCAGAGGCTGAAGCAGCCTTCCAGTCTTTAAAAAGGGCCTTATGTAGCCAGCCAGTGCTATACTCACCAGACTTCTCAAAAGACTTTGTGGTCCAGACGGATGCATCCGATGTTGGCTTAGGAGCAGTGTTGTCCCAGGTTTGGAAGGGGGAGGAGCACCCGGTAATCTACCTCAGCAGAAAGCTAAAATCTCATGAGGAAAATTATGCCTTGATTGAGAAGGAGTGTTTAGCAGTAAAGTGGGCTCTAGATTCCCTTCGGTACTATCTGCTAGGCAGACATTTTGACCTGGTCACGGATCACGCTCCCTTGAAATGGATGGCTCAAAATAAAGAGACCAATAGAAGGGTAAATAGGTAGTTCCTGGCCCTACAAGAATTTGACTTCACAGTAAAGCACCGCCCTGGAGTTCAGATGGGAAACGTGGATGCTTTATCCCGGGTTCATGCCTGCCTGGCTGCTGGTGTTACAACCCCAAGGTTGAAACAAGAGGGGGGGGTATGTGACAGTAGGCAGCTGAAATCACCTGGTTGCGTCCTGGATGGACGATACATTTGTCCAAGGTTTAGACTCTATGGGGATTTGTTCCACTAGAGGGAAGTGCTGAGTCCTTCAGCACTGAGGTAATGAGCCCAGCTGAAGGTAGTGGGCTCATTAAGGCCATTATAAAACTTCCCAGCTTGCTTAGGGAGTTGCTCCAACCTGGAACCAGATCTGTGCTTGAACTGACTGGGGAGCAAAATCCTATCTGTGTGCAGGGAGACAAAAGCCTGTGTGGCTAGCCTCCAATTATCAGTGACTAGGTGTCAGGGACCATCGCGACGCATGGGTCTACACAGGCGTAGGTGTCTGCCAAGACGTGTAGGTGGCAGGGCACTAGGACCCAGGCGCAGCCGTCGTCTTGACAGTACTAGGCAGGCACTAGGACCTAGGGCGGGCTATTTAAACCAGCTCTGCACAAACACTTGTTGCCGAATGGTCTTTGTATGCTGTTACCTGTGTTGTGAGTATCTTGATCTGGATTGTTTGACCTTGCTGCCTTCTCCTGTCCTGACCCTTGGCCTGCCTGACTCTGCTCCTGGATGTTCCCCTTTAAATCTGATCTTTTGGTATTGACCCTGCGTGTGACCCGACTATCCTTTGCTTACCGTTTGGTACCTCACCGACCCGCTAGTTACCGACCTGGCCTGTATGACTCTGATTTAGCTCATCCATCCATCCTGCAGGGATCACTAGGCTCCCTCACATCAGACTCTTAGCCCCCTGGAGCTCCTGTCAGACTCCTCTACCCCTGTTGGAGATACCTAGCAGCTGCGACCTGGTACCGGAGTGCTCCAAGTCCATCCCCACCATCAGGGGCCCTGGTGAACAAGTGCTCCGGTGCTTAGACTCCGCACTCTGGGGAGGCTCTGCCAGGGGCCAAATGGTACTGTAAGGGACCACCTGACAGCATCTCTATCAATCCCCTGGCAGAGCCTCCCCAGAGTGCGGAGTCTAAGCACCGGAGCACTTGTTCACCAGGGCCCCTGATGGTTTTGTAACACAATAAACTTGCGTTCAGGAGTAGATTTTATCAGCGTTTCAAACGCCAAATGCTTGTAAACGCGTGTAAATGTGGCTAACCGCGTCTATAAGTGTTTGCGTTTAGAAGCATTTTTTAACTGTTCCATTTCCAGATGTTGTCCAGATCCTTTTTTTATCATGAAAAATGCATACAAATCATTTTCAAGGTACTCAGATGGATACAATACTGAACACAGGATGCTCCTACCAAGCTTGTAACACATTGTAATGACCAATTCACACCTCAGACCTCTCCCACCCTTGGAAACAAAAGATATGTTAACAACCTCTAATTCCTCATGAAGACCCCCTGCCAGGTGGCCTTAATGACTCACTCCACCAGACACCTTTCCCACCCTTGGAAACAAAAGAAATGTTAATGAGCAACTCACACCTAAGCTAATCTCAACACATACTGCTCTCTCTGCTTCTACTCTCTGTATTTCTCTGAAACAGTCTGAAATAGTTAATAATTGATCACTTTCCAGTGCATTCTGGACGTTTGGGAGGTTCTCCTGTACTTATCTTTAAAAAACGCTTATAAATGCAAACGCACATACATGCAGCTAAATGCAGTATGCAAACGCATCAAAACTGACATTTTTTAACCTGCGTTTACCTGCTGTCAATTTCCAGCATTCAAACATGAGTTTATCAGCTGCAGTGTACAAGAGCCCTTAAGTTCCACCTAGGTGTCATCATGAATTGAGGAAAGGATATAGACATCTCTTATCTTTCCACTTTACGGCTAGGATCTCTTCATTCTGCAAACTGGCTATTTCACTTCATTTTAATTTTGTAGTGACCAATCATTGTGGGAAGCCCTTGCGGTTGGCCCATGCTGTCCCACAGGCCATAGTTTTCTTCAAATGGAGATGACAGAATAATGAGAGACTTATGTAGAAATTATCTACATACAAATTGTAACCCTTCTTATACAGCGGTTCTGAAAGCTGCGAAACAATTTTGCCACTTGTCCCCATATACTGTAGGTAGGGCATCTAGGGGGGGGTCTAGCTGGCTGTCGTTTCCCTCATAAATCTTGAAGTTGTAGGTATATCCCATGGCCCTGTCACATGCCTTGTAGAATTTTACTCCATCTTTGGCCCGTTTACTGGGGATGTACTGTTTGATGCCAAGCCTTCCCTTAAAGTGAACTAGGGATTCATCCACACAAATATTTTTGTCGGGGTACACATTTCCTTGTAGGTACTGCAAAAAAAGTTGATTAGTGGCCAAATTGTGAATAACAACATAATCAGGTTGATTTTGAGGAGGGCACTGGGTATTATTATTGAAATGCAAAAACCTCATTATCATTTGATAGCGTTTTCTGGGCATACAAGATGAATAGACTGGCATATGATGTATAGGTTGGGTAGACCAGTAGGCATGGACTTAATTTTTTTTGTCAGTCCCATGTTCAAAGTTAAATTCCTCCACAGTGGGGGGTTTCCACACAAATGGGCGGGCATATGATGAAGTGGGATTGCTGGCTATATAATGGCTGGCATACAGGTTACACTGCTCCACAATGTAATTTAGCAGATCATTAGTAAAAAATAAATGAAAAAAACAATTTGGAGTATCATTTTCTGCTTGTATCTGAGGGCGTGGCTGTGCTGTAAAAGGGGGAATTGTAGGTTCTGCCGAATTAGCAGGCAGCCACATGGGATATAAAAGTACATCTGGGGGGCTAGTATGGGCCCTACCTCGTTGTAGATGGGAAACCCTGCAACTAGTGCCTGGCCTATCATCTGGAAATGCGGCCCTGCTTGTACTCGCCATGGCACCAGGATTTGTAGTGCTGCTGGTGGATGCTTGCCTATCTTCTGGGTGTGCTGCTCTTTTTGTACTCGCCACTGAACTACTGGTGGATGCCTGCTCCTGCTCAGATCTCCTGAACCTCTTTGTTTGGATTCTCTCCTCCTCAGAATCTGTTGCTGACCCACTGCTTTCAACTGGCTGATACTCAGAATCTGAGTCTGACAGTGAGAGTTCCCCGCTACCTTTGTCCGTATCTGGAAAGCTTCCTCGTTGGTGTATAATTTTTAAACATTTTGATGATCACTGGTACAGATGTTTATCATTGGTACAGATGTGGATTTGACACTGATACTCTGTGACAGATATTGATCACTGGTACTGATGTGGATTTGAGACTGTTACTCTGTGACAGATATTGATCACTGGTACAGATGTGGATTTGACAATGGTACACTGTGACAGATATTGATCCCTGGTACAGATGTGGATTTGACACTGGTAGGCCATGACAGATGTTGATCACTGGTGCAGAAGTGGATGAGCACTGTTATACTGTGACAGATGTGGATTTGACACTTGTAGGCCATGACAGATGTTGATCACTGGTACACCGTGACAGATGTTGATCACTGGTACAGAAGTGGATGACCATGGGTACACGGTGACAGATGTGGATCGAACACAGATAATATAGTAGCCGTTAACACAAAAGGCAAGGTAACAAACCCATAGTAATCAATTCAAATGTATTTATTATAAATAGTTCAAAGCAATCCACATGGATACAGCAAAGAGTTAAATGCATAAAAGCATACCAAAATGGCCACCTGTCACATACCTGGTAAGGGAGCCTGACGTGGAGGTGAGGGCATCCTCTTGCGGTTCCTGCTCAGTGCGCCTGAGAGAGTAGACAGGGAACACGAGAGCCAGGAGTAGCACGAGTTTCGGGTATGTCTGTGCTGTCAGTGCGTCTTTGGGACGAACAGGATGCAGGAGAGCTGTGGATGCGATGCAGGTTAGCGGAAGATGCAGGTAGCAGGAGCAGCAGCAGGCAGGGTTAGGCAGTACTGCAGATAACAAGGCACAGGCTGAGGAAGAAGCAGAGTAAGACAAGTCGGGTTGATAACTAACAAGTGGATTAGGTACAGGTAGCAGGCAGAGAGTAGTCAGGGCCAAGCTGGGTCAGTGCAGGAGGAGTTCAAACGAGGTCATGCTTTTATTTATTTCAGGTACTTATATAGCGCTGTTAATTTACACAGCGCTTTACATATATATTTTACATTCACATCAGTCCCTAACCCTCAAGGGGCGTACAATCTAAGGTCCCTAACACACATTCATATACAAGGGGCAATTTAGACAGGATCCAAATAACCTACCAGCATATCTTTGGAGTCTGGGAGGAAACCGGAGTACCCGGAAGAAACCCACACAGGGATAGGGAGAACATGCAAACTCCAGGCAGGAGGTGCCGTGGCTGGGATTTGAACCAACAACCCTAGTACTAACAGGCGGCAGTGCTAACCATTTAGCCACTTATGCATTTAACTCTTTGCTGTATCTAAGTGGATTGCTTTTAACTATTTACAATACATTTTTGCATAGCCCTGACCCTGGAGAAGTCCGGTCCCTATTTATGGCTTTCTGAGACACCCCATAAGCATTAACGCTATTATACAAGTAGCGTTCTGGTGAGTGCACATCCATGTAAGGTGGTAGATTCCCATGTTGGATCATGAGCACTCTTGAGCATTCCAGCTGGTATTGCTGCACCTTGTAGTTCCACGAATACTGGACATTGCTGTGACCTGTAGTGCCTCGGACTATGTATAATCACCATTATTGCTAAATAAGCACACATATATCACTTTTCATTTCTGTGACCTGCAGTGCCACGGACTATCCACTATTTATATTTAGAATTTTAGAGTTTTTTATTATTATATTATTTTACAGGATTTATATGGTGCCAACAGTTTGCTCAGCGCTTTACAATAGAACGGGAGACAATACAGCAACAATACAGTTCAATACGAGAGGGAAAGGAGGGCCCTGCTCCTTGGAGCTTACAATCTAGGAGGGAGGGGCTAGTGGTACAAAAGGTAGTAACTGTGGGGGGAGGACTGGTAGGAAGAGTAGAAGATTCCATTATTAGCTGAGGGCAGGATAGGCTTCCCTGAAGAGATAGGTTTTCAGAGATCGCCTAAAAGTGAGCAGAGTAGGCGATAGTCTGATAAATTGGGGAAGAGAGTTCCAGAGGATGGGGGAAGCTCTGGAAAAGTCCTGGAGACGAGCATGGGAGGAGGAGACAAGGGAGCTAGCGAGCAGGAGGTCTTGCGAGGAGCGGAGAGTACAGTTTGGGTGATATTTAGAGACAAGATCGTTGATGTAATTTGGGGGCAGATTTATAAATGGCTATATACATTATTGTTAATATTTTGAATTTTATCCGTTGGGCAATGGGAAGCCAGTGGAGGGATTGGCAGAGAGGGGTGGCAGATACAGAACGGTTAGTAAGGTGGATAAGTCTGGCAGCAGCATTCATGATAGACTGAAGAGGGGATAGCCTGTGATGAGGTAGGCCAATGAGGAGGCAGTTGCAATAGTCAAGGCGTGATATAACAAGGGAGTGAATAAGTTGCTTAGTGGTTTCCGTGGTTAGGAACGAGTGTATCTTGGAGATGTTGCGGAGGTGAAGTCTACAAGATTTGGACAGTGATTGGATTTGGGGGTGAAAGGACAGATGGACAGATGGGACAGATGGGAGTCAAGGATTACATTTTTTTTATGATTTTATGATTCCATACGATCTGACACATTTTATTTGATTTATTTCACTGGAATATTGTATGAACACTTCTATTCACATAAACACTTTATGATTGCATTTGTTACTTATACTTTAGCGCTGCACTTACATTTAAATTGAGATGTGGATCACTGGCACAGTTGTGGAATTTTACACTGGTACGCTGTGACAGATCTGGATCACTGGTACACCATGACAGATGTGGATCAGTGGTACAGATGTGAATTTTACACTGGTACACCATGAAAGATGTGGATCACTGGTACAGATGTGTACAGATGTGGAATTTACACTGGTATGCCATGACAGATATGGATCACTGGTACAGATGTGGATGACCACTGGTACTGTGTGACAGATGTTTATCACTGATACTGTGTGACAGATGTTGATCAATGGTACTGTGTGACAGATGTGGATCACTGGCACTGTGACATATGTGGATCACTGGTACTGTGCTGTGACAGGGTGATGTGTGTAACTTACAGATTGGCTCTGCTTCACCTCACTAGCAAGCTCTGTGTGAGGAGAGACAGAGCCATTCAAATGAATAGCGGCTTTGTTGACATCACATGACAGCTGTGATTGGACACAGCCATCATGTGATCAGAAGGGCCAATCAGAGAGCCAGGGGACATAGGCACACCAAGACCGTGCAGCTGTGCGGCCATGTTCTGAGGGACATTCAGGAACATCCACGTAGAGCGGCGAAGCTCCCACCAGGCCATTTATGTGCAGTGGTCAGGTGGGAAGCGGTTAAGTAATTTTTGACCAGGCTTTTAAACATTTAAAGAAACTTTACTTAACAGCTGCAACAGTACAGTCCCAACACAGTCAGTAGACCCTAACTAATGTCCCTAGGCTGCCCAGGCGTACCTTCACACATAGCAGTCTATTACTGGCATGTTCATTACTGGTAGGTTCCTTTGATGAGTGCTTGCTGGCTGCCACTGACTACATTTTCTAGTGTGGACCTGTTAACCTATTCCCATATGGTCCTGCCAGCTCTGGCTGTACCCGGACCCACTCTTCCTCCCTATTTATATATCCATTACAGGAGAAGGGCAGGCCCAAAAAAAGCCTGGGAAATCGGCGGACCCAGCATTAACCCTTCCCCACCTGGGCAGCCCAAAGGCCCTGACTAACAACAATACACTTGTAGGCACCTGCTTACAAGTATTTTTAAATCACATACTGTATGCCAAACTGGAAAGAGTCACTTTGTTTTTGCAATTTTGTGTTGCAATTACTTCCAATAATCCTCCTGTCTCTACTCTGTCCCAAGTTTATTAGCACATGCTAAATCTGAACCTGGTTTAAATAGAATGTGTGGTTTATTCTTTCTTAATTATTGTGGTCAGGATTAAAACATTTTGAAACACATTTTTCTTTTTAAAGTAAATAAATGAGAAATATTGCATATTAACACTCTGCATTTTCATTTTGAGCTAGCAGGTGGAGCTACCAACACCTTTTCACAAATGCAGTTCTATATATTTACACCTAGTAGAAAAAAGCTATGTAGCTTGAGCTGAAATTTACACACAAAAGTGAATAACTCACCTGCAGTGAATCACCCCAGAGACTCATCACTTACGGTATGGATAGGCCTGAAGTATTAATCAGACAAAGAGAGCCCCTACTGTCTAAGTTTAGCTGATCCATGGTACACTGGGAATAATTTTTCATGTGTAGCACTACACCCTTATGAGTTGCAAAGAGATTTCTGGTCCCCCTATAGTCCTGCATAGCCAGGCAACATGCATATTCACACAGGCCTGCATCCAGGAGTCAGAGATCAGTCTTTGAGCTCTGTTTTTGTTATTTTTATTAGGGGATTTGAACTGGGATAGGCTTTAGCGGTGTACAGAATGCCCAATGGAACCGATTAACTGAGGACAACTTCCTGGAACTATGTACAAGTCTCCACTGCAACACAGTCTCTGTTGGAGAACTAGCCAGCATCTCCCAGACCCTAGATGTACTCCTCTTCCTTCTCCTAGCAATCTGGAGGTATACCCGAACAGGGGATCTGCTGCCTGCTACTTTAAGAAATGGACAATCCCAGATAGGCAGAGAATCTGGCTTCCCACCAGAGTGCTCATTCCCCTATCTGCCCAGAGGGTGTACAGGTACTCACTCAGATCCTCTCCTGTACCACTGATGGGTTGGTGGCTGCTACCAGGCCTTTTAGTTGGGCTGTTCCTTCCCTGCTGTACAGGTGGTCCTCGCTCTGAGGACCAGTGAAGCTCTGAGCTTTCCTCCTTTCCATCTCCACTGCCTCTCTCCATCTGGGTCCCCTCCCAGGCTCCCGCCTTTTATCCTCACATCTTCCTCATTGTCTGCCACCCGGACTCACTTTTAAACACTTTTAAGGGTTGTCCTGGCCCCTTGCCAAGCCTCATGTTTGGCATTGGCCAGGATCCCTCAAGAGTACAAGTCAGCCATTCCTTAGATCCACCCACTGCCTCTAGAGCTTCCTCCAAAGCTTTAGAGCAGGGGGAAATTCTAGGGGGGGCTGGCCTGCAGAGACTGTCAGTCTTAACCACAATATGACCTCCTGACTATTGCACCCAGGCTGCTATTCAGCACTCCTCTCTAACAATTAGGACTCTAGCTCCCCCTAGCTAACTAGGAGGGTGCTACACAAGTATTGCATTTTTAACTGAAAATGTATAAATTGTAAAAATGGAGTAAAGCCAGTATAGTTTATCTTTAGAGTTTTTATTGCCTTTGCTGTATTATGGCTCAGCAGTGTAAATGTAAATTTTATTAAGCAACACCTATTAAAAAAATGTATAAGTCTTGACATATTTTATATCTATTTAATTGGCTCAGTCTCAACTTTAAATGTAACAGAACATTTGGAGATTTTATTGTGTTGTGTGCACTACAATGAATTTGAGTGTAATTTTTTCTAAAATATAACTTTGATAAACAGTTGCACTAATATCATGAGACATAACAAATTTAACCTGTAATCCTTTTATTCTAAGGGCATTTGTTTTCATAAAAGATGTACATTTTAGCAAGTGTTCAAAAAACTGAAAAAAATGTCTCTGGAAGTGAAAACAAAGTATGGCAATTACTAAATCACCTGTAACAATAAAGAAACAAACCAGAAAACATGATAAATAAATCATTATATGCTGTTGAGATTTAAGATGTGGAGGACTGAAGGGTTCAGTCACAAAGGATTGGCTATCGGCCATGGGGCATCTTGGAATGTCCACTAGAAAAAGAAAATAGGGAGAGCCCTTATAGTGTAGTTAGTTGATTTAAATGCAATGATTAGCTCAGAGGATTTGACAATAGAACAAAAAAAAGGGAAAATAACTTACATCTGTTGAGACTACAGTCACCCAATGGGATAGAGACAACCGCAACCTTCCATATGCTCAGACTGAGAAAATTCTGTCTCCATGCAAAAGGCCAGTCTAGATGTCAAGGGAGACAAATCATAGATCCTCTATAGAGTTTTCAGGAGGGAGTTGAACTTTGGTGAGTTAGAGGAGTTGTAAGAAAATGGCTCATAAGTGGTCTGATCAGTAGAGGCACCAGTTATCATAGGTTTAAGGATGGGTCGGTATCATCTTGTTTAATCAACATCAAATTGCTTTATTTCACAAAAAAAAAGTATTTTGTGGCTTTAAATTTCCACTTCTTCAGTACACTGATGTTTTGTATTTACTGGCTGTTGCTGAGTTATCTGAGTGTGTAGAAGGCTTTTTGTGAAATCAAGTAAAATAAAGTGAAATAAAGTAATTTGATGTTCAATAAACAGATGACAATGACCCATCTTTAAACATATGATATCGAGCGGCCTCTGCAAATCGGAACACTAACTGGCCTTTTTTTTAGATCCTCTTTAACTCACCTAATTATATGCTGCTACAGTTTGAGACTGCTTAGAAAAAAGGGTTGAACATGCTTAGCGTGAAACTGCTGCAGGTTTGGTAAAAGCTGTTGTTATAATCTGAGAATCAAAGTTTAGTTCAGGATGAGACAAATATGAACAGAATGTACTTTTCAATGAGTGGTCCTGTATTAAAAATGGCTTTGGAACATACTGGGAACGGCACAGGAAAAGCCAAAGTACTAACATTGGGACTTCACCTGCTGGCCCACTCCATGTTGTGCTTCCCTGTTATAGCACTCTAGTTTCTCAAAGATCACAATTACAGATACTTTCTGGTCTGATATTTGCATCTGTGGACCGGGAAATGGACTGCAGCCATAATTTTTGGGAGAGACCTACTTTGATGTGACAAACGGTAAACCTCACTTTCAGCAGAGCCCCAGTACAGTGGGTGACAATCCAGACGCCCCTCAGAAGCCAGACCCCAGAGTTCTGGTTTCCCATATTACCTTTAGGAAAACTGTAGGAACCATAATTTATTACTCATGGCATTAGGAGCAACAGTTCATACATCTCTCCCACTTAGTCTACAAAACACAAAATGATGCTGACAGTGGCTCTTCTCATATTAGAGGAACAAATAATAGCTTGTCTGCTGTAAAAATTAATGCGCCTACTCTGAATGTTTGAACTGCATGGCATGGAGATAGTTTTCCAAATCGGTGACATTTACAGAGAGAGAACTACATTAAGAATGCAAATAAATATCTCCAGCCTGCCAAATCATTGCAATTAGAGCAGGCTCTCTCTGTGGTTTGGAAAAATGTTATGTCTAGAGGATATTTTGTCAGCGCCAGAGGACAGAAAAAAATACTGGGACATTATTTTCTCTCTCTTTTATTTTTTTAGTTTTTTTGTTACAGAGCAGAATCTCATTCCGTTTTCAATAACACATATAAAACTCACTATGTCCTGATAAACACACAACTACGTGCAGCTGCTCCTTTTCTAAATGCTATACATTATAGTAGTATTTCTTTAAGTAAGGTTAGTGTTCTGGAATTACATTTTAATTATTTGGACTATGTTGCAGGAAATCACTGTAAAAGTATACTTTATTTAAGCTCCAAACTAGAGATGAGCGAATCGAAGTATCCGAAGTGGAATTCGAGTCGAATATCGGAAAAATTTCGATTCGTGCCGAATCCGAAAAATAGCCTAATTCGGACGCGCGAATCGAAATTTTTCAGAAAATGGCGGCTGACATGTGCGGCGACGGAGCGGGGATGTCTGGGAAGGCGCGCAGACAAGGCGCGCTGACCCATAATGCATTCCTCAACTACATGTGATCGCATCAGCCTATCAGCAGCCAGCCAGCCAGCACTGTGTAATGGTCGAGCTATAAATAGCGGCCATTTTGGAATTCTTCATTTGCCTGCAGTTATTGAACAGAGGCAGACCGCTCTGTACTAGGGACAGGGACAGAGTTAGGGCCACAGAAACGATAATTGGGGACAGAGAAAAGTTACTTAGGGACAGAGAACCATTACTCAGGGACACAGACTTGTTAATGAGGGCCACAGAATCGTTATTTAGGGACAAAGAAACGCTAGTTAGGGCCACAGAATTCATAATCAGGGACAGACAGAATTGTTACTCAGTGCCAGAGAATTGTTACTTAGGGCCACAGAAACGTTATTAGGGCCACAGAATTGTTACTCAGGGACAGACAGAATTGTTACTGAGTGCCAGAGAATTGTTACTCAGGGACAGACAGAATTGTTACTGAGTGCCAGAGAATTGTTACTTAGGGCCACAGAAACTTTAATTAGGGCCACAGAATTTTTACTCAGGGACAGACAGAATTGTTACTCAGTGCCAGAGAATTGTTACTCAGGGACAGACAGAATTGTTACTGAGTGCCAGAGAATTGTTACTCAGGGCCCCAGAAACTTTACTTAGGGCCACAGAATTTTTACTCAGGGACAGACAGAATTGTTACTGAGTGCCAGAGAATTGTTACTCAGGGACAGACAGAATTGTTACTGAGTGCCAGAGAATTGTTACTTAGGGCCACAGAAACTTTACTTAGGGCCACAGAATTGTTACTCGCACAGACACAGAATTGTTACTCGCACAGACACAGAATTGTTACTGAAGGCCACAGAACTGTTACTTAGGGCCACAGAATTGTTACTCGCATAGACACAGAATTGTTACTCGCACAGACACAGAACTGTTACTGAGGGCCACAGAACTGTTACTTAGGGCCACAGAATTGTTACTCGCACAGACACAGAATTGTTACTCAGGGCCACAGAACTGTTACTTAGGGACAAAGAAACGCTAGTTAGGGCCACAGAATTCATACTCAGGGACAGACAGAATTGTTACGGAGTGCCAGAGAATTGTTACTCTGGGCCACAGAAACTTTACTTAGGGTCACAGAATTTTTACTCAGGGACAGACAGAATTGTTACTGAGTGCCAGAGAATTGTTACTCAGGGACAGACTGAATTGTTACGGAGTGCCAGAGAATTGTTACTCAGGGCCACAGAAACTTTACTTAGGGCCACAGAATTTTTACTCAGGGACAGACAGAATTGTTACTGAGTGCCAGAGAATTGTTACTCAGGGACAGACAGAATTGTTACAGAGTGCCAGAGAATTGTTACTTAGGGCCACAGAAACTTTACTTAGGGCCACAGAATTGTTACTCGCACAGACACAGAATTGTTACTCGCACAGACACAGAACTGTTACTGAGGGCCACAGAAACTTTACTTAGGGACAAAGAAACGCTAGTTAGGGCCACGGAATTCATACTCAGGGACAGACAGAATTGTTACGGAGTGCCAGAGAATTGTTACTCAGGGCCACAGAAACTTTACTTAGGGCCACAGAATTTTTACTCAGGGACAGACAGAATTGTTACTGAGTGCCAGAGAATTGTTACTCAGGGACAGACAGAATTGTTACGGAGTGTCAGAGAATTGTTACTCAGGGACAGACAGAATTGTTACTGAGTGCCAGAGAATTGTTACTTAGGGCCACAGAAACTTTAATTAGGGCCACAGAATTTTTACTCAGGGACAGACAGAATTGTTACTGAGTGCCAGAGAATTGTTACTCAGGGACAGACAGAATTGTTACTGAGTGCCAGAGAATTGTTACTTAGGGCCACAGAAACTTTACTTAGGGCCACAGAATTTTTACTCAGGGACAGACAGAATTGTTACTGAGTGCCAGAGAATTGTTACTCAGGGACAGACAGAATTGTTACTGAGTGCCAGAGAATTGTTACTCAGGGCCCCAGAAACTTTACTTAGGGCCACAGAATTTTTACTCAGGGACAGACAGAATTGTTACTGAGTGCCAGAGAATTGTTACTCAGGGACAGACAGAATTGTTACTGAGTGCCAGAGAATTGTTACTTAGGGCCACAGAAACTTTACTTAGGGCCACAGAATTGTTACTCGCACAGACACAGAATTGTTACTCGCACAGACACAGAATTGTTACTGAAGGCCACAGAACTGTTACTTAGGGCCACAGAATTGTTACTCGCACAGACACAGAATTGTTACTCGCACAGACACAGAACTGTTACTGAGGGCCACAGAACTGTTACTTAGGGCCACAGAATTGTTACTCGCACAGACACAGAATTGTTACTCAGGGCCACAGAACTATTACTTAGGGACAAAGAAACGCTAGTTAGGGCCACAGAATTCATATTCAGGGACAGACAGAATTGTTACGGAGTGCCAGAGAATTGTTACTCTGGGCCACAGAAACTTTACTTAGGGTCACAGAATTTTTACTCAGGGACAGACAGAATTGTTACTGAGTGCCAGAGAATTGTTACTCAGGGACAGACTGAATTGTTACGGAGTGCCAGAGAATTGTTACTCAGGGCCACAGAAACTTTACTTAGGGCCACAGAATTTTTACTCAGGGACAGACAGAATTGTTACTGAGTGCCAGAGAATTGTTACTCAGGGACAGACAGAATTGTTACAGAGTGCCAGAGAATTGTTACTTAGGGCCACAGAAACTTTACTTAGGGCCACAGAATTGTTACTCGCACAGACACAGAATTGTTACTCGCACAGACACAGAACTGTTACTGAGGGCCACAGAAACTTTACTTAGGGACAAAGAAACGCTAGTTAGGGCCACGGAATTCATACTCAGGGACAGACAGAATTGTTACGGAGTGCCAGAGAATTGTTACTCAGGGCCACAGAAACTTTACTTAGGGCCACAGAATTTTTACTCAGGGACAGACAGAATTGTTACTGAGTGCCAGAGAATTGTTACTCAGGGACAGACAGAATTGTTACGGAGTGTCAGAGAATTGTTACTCAGGGACAGACAGAATTGTTACTGAGTGCCAGAGAATTGTTACTTAGGGCCACAGAAACTTTAATTAGGGCCACAGAATTTTTACTCAGGGACAGACAGAATTGTTACTGAGTGCCAGAGAATTGTTACTCAGGGACAGACAGAATTGTTACTGAGTGCCAGAGAATTGTTACTTAGGGCCACAGAAACTTTACTTAGGGCCACAGAATTTTTACTCAGGGACAGACAGAATTGTTACTGAGTGCCAGAGAATTGTTACTCAGGGACAGACAGAATTGTTACTGAGTGCCAGAGAATTGTTACTCAGGGCCCCAGAAACTTTACTTAGGGCCACAGAATTTTTACTCAGGGACAGACAGAATTGTTACTGAGTGCCAGAGAATTGTTACTCAGGGACAGACAGAATTGTTACTGAGTGCCAGAGAATTGTTACTTAGGGCCACAGAAACTTTACTTAGGGCCACAGAATTGTTACTCGCACAGACACAGAATTGTTACTCGCACAGACACAGAATTGTTACTGAAGGCCACAGAACTGTTACTTAGGGCCACAGAATTGTTACTCGCACAGACACAGAATTGTTACTCGCACAGACACAGAACTGTTACTGAGGGCCACAGAACTGTTACTTAGGGCCACAGAATTGTTACTCGCACAGACACAGAATTGTTACTCAGGGCCACAGAACTATTACTTAGGGACAAAGAAACGCTAGTTAGGGCCACAGAATTCATATTCAGGGACAGACAGAATTGTTACGGAGTGCCAGAGAATTGTTACTCTGGGCCACAGAAACTTTACTTAGGGTCACAGAATTTTTACTCAGGGACAGACAGAATTGTTACTGAGTGCCAGAGAATTGTTACTCAGGGACAGACAGAATTGTTACGGAGTGCCAGAGAATTGTTACTCAGGGCCACAGAAACTTTACTTAGGGCCACAGAATTTTTACTCAGGGACAGACAGAATTGTTACTGAGTGCCAGAGAATTGTTACTCAGGGACAGACAGAATTGTTACGGAGTGCCAGAGAATTGTTACTTAGGGCCACAGAAACTTTACTTAGGGCCACAGAATTGTTACTCGCACAGACACAGAATTGTTACTCGCACAGACACAGAACTGTTACTGAGGGCCACAGAAACTTTACTTAGGGACAAAGAAACGCTAGTTAGGGCCACGGAATTCATACTCAGGGACAGACAGAATTGTTACGGAGTGCCAGAGAATTGTTACTCAGGGCCACAGAAACTTTACTTAGGGCCACAGAATTTTTACTCAGGGACAGACAGAATTGTTACTGAGTGCCAGAGAATTGTTACTCAGGGACAGACAGAATTGTTACCGAGTGCCAGAGAATTGTTACTCAGGGACAGACAGAATTGTTACTGAGTGCCAGAGAATTGTTACTTAGGGCCACAGAAACTTTAATTAGGGCCACAGAATTTTTACTCAGGGACAGACAGAATTGTTACTGAGTGCCAGAGAATTGTTACTCAGGGACAGACAGAATTGTTACCGAGTGCCAGAGAATTGTTACTCAGGGACAGACAGAATTGTTACTGAGTGCCAGAGAATTGTTACTTAGGGCCACAGAAACTTTAATTAGGGCCACAGAATTTTTACTCAGGGACAGACAGAATTGTTACTGAGTGCCAGAGAATTGTTACTCAGGGACAGACAGAATTGTTACGGAGTGCCAGAGAATTGTTACTCAGGGCCACAGAAACTTTACTTAGGGCCAGAGAATTTTTACTCAGGGACAGACAGAATTGTTACTGAGTGCCAGAGAATTGTTACTCAGGGACAGACAGAATTGTTACTGAGTGCCAGATAATTGTTACTCAGGGCCCCAGAAACTTTACTTAGGGCCACAGAATTTTTACTCAGGGACAGACAGAATTGTTACTGAGTGCCAGAGAATTGTTACTCAGGGACAGACAGAATTGTTACTGAGTGCCAGAGAATTGTTACTTAGGGCCACAGAAACTTTACTTAGGGCCACAGAATTGTTACTCGCACAGACACAGAATTGTTACTCGCACAGACACAGAATTGTTACTGAGGGACACAGAACTGTTACTTGGGGCCACAGAAACGTTAATCAGGGACACAGAATTGTTACTGAGGGCCACAGAACTGTTACTTAGGGCCACAGAATTGTTACTCGCACAGACACAGAATTGTTACTCAGGGACACAGAATTGTTACTCAGGGACACATAATCGTTTAATTAAAGAGTATGTCAGACAACATGCAGAGGAGTGGCAGAGGAGGCAATGTTTTAGGAGCGAGCAGAAGTGGCAGCAGAGGAAGGGGTCGAGGCAGCACTATTCGCAGCCAGAGGCCAGTGCTCCCGGTGTCATCCAGCGGTCGTGTCTCCACCGACAACCCTGCCGTCGTCGATTGGTTGGCTCGGTCGTCTTCCTCTTCCCAGGTCACCTCTGACACCTACAGCCAACGGTCGGTGGGTACGTCAGACACAACCGTTAGTTGGCATGGCCCGGGACCAAGCCCACTGAAATCACGTGTCCTCTACCTGCCCCTGTCCTTTGGTGTTCCCTCACCAAGCGAAGTATCGCATGCTGTGGGCTCAGCCCCACTGTACAGTGAGGAAGAGCTAACAGAGGGCGGTCAGGAACGGGGGGAGACATCCGCCTTTTCAGCAGCCAGGCGAAGAAGTAGTGGCGAGGAGAGTGGCTCGGTAGCCGGTCTAGAGACAGGTCTGTCTCCTGACCCAGACGCAGCCGAGGGGGCTAGTAGTGAGGCAGAGACCCTACTTGATGATGAGGAGGTTGATCGCACTTGGCAGCCTCGTCGTCATCAGGCAATTTCTTCCGCATCATCAGGAGAAGAGGGTGGCAGCTTGGCAGCGAGCAAAACAGTCGGTGGGTTGCCCAGGAGACAGCAGCAGGGTCGCAGCAGTGTCAGTGGAGCCAAACGTCCACGGAGTAGAGCACCAGCTCCACTGCAGCCTACCACCACGGCCAGTAGTGGTGCCGGTGTGCACGGAGGAAGCAGCAGTCAGCCAGTGAGGAGTATCGGGGGCAAAGTTTCCTACTCGGCGGTGTGGCAATTTTTCGTCAAGCCGCCCGAGGAAGTAAACGTAGCCGTATGTCGACTATGTGGCCAGAAAGTCAAGCGTGGCCAGGGGGCCCATGTTGGGACTACAGCGTTGCGGCAGCATATGCAGCGTCGCCATTTGGTGGCCTGGGAAAACCGTGATAAAGATACGGCGGTTCTGCCCGCCCCAGCCCCCGCTCCATCACCCGCTCCGTTACTTGCTCCGTCACCCGACGTCAATCGCCCTCCATCAGCCAGTCAAGGCTCCAACACCTCTGCTGAGGGGAGTTGTCGCTCGTTGGCATCTTCCGCTCGTTCAGATGCTCCTTCTCCTGCTACTCCTCTTCACGGATTCCGTCAACAGTCTTTCTTGGAATCCGTTTCCAAGAGACAACAGTTTGCGAGCACGCACCCGACGGTGCAAAAGCTGAACGTCCTCCTGTCCAAGTTGCTGGTGCTGCAGTCCCTCCCTTTCCAAGTGGTGGACTCAGCACCTTTCAGAGAAATGATGGCTTGTGCCGCGCCGCGGTGGAGAGTGCCAAGCCGTCATTTCTTCGCCAAAAAGGCAGTGCCAGCCCTGCATTCACATGTAGAAGACATGGTGGGCCAGTCTTTGAGCATGTCGGTCTCTGCCAAAGTGCACGGCAGCGCCGACGTGTGGAGCTGTAACTATGGTCAGGGACAGTACATGTCATTTACGGCCCACTGGGTGAACGTGGTGCCGTCACAGCCGCACCAGCAACTTGGACAGGTCACGCCGCTTTTGCCTCTACGTTTGCACGTCCTTGGTCCGGCAAAGATGTCCGCCTCTACCACCTCTTCTTCCGCCGTGTCCTCAGCCGCCACCCCCGTGCCAAGTCCCATTACCCGACCGGCATATCACATGTGCAGGGCGCAACGGTGTCACGCTGTTCTGCACCTGGTATGCCTTGGCGAACGTAGTCACACAGGGGAGGAACTTCTGAGTGTAATGAACAGAGAAATCGACAGATGGCTGTCTCCGCGCAAACTGAAAATCGGAACCATGTTGACCGACAACGGAAAGAACATGGTGTCTGCTCTGCGTCAAGGAAGGTTGTGCCATGCGCCATGCATGGCTCACGTGTTCAATCTGGTTGTCAAGCGGTTCTTAAAATCCACCATCCCACTGCAAGACATCCTTAAAATGTCACGTAAACTTTGCATGCATTTCAGCCATTCCTACACCGCAAAGCACACCCTCCTTGAGCTGCAGCGGCAGAACGGAATTCCACAGCATCGCCTGATCTGCGACGTTGCAACAAGGTGGAATTCAACCCTACACATGTTAGACCGCCTTTACGAACAGCGAAAGGCCATCACCGATTTCCTGATGTTACAAGCGGATAAAGGTACTCCCCTGTGTAACTTCGATGTCAGCCATTGGCAGCTCATGCGTGACACCTGCCGCTTGCTCAGGCCCTTTGAGGAGGCCACGCTATTCGTGAGTCGGCAGGACTATGGGATGAACGACGTCATTCCTCTGTTGCACGTCCTTGAACAAATGCTGTTAACAATGGCTGGTCAGGGTGCGGTAGACGTGGCGCACAGATCTCAACGCCACATGACCCCTGTGGGGGCAGGACAGGAAGAAGAGGAGGAGGTAGAGGAGGACATTTGTGCTCAGGAATTATTGAGTGAAATGGGTGGTTTTTCCACTCAGCGGACAGGAGTGGAGGAGCAGGAGCATCTGGTAGAGGAGGAGGAGGAGGAGACAGAGGACCCAGACGCACCGTGGCAGTATGCTGTGGAGATGGAGGCAGGGAGTCCCTCGCATTCCTTGGCACAAATGGCCCATAGCATGCTCGGTTGCTTGCGTAGCGACAGCCGAATAATAACCATCAGACAGAGGGATGACTTTTGGCTGTCCACCTTGTTGGACCCTCGCTACCGTTCCAAAATGGTGGCCTTTTTCACACCTGCTGAGAGGGAGGCCAAAATAACGTACTATAAAAACCACCTATGTAGTCAGTTGGTCTCTGCCTTTGTGCGCCAACGTCCATCCTCAGACACTGTGGGCCCTGTGCGCTCGCGTTCCGCTGCCATGGCAGCAGGGGAGGGGTGGGGTGGTAGGAGCAGTGGCAGCTCCACCAGCAGCGGCTGCCTCAGTCTGCAGTCGATGATGAGTAGCTTTCTTCACCAGCGCAGTGAGGAAACTACTAACCAGCCGCAGCAGCAGCAGCAGCATCAGGTGGACCTGGAGCAGGACCTCAAACAACAGGCTTGGGCCTACTTGGACAGCACCCTGCCAACCGAGGTAGACAATCCCCTTGACTACTGGGCAACGAAACTTGACCTTTGGCCCCAACTAGCTGAATTTGCCCTTGAAAGGCTGTCATGCCCGGCTCTAGCGTGGCATCGGAGCGCGTGTTTAGTGCGGCAGGAGGTATTGTAACTCCGCGGAGGACACGACTGTCCACCCAAAGTGTGGAGAGACTCACGTTTGTGAAAATGAATCAGGCGTGGATTAGTCTGGATTTCAAACCACCAGTTCCTGACACAACTGACTAAATCCGCCATGAATCATGCCTCAAACATGTGCCACTTTGAGGTCTCCTCACACACTGCTGGTGTGTTGAATTTTTTGACATAGGGTGCTGGCAGATTATGGGCCTCCTATAGCTGCTGCCAGGCCCCTAATCTGCCATAGGCCCCTATATACCGCTTCCTCATGCTGCTGCCAGGTCCAGAGTCTCTCATGGGTCCCTGTACGGCCTCCCATTGCTGCTGTCTCCATCGCCACACTCTGCCATGTGCCACTTTCAGGTCTCCTCACACACTGCTGGTGTGTAGAATTTTTTGACATAGGGTGTTGGCAGATTACGGGCCTCCCATTGCTGCTGCCAGGCCCCTAATCTGCCATAGGCCCCTATATACCGCTTCCTCATGCTGCTGCCAGGTCCAGAGTCTGTCATGGGTCCCTGTACGGCCTCCCATTGCTGCTGTCTCCATCGCCACACTCTGCCATGTGCCACTTTCAGGTCTCCTCACACACTGCTGGTGTGTAGAATTTTTTGACATAGGGTGCTGGCAGATTACGGGCCTCCCATAGCTGCTGCCAGGCCCCTAATCTGCCATAGGCCCCTATATACCGCCTCCTCATGCTGCTGCCAGGTCCACAGTGTCTCATGCCATGTGCCACTTTCAGGTCTCCTCACACACTGCTGGTGTGTAGAATTTTTTGACATAGGGTGCTGGCAGATTATGGGCCTCCCATAGCTGCTGCCAGGCCCCTAATCTGCCATGGGCCCCTATATACCGCCTCCTCATGCTGCTGCCAGGTCCACAGTGTCTCATGCCATGTGCCACTTTCAGGTCTCCTCACACACTGCTGGTGTGTAGAATTTTTTGACATAGGGTGCTGGCAGATTATGGGCCTCCCATAGCTGCTGCCAGGCCCCTAATCTGCCATAGGCCCCTATACCGCTTCCTCATGCTGCTGCCAGGTCCAGAGTCTGTCATGGGTCCCTGTACGGCCTCCCATTGCTGCTGTCTCCATCGCCACACTCTGCCATGTGCCACTTTCAGGTCTCCTCACACACTGCTGGTGTGTAGAATTTTTTGACATAGGGTGCTGGCAGATTACGGGCCTCCCATAGCTGCTGCCAGGCCCCTAATCTGCCATAGGCCCCTATATACCGCTTCCTCATGCTGCTGCCAGGTCCAGAGTCTCTCATGGGTCCCTGTACGGCCTCCCATTGCTGCTGTCTCCATCGCCACACTCTGCCATGTGCCACTTTTAGGTCTCCTCACACACTGCTGGTGTGTAGAATTTTTTGACATAGGGTGCTGGCAGATTATGGGCCTCCTATAGCTGCTGCCAGGCCCCTAATCTGCCATAGGCCCCTATATACCGCTTCCTCATGCTGCTGCCAGGTCCAGAGTCTCTCATGGGTCCCTGTACGGCCTCCCATTGCTGCTGTCTCCATCGCCACACTCTGCCATGTGCCACTTTCAGGTCTCACACACTGCTGGTGTGTAGAATTTTTTGACATACGGTGCTGGCAGATTACGGGCCTCCCATAGCTGCTGCCAGGCCCCTAATCTGCCATAGGCCCCTATATACCGCCTCCTCATGCTGCTGCCAGGTCCAGAGTCTGTCATGGGTCCCTGTACGGCCTCCCATTGCTGCTGTCTCCATCGCCACACTCTGCCATGTGCCACTTTCAGGTCTCCTCACACACTGCTGGTGTGTAGAATTTTTTGACATAGGGTGCTGGCAGATTATGGGCCTCCCATAGCTGCTGCCAGGCCCCTAATCTGCCATGGGCCCCTATATACCGCCTCCTCATGCTGCTGCCAGGTCCACAGTGTCTCATGCCATGTGCCACTTTCAGGTCTCCTCACACTGCTGGTGTGTTGAATTTTTTGACATAGGGTGCTGGCAGATTATGGGCCTCCTATAGCTGCTGCCAGGCCCCTAATCTGCCATAGGCCCCTATATACCGCTTCCTCATGCTGCTGCCAGGTCCAGAGTCTGTCATGGGTCCCTGTACGGCCTCCCATTGCTGCTGTCTCCATCGCCACACTCTGCCATGTGCCACTTTCAGGTCTCCTCACACACTGCTGGTGTGTAGAATTTTTTGACATAGGGTGCTGGCAGATTATGGGCCTCCCATAGCTGCTGCCAGGCCCCTAATCTGCCATAGGCCCCTATATACCGCTTCCTCATGCTGCTGCCAGGTCCAGAGTCTCTCATGAGTCCCTGTACGGCCTCCCATTGCTGCTGTCTCCATCGCCACACTCTGCCATGTGCCACTTTCAGGTCTCCTCACACAATGCTGGTGTGTAGAATTTTTTGACATAGGGTGCTGGCAGTTTATGGGCCTCCTATAGCTGCTGCCAGGCCCCTAATCTGCCATAGGCCCCTATATACCGCTTCCTCATGCTGCTGCCAGGTCCAGAGTCTCTCATGGGTCCCTGTACGGCCTCCCATTGCTGCTGTCTCCATCGCCACACTCTGCCATGTGCCACTTTCAGGTCTCACACACTGCTGGTGTGTAGAATTTTTTGACATAGGGTGCTGGCAGATTACGGGCCTCCCATAGCTGCTGCCAGGCCCCTAATCTGCCATAGGCCCCTATATACCGCCTCCTCATGCTGCTGCCAGGTCCAGAGTCTGTCATGGGTCCCTGTACGGCCTCCCATTGCTGCTGTCTCCATCGCCACACTCTGCCATGTGCCACTTTCAGGTCTCCTCACACACTGCTGGTGTGTAGAATTTTTTGACATAGGGTGCTGGCAGATTATGGGCCTCCCATAGCTGCTGCCAGGCCCCTAATCTGCCATAGGCCCCTATATACTGCCTCCTCATGCTGCTGCCAGGTCCAGAGTCTGTCATGGGTCCCTGTACGGCCTCCCATTGCTGCTGTCTCCATCGCCACACTCTGCCATGTGCCACTTTCAGGTCTCCTCACACTGCTGGTGTGTTGAATTTTTTGACATAGGGTGCTGGCAGATTATGGGCCTCCTATAGCTGCTGCCAGGCCCCTAATCTGCCATAGGCCCCTATATACCGCTTCCTCATGCTGCTGCCAGGTCCAGAGTCTGTCATGGGTCCCTGTACGGCCTCCCATTGCTGCTGTCTCCATCGCCACACTCTGCCATGTGCCACTTTCAGGTCTCCTCACACACTGCTGGTGTGTAGAATTTTTTGACATAGGGTGCTGGCAGATTATGGGCCTCCCATAGCTGCTGCCAGGCCCCTAATCTGCCATGGGCCCCTATATACCGCCTCCTCATGCTGCTGCCAGGTCCACAGTGTCTCATGCCATGTGCCACTTTCAGGTCTCCTCACACTGCTGGTGTGTTGAATTTTTTGACATAGGGTGCTGGCAGATTATGGGCCTCCTATAGCTGCTGCCAGGCCCCTAATCTGCCATAGGCCCCTATATACCGCTTCCTCATGCTGCTGCCAGGTCCAGAGTCTGTCATGGGTCCCTGTACGGCCTCCCATTGCTGCTGTCTCCATCGCCACACTCTGCCATGTGCCACTTTCAGGTCTCCTCACACACTGCTGGTGTGTAGAATTTTTTGACATAGGGTGCTGGCAGATTATGGGCCTCCCATAGCTGCTGCCAGGCCCCTAATCTGCCATAGGCCCCTATATACCGCCTCCTCATGCTGCTGCCAGGTCCAGAGTCTGTCATGGGTCCCTGTACGGCCTCCCATTGCTGCTGTCTCCATCGCCACACTCTGCCATGTGCCACTTTCAGGTCTCCTCACACTGCTGGTGTGTAGAATTTTTTGACATAGGGTGCTGGCAGATTACGGGCCTCCCATTGCTGCTGCCAGGCCCCTAATCTGCCATGGGCCCCTATACCGCCTCCTCATGCTGCTGCCAAGTCCAGAGTGTGTCATGGGTCCCTGTACGGCCTCCTATTGCTGCTGTCTCCATAGCCACACTCTGCCATGTGCCACTTTCAGGTCTCCTCACACTGCTGGTGTGTTGAATTTTTTGACATAGGGTGCTGGCAGATTACGGGCCTCCCATTGCTGCTGCCAGGCACGTAATCTGCCATGGGCCCCCGTACCGACTCCTCATGCTGTGACGTTGCAACAAGGTGGAATTCAACCCTACATATGTTAGACCGCCTTTACGAACAGCGAAAGGCCATCACCGATTTCCTGATGTTAAAAGCGGATAAAGGTACTCCCTGTGTAACTTAGATGTCAGCCATTGGCAGCTCATGCGTGACACCTGCGCTTGCTCAGGCCCTTTGAGGAGGCCACGCTATTCGTGAGTCGGCAGGACTATGGGATGAACGACGTCATTCCTCTGTTGCACGTCCTGGAACAAATGCTGTTAACAATGGCTGGTCAGGGTGCGGTAGACGTGGCGCACAGATCTCAACGCCACATGACCCCTGTGGGGGCAGGACAGGAAGAAGAGGAGGAGGTAGAGGAGGACATTGGTGCTCAGGAATTATTGAGTGAAATGGGTGGTTTTTCCACTCAGCGGACAGGAGTGGAGGAGCAGGAGCATCTGGTAGAGGAGGAGGAGGAGGAGACAGAGGACCCAGACGCACCGTGGCAGTATGCTGTGGAGATGGAGGCAGGGAGTCCCTCGCATTCCTTGGCACAAATGGCCCATAGCATGCTCGGTTGCTTGCGTAGCGACAGCCGAATAATAACCATCAGACAGAGGGATGACTTTTGGCTGTCCACCTTGTTGGACCCTCGCTACCGTTCAAAAATGGTGGCCTTTTTCACACCTGCTGAGAGGGAGGCCAAAATAACGTACTATAAAAACCACCTATGTAGTCAGCTGGTCTCTGCCTGTCTGCGCCAACGTCCATCCTCAGACACTGTGGGCCCTGTGCGCTCACGTTCCGCTGCCATGGCAGCAGGGGAGGGGTGGGGTGGTAGGAGCAGTGGCAGCTCCACCAGCAGCGGCTGCCTCAGTCTGCAGTCGATGATGAGTAGCTTTCTTCACCAGCGCAGTGAGGAAACTACTAACCAGCCGCAGCAGCAGCAGCAGCAGCAGCAGCAGCATCAGGTGGACCTGGAGCAGGACCTCAAACAACAGGCTTAGGCCTACTTGGACAGCACCCTGCCAACCGAGGTAGACAATCCCCTTGACTACTGGGCAACGAAACTTGACCTTTGGCCCCAACTAGCTGAATTTGCCCTTGAAAGGCTGTCATGCCCGGCCAGTAGCGTGGCATCGGAGCGCGTGTTTAGTGCGGCAGGAGGTATTGCAACTCCGCGGAGGACACGACTGTCCACCCAAAGTGTGGAGAGACTGACATTTGTGAAAATGAATCAGGCGTGGATTAGTCTGGATTTCAAACCACCAGTTCCTGACACAACTGACTAAATCCGCCATGAATCATGCCCCAAACATGTGCCACTTTCAGGTCTCCTCACACTGCTGGTGTGTTCCATTTTTTGTCATAGGGTGCTGGCAGATTACGGGCCTCCCATAGCTGCTGCCAGGCCCCTAATCTGCCATGGGCCCCTATACCGCCTCCTCATGCTGCTGCCAAGTCCAGAGTCTCTCATGGGTCCCTGTACGGCCTCCCATTGCTGCTGTCTCCATCGCCACACTCTGCCATGTGCCACTTTCAGGTCTCACACACTGCTGGTGTGTAGAATTTTTTGACATAGGGTGCTGGCAGATTACGGGCCTCCCATAGCTGCTGCCAGGCCCCTAATCTGCCATAGGCCCCTATATACCGCCTCCTCATGCTGCTGCCAGGTCCAGAGTCTGTCATGGGTCCCTGTACGGCCTCCCATTGCTGCTGTCTCCATCGCCACACTCTGCCATGTGCCACTTTCAGGTCTCCTCACACTGCTGGTGGGTTCCATTTTTTGTCATAGGGTGCTGGCAGATTACGGGCCTCCCATAGCTGCTGCCAGGCCCCTAATCTGCCATGGGCCCCTGTTGTCGCTTGTTGGCATATTCCGCTCGTTCAGATGCTCCTTCTCCTGCTACTCCTCTTCACGGATTCCGTCAGCAGTCTTTCTTGGAATCCGTTTCCAAGAGACAACAGTTTGCGAGCACGCACCAGACAGTGCAGAAACTGAACGTCCTCCTGTCCAAGTTGCTGCTGCCAGGCTCGTAATCTGTCATGCGCCCCTGTACCGCCTCCTCATGCTGCTGCCAGGTCCAGAGTGTGTCATGGGCCCCCGTACCGACTCCAAATGCTGCTGCCAGGCCCGTAATCTGTCATGGGCCCCTGTACCGCCTCCCCATGCTGCTGCCACGTCCAGATTGTGTCATGGGTCCCTGTACGGCCTCCCATTGCTGCTGCCAGGCCTGTAATCTGCCATGGGCCCCCGTACCGACTCCTCATGCTGCTGCCAGGCCCGTAATCTGCCATGGGCCCCTGTACCGCCTCCTCATGCTGCTGCCAGGTCCAGAGTGTGTCATGGGTCCCTGTACGGCCTCCCATTGCTGCTGTCTCTATCGCCTCACTCTGCCATGTGCCACTTTCAGGTCTCCTCACACTGCTGGTGGTTTCCATTTTTGTCATAGGGTGCTGTATGGCCTCCCATTGCTGCTGCCTCCACCGCCACACTGTGGCTCCACACTCTGGTTTTGGCCCCGTGACTGGCCAAATGAGTGAAGTGTGCGGTGATTCTAAGATCGACGGCACTCATCTGCATGTCATACTGCCTGACAGTATTATTTCTCTTCCCCAGCAGACTCCAAGGGCATTTAAATTAAAGGTACAGTGTTCAGCACTAATATTAAGTCTCTCTGAAGCCTAGAAACACCCTTTTTTAAGTTAAATTCACAGCGAATATATTCGACTCGAATCGAAATTTTTCTACGAATTCGCCGAATCAGTCGAATCGAATTTTTGAATACTTCGCTCATCTCTACTCCAAACATAACAATCACTTAATCAGCAGTCATAGCCACCCAAACATAACCTGGACTTACTTCTATTACAGTGTTTAAAGTTTATTTAATTTAGCTAGAGGAATATACTAACAATTAGGTCCCATTCACACCTGATCATTTTGTAGCTTGAAGCTTGAATCTTCAAAATGCTCAGGGTGAAAAAATGAATTATTCTCTATGGAGATGGTTCACATCTCCACTCCAAGGCATCTGAACCCAAACACCTGAAGCTCAAAAAAGTTTTGTAGCTTTTTTTTGTAGCTCACTGTTACACCCTTGTATCTTGTAGTGTATCCTAGCCCATATATCATCCTCTGGCACTTAGTTTTCTTCTAGCACTTGCACAACCAGGAGTCCACAGCATGGTCTTTACTCACAATGTCCCAGGAGCTATCTGCCACCCAGCATCCACAGGTAGATCCTCAGTGAGGAAGAGAAAAGATCCTTCTCTAGACCAGGACTCCAGGATGATGCCCCCAGCAAAGAATCCTTTATAAATCCTCTCCAGGCCCTCAGCTCAACACCTGGTGAAGCCCAAACTGCAGTTTCTTGTCTCACAAGCTATCTGCCAGGGGCAGCAGCCCCAGGAAAACAGGAACCCTCTCCATAGTGGCCAACATTTCAAAAATATTTTTAGGTACACCATTTTTTTCCTGTGTATCCAGAAAGCCACTGTAGACAGAGCATTGTGTTACTTAGGGGTGGGACATTCCTTTACTATGGGCATGTTTCTATAGGAAGGAGGAGAAATGAAAATGTGGTGGGAAAAGTACACTGCGGTGAAAAGTGGGTATGGTTTAAATTACACTAAATGTTGGGTGTGACTTAAAGTGGGTTTAGTTAAATACAGTCTGAGATTACTTACATCAGTGTTACCCAATCGAGGTTCTGTAGAACTCTAGGGTTCCATGAGAGGTCCCCAGGGGTTATGCCATGATCTACCTGTTCATCACAGGCAAATGAACTGTGGATCACATCCTCACATAACTGACAGGCTGCAGAGTGCAGAGATAAACAACTTGCATCACTGTCATGTGCCAGTCTTGCCCTTTTTGTCCTTCCTAAGTGCTTGTATGTGACATCACTCATGAGGGATAAGAGAGAAAGGTGGGTGGAAATCAGCATGTAAGATATGATTCAGCAGCTTTCCTAACTGCTACAGATCCCAGTATTACATAGTTACATAGTCTATCCAGTTCAACCTCCAGTTTCCTCCTGTAATATACTGTTCTCTCCTGGCCCCCCTGTGCTATGCTGTTCCCTCCTGCCCCCTCCCCCTCCGCTATACTGTTCCCTCTTGGCCTCCCTATGCTAATCCCTCATGCCCCCCCATGCTATATTCTTCTCTCCTGCCCCCCCACATTGTTCCCTCCTTGTCCCTTTATACTTGTTCCCTCCTGTGTTATGCTGTTCTCTCCTGGCCCCTCTGTGCTATGCAGCTCTCTTCTTGCCCCTCTGTGCTATGCTGTTCTCTCCTGTCCCCTCTGTGCTATGCTGTTCTCTCCTGCCCCCTCCTATACTGTTTCCTGCTGTGCTATACTGTTCCCTCATAGCCTCTCTCTGCTGTACTGTTCCTTACCCCCCACCCCCATACTGTTTCCTCCTGGCTGCCCACTGCTATACCGTTCCTTCTTGACCCCCGATTGGCATCATCATTTGGTCCTTTGGCTCCTGTTGTTCTCAATGGAGCCCTTGGTTCTTCTTCTTTCCTGCTGAAACCCCCCCATCCTATCCACTGACCTACACATATTCACTAGCCAGAGCCCATTTGCACAGCAGCCTGCTACTATAACTAGGGAGAGATTTGCAAGGAAGAATCATGGAAGACAGAGGTAATATCACCCGCCTGCTCAGTGCACTCAGTCAGCCCCCCATTCAGATCCATGTAACACCTGGACAGTCTATACAGGATGTTCAGGGCAGCATGGCAAGCATACACTTCCCTGAGAAATAAACTCCGCCCACCTCCTCTTCTCTGTACAATCAGTGGTCAGGGTTGCAAACAACCAATAGGAGAGTGCTGCCCTTTGCTGCAGTCTGACAGCATTTAAGATGAAAGGAGAGCAGCGATTGGACAGCTGCCAAGAAAGGTGTGAATTGGTGTACAGAACTGCTCCCGAAACTGATTGGCCCTAGGGTGACCACGCCCCCTCACTCAGGACTGACCAATCTGCAAACAGGCAGGTACTACCTGGCTGCCTGGAGGCAGAGGAGGTAGGGGAAGCAGGGGATCTCTCTGTGTGTCTCTATTATTACCCCAGAGCCGCAACCATTTTCCATACAGTGAACCGGCAAGAGTCTCAGCTTAATTTTTGGGATTCTGCCTGGGACAAGACTTTCGGGACTGTCCCAGGCATTATATAACTGTTGGCACTGCAGCGGTTTTGAGGAAGATCAAATAAGTCCCCAAAAGAAAATAAAAAACAACAAACCTTCCCCCTGGCAGGATCAAAACCTTGCAAAACTGTAACACAGAGAGAAACTAAGGTAGACACTATATTCTGTGTTATTACTGCTGACAGACTGCATGATACCCTGTTTCCCTTAAAATAAGACCTACCCCGAAAATAAGACCTAGTGCTATTTTTGGGAATTGCTAAAGTATAAGACCTACCCCGAAAATAAGACCTAGTTGTGATCAGGGCTTTATTTCAGCCGGAACATGGCGGAACACCATTCCGCCACCTTCGGCACTGGCCCTGTGCACACCCATACCTACTGTCTCTTATAAACACAGAAGCGCTGCTGAAGTGACAGCACCATCCGCTCCCACAGAACCTCCCTACTCCTGTACTCACTGTGGGACAGGGAAGGAACAGATATCTGCGGGTGCAGTATGCAGTGTGTTTAGGGGTGGGGCATCTCCTCCTGCAGCCTAATGCATGGAAGCTGATGCCCCAGGGGTGATCACTGGCCAGTGGGGAAGAGATGGAGCGGTGAGTAAGTGCACTTGGTGCACTGTGTGGGAAGATAGGACCCAAAACGGGAGTTACTATAGAGAGGGGCCGGCTGCTGACAGCTGTGTTTTGCAAAGCTAGCTAACCATATGAGGGCAGTGGAGGGGGAGGGGATGTGCAAAGGTGAGCTGCAGTCAGGTGTTGCAGAGGTAAATTGAGTCAGGTGAGTTGCAGATAGGGTGCATGGGTGAGCTGAGTTGCAACCCACCTTTGCACCCCCCAGCCACAGCTCAGCTCTGCACCCCCTGGCCACAGCTCAGCTCTGCACCCCCTGCCCACAGCTCAGCTCTCCACCCCCTGGCCACAGCTCACCTCTGCATCCCACGTCTGCAGCTCACCCCTGCACCCTGCCTGTGGCTCATATCTGCACCCTGGCTGAAACTCACCTGTCAAGTCTCCCCCGCAAAACCTGACTGCAGCTCACAACTGTCATCAGCCGCCCTCTCTATAGTAACCCTCATCCACAACTGCCTGCAGCTCACCTCTGCACCCCCTGTCCACACCTGGACATTTAAAAAATAAGACCTACCCGAAAATAAGACCTAGTGTGTTTTTTTGAGCCAAATAAAATATAAGACAGTATCTTATTTTTGGGGAAACACGATATATGTAATTTTGACCTTTGACCAAAGTCCTACTTTAACCATAAACAATAGCAAAGCACATAATATGGCTTTTGTGGTCTGTATATGGCAAAAAAAAAATCCAACTCAAGCCCAAACCTTTTTTCTTGTCCCCATTGAATGGGGTGAGGAATGGTTGGAGCTTCTGTTGGTAATTCGTTGCTGTTTGTGTCCTTATTGTTTTCAATTAAGGGGGGATATGATCAACATGTATAAATACATCAGTGGTTCATATAGTGAACACAGTGTAAAGTTTTCACCCTGAGGTCCTCACAGAGGACAAGGGGGCACTCTTTATGTCTGAAGGAAAATAAATTTAATCTCCAAACATGGAAAGGTTTCTTCACAGTAAGAGCTGTGAAAATGTGGAATAGACTCCCTCAAGAGTCGGTTCTGGCCAGCTCATTGGATTGCTTTAACCTCCTCCCGCCCGCCATATAGTACAATGATGGGCGCAAGGCGGTTCTCTCGTTCTGGGAGGACATCATATGACGTCCTCCCATTCTAACCGTGCATGCGCGGCTCTGGGAGCCCGCAGCACGGCGATCAGCTGTGCGCTGTGTCCCTCGGACACAGCGGATCACCGATCAACAGAAAGAGCCGAAGATGTCGGCTCGGTCATGTGATCAGCTGTGTCCAATCACAGCTGATCACATGTAAACCGGAAATTCCGGTTATCGGCATTTCTCTCCTCATGAGCTGTCACGCTCCTCGGAGGGGACATGTACACAGATCATCAGAGCACTGATGATCAGTGTGCCCTCATGATCTGTGTAGCCCCAGCAGTGCCACCTGTTAGTGTCCATCAGTGCCAGCTGTCAGTGCTCTCCATGCCACCTGCCAGTGCCCATCAGTGCCACATTTCAGTGCCACATCAATGCCACATATCAGTGCCCATCTGAGCTGCCTTTCAGTGTCACCCATCAGTGCCAGTCAGTGCCACCTATCAGTGCCACCCAGGGGCGGACTGACCATTTGGAAACTCGGGCACTGCCCAAGGGCCCAGGGTCAGTAGGGGGCCCCATGAGATGTCCCTGGTACCTTTTTCATAGGCTTTTTTGAGTGTGGGCAAGGACACAGGGGCCCCATGATCCCCTATAGCCCAGGGCCCCATGAGTTGTCAGTCTGCCCCTGGTGCCACCTATCAGTGCCAGTCAGTGCCTCCTATCAGTGCCAGTCAGTGCCACCTATCAGTGTGCATCGGTGCCGCCTATCAGTGCCCACAGTGCTGCCTATCAGGGCCACCTAACAGTGCCAGTCAGTGCCACCTAACAGTGCCAGTCAGTACCGCCTATCAGTGCCACCTATCAGTGGCATATATGAGTGCTGCCTTTCAGTGGCCATCAGTGATGCTTGTCAATGCCCATCAGTGCCACCTACCAGTGCTTCCTCATCAGTGCCACCTATCAGTGTCCATCAGTGCAGCCTATCAGTGCCCACTACAGCCTCATTAGCGCACACCAGTGAAGGAGAAAAATCACTTATTTACAAAATTTTATAACAAAAACTAATAATTTTTCAAAATTGTTTGTGGTTTTTGGTTTAAGAAAAAAGAAAAAACCCAGAGGTGATTAAATACCACCAAAATAAAGCTCTATCTGTCACAAAAAAAATGATTAAAATTTCATGTGGGTACAGTGTTGCATGACCGCACAATTGTCATTCAAAGTATGACAGCGCTGAAAGCTGGAAATTGGCCTGGGCAGGAAGGGGGTATAAGTGCCCTGTAGGCTAGTGGTTAAAAAAGGCGTGGATTCTTTCTTAGATACACAGAATATAACTGGATACTAACATTTATAGGTAAAGTTGATCCAGGGAATGTCTGATTGCCTCTAGGGGGATCAGGAAGGAATTTGTTTCCCTGCAGGAGCGAATTGGATCATGCTTAGCTGGGTTTTTTGCCTTCCTCTGGATCAACTGTGGGTGTAGGATTATAACTTTTAATTTTAGATACACATTTGTCTTTTTTCAGCCAGACTAACTATGTAACATAAAAGGCACTTTAAAGGCTTATGTTTTACAGACAAGTACTATGTTTAAAAATAAAAAAGAATTGTGCACTGCCAATGTGCTGAATAAATTCTAAATAATGAGCTGCTGCAGACACGTGTTATGTGTGTAAACATAAAAGCAAAATGAATAAAATAAAAGTGTTGTGCTGCTGACAAGAGACAATAAATATAAAAACAAACTTACATGTCCAAAAAATTATGAAAAATAAATTCTTAAAAATGTCAGAAAGAGTGGAACATCTTCCTGCTGGTGACTGCACCCAAATTCCCAGTGCTGTAAGTCTTCAATAACCGTGAATCACCACAGTGAACATATACATCCAGGTGGACCCTCACCTCACATGGACCTGCATGTGAACACAGGTCAGAAAAGCATCTCCCCTATTAGAGGGGCTCCAGCTCTGTGGATAAAGCTCAACAACCACAGAGAAGACCATAGTGCAGTATGCTTTTTATTTATGCTTTATTTAGACATATACACTCAAATGGTAACTACATAAAAAAAAGCAATAAAACAATGAGCAAAGCAATCAATGAAGAGCAAAGTCCCGTCTGTCAGATCGGCATTGGAGTGCTGACATCACCCGACTCCTCCCATACTATGTTTAGCCAAATGAAAGTAGACTCGGCAATCTGAGTACATCCATTATTTAATGACTCTGTTAAATCTTTATTATTTTTAAACAATTTATTTTATTGCATATGCATTGCATTAATGGCTTGCTGGAAAACAAATTTCAGGTGACCTTGGGGGCAAACCAAGACGAAGGTTAATCCAAACAATGTTTATTTACCAAAAGAGGACAAGGAGACCTTGTTGAACTATATTTTGTAAACTAAAAAAAAAAAAAACTATTTCCAGACGCAGACGAGGACAAATGGTTTATCAGTGAAATACCATGTCATTAGGCCAAACCTGCACAGCACGCTGCATCTTAATTATTATATGTGATAACTTGTTTACATGCACATCAGGTTTAAGCATTCAGAATCCTAGCCGAGTAAAGACAATGAGAAACAAAATAGCAGAGTGCCAATACTGCGGCAGAGCTCGGAGCACATTATCACAATGGTAAACCATAAATAAGGGCCTGCATTTCCTGTATGAGCTCATTCCATCTGTTTTTGGCTTTAGGCAGCATGTCAGTGAATCTGCATTTACATTTTGGTCACACAAGAAGCACGAGATAGGAAGTGTGAGGAGAAAACAGTATTTATGAACCAGACAGCTAAGACACACAAGAAGATGACAAATGTTTCTGATTTGTAGGGACAGTTCTTTCTGTATAAATAGGAATGAGCAGATTTAAAAAAAAAATCTCTGCTGGAGATTTACATAGATCCAAGTATTGGTCAATTAGGTGACAGATAAATGGGTTATGGAAAATGTCATAACTATTAAAATATATATTTTAATAGTTATGACAAAACTATCAATCCCTCAATAAAAATACGACATGAAGAACACATAGTGTGTCACAGTAATATACTCTGCCCCCCTTCACACCACCCCCCACAATAGTGACCTCTGGCCCTCCCAAGTAATGTCCTCTGCCCCCTTCACATCAAAATGTCATAACTATTAATTGTAAGGGGTTTTAAAGGGTTATTTTAGGGTGCATCATCTAAATGTACCGTTCTATACATTTTCCCCCTTGAACCTTAACCTGTCTGTACAAAAAGGTACTGGTAAAAGTATGGAGAAAAGTACAGTATGTTTTTTTTTTTTTATAATGGGTGTAATTAAAGTAGAACCTTTTATTTTTGACGTCTTTCTCCCAGTAAGGAGATTTCCCTTCACTTCCCGCCCCATAGCCGAAACAGGAAGTGTGAGAAAATCTCTCCAAAGTGAGGAGATCCTTGATGGCCTCCAGTTGTAGTGTCCCCATTAGAAAACTTCCCTTTCCTGTTCTGGGGACTACCCAATATGTTTTATTTTCTTTCACTCTAGGTGATAATGGTAAACAGGACAAAAAGAGTGGATGAATCTCCCTAATGGATGTAACATCCACATAAAGGGCAGGACCCAAGGTTTCCCAGCAGAACATTGTCCAAAGCATTACACTGCCTCTGTTGGCTTGCATTCTTCCCACACTGCATCCTGGTGTCATGTCTTCCATAGTTAAGCAAGGCACACGCACCCATTCATCTTACCAGGCCACCTTCTTACTGTGGTCCAGCTCTGATGCCCATGTGCCCATTGTAGACGCTTTTGGCTCTGGACATGGGACAGCATGGGCATTTTGCCCAGTCTGCGGTTACGCAGCCCCGTACACAACATACTGAAACCCTAATTTTTCTTGCTTTTAACACATCAACTTCAGAGACATGTTTACTTGCTGCCCCATATATCCCACCAACTTTCAAGTGCCATTGTAATGAGATAATCAATGTTACTCATTTAACCTGTCAGTGAACATCAAGTTATGGCTGGTCAATATATATTTTCAAAAATCAGTTGATATATAATATAAAATGTAAGTGGGTACACCTAGAACCACATACCTGGCTCAAGTGCCCAGTGTTATTGTTTTGTTTTTTTGGGGGTTTGTATTGTTACAGTATTTTATGCAAACTTACATCAAATACTGTAACAATAGACCAGGGTAGGAAACCTTTCAGAGGTTGAGATCTACCTGGACAATATGGAGGAAATGAAAGATCCCTGGGAAACTCTTTAAAAATAAACTATCAAGCCCTCAATAAAAATACGACATGAAGATCACAGTGTGTCACAGTAGTATACTCTTCACACCACCCCCCACAATAGTGGCCTCTGACCCTCCCAAGTAATGTCCTCTGCCCCCTTCACATCACCATTCCTCCCAATGTAGTATCTTCTGCCCCCCCCCACTGCAATATACCCTGCCCCCTTCACATCACCCCCACTGTAGTGTCTGCCTCTCCCCCATAGCAATGTGCTCTGCCCCCTCCACCTCTCCCCCCTCACTGTAGTGGCCTATGCCCCACTGTCCTCCCCGTAGCAGTGTCCTCTACCCCTTTCACATCACTACCCCCCCAACTGTAGTGTCCGATGTCCCTCTGCTCCCCATAGCAGTGCCCTGTGCCCCTCTGCCCCCAATGTAATGTCTTCTACCCCCTTCACATCACCCCACTGTAGTGTCCTCTGCTTACCCCCAATAGAAGTGTCCTCTGCCCCCTCCAAATCACCCCTTACTATAGTGTCCTCGGCCCTTCTGTTTGTCCCCATAGCAGTGTCCATGCTTCCTTCACATCACCCCCTACTGTAGTGTCCTCTGCCCTCCATAGCAGTGTCCTCTGTCCCTCTGCCCCCCCCATAGCAGTGTCCTCTGACCCCCTCCACATCACCCCCCTACACTGTAATGTCTGATGCCCCCCATAGCGGTGGCATGGATTGGCAGCACTGATGGGCACTGATAGGAGGCACTGATATGCAGCACTGAGCAAGCACTGATGATGCTGCACTGATAGGCGGCACTGATGGGTTGCACTGCTGGGCACAGGTGGGTGGCACTGATGGGCACATGTGGGTGGCACTGCAGGGAACAGGTGGGTGACACTAATGGGCACAGGTGGGTGGCACTGATGGGCACAGGTGGGTGGCACTGCTAGGCACAGGTGGGTGGCACTGATGGGCACAGGTGGGTGGCACTGCAGGGAACAGGTGGGTGACACTGATGGGCACAGGCGGGTGGCACTGATGGGCACATGTGGATGGCAATGATGCGTACAGGTGGGCGGCACAGATGGGTACAGGTAGGCGGCACTGATGGGTACAAATGGGTGGCACTGCTGGGCACAAGTCGGTGGCACAGGTGAGCGGCACTGCTGGGCACTGATCATCAGTGCCCTGATGATCAGTGTCGATCACTTCTCTGACAATTGCTGGTTATCGGCAGTACTTTCCTCACGCTGTCACAACGCGAGGAAAGTGCAGCCGATAACCGGCAACTGTATTTACCCGGTGATCTGCTGTGTCATTGGACACAGATGATAACGTGGTAAAAGGCTGCTGTGATTGGCTGTTTACCATATCTTGTTATTAGCTTTGTCTGTAGGACACAGCAATTACCGGCGACACCGTGTGACCGGCGCTGGGGGCGTGTTCTGGAATGATGTCCATGGACGTCATCCCAGAACCAGGCAACTGTGCTGTAGCTGTCATTCAGCTATAGGGAAGGAACTGGTTAAGGGTTGCTTAGTAATTTTTGGGTTCCCTGTCGATCTGGACCTCTCCTTGAAATCCCAACCTCTGCTGACACACCGTGCTCTGGTGCCCCAGGCAAATCAAACCTTAAAAATGGACTCACACACAGAGTAGTATAAATCAAAATTAAAATTAATATGAGATTTGGAGGTATCTGAATCAAGAATAACAAAATAACAGTGGTACTGGCAGCAAATCTGATCACTCTTGGCAATTGTAGGCAAAAGTAACAACCTCCACAATAAAACAACAGTATCTGTTAGCAGGCCTCCTTTTCAGAAATAACCCACTGCCTCCAGTCTGAGGGGACTGTTGATTCCCCAGTGAGCAGGAATGTGAAGTGAAGAGAATTCTTAGTTATAATTGGCAGTGCTGCCTTCAAGAGCTCTATAATATCTTCTTGCACTTGTTGGGGCCCAATTGGTGTGAGGTTGCATCCAGGGGTGGATGATAGTTCCTCAGGGTAGTCACTGTGTCACATCTGTGCAAGCAGATAACTGAGGTGACGAACTATCAATGTTCACTTTGTCAGTGGATGCATGGGTCTCTCTCACCCGATCATTGTGATTCGGCGGATTGCCGCGAACCATCTTTCCTGATGGATAGAGACAGTCCATGGGCCCTTTGGTTCAGACTTGGCATCACAGTAGCCTGCATGGTAACATGGCAAGCAGGGCAGTCAGTGATTTCCTTCTGCTCTCTCTCTCTCTCCAATCCTGGCTCCGCGGCCTAGTTCTGCGCTTCAGCCATCAGTGCACCTCCTTCTACTTCAATCTCCCTCTGTACTCTCCTGGCCAATCTCCCAGGCTTTGATATTTATATGCCCCTCCCCCCAAGCTATATCTCCTGGGAAATGTAGTCCCAGACACTCTGCTTATCAGCCAAGTCCCGCTATTCAGAAATATAAGTTCCAGGTGGCTGTTCTATCAATGTGAATAACTCTGAATAACCTCCCACTTTACGTCCCTCTCATACTGTCTCACCTACCCCTCGTCAGATATATATATATATATATATATATAATATACACTGCTTGAAAAAATTAAAGGAACACTTTGAAAAAGAATCAGATCTCAATAGGGAAAAATATCATTGCTGGATATCTATACTGACATGGACTGCGTAATGTGTTAGGAAACTGAGGATGCCCCATTGTTTGATGTAATTTAAAATTATCGACCTACAGAGGACTGAATTCAAAAACAACCCGAAAATCAAAGTGAAAAAATGATGCAGCAGGCTCGTCCATTTTGCTGAAATTTCATTGCAGCAACTCAAAATGGTACTCAGTAGTTTGTATGGCCCCTACGTGCTTGTATGCATGCCAGACAATGTCGGGACATGCTCCTAATGAGATGACGGATGGTGTCCTGTGGTATTTCCTCCCTGATCTGGACCAGGACATCACTGAGCTCCTGGACAGTTTGAGGTGCAACCTGGTGGCGTCGGATGGACCGAAACATGATATCCCAGAGGTGTTCTATTAGATTTAGGTCAGCTTGGGGGCCATTCAATGGAATAAATTCCTTCATCCTCCAGGAACTGCCTGCATACTCTCGCCACATGATGCCAGGCATTGTCATGCACCTGGAGGTACCCAGGACCCACTGCACCAGCGTAGAGTCTGACAATGGGTCCAAGGATTTTATTCCGATACTTAATGGCAGTTAGGATGCCATTGTCTAGCCTGTAGAGGTCTAGGCGTCCCTTCATGGATATGCATTCTCAGACCATCACTGACCCACCACCAAAACGGTCATGCTGAACGATGTTACAGACAGCATAATGTTCTCCACAGCTTCTCCAGACCCTTTCACGTGTGCTCATAGTGAACCTGCTCTCATCTGTGAAAAGCACAAGGCACCAGTGGCAGACTTACAAATTCTGGTGTTCAAATGCCAATCGAGCTGTATGGTGCTGGACAGTGAGCACAGGGCCCACTAGAGGATGTCGGGCCCTCAGGCCACCCTCATGAAGTCTGTTTCTGATTGTTTGGTTATAGACATTCACACCAGTGGCCTGCTGGAGGTCATTTTGTAGGGCTCTGGCAGTGCTCATCCTGTTCCTCCTTGCACAAAGGAGCAAATTCTGGTCCTGCTCATGGGTTAAGGACCTTCCACGGCCCTGTCCAGCTCTCCTAGAGTAACTGCCAGTCTCCAGGAATCTCCTCCATGCTCTTGAGACTGTGCTGGGAGACACAGCAAACCTTCTGGCAATGGCACGTATTGATGTGCCATCCTGGAGGAGTGGACTGCCTGTGCAACCTCTGTAGTGTCTAGGTATCACCTCATGCTACCAGAAGTAACACTGACCCTAGCCAAATGCAAAACTAGTGATAAACAGTCAGAAAAGATGAGTAGGGAAAAAATGTCATTGGGCTCCACCTGTAAAACCATTCCTGTTTTGGGGGTCATCTCATTGTTGCCTATTTAGTGCACCTGTTGTTAATTTCATTGACTTGATGCTATACTCTGATTAAAAAGTGTTCCTTTAATTTTTTTTGAGCAGTGTATATATATATATATATATATATATATATATATATACATACATACATACATACATATACATATATACACACACACATACACATACATACACACACACACACATATACACACACCTTTTTAAATAATTCTGCTGTATGAACCCAGGCTGAACCTTTGGATAATTCTCCCTCGAACCCAGGAAACTCTAAGACTATAATAATTACCAAGGTTGTCTAAACTTTAGAACAATGAGTATATTGACATGTAAACATGATGATACCTAGATTCTGAGGGAATAGAAAATTTGGGCAAGATGGAACTGTCTCATGTTTGCAAAGCCACAACACTCAACAGAAGGACAACATATACTCTATTCAAGCAACGTTTCCATGCTTGCAAATAACAAATGTTTATTACTCTCCTAACTGGTTATTGTTTTAAAGCAGCAAAGAGCACACAAAGGAAGTTTAGAGAACAAACATTCTGAGGCTGGTTACAGGAAATAAGTGTCAATTTAACTTTATTGTTATATCAAACAAAATCGTAATACTATACAATGTTGGAAAGGATTTTCAAAGGGTGCCTTATTGGTTCTATGTATAAAACAGGATGATATATGAAAAGACGTAATCAGGATGACATAGCATATTATCTTAAAAGGATCTATTAGGCTTACTATAGTTATGGTTATTATTATTACAGTATTATTATTATACAGGATTTATATAGCGCCAACAGTTTGTTCAGCGCTTTACAATATAACGGGAGACAATACAGCAACAATACAGTTCAATACAAGAGGGATTTGAGGGCCCTGCTCATTGGAGCTTACAATCTAGGAGGGAGGGGCTAGTGGTACAAAAGGTAGTAACTGTAGGGGATGGACTGGTTGGAAGAGTAGAAGATTCCAGTATTAGCTGAGGGCAGGATAGGCTTCCATGAAGAGATAGGTTTTCACAGATCGCCTAAAAGTGAGCAGAGTAGGCGATAGTCTGATAAATTGGGGTAGAGAGTTCCAGAGGATGGTGGGAGCTCTGGAGAAGTCCTGGAGACGAGCATGGGAGGAGGAGACAAGGGAGCTAGAGAGTAGGAGGTCTTGCGAGGAGCGGTGAGTACGGTTTGGGTGATATTAAGAGACAAGATCGGTGATGCAATTTGGGGCAGAGTTATAAATGGCTTTATACGTTATTGTTAGTGTTTTGAATTTTATCCATTGGGCAATGAGAAGCCAGTGTAGGGATTGGCAGAGAGGGGTGGCAGATACAGAACGGTTAGTAAGGTGGATGATTCTGGTAGCAGCATTCATAATAGACTGAAGAGGGGATAGCCTGCGATGAGGTAGGCCAATGAGGAGGGAGTTACAATAGTCAAGGCGAGATATAACAAGGGAGTGGATACGTTGCTTAGTGGTTTCCGAGGTTAGGAATGGGCGTATCTTGGAGATGTTGCGGAGGTGCACAGACATCCATCCCACTTAGCATACCTTATACTAAACCTCCCTCAACACTTTCCTCTTTTGACCTTGCCACTATGACAAGGTATTAATAAGAGTGACAAAGTAGGCTTGTTTGGCAGCATGAAGGGAGGACTTGTATGTTAAGAGAGCAGATTTATATAGGGTGAATGCTTGTTGAGATTTGGTTTTACGCCACAATCGCTCCAGCGCACGACTATGTCGTTTAAGATTTCTTGTGTCGTTAGTCTGCCAAGGTTGTAATGGTCGTGGCCTGATGCTTCATGTTGTTAGAGCAGCAAGTGAGTCTAATGTGGATGAAAGCGAACTGTTATAGACAGCAGCGGCCAGGTCAGGGCAGGACAGGGGAGAGATTCTGTCATAGAGTTGGTCAGTTGCAGAGTGGAAAGGGGCAGGGTTCAAGTTGTGAAGGTTTCTGCGGGTAATTGCTGCTTGGAGGGATAGGTGTTTGAAGACAAGGACACTGTGAAGGTGATGAGATTTATTAGTGTGACGACCGCGGCGTCAGACCCTAGCCCTTCTCACCAACTCGTGACCATAGGACTAGCCAATCTAAAACCATGCTGTCACGTGTGTAACAATGCCACGCTCAGCTGCACCCTGTACAAAGATTTTCCAGCTAATGGACCACAATCTACATACCTGCAGCCTTGTAGTGATTGTTACAGGGTCAGGTTAATTACGCAATTAACCCTTCACACTGCCACCACCTCCTTTTTGTACAGAGAAAGAGGAAACTGGGTAATATTAGCAATACACTATGATGTTTGAATAATCGTTTTTATACACAATGTCACTGCAGACAGATGTATGCAGACGTTTAAAACACACAGTAGTGCTCTACAGATACAAGGGTTCTTAGTTTGCATTAAAGAGCTTTAGAAACAGTTCAACACTTTTCAGATAATAGGATTTATTACTAAAAAGGTCAAAAGGGTGCAATAACTATATTTACAGAAAAAGATGTAGCCAATATCTATATATATATATATTGTGGGGTTAGCTCAGGTGGGGGATCTCCTTCCCTGGGAAAAAGGTAGACCGCACAGCAGGCTTTCGTCAAAATCTGACTGGTTGTCAGTTTTATTTAAAAAGGTTTGCAGAAAATATCAAAATAAACAAAACATCAAAATAAACCCTCGCCATCCAGGCACTAACTAAACAGAAGACGTTTCCTCTCTCAGAGGTGAAGGGCTTCTCCCTGTCACCCAAAACAAAACAAAAGCAAACCTTTTCTTGTAGGTATAGTACACACACAGCTCTCTCAGAATACCTCTCTGAGTCCCAGGCCACGAGCCACTCCTTGCTCCAGCCCTGCCCTTTTTATATCACCTGTTGGTGGTCATCAGTGGAGCCCAAACTCTGGTCCGGACACACCTGCTTAACTGTGGCCCCGAAAACCCGGAGTGGACTCCACCTAAACTGTCAGGTATGAGCGTATGCGAGGTGACACATAGCGTCCCTCTATCACCTCGCCGTTCATACTGTCACATATCCCCCCCCCTCTGCTCAAGCCCCTGCGGCTGAGCAACTGTCCCAACCAGGCAATGACCCGGGAAAGGGCATCTACATTACTTTGCAGTTTCCCCGCTCTGTGTTCCACTGTGAATTTGAACACTTGTAGCGCGAGAAACCACCTTGTCACTCGACTGTTTTTCTCCTTATTATCACACATCCATTTGAGCGGGGCATGATCAGTAACTAACTTGAACGGTCTTCCTAACAGGTAATATTTCAGGGCCTCCAAGGCCCATTTGATGGCCAAACATTCCTTCTCCACAATGGCATAATTTCTCTCATGTTTGTTGAGCTTTCTACTTAAGAAGACCACGGGGTGCTCCTCCCCTTCTCTGATTTGGGACAGGACAGCACCTAGTCCCACATCAGAGGCATCAGTCTGTACCACAAACTCTGTTGTGAAATCTGGGGTCACAAGCACAGGTTGAGCACAGAGAGCTTGTTTCAGCCTTTGAAATGCGGTCTCTGTCTCGGGATTCCACTTGACCATGACCGACCCCCTACCTTTTGTCAGGTCTGTCAGTGGGGCTGCAATGGTGGCAAAATTGGGAATAAACCGCCTGTAGTATCCCGTGATTCCAAGAAATGCCCGGACTTGCTTTTTATTTACAGGTTGGGGCCACTTTTGAATTGCCTCAATTTTATTGATCTGAGGCCTAATGAGACCTCGACCAATGATGTAGCCAAGATATTTGGCCTCCTCTAAGCCTATGGCACACTTTTTGGGGTTGGCGGTAAGACCTGCTTCCCTCAGCAAATCTACTACCGCTTGCAAGCGGGACAAATGAGACTCCCAGTCTGGACTGTGGATGACGACATCGCCCAAATAGGCAGCTGCATATTGGCGATGTGGTCTTAGCGTTTTGTCCATCATTCGTTGGAATGATGCCGGAGCACCATGTAAACCAAACGGCATCCGCTTATACTGAAAGGACCCCTCGGGGGTAGAGAATGCCGTCTTTTCTTTTGCAGCTTCCGTTAAAGGAATCTGCCAATAGCCTTTGGTTAAATCTAAGGTGGTTATGTACCGAGCAGTTCCCAACCTGTCAATGAGCTCATCCACCCGAGGCATCGGGTACGCATCAAATTTAGACACACTGTTCAGTTTCCTGAAATCATTACAGAAACGAATTGTTCCATCTGGTTTTGGGACCAACACGATGGGACTCGACCACTCACTGTGAGATTCCTCAATCACTCCAAACTCTAACATGTCCTTTATTTCCTTTGCCACCACTTCCCTCCTGGCCTTGGGTATTCTATAGGGCTTTACATTTACGCGGACCCCTGGCTGGGTAACTATGTCATGCTGTATGACCGTGGTCAGTCCAGGTAGGTGAGAGAAGAAATCTCCATTTTTCCTCACAAACTCCTTAACATCATTTTGTTGGGCGACTGACAAGGTTTCAGTTATAGGTACCTGAGGGGCCATGTCCTTTTGGGGGCTTGGTACTGCCAACAAACTTTCCCTGTTTTTCCAAGGTTTTAAGAGATTAACATGATAGATTTGTTCAGGTTTCCTTTTCCCTGGTTGGTAGACTTTATAATTTAATTCCCCCACTTTCTCCCTAATTTCAAAGGGACCTTGCCACTTTGCGAGGAATTTACTTTCCACGGTGGGGACTAGCACCAGCACTCTATCCCCAGGGTTGAAGGTATGGATCCTGGCACCCTGGTTATAAACCCTTCTCTGGACCTCCTGGGCTTGCTCCATGTGTTCCCGAACAAGTGGCATGACAGCTGCGATTCTATCCTGCATCTGTGAGATATGCTCGATTACACTTCTATAGGGCGTGGACTCTGTCTCCCAGGTTTCTTTTGCAACATCTAGCAATCCCCTGGGATGTCTACCATACAGTAATTCAAAAGGTGAATATCCTGTAGATGCCTGAGGTACTTCTCGTATAGCAAACATGAGATATGGTAGCAAAAAATCCCAATTTCTCCCATCTTTGTCCACCACCTTTTTTAACATATTCTTAAGGGTCTTGTTAAACCTTTCCACAAGCCCATCGGTTTGGGGGTGGTAGACCAAGGTACGGAGATGGGAGATTTTGAACAATTTGCATAACTCTTTCATAACTCTAGACATAAACGGCGTGCCCTGATCCGTTAATATCTCCTTTGGAATACCTACACGACTAAACACCCGGACAAGCTCTTTGGCGATATTTTTAGCGGAGGTATTACGCAAGGGGATGGCTTCAGGATACCGGGTGGCATAGTCCAGTATCACTAGTATGTGCTGATGGCCCCAGGCAGACTTTACTACTGGACCCACTAGGTCCATGCCCACTCTTTCAAACGGTACTTCAATTATGGGTAGAGGTACTAGCGGACTGCGAAAATGGGGTGAGGGCGCAGAATATTGACATTTCGGGCATGACTCACAATGCGCTTTGACGTCTCCATGTAAGCCTGGCCAAAAGAATCTCTGGGTTATTCTCTCCTTTGTTTTCTCTACACCCAAGTGTCCCCCCATTATATGCTCATGGGCTAAATCCAGTACCATCCGGCGAAAGGGTTTGGGGACCACTAATTGTTCTACCACCTCCTGCCCTTGCTTTACCACTTGATACAGCAAGTTATTGTTAAGAGCCATGTAGGGAAAAGACACCCCTACATCATTTTCAACTGGTTCCCCATCAACCATTTTAATATTTTCTCTGGCTCTATTAAGAGTGGAATCTTTCAGTTGTTCTGTACAGAAATCCTCCTTTCTGACCTCCAGGTCAGGCACGACATTCTATCCACTCCCACTAGAACCCGAGATAATTTCTTGTTCCGTATCCTCAATGTCTGGGGTTGGATCCAACTCCTCCTGCTCCCCAGCCATTACAGAGAAAGGGAAAAGGTCTAAACCTTCCTTGGACACACCAACAGTTTCCCCTTCCACCTTGCCGTCAAAGGGGTCAGGAGTGAGTTCAGGAGTTTTCAGTGTTTCCCCAGCAGGGGGAGCTCGGTCCTCCTGACTCCCCTCCTTATCCCATAACTTCCAGAAATGGGGAAAATCTCTCCCCAATATGGCTTCATGAAGCAGAGAGGGCACCACCCCCACAGAATGGGTCACAGTGCCCCAGGGAGTATCAATCTCCACCAGAGCAGTCTGGTAATTACGTGCATCACCATGAATACAAATAACCCCAATCGTGCTAGGGTGTAAGCTTGCAGGGTTTACCAAATTACTTTTAACTAAGGTCACAACACTACCCGAGTCTAGCAGAGCAGTTACTGGCTTTTCATCAATGGCAATCACACACATTTGCTTTTCCATGCGTTTCTGACATGCTGCAGTACATACCACCTGTGCAAAAAGACATGCGTTTTCCTAAATAAGCATTTTCGCATTGCATAGGTTCATCATTTAAAGGACAGTTTGCAGCAATATGACCTAACGCATGACACCGATAACATTTGATATGTTCAGTACCTAAACCTCTAAACAGCTTTGGGGACCTTCCTGACCTATTTGGCCAGTCTCTAGGTCCTAAGCCTACAGTCTCATTATCTGACACAATAGTCTTATTGTTTTTTCCTGAGCCTTTGGCCCATGGAACAGTCTTACCGGATCCTCCGGGTAGTTTTCCACCCCTAGTGACATTGGGGTACGGCCCAGGTGAATGAAAAAAGTCCTCAGCGGCTGCATATCTCTCCACCAGGTCCACCAGCTCGTTTGCAGATTTAGGGTCTCCACGGCCAACCCACTTCCTCAAAGTGGCAGGGAGCGCACGTAAATATTGGTCCATGACCACACGCTCCACAATCTGAGGGCCTGACAATACCTCTGGCTGGAGCCACTTTTTGGAGAGATGTATCAAATCGAACATCTGAGATCTGGGTGGTTTGTCAGCCCTGTAATGCCACTGATGCACCCGCTGAGCCCGGACTACAATGGTGACACCCAGGCGTGCAAGGACCTCAGCCTTCAGTTTTTCATAGTCCTGGGCATCCCCTGGTTCCAGGTCATAATAGGCTTTTTGGGATTCACCTGTCAAAAATGGTGCAAGCAGTCCTGCCCATTTTTCCATCCTTCCCGAACAGCAACCCTTTCAAAAGTTGTGAGGTAGGCCTCCACATCATCCGCAGGTGTCATCTTCTGCAAAACATAGCTGGCCCGTGCCATTTTCTGCTCCACTGGCAGTGGATCTGCAGATTCCCTCTTTAATTCCAATAGGTGTTGGGCCACCTGCTTAAGGAGCTCTCGGTCTGCTTATTGGGCCTCCCAATGTCTCCCGTTGTGCTGCATTGGCCTGCAGCAAGGCTCTTATTATTTCCTCCATCTTCCCACTTGCTCAGGAAGTTGCCCGCCAAATCCACCATATGTGGGGTTAGCTCAGGTGGGGGATCTCCTTCCCTGGGAAAAAGGTAGACCGCACAGCAGGCTTTCGTCAAAATCTGACTGGTTGTCAGTTTTATTTAAAAAGGTTTGCAGAAAATATCAAAATAAACAAAACATCAAAATAAACCCTCGCCATCCAGGCACTAACTAAACAGAAGACATTTCCTCTCTCAGAGGTGAAGGGCTTCTCCCTGTCACCCAAAACAAAACAAAAGCAAACCTTTTCTTGTAGGTATAGTACACACACAGCTCTCTCAGAATACCTCTCTGAGTCCCAGGCCACAAGCCACTCCTTGCTCCAGCCCTGCCCTTTTTATATCACCTGTTGGTGGTCATCAGTGGAGCCCAAACTCTGGTCCGGACACACCTGCTTAACTGTGGCCCCGAAAACCCGGAGTGGACTCCACCTAAACTGTCAGGTATGAGCGTATGCGAGGTGACACATAGCGTCCCTCTATCACCTCGCCGTTCATACTGTCACAATATATATATATATATAAATACAGAGAGCAATAACACAGCAAAGAGATAACAGAAAGAAGTTTTAGAGAGGTAGAGTACTTGCCAAATGTCCTGGGTTAAGCGGATCAAGTTTTAGAGCAAGGGTACAGTCTCCCAAGTTGGTTCCAATGTTAAAAGGGGAGAATGCTTCAACTACTGCTCCAAGCATAACCGCCTTTTTCTAGGAACTCAGCAGGGTGCTTCCTTACAGCAGAGAACCAATCGCCTCATTTGGGGAGGGGTATTGTAGGCGGGGGACTCAGACTAGAACTAAAATCCCTCTTAAGTTATACCATGGGCAATAACTTTCCCTAGGTACATGTAACATCCTATCCATGGGTAGATTAATATGCAGAATCATCTGTTGAACGTCTAGATATCAAACATGGCATAGTTCACTATTTCAGCTAGAACTATATGGCTTTCTTCTCTCCTGTAGACTTCAACTAGGGGGTGTAAGATATCAGATGACTCGCATCAAACTGAGCTATCTGAATATATGCTTGGTTTCTATGTAATTATTTCCCATCTCCAGATATAAAATTATATGGAAAAGTGGGTTTTAAATTTGTTGTCTGTTTTACAGCTAGCTGGAATGTCTTTGAAGCCCAGTGAAGGATTGGTTAATGGTTTTACAATCGTCTCAGTTTGAGAAGCTAACAGACTCCTGGGCACCAGCTAATTTGGGATTTATAAACATGAAGCTGTCCCACTGGACCTGATTGCCTGTGCACTTTTGAACCCAGCACACAGGGACCACGTGTCACTCAACAGAGAGGGAGGGGGGAATTGCAGGGGGAGAGATACAAGATGGAGGATCCTTAGCAAGATGGATGACCGCGCCCATCTCTGTGTGCACAATTGCTACAATTAGTAATAATTATTTTAGAAATGTGTGCTTTACAATGTAGTCATATTCAAATAATAGTTTAAAATGTGCATTTTTTTATGTATTTTAATTGCTATGTCTGAAATGACACCTCTGTGTAGAAAAACTTTCTATTTACATACTGCTACACCAAAAGAGTAATGATCATGAATTAGAAATCACCAGACTCTCCAAGGCATTCTATATATTTTAGATAGAATCACATAGTCAAACTTGTTATCGTAACAAAAATTATTTATTCTATAACAGAGTATTTTATGAAATTAATTCTCTCTGAAAAACTGAAATAGACATTTCTAGTCCTAGGGTGCTAGCTGGTGGCCAATGAGCTAATAAAGTAGGTAAATAAAATGCCCCACCAATCAGGGAGAAGGTTATACCTTTTGGGCCAGGTTTATCCATTGTATTGTTTGTAACTAAATAAAATATCAAGTCATGTGACAGAAAGAGATCACATCATCAGGTCCCATCATCTGAAGGACACTCATCATCATATCTCATCAGACTTCACCATCAAGGGGGATACCCACCGATTACCTAGAGCGGATCATCTGGAGAATTCCCCATCAGATCACATGCCCATCATAAACAGGGAATCATCATATCCCATCATCTGACATCACTGTGTCCCATCTGACATCACAGTGTCCCATCACTGAAGCTAGGACACACATCTCCACCATAGCTAGATGCCATTTGCCATCTTGGAGAAAACAAACTCCATCCATTAATCAGCAACCATATTTGGGTCTCATCATCAGCCCTCTAAAAGCTTACCTGGAATACTTGGAAGGTAAATGCAACAAAAAATTTTCTTGGTGATCTTGCTTGCCTAAATTAATAATTGTGATAGCCTTTGCTGTAACATTCCTCTCATGATAATATAACCACCAGGTCATTTTTTAAAATTTATTTTTGTTATTTTTCTTTTCTTGGACTGTATTGGTGTGCACTTTTATGAATTTCAACACTTGTAAAAACTTATTCTGTGAAATGTAGATTATTGTCTGCTAGGTAGTTATCATTGGATATGTTGTCTATGAACGGAAATTAGTTATTGAATTTAATTCACTATATATACACTGTTACAGACAATATTAGAACTTTTACGCAAATATCTTAGTGACTTATTGTAAATAAATATTACATTTTATTTTCGATAGTCATAGTCTTAGTCTATACTTACACTGATCTTGTGTTCTTTAACTTCTTCTTGTCCCCCCATTGGCTATAGACCGTGGACAGGAAGCAGCGCCCATGCGGGCCAAAGTACCTGTATGTCAGCCCACATCAACTGAAACTTGGCCTAGACTGGAAGGGGTTGGAAGTGTTCGGGCTTAAAGTGGTTAAATATTTCTGCTTGGCAAATTATCTCAAAATAATGAAGTCAGTTAAAGTATTTTTATAAATTATTTTTGTATTGAAGGCACTGTGGCCCAGTCGATTTAGCTAAATAAATTAATCATTCAGGCATTCCCTGACACTGCATACTGCCTCACCTACCTCTCATACTGACTCTCCTTCCCCTCATACCACCTCACCTGTTCCCCATACTACCTCATTTCCCTCCATACCACCTCACCTACCCCCCATACCGCCTCACTTACCTCCAGTGACATAGCATGGGAGGGGGCAGATGGTGCCATCGCCCCATGCACAACAATTAGAGGGGCAAAAGAATTAGTCCTGGCCCAGTGCCCGGTTGACATTATATAGGCATCAGGAGACTTATAGTTTTGCACACAGGCCCACTGCTTTCAGATAACACCCCTGTAGCCAATCTTACTGAGCATTGCAAGAGGCACCATCTTGTGTCGCTCTTGCTGTTTGAGAGCTGAAACCCCCCAGAAAAAAAATTATCTACATCCTTGCACAGCATGTGTGAGTGTGCTTGAGCAAGTTCAATGTGCATACTGGCACCTAGTGGGCTCTTCTAGGCTCTGCACTCCTCAGTGTCACTATTGGGTGGCCTTCAGCAGTTCCCATAGTTGTCCTGATTGTTGACTAGTGGATGTGTCGTATTTGACCTGGCCTACATTCCTGACCTGGCCTTTGGATTACCCTTCTAATTGTTGCCTTAACCTCTGATCTCCCATTAGTGACCCATTAGTGACCTCGACCTTTTAACCAGAGCTGAACCTATTTGCTGTAATGTACTGCACTGCCTAAAGGTTACCAATGTTGGCTATCTACTAGACCTTGACTCCAAAAGAAAGCAAATAGAGTGTAACATATAGCCCAGATACATCACCTTTTAATAAAACAAATGAAAATAAAATTGCACTTACTGCATGAAGATTTGGTCAGGGCATATCATAATTAAAAGCATATCCCGAGAGACAGGTCATGTCTCACACGTATGCAAGTAATTCTCAATGAAATGCCAACAAAGAAACCCAGGGAACCTGGGTAAATGCTCTAGAGGTTGTCCAGAAATGTAGCACACTATGTGGAGGCCAAGAGTGTTATGGGGCCCTGCCCCTTTATCATAATCTTGCCAGCACCCTCTTCAGTTTCACCTTCCTGGCCTCTACCTCTCCTTTAGCTGGCATTCCACTTAGAGTTAGCTGAGCACCATTTTGACATGACCTCATTCTTGTTGGGATCTGCTTTTACCTGTGACATGCTCTCACCAAGACTTCACTTGCAAAATTATTCTAATTTATTTATTAATTGATGATTAGTCACAACTCACAACTATCCACTGCATTATGTTTGCCATTTTTACCTTCAATTATATGGCCTTTAGATATATACAGAGCATGGAAGGATAGGCAGTTTTGCCTAGGTACCAGTTAAGGGCAGATCATTTGAAGGTTTTATTAGACCTTAACACTTACTTCTGTTCCAGAACAACTCTGATGGTTCATTGCTAACCCTGGCTTGTCCCTGGAAGTCATCTTTGTCCACCAACTCCTACTTATCTACCACAGACCTACTGCTGTTGTCTGTCTTTGCAGGGGAAATTTCTGCACAGTTTACCAACCCTGTAATGCCAAGCTTTACTGCAGCCCCCAACACTCCTCCTCTGACCACAGGCTTAGTTAGAGTTGAGCTTTGCATATATGGCTGAGCCTGATTTCCGCATCCTAGTGAGAATGGAGACAATGCCCAAGCAGGACTAGCAGCTTGAAAACATATCATGGTAAGCTGTAGCGTGGGGCATTCCTACAGTTCATGATTTGAAGCTGCCCCTATAGCATTAAAGATTGTTGCAATGAGAGCTGCCACTTCCAGTACTGTTTCATATTTCCCACATATTTTACCATCATTTTTGTTGAACTTTACAAGCTAGAGTTTTTGAGCACAGGGATAAGTCTTCAAGACACAGAACTTTTTGGCGGTAGACTTCCTTTTTATGTCACTTACAGTCCGGACTCCTTGGTTTTAGATTGACAATGTTGTCAAGGTTTTAATGGTGATGGGTGGAGATATATATTTTTGTCATGTGAGGTATTTTTCACTTCATTGCCTTTTATTATGGTTTTCAATAAAGTGTGTTTATTTTAGTGAAACTACTTGGATTGCAATTGGTACCTACTTTCCTTAGGGGCCTTTCCCTAAAATCTTGTTTATCTATTTGCCATTTGGGGGACAGTGATCCAGTGGACTTGAAAATACTTCCATCCTTTTTATGGTGCTGCTGTTATAGTGACAACTCATTTTCTTTACATACATTTGGCTCATCAGTGTTCTCCTTGATGTTCCCAGGGGTGACTCAAATCCTGTTCACAGACCTATTGGAATGCCATTCAGGAATCTATTTTGTTTAGAAGTTTTATTGTTGTTTTATTACCAATACACTAGCTTTTCACTTTACAAATAAAAAAAAACACATATACATAAAATGAAACACATATAATTACTGTTTGTGTTTTTTATTTGCATGTTATTTTCTGTTCAGCCATTGATACCTGTCTTTATCTGTCTTCGATCCTATTTTGGTAATCATTATCTTCCTGGGTCCCAGTACAGGAACAATTTTTTATTTGGGTCCTAGGATTAAAAAGTTTAAACACTACTGCCTTAGGCCTCATTCACATGGGCGTACATAGGGATACAACCATGTGAGAGCTGTATTTTTCTGCTTGGGAAGCACAGATGTTTGTGCACCTGTGTGCAAGCAGTCCTATTCATGTTTATTATTTGACATCCGTGTGGGTGCAGGTGCATGAAGGTGTGAGTTCGGAGACATACACCAGTACTCACATGGATGTGACCGTGTCTGTGCAGCCATTGCTCTCAATAGATATGAATATAGATATGAATATGTGCATCCCATGCTAGCAAACATGACCCACACATGGGTGTAGGCTTAAAGTTATACTAAACTAAGAAATGTTAATTGTCATAATTAATTCACATAAATCATATATACACTCACTGGCCACTTTATTAGGTACACCATACTAGTGCCAAGAAAATATCCCTCACACCATTACACTACCATCACCAGACTGAACTGTTGATACAAGGCAGGATGGATCCATGCTTCATTTTGTTAATGCCAAATTCTGACCATACCACCTGAATGTCGCAACAACCAGTTTGCCCATTCTCCTCTGACCTCTGACATCAACAAGACATTTTCATCCACACAACTGCTGCTCACTGGATATTTTCTCTTTTCTCGAACCATTATCTGTAAAGTCTAGAGATGGTTGTGCGTGAAAATCCCAATAGATTGGAGGCGGAGCCTGAGTATGGCAGCAGAGGAGAGCTCAATGTAGGAGCTCTCGGATGGAGCTCCGTGGTCTGACCTCCCCAGGTCCCCTGTGTACCTCCCGAGACATGTAAAAAGCCTTGCAGCTTGGCTACCCTGGCCTGACGGCTCCCCGGGATGAGAGGTGGAGGTTTGCGGGAGGAGAGTAGAGAGCGGCTGGAGACAAGCGGCGAGAGGGCGCTTGGACGCTGGGAAGCCGGCGCGATCACGTGACCGGCCGCAAAGCACTCCTGGGAGATCGGGAAGCCGGCCGGCGTTCTGCGGTGGGAGAGCAGAGCAGACCTGTTGGCCGGAGACCGGTTCATTCTCCCCCTATTCCCCTGAGACCCCCAGGGCATAAAGTAAGGCAAGAGGATACCCACTGAGCCCTGGTTAACGGAAGAATCAAAGAGACCCTGGAGGGTCCCCCCCCCCTCTCCATGAACAAAGACCCTAGGCGACCTGAAGGTGAGAGCATTCAGCGTGGTCACGGGAAGAAACATACGAGAAGGGTGAGTGACTAAAGCTGAAATCTACTATACACTAATTGTGATGTATTACATGGCTCCCTAAAGGATAGCAGGGGGTAAGAGAAAGGGGGGACCCCCGGTAACTGCAAAAAAGGTGGAAAAGATCTGTGGAAAGAACAGCCCAAAAAGACCAGCCGGGGGATAGTGCAGAGACTTGTATATAAGAACTTTGATTCTCTCCCCTCCAAACCCATGAATTTAGAACAGAGGAACAAAGAATAAAAGCTACAGAGCAAATGAAAAATAACAGTGTAAAAGGAAGTGGGCTTAAAGGGTCCCAGTCTGGTACAATTAAAAAATATACCTCCCAAGGAAACGTAACCCCAGAAAGATCCCAGAATAGGATTGAAAGAGGAGAAGCAGATTTCAGTATGGAAAATAGCCCAAGAGTATCATTAGGCCTGGACACCAGTAATCAGCAATCATTAGGAAATATAGAGACGGAAAAAGACCTACAAATACCTAATAAAAAAGAAATGGCAGAAATGTTTAAAGAACTGGAGAAAACAATAAAACAAGAAATGGTAAATATCCGAAGTGACCTGGGACACCTGTTGGTGAGAGTGGAGGAAACGGAGGAGAAAGTTAAAAATCAGACCCAGGCTATCTCTGAGCTAGAAAAAGTAATAATTAACATAGGGAAAGCCCAAGAAAAACTGATATATAAAGCTGAGATACAAGAAAATAGAGACAGGAAAAGAAACGTCATGATACGAGGGGTCCCAGAGATCTCAAAGGGAGAAAACCTGCAAGAAGTGGTTTGTAAAATATTAAATACTATAACAGACAGCACCGAAATGGAAAGGACTAAAATAGAAGGAATTTTTAGAAAAGGAAACATCCAGAGATACCTGGGGAAAGAAAGGCCGAGAGACATTATAGTTAAATTTTATGAGTTTCGAGATAAAGAAAAAATTTGGAAAAGATCAAGGGAAAATCAGTTATTAAGTATGAAGGAGGAGACATACAGATATATGCGGACTTGGCCCCAGAGACTCTGTGGAGAAGGAGAACTTTGAGACCCCTATTGGAAAGGTTGAAAGAACATAATGTGCAATATAGATGGGGGTCTCCCGAATGTTTAATAGGATGGAAAAACGGGGTTACGGCGTACCTCAGGTTCCCAGAAGATTTGAAATATTTTTGTGACAGTTTAAAAATACAAAGAATGGAGATTCCAGGCTGGGAAGAAGATCAATGGGAAATTAGAATGAAGAGAAAAGAGGACTGGCAACTTGTGGGGGGGAGGAGGCGGGGGGGGGGGAGGGGGAGAGAGGTGGTGGAGGAAAAATAAGGCTTTTTTTTTTTTTTTTTTTTCTTTTCCTCTACATTTTACAGGAGACACATTTTGAGATAGAATCGAAAGTTAGGCTGGGGTCCAGAAATCACCCAACATGGTATTATGCAGATTCCCCGGGCAAGAGAGCGAAGGGTGTTGCAATAGGTATGGCAAAGAATACTAGGTTTGAGCTGGAAGATAGAAAGACAGACCCAGAGGGGAGATTTTTGTTCTTAAAGGGAAAGCTACAGGAGATCGAATGTACACTGGCCAATATTTACTGTCCTAATAAAAGCCCGGAGATATATCTGAAAAAAGTGCTGAGGAAGTTGATGGACTTTAAAAAAGGACGTCTGATCCTCGCAGGGGATTTTAATTTTTGTATGGAACCACAAAAGGATGCTACCTCCCATGTACAGAGAGAAGGAAGTAGGGCCCTGAAACTCTTGAAAAAAGAACTACACATAAGTCAATTGGTAGATGCCTGGAGAATTACACATATGCAAGATAGAGATTATACCTTTTTTTCAAACATGCATAAGAGGTATTCAAGATTAGACCACATATTAATAGAACATCAATTAATTGACCACCTGGTTCAAGTTGAAATAGAGACAATCTATCGGATCACGCCCCAGTTACAATGAAATTGGAATGGGGGAAGGGGAAAACAGGAGGGCTGGGTTGGAAATTGAACGAGACACTATTAGTAGAAAAGGAAATAGCCCAGAAAATAGGGGAAGAGATTGAACGGTATTTCAAGGAGAACGAGACAGGTGATGTGTCCATAGCTACAGTGTGGGAATCTCATAAGGCATACATAAGAGGAATATTGATAGCGATTGGGGCAAGAAAGAAAAAAGAAATAAGAGAGAAAATGAGTGGGCTCTTAGAAGAAATAAGTATACTAGAACAACAACACAAGAATAGAATAATAAAAGAAATAGAGCTGAAGTTAAAAAAAAAGAAAGAAGAATTGGAAGGTGTAATAGAAGAGGAGAGGAGAAAAGCATATAATAGAGTTTTGAGTGAGAGATATAGATGGGGAGAAAGACCGGGAAAATATTTGATGAGGGCCCTGAGGAAAAAGAAAAATAGAAATTATATAGAAAAAATAAAAGATGTTAAGGGGAACCTGAAACACTCAAATAGAGAAATCACCAAAGTTTTTATGGAATATTATAGAGATCTGTATAATATAAATCCCCTGCGGGAATCAGAAAATATAGAAAGTGTGAAGAATCAAAAGAGAAAGAAATATCTAGAGATGGCTGGGTTATTAAAATTTAGCGAAGTCCAATTGAATTCCCTTGATGCAGATATCTCACAAGATGAAATAAAATTAGCATTGAAGGGTACAGTGTCTGGGAAAAGTCCAGGACCAGATGGTTATACTGTGAGATATTATAAAAAATATAGTGAAATCTTAGTACCAAAACTTAGAAATTATATGAATGCATTAGGTGGAGAGATGGAAGTAAGAAAAGAATCGCTACAAGCTCAAATGGTGCTTATTCAAAAAGAGGGAAAAGATGCTACACAGTGTTCGAGCTATAGACCTATTTCATTATTAAACACTGACACTAAGCTATATGCAAAGGTCTTGGCAAATAGATTGAAAGAGCTAATGCCGGAATGGATACATGAGGACCAGGTGGGCTTTGTTCCCGGGAGGGAGGGTAGAGATAATGGGTTACGATCATTGATGTTGATCCAAAAAAGTAAAAAGGGAAAAGAACCGATGGTGCTACTCTCTATAGACGCTGAAAAAGCGTTTGATAGAATGAACTGGAGATTCATGATGGATACGTTGGAAGTCATGGGAATTGGGCCCAGGATGGGAGAGTGGATAGGAAAGTTGTACAGATACCCCTCTGCAGTTGTTGTGGTGAATGGGGAAAGGTCAGAACCCATCGAGATGTCAAACGGTACAAGACAGGGATGTCCACTGTCCCCACTGTTGTATGTTATATCATTAGAACCACTGCTGTCAACAATAAGGCTGAATAGAGATATAAAGGGAATCCAGATAGGGGACACAGAACATAAAGTCGACGCTTTTGCTGACGACTTGTTGTTCTATGTAGGAAACCCCAGGATAACACTTCCAAATTTAATGAAGCTATTAAAGGAATATGGAGAACTGTCAAATTTAAAGATTAATCCAACAAAAACGGAGATTCTAAATATAAATATTTTAAAAAATGAAAAAGAAAAAATACAAAAGGAATTTCCCTTTAAATGGAAAGATAGAGATATAAAATACTTAGGAGTAAAACTCACAGCTTCATATAAACATCTATATAAATTAAACTATATTTCATTGATCAAGTTGATTAGAGAGGAGCTAAAAATATTGCAGGAGGGAACTCCGACATGGATAGGCCGTATTAACCTGGTAAAAATGATAATAGTACCAAAAATCATGTATAGATATCAAATGATACCAATTAAACTCCCAGAGATCTTTTTTAAGGTAATTAAGAAACTGATAACAAAATACATATGGAGGAATAAAAAAACAAGATTGTCATATGAGTTGTTGAGAAGGAGGAAAGAAAGAGGTGGTTTAGGGCTCCCAGACTTTAAAAGATACTACAAAGCTGTAATATTGGCAAGAACTATAGATTGGATACATAACTATAAAAAAAGTTGGGTGAGAATAGAGAATGAACTTAGTGGAACAGATTTGGGTAAGGTGATATGGGTACCAACACAGTATAGGGGCTTAAATGATAATGTAAATACATACACTTTGAATGTTTTAAAAATTTGGGATAATTTACACAAAAGTTTGAAATGGACTTTCAATTCAACACTGATTTCACTAAAAAACACAGAGTTTTTCCCCCCTGGTAGAGAAGAAATAGGTGGTAGGTGGTTTAAAAAGGAAGAGGTTCAATTAAGAGATATTTTGGTGGGGGATAAAATAGGATCATTTGGGGAATTGGAAAAAAAAAGAGGGTGAGATTTTCACTAAATTAGACGAGTGGCGGTATTTTCAATTGAGGAGTTTTGTTGGAAGTTTGCCAAAACCTTTAAGGACAAGAGACAATTGGAACTTGTTTGAAAAGGTTTTGGGAACACAAGGTGATGGGAAGCACGGGATTGCTAAGGTATATAAAATACTCACCGAATTAGATACAAACACAAAGCCAACATATATAACAAAATGGGAAACTGATATGGGAAGCGTGATAAATGAGGAGAATTTATAGATTAACCCACGAAAACATTTCTATGAGAGAAGTAGAGATGAACTATAAGTGTTTGACAAGATGGCACATTACACCAAACGTTGAAAATAAGATGTGTGAAGAGAGTTCACCGTGGTGTTGGAGGGGATGTGGTGAAATAGGCACAACATATCACATATGGTGGGGTTGCCCAAAAATTCAGTTATTCTGGAAGACAATAACCCATTTGATAAGAAAAATAACAGAAATAGACATTGGCTTAGACCCAGAAGTGTGTATTTTGCATAACATGGATATATCAGTCAATAAATATAAAAAATCAGGGATATGGTGCTACATAAATGCTGCAAAAGCTCTGATATCCAGGTTCTGGAGGCAAATAGAGGTGCCGAAGGAAGAAGACTGGATTGAAGGAGTTGAGCAGATTAAAAAGATGGAAAGGTTGTGTCATGTCCAGGAAGATAGGATGGAGATTTATAATAGGAAATGGGAGAACTGGGAAAAAGATAGGTTATATATGAAATATAGGAAAGATTAAAGAAAATAATAGGAAAACTGCACTTCCTGAGATAAAATGATGCAGAGAAAAGGAAAAGTAGGAAGATGGGTTAAGGTTGGGGGGGGAAATTTGGAATAAAGTAAATAAAGTAGAAATGTTGGATACTATAATGTATAAATATATATATATGTTTGTATATCATGATGATGAAATGTATTTAAAATGAAAATCAATAAATATTTAAATTATAAAAAAAAAGAAAATCCCAATAGATTAGCAGTTTTTTTAAATAGTCAGACCAGCCCGTCTGGCACCAACAACAATTTCACATTCAAAGTCACTTCAATCCCCTTTCTTCCCCAATCTGATGCTTGGTTTGAACTTCAAGTCATCTTCACCATGTCTAGATGCCTAAATGCATTTAGTTTCTGCCATGTGATTGGCTGATTAGCTTTTTGTGTTACCAAGCAATTGAACAAAATGTACCTAATAAAGAGGCCGATGAATATATACAGTATATATATATATATGTACATACTATATTGCCAAGTCTGTAGGGTTCAATATTGAGTTGGCCCACCCTTTGCTGCTATAACAGCTTCAATTCTCCTGGGAAGGCTGCCCACAAGGTTTAAGAATGTGTCTATAGGAATGTTTGAACATTCTTCCAGAAGTGCATTTGTGAGGTCAGGCACTGATGTCAGACAAGAAGGCCTGGCTCGCAATCTCCGCTCTAATGCATCCCAAAGGTGCTCTATCGGGTTGGAGTCAAGACTCTGTGCAAGCCAGCCATGTTCCTCCACCCCAAATTTGCTCATTCATGTCTTTATGGACCTTCCCACAAAGCTGGAAGCATGAAACTGTCTGTCAGGGCTTCAGGTATGACCAGAGGTGTGTGGGCTAACACAGGGAAACGCAGGCTCAAGTATGGTGTAAACAATATAATTTATTAGAGGCTATACAAAAATATAAACGCACAATATAAACAAAACCAAACCTCCAACTGATAACGGAAAGTACAAGCACACAGACAAGAGTAGTCAGGGCTGATGAGGTGGAGTGGTCAGGCAGGCCGGGTCAGGAACCATCAGGCAGACAAGGTACAAAGGAGCAGGCAGAGCGTAGTCAGACGGGCTGGGTCAGGAACAATCAGGCAGACAAGGTACCAGAGGAGCAGGCAGGAGAGTGGTCAGGAATAGCCGAGGTCGGTGCAGGCAGAGTTCTATCAATGTCATGAGTCAGGCAGAGGGATCAGGAAGGCAGGCAGATGACAGGATCTGGTTCAGGCACAGGGGCTCATGGGAACAATACACCAAGGCACTGATTGCAGGCCTGGTCCTGCTTAAATACACCTCCTGCAATCAGCCTCAGGTGATGGCTTGACTGCAGGAGTGAAATTCTGGCTGCTGAGAGCACCCGCTGGCCAGCACTGGTACTGTAGCCCACAAGGCAGGTGAGTCCCACCACCAGTGGCGAGTCCATTCCTGACACTGTCCAAAATATCTTGGTAAGCTGAAACCTTAAGAGTTCCCTTCACTGGAACTAATGGGCCAAGCCCAACCCCTGGAAAACCACCCCACACCATAATTCCCCCTCCACCAAATTTTACACTTGCTACAATGAAGTCAGGCAAGTACCATTCTCCTGGCAACTGCCAAACCCAGACACGTCCATCGGATTGCCAGACAAAGAAGCCTGATTTGTCACTCCAGAGAACATGTCTCCATTGGTCTAGAGTCCAGTGGTGACGTGCTTTTCACCACTGCATCCGACTCTTTGCATTGCACTTGGTGATATAAGGCTTGGATGCAGCTGCTCGGCCATGGAACCCCATTCCATGAAGCTCTCTATGCACTGTTGTCTGAAGGCCACATGACCTTTGGAGGTCTTTAGCTATTGACTCTGCAGACAGTCGGCAACCTCTGCGCACTGTGCACTTCAGCATGCGCTGACCCCACTCTGTCATTTTATGTGGCCTACAACTTTGTGTTGCTGTTGTTCTCAGTTGCTTCCACTTTGTTATACAGTAATACCACTAACAGCTGACTGTGGAATATTTAGTAGCAAGGAAATTTCTTGGATGGACTTATTGCACAGGTGGCAACCTATCACGGTGCCACGCTTGAATTCACTGAGCTCATAAGAGCGATCCTTTCTTTCACAGATGTTTGTAGAAGCAGTCTGCATGCCTAGGTGCTTGATTTTATACACCTGTGGCCGTGGAGGTGATTGAAACACCTGAATCCACTGATTTGGAGGGGTGTCCCTCCTACTTTTGGCAATATAGTGTGTGCGTGTATATATATATATATATATATATTTTTTTTTTTTTTTTTTTTTTAATTATTATTTAATTATATTTTTTAACATCTTCCCTGCAGCTGCAGTGCATAGTGAATCTCTCCAAAAATTAGGGAAATCCCCTCTTAGACAATTGTCATAGGAACATGTGAATGATGCTAAATGATGCATTAGCTCTTCAAATAAACAGGGGGAATGTATGGAGGAATGAGAGTACGCACACAAGCCAACTTTTTCTTTTTGTTTGATTATTCAATATTACTCAACATATTTCAGCTATCTCTACCTGATGAAAATATGGAGATTCACCTCACTGTAATATCACAAACTCCAAAACATTGTCAGCATGTCATCCTACTGTAGGATATTAATATCAATGTCAAGATATTAAAGAGGTTGTAAACCTCAGACATGAAATATGAACAAATATTTATCTATAGTGAATACTTTTCTCAATCCTGAGCACTAAGGGATTGATTTACAAAAACTGGAGAGTACAAAATCTGGTGTAGGTCTGCTTAAAAAACAATCAGCCTCCAGGTTTTTTTTGTCAAAGCTTAATTGAACAAGCTGAAGTTAGAAATTAGCTACCATGTACAGCTGCACTAGACTTTGCACTGTCCAGTTTTAATAAATCATCCCCTTAGTGAATTTTCTGGTTGCTGCTTTGTTCCTCTACTATCAGCATGAATCACTTCTGACAATTTTTCTGACACCAGATGGTGACTGGGGAGGGACCTCTAGCAGATGGAGAGCCTCAGCTCTGTTCCCATGAGCTATGAAGCTTTATAAATTCTGGACTTTGAACAGATGTAGAGGAGAAAATATTGCAGATAAAGAGGTAAACCTTATGTAGTAGGATTTCTTTAATCTCTGTATATCACATGAGGTCAGTCACTCCAATAGGTATATGCAGGGGCGGACTGACAACTCACGGGGCCCCCAGGCAATAGGGGATCATGGGGCCCCTGTGTCCTTGCCCAAACTCAAAAAAGCCTATGAAAGAGGTACCAGGGGCATCTCATGGGGCCCCCTACTGACCCCGGGCCCTTGGGCAGTGCCCGAGTTTCCAAATGGTCAGTCCGCCCCGGGTATATGTAAAGGTTTACAACCACTCTAAGGTCAGTCTACTGTTGTAATAGAGGTAGGTGGATCAGAGGTAGAGCAAATCTTACACATTTTGCTCTCTAGTGATGTCATACAGAAACGTTGCCTTTATTCCTACTGAACTCTCAATATTTTTATGATATATTTAAATGTGCCAGGTTCACCTTCAGCAAATTAGCCACCACATTTGTTCTGGCTGACTAATTTACTGCTCCTACAATTAAAACGCATCTAATTATCATCTTGATTATTTCTGAATAGCATAACAAAATTACTTGAAAAGCCCATGAGAAACTTTTGACATAAATTAATTATCTTATTAACAGCAACCATCAGAACATGCACAACATATTATATTGTGTACAGGGTGATTAATTAAGGTTTTGTACAACGAGCTCTCATTTCTCATTTCCTTAAAGTGGAACTAAACTCTCTCAAAGAACATGGACTATTTTTAATCCTTTTGCTGCTAGCATTAGTAAATAGATAGGAAGGTATATTATATGTAGCACCCTCCTAGGTTGCTAGAGTAGGTAAATTTCATTTAGCTCCTCTGTAGCCAGAGGAGCAGGGGCTAATTAGTTAGGAAGGCTGTGCAGAACTTAACAGGATGTGGTCTTTTTACCTCCCCCTGTCTTCTGGAACTTTCTAGATAGTTCCAGAATCTAGTGGGAGGAGGGACAGAGGCTGCAGCCTGAATTATTATGGAGTTCCCACCAATTCCTGGGGAGGCAGGGCCCAGAAGGGGTGGAGACAACCTGTGCTGGGGCTTTGCAAATGGGGCAGAAGAAATAGAGAGAGAAGTGGGAAGTCTCAAGTCTTCATTCAGCCCAGTCTCAGCTAGGCTAAGCTGCAGACATCAAGCCAGACTAGGAACAGCCTGTTCAGAAGAGGGGCCAGAAAAGCAGCTATTCTGGATCTTGGGATACCTTCAAGGGGGCTGAGTGAGTACAATCCAGCCATACACACAAAGACAAGAGAGGACTGTGAAATGCATTACCTCACGTGTCTTGAAACCATGAGAGATGTTTTGCTTGAAAATTCCAACGCGTTTCATAGGACGTAGCCCACTTCTTCAGTGAACAAAACAAAACATAAATCCCTACAATAAACAAAAACAAATGCTCAATAAGTAATCATACATAAATTGTACAAAGCATAACACAGCTAAATGAGCACAGAGACAGCAATTACCAGCTGACGATACCAGCACATTTCTGGATAGCTCCTGTTATATATAAATCAGTAGTATCTGGATGAACAAGGAGGGACCTCCAACAACCATGAGAAGTGATCATCGATTAAGAAAGAGTCCAAATATGTTTGAAGACTTGTGAAAAACAAAGTCTTCATCCTAGGGGATCACAAAATGCGCTTGATCAAAAAAGGAAAATAGTAAAGAGTCACCCCCCATACATATTACCAACTACACCCCTACTCCCCAAAGTTGGTCAAAAAATAGAAACCCTCATAGAGGAAAAAGGGGGGGGGGATTGCAGAGAAAAACTATTAGTGAGATCCCCCAAATTGTAAGTAGCTACTTGGAGTAATAGACCACATGCAAAGTTAGTTAACGGTTTGTAAGTCATAATCCCTCCAGATACATACCATTCAAACAAAAACGTATTGGCCAGGTAATAACAATCATCAGTGAACAAAAGCGGACAAGGGTGCACTCTCATCGTGCATTACCATGGTACACCACGTATTTATTGTGTAGACAAATAGATATATACTCACAAACCAAAGGAAATTAAAAGCAAATGATGTAGTCCGCAAAGACAGTCAATAATGCTGTGCCCTTGATAGGGATAACTGACGCGTTTCGGGAGACGTACCCCCTTCCTCAGAGCTAAAATGCATTCCTGCTGGTCCCAAGCTTATATACCAAAGAATGTCAGAGAGAAGGGAAAAAAGCCCCTCCCATCCAATCAACGGCCCAATCACAGAAAGGGCTGACCTGCCACACACAAAAAAAAAATACATATATATGCACAGAAGGGCCAATGAAGTGCATGCAATATATATATATATATATATATATACACATACATATACACATACACATAAACACACCTACACAAATACATCTACATTCTACACAGAAACCACATAAGTCACCAAACAAAACACTAGCAAGCAAATGGTTAATATATTGTGCCAGAAATGTACTCACATGTGTCCCCAAAGAGAGTAAACATGCCTCTAGATGAAAAGTCCTCATCTCAACCTCAACTCTCCTCATAGAAGGACATCAATGATGCTGTAACATAATAAACTATGTTTAGCACAGATGCATAGTGGTGGTTAGATGGATGGAGTAACCATTTAATAAGTGTATATGATGTATATTGTATGATGAATAATGGTGATCAACCAGCGCGGCATCCGCACATCCCGCCACACTGGTTAGTGTGACCGTGACTGACAGCATGTTGTGGGCGCACCTGCGCCATGCAAACCGACCCGTTCGTGCATGCGTGCCGCATGCCACACGAACCGCTCATGCGTTGGGGTGCCTTGCCGAAGACAAGTGTCAAACTCAGGGCAGAAGGAGAGGGAATGGGACTTGATGGTGCTAAAAAGTGCACTATTAATCAATGAAGAGATGTGACAATAAAATAAATAATGTAAATAATGTATATAATGCCTAAAGGGAAATGTGTTGAAAGGAAATATGTGTATTAGGATAGAGTTGTATATAGAGGTGCATATATCTATAGTGATATTGATGATAATGATGAAAAAAGATTAATTAAGATAGAAATCAATTAATATAATATAAATGAATTGTTAATATAAAAATGTAAACATGTAAAAAGGGGCACATGGATGACCAATGTGAACCAAACTGAAAAAATCTATTGGAAAAATGAAACAATAATGAAATAATAAAATATGATAAAATAATAATGAGACGAAAAAAAAAATTGTTAAAAAAAATTAATATATATATATATACACATATACATACAATACATTAAAATAATATGAAAATGTTACATATACATACATACATACATACATACATAAATAATTGATTGATGGGTAAAAAAAAATTAAAAAAGTATTTGAGATGTTGAATAATAAATTAATAGATAAATGAATAAGGAAATTAATAAAAAAAAAAAATTACAAAGTTTAAAAGTTTTTCCATTCTCTCTGACATTCTTTGGTATGTAAGCTTGGGACCAGCAGGCATGCATTTTAGCTCTGAGGAAGGGGGTACGTCTCCCGAAACACGTCAGCTTATCCCTATCAAGGCCACAGCATTATTGACTGTCTTTGCGGACTACATAATTTGCTTTTAATTTCCTTTGGTTTGTGAGTATATATCTATTTGTCTACACAATAAATACATGGTATACCACAGTAATGCACGATGAGAGTGCGCCCTTGTCTGCTTTTGTTCACCAGTGGCTAGATTCCCTGATCTTTGAAGGGCAGCACCTCTTCGTTTGGCATTCAGAATTTCCTTTGGTCTGCATGAGGATTTGAGCGCTGGTTTCGTTTGTTTGTCTTTGGATTGCACTAACAATCATCAGGTATAGTCAGGCACAGATTGCTTTCCAAAAGTTGGGAAATGAAGTCTTGTCGAAAGAGGGGGAGGAATAAACCTCAGACCCTCTTCCCTCCTGTGTAGTCCTGGATCTAGAAAAGCCTCCAAGGTTTAAATAGCGGTCAATTGACACCAAAAAGGTGACATAGGATATGAATTGTGCATGTGCTGTGATGTCAGTGACGCACGGCGTTGACATCACGATGTCACTACATCAAGCTAGGCAACGTAAGACGTCCGAAAATGTTGTGGCCATCTTAAAGAAATAAAACACTTAGTAAACAACCATACAACTACACCACTATCAACACCACTAGGCGTGGTCCCTTGAATATACCATATGAAACGCCGTCTGATCATACAAATACTCTTAGACCGCAGCGTCCTTTTTTAGTGAACCCCTTAGGGGAAGCAAAAATAATACAAACCAGTTTGGATCAATTTTTAACGAAAACCCAGATAGACAAAACACCCTAGAGGTGATTAATTTATCAGCTAGTCCTCTTTCCTCTGAGGAAATAGGGGTTCTATCCATGGGCCTGGGTTTTTGCCCTGATCATAACTTTGACAGCTTTGAAGATTGAGAGTGCTACACAATAAAAGTACAGCCAGTAAAAACTGCCTTTCCAATTTAGATTTCTCCAATTACAAAAAACGTGGCTTTAAAGCTCTACAGGAATTTATTTAATTACTAAAGGAAAGTGACAATATGGACTTTATTGATGATATTGATAAATGGGATCTGGATGTCTTATTGGCCTTGGCCAATCCTCCAGGAGCAGACCACTTTCCCCTTCACAACAGCTTTACTAACAAATCAGATACCTTTCCGTTGCTATCTCTCAATGGTAATATTCCTGCTTTTCTACAGCAAACTACAAAAGAAATTACCACCCTTCTTCTTCAACTCCTATATGTATAAATTTTAATAAATCCCACCAATTAGCATTAACCAGACTGAAAAACAAAAATGAGTTAGTTCTTAAACCTTCTGACAAAGGGGGTAGCATAGTAGTAATGTCATGTGATCAATATAGACTTATGTGCCAACAGATTTTGCAGAACACAAAATGGTATAAATAGGTTTCTTACTATCAAATAGAAAAGGCTAAAATATCTTATTAGCAGATTATTAATAGTGCCCTAGAAATGGCTGGTATTCCCAAGAATACTTGGGAATTTCTCAATGTGACGTGGCCACGGCTTCCGACTTTTTATGCTCTGCCTACAATCACTGGTAGCCAGAGACAATAGCAGGTTTGGAATGTACAGTTCTTCAAGTTCTGGGTATTCCATATACCCCAATCCCTATCCAAGTTCTAACCAAGAATAAAACAATCCAAAACCCCTAGAGTTTTTTCTGGAGCCATTTGGAGTGGGAAATTTCTGTTGCCTGGCTGTGGGTGCTGTGTGGGGGAAAAAGGCCTAAAATCCAGAGGGTCTTCCGGGGGTAGCACCACATACATTTGCTTGTTTTATACTTTTTTTTACATTTCTTCAGTTGCTTCCTGGTTTCTGGCCTAGGCCAAAATGATGTCATACATTATTATTATTATTATTATACAGTATTTATAAAGCGCCAATAGTTCGCTCAGCGCTGTACAGTACAAAGGGAGACAGAACATGTGACAGAACAATACCAATACAATGCGATACATGAGGGGATCGAGGGCCCTGCTCTTTCGAGCTTACAATCTAGGAGTCTTGAGGAGGGGAGGAGGGGCTTTCTCATCTAAGCACACCCTCCTACCTGCATACCTGAGCTAAGAGCAGATGGTTCCAGGAAGTAAATGCTACATGAATCATCTGACCTTACTCAAGATAGCCTCAGCTAGAAATGCTACAGGGGTATTAAAGTGATTTCTCAACAAAAATAAAGAGTGGAACAATGGATGGATGTGTCAGTTTGCTTGGAATATTAAAAATGAATTAAAAAATTCCACTTTAACCGCTTCCATACCGGGCACTTTTACCCCCTTCCTGCTCAGGCCATTTTTCAGGTTTCAGCACTCTCACACTTTGAATGACAATTGCGCGGTCATACAACATTGTACCAAACTAATATGTTATCATTTTCTTCACACAACTAGAGCTTTCTTTTGGTGGTATTTAATCAACACTGGGGTTTTTATTTTTTGCTAAATTAACAAAAACAGACCGAAAATATTGAAAAAAAACCACGATTTTCTTTGTTTCTGTTATAAAAGTTTGCAAATAAATAATTGTTGTTCATAAATTTAGGCCAAGATGTATTCTACTACATGTCTTTGATGAAAATAACCCAAATTAGGATGTATTTTTTAGTTTGTAGGAAAGTTATAGAGTTCACAAACTATGGGATAGATCTGAATATTGATCAGTCCTGAAGTACTGACAGCCAATCTAATTTCATGAGGTCCAAGAATGTCAGAACAGTACAGATATCCCCCAAATGACCTCTTTTTGCAAAGCAGACAGTCTGACGTAATTCATAAGAGGCATGGTGAGTTTTTTGAAGTTGTATTTTTTTTGTCATAATTTTTCGGAAAATGAAAAAATGTAAAAAATTATTTTCACTATTTTTTTACATACTGTCATCAGTGCAGTACAGCGTCATCATATAACTGGCATGGCGGTGATCAGGGACACTGACTGGTGACAGTATGAGAAAAAAAAATCTAATTTTTTTTTTTATTTATTATTTTTAATTTTTTATTACTTTTTTTTAAGATTTTGTTTCATATTTCACTATGACCAAAGTAGTACAATGTTACCATAGTAACATTGTACTACTTTGGGGAAGTGATCAGTATTTTTTTTTTTTATACACAATTTGCTTATAGCAAAGAATTACTTTGCTATAAGCAAGCATTTACCTGAATGACATCGATTCATTCAGGGTTTTTTTTTATTTTTTTTTTATGTGCTTAGCTGTGATTTGGCCACGGCTATTCACATGACACTTTGGGGCTGTGATTGGCCCAGCTTGTGCATGTGATCGCTGTGCCCTTTCACAGTTAGACACACTAGTATACAATGGATGGCATGAATGAAGCCATCCATTGTATACAACTGTCATGTGACCTGCTGTGATTGGTCACAGCAGGTCACATGGTACCGGCAACGGGGCCGGTACTCAAATCTGTCATCATCCGTGTCTGAGGTACATGGCCGGTGACAGATCGCACCGCTGCGCGGCTCTGCAGGCGTGCATACTGCGCATGCCCGAAAGGATGCCATATGGCATCCATCCGGAACGGTGAGGGTTTTTGCCGGCCGCCATTCGGCTATAGGCCGGGCGGGAACCGGTTAAAGACAAACAGCCAGTGGCTGTATCAGCAAGAATAGCCACAGCAAACTACTGGCAAATATCTACCTGCCAGTGTACTGTGCGACTGCCTGTGAAAATCGTACTGTTCTGTAATACCGCATACAGCTTTAAAGTGGTTGTAAACCCTTCCATATACCCAATGAAGTGATTGGCCTCAGGTGATACACAGAGATGAAACAAATCCTCCTACTTTATGCCACCTATGTGATGTATTTTTGTTGACAGGTTCTTCTTAATGAGATAACAGGGGTCTAAAAGACCCCTGATGTCTCCCCTGTCCTCTGCTGAAACGAATGCAGTGTAGTATTCACTATGTTCTGTCGATACTGTAGGCTTTGCAGTGTCACACAGTTCACAGAGCCTGAACTACAGAAGTTTTGAGAGGAGGAGATTCAAGAGGAAGGAGCAGTAGAATCACTGCTTGCCAGCAGCAAGGTACCATGGGATATATAGTTCTTAGAAATTGAAAGTAAACAGCAGAGGAGAAAGTTTAAATCATGCAGTCAATCCAGGAAGTTGTGGAAAGAGATGACTAGAAGCCAGGTAGCACTTATAGCATGAAAGAAAATGTTTCAAGTAGGCTTATATTGTATTTTCAAAAATAACTATTGCGCTGGCAGGTGACCTTTTTGTCTTTTGAACTTTAGGTGGGGCAGCAGGCATCAGGCATCATGATTGACATGGATCTACATCACTGTATTATGTGAATGATGGTGGATGTACAAACAAGGGGCACATTTTAATTAAAGGATTTGACAAAGACCTGTATCTGTGTTTTTATTTATACTTTTATACTTTTTTTGTGAATGAGTAGGGGTGCTATGTATCCCTAATTCTGATGGGGGGGGGGGTGTCCAAGTGTCTTATGTGCTGAAATCTCTTACTGGTTATCCTTTGCCAGCTTTGGTGACAACAGTCTTCTAATTCAGTTTGCTTTTATCCTCTGGGGACATTATACCTGACTACAGGGCAAATTGTCTGCTTCCACAAATAGTGGAAGTTTGGGATGTCTATTTTTACACCTCTGAATAAATTATACTTTAAGTCTCATTTATAATGAGTTGAGTTTCATTAGTTATCAATTATGTACTAAAGGTCATATATATAATTTTTGAGGATCACCACAAAGTTGAAGTACAGTTCTGTCTCCTTTTTGCTCTATAAGCATATATTTCATCATGCATACTAATTTTGGATACTTTTATATCACACCGACATTAATTGCGATGATCAAATTGTGATGCAGGGCATATTGGCAAGTTGGGTACTGCGGTCCAGACCTTTGTGTTATTTGACAGATTGACAGATTGTAATTTGCTAGATTGTAATGGGTGAAGATGAAGCAGGGCCGACGCTACCAGGATAGGGGTGCGGTAAAATCCCCAGCCACTTGAACAGGCGGGGGAGCCAGCTCCTCTCCTTCCATCACTCAGCACTGTGATTGGGGATGTCAGTCCCTCCAGGCCAATAGGAAGGTCAGTGCATTCTGAGTTACTTCATTCCTATTTCAGTATATAGTGCTGCGGGCCTCAAGCAAGCTTCAGTAAATGTCGGACCACACCTGTCAGTCTGCAGCGCTAAATCCGCACTGCACTACTGTTGTTGGTTTCTAAGACCGCCTTAGTCAGCAAGTTCCTCCACCTGGCTCCTTCCCCCTGCAGAACGCTAGTTCTTCAAGCTATCTCTCGTGTTCCCTGGCTGCCTCACTCCGAGTACTTATCCATCAGGTTCACCCATCTACAGGTGTACTGTGATGGTTCATATCTCTGATAGGGACACCTGCTCTCTGATGAGGACACTGGCTCCATGGGAACGTTCTGATGGGGACACCTACTCTCTGATGGGGATACCCAATGGAAGGGGGCACTCTGATGGGGACACTTAATGGATGGAAACACTCTGATGGGGACACCTGATCTATGGGGTCACTCTGATGCAGGGCTGGAGCTAGCCAGTCTGATGTGGGGGTACAGTAAAAATGCCAGAGGGGTAGAGGATGGGAAATCAACAGGCCAGTGTACAGGGAGTCAGCAGGGTAGAAGACAGCGGGCAGTAGGGAAATGTGTAGTGGGTCAGCAGGGCAGAGGATGAAAGGGCAGCAGGAGAGTGTACAGGAGTCAGTAGGGCAGAGGATAGGGGTCAGCAGAGAGACGACAGGGGTCCATAGAGCAGAGGACAGACCATCAGCAGGGGAGTGTACAGGGGTCAGTATGGCAGAGGACATATATTATGTTCCTAAAGGCAAACGTAGCCCTTAAACAGTATAAACAATCTATAAACATTAACAATATTCATTACAGGTAATCTGCCACACATTAAACTTAAAAAGTCAAGCCAGCATGACAAAATCTGAGCAAGGCTAGGATTATGAAAGACATGGAGCACCCAGGGAAAGAACAGAAAAGTTCTGAGGCTGTCCTGTGGCAGGTTTTGTGGGGGATTGAGCATAATCTGTGCCTGCTGTATATAATGCACACATATACCACTGTCATTGTACCCACAAAATACTAATTACTGTACCATAACTGACAGACTCACAGACACAAATAAACCTCTGGACAAAGGAATATTTTTTTCTTAATTTAATGTGTAATTACATATGTTTTTATGCACACAAAAAAGTTTTCTTTATCTTAAGCAGGATTACATAGATCAAAAATAATCCGGTTCAGTCAGGACCGGATGAGTATTGTATATTGTATCCATGTATTGTATGGCCAAGTTGGTTGATCGACCAATCCACTTCTGTACAACCAGTCTCTAGGAAAATTTCAGGTCGATTAGTGGTTGGCAGCACTGATCAGTGTATTTTGATGGCAAGGAAGTCTCCCTGCTGTCAGAACACAACACCTTAACGGGAGTGATTCCCCCATCCACCTTGAATGTGTGGATGAGGGAATCAGCTCATTTTTTTTCATTCAACCATCTAGTTGAATGAAAAATATGACTAATGTATGGGTTGCCTTACTGAGACAATCTTAACCTGTTCTTGACTGCGCCATAGCCAAAAGACGGCTACTGTGCAGTCTTCCAGTTCAGAGAGGGCACCCATGTACATCCTTCAGAATACGTGCTCCCCGCACTCCTCCTGGGGTGCACACCTGGAAGTGTCTGTGATAGCTGTGTCCCTTGGACACAGTGCATCACAGATCGGGGTAAAGGGCCAATTACAGTGGCCCATTACCATGTGATTGCCATGTCTAATAACACGCAATCATAAATGTAAACACAGCAGGTCAGGGGTTGACAGCTCTCCTTTCCTCACACAGAGATCGAATGTTAGAGAAAAAGAGATATTTGTGCTGCTCGCAGTGAGGTACAGTCTGCTTTACAGTGCCTAACAGTCTTTTACACAATGCCCAACAGTGTCACACAGTGCCCATCAGTTTTGCTTATCAGTGCCATTATTAGTGCTGCCTCATCCGTGGAGCCTTATCAACACCCATTTGTGCCACCTAATCAGTGCTCATCAGTGCCTCTTAGCAGTGCTGCCTCTTCAGTGGAACCTCATCAGCACCCATCCATGCATATCAGTGTAGCTGAACAGTGCTGCCCTAGTTGTGCAGCCCCATCTGTGCAGCCTCATCAGTAGAGTGCATTAGTACATGTCAGTGTAGCCTCATCAACACCCATCAGTGCAAACTTATCAGTGCATATCAGTGCCCATTTGTGCAGCCTGATCAGTACCCATCCATGCAGCCTCATCAGCACCCATCCATGCAGCTTCAACAGCACCCATCAGTGCTGCCCCATCTGTGCAGCCTAATCTGTGTAGCCTCATCAGCACCCATCAGTACAGCCGCATCAACACCCATCAGTGCAGCCACATCAGCACCCATCAGTGCAGCTACATCTGTCCCAGTGTCCACATCACAGCAGTGTGTCACCACAGCCAACAGTCACCAGTATGTGTAAAAAACATTTACCTGTGAGAAGGCATACCAAATTCTAAGTCTGACCAACAAGAACAGCGTGGCGCTCTCTGTGTTGGATTATGATTGTGATTACAGGCCAGTGCTAAGTAATAGGACTGTAACAGAATCAGAGGAGGAAAGTGTGCCCACCAAAATAAGGCATCTGGTAAGGAGCAGGCTATCACCCATAATGCAGTGACATCCACTAGTAGCGCAGTGGCATCCTTTAGTAGTGCAGTGGCATCCACTAGTAATGGAGTACCTCTGCAAGAAAGGCCAGGTACTAGTGGGTTTCATATCAGCCCCAAAAGGGATAGGGCCCATGCCAGTCTATGAGATGCCCTTGCAAGCTCTCTATGGCTTCCCCGCGAATCAGGAGCAGCTCCCATTTACCATCCAGCCAGGTGTCCAAGTGAACACAGAAAATTTTGCCCCCACTGATTTTTTAAATTTCCTTTTCATGGATGACCTATTATGTTCAATTGTGGACCAGTGTAGCTTCTATGCCCAACAATTTATAGCCAACAACCCAACTTCCAGTTATTCCCATTCCTAAGAATGGAAACCGGTAACAGTGGAGGAGTTCAGGATCTTTTTTTAAGTCTCACATTTATTATGGGACTGACAAAAAAAAATTAACTCCACTCTTATTGGTCAACTCACTTCATCCACCACATGCTCATTTACTCATAAGTTATGCGAAGAAAATGATATCTAATGATCATGCAGTTCCTTCATTTTAGTGATAACACCCAGTGCCCCCCACAAAATGACCCCACATATGATAAGTTGTATAAAATTTGGCGCCTTCCTAATTTTTTTTCTGAAAAATTTGCCCAATTATATATCCCAGTCAAAAACATCTGTGTGGATGAATCACTTGTTCACTTTACTGGCAGACTGAGCTTCAAGAAGTTCATCCCCAGCAAAAGGGCTAGATATGGGGTGAAACTAAGTTGTATGACAGAGTGATGGGGTACCTGTATACATCCTATTTCCAGTCTCTGCCGGAATCAAACACTAGCTTGTGGCACCGTGAGAGCTAGTAGGAAGGGCTTCCTGCAAAGGCTGGTAAACACAAGACTACAAAGAGGGGAGTTGGTGAGTTTGCGGAATGAGGAAGTATTGGCCATGAAGTAGAGGGACAAACGAGATGTATATTTTCTTTCTTCAATTCACCATAAGACCTTTGTGCAAATCGACAGTAGGAATGGTCCTGTCCAGAAGCCCGAATGTGTATATGAGTACAATATGTTTATGGGGGAAGTTGATCTTAATGATCAGATGATGCAGCCCTACCTTGCAACAAGAAGAACCCACAATTGGTACAAAGAAGTCTCAATTTATCTTTTCAATTTGGTTGTTTATAATAATTGTTATGTTATTCACCGTAAATCCAATAAAAGACCCAAAATCTTCCTGATATACCAGGAGGATATTATCACTGCCCCTTTGTACCCAGAAGGCCCACTAGAAAGCATTTGCTCAGATGCAGTGAGCAGACTCCATGAACACCATTTTCCCAATAAAGTCCCTCCCAGAGAAATAAGCAAAAAACGTAAAAAAAAAAAAAGTCGGGTGTGCTCCAGAGGGGGAGTTAGACTAGACACCATTGTCTCCAGTGTCTTTCCCAACCAGGTATCTGCATAGAGGAATGTTTTCAACTTTACTATATTTGTCTGCAATATTAGAGAATTCCTGCCTTTTCCCATTTGACCATTTGCCTTCAAACTCATCATGCCACTGCCTGTTCCTGAACTGACCCTGGCCTGTTATTTGACCATGCCTCTGCCTGCCATCTAAACTGACCATACATCTTCCTGCTTGGAACTGACCCTGGCCTGTTTATTGACAATGCCTCTGCTTGACGCCTGAACTATCACGATTCTGCCATCCACCTGAACTCACCTCACTCTGGTAAATGACCACGTTTTTTGCCTTCCGCTTGGACTGATCTTTGCCCTGCTAATGTAGTAGCGGGATTCAAGATAACACAGGGGTCTCACGTGTGTTTCATAGTTAGTCTGGGTGAAAAAAACAAAAGTCCATCCAGTTCAACCATTAAAAAAAAAAGTTATAATCCTACACCCACAGTTGATCCAGACGAAGGCAAAAAAACCCAGCAAAACATGATCCAATTTGCTCCTGAAGGGGAAAAAATTCCTCCCTGACCCCCCGAGAGGCAATTGGATATTCCCTGGATTAATTTTCCCTATAAATGTTAGTATCCAATTATATCCTGTGTATCCAAGAAATAATCCAGGCTTTTTTTAAAGCAATCTACTGAGCTGGCCAGAACCAACTTTTGAGGGAGTCTATTCCACATTTTCACAGCTCTTACTGTGAAGAAACCTTTCCCTGTTTGGAGATTAAATTTCTGTTCCTCCAGACGTAAAGAGTGCCCCCTTGTCCTCTGTGATGACCTCAGCGTGAATAACTCTACACCGAGTTCACTATATGAACCACTGAGGTATTTATACATGTTGATCATATCGCCCTTAATCTCCGCTTCTCAAGAGAGAATAAATTCAGTTCCTCTAATCTTTCCTCATAGCTGAGCTCCTACATGCCTCTTATCAGTTTTGTTGCCCTTCTCTGTGCTTTCTCCAGTTTCCCAATGTTCTTTTTGTGAATTGGTATCTCTCTATCTGGAGTCTATACCTCTTTTAGTACAAGAGAGGATTTTGCTCGTTTTAAAACCCGCAGCTTGGCATTGCATGCCATTATTAAGCTTGTGATCTACCAGAATTCGCAGATCCTTCTCCAGCATTGATTCCCCCAGTTGAACCCCCCCCCCCCAGTATGCATGATGCATGCATATTCTTAGCTCCCAAGTGCATAACCTTACATTTATCAGCATTAAACCTCATTTGCCACATAGTTACCCAATTAAACAGTGCATTGAGGTCGGCTTGTAAGTTGGAGACATCCTGTAAGGACGTTATTCCACTGCACAGCTTGGTGTCATCTGCAAAGACTGAAATGGTATGTTTAATCACAGACTCTATATCATTTATAAATCTATTAAAAAGTAAGGGTCCTAACACTGAACCTTGGGGTTCACCACTGACAACCCTAGACCATACAGAGTATGAAACATTAACCACTACTCTCTGAATATGATCTTTTAGCCAGTTTTCCTATTCATTTACATACTGATTGTTCCAAGCCTGTAGACTTTACCTTACACATTAGCCCGCGGAGGGTATGTGCCAGGGTTGAGCCTGATGTGAAGGGGCTGACAGGTCCTAGACCTGTGCGGGATGGATGACAGTCAGGAGTATGCAGACAATTCAGGTTGGTAACGGTGGAGGCAGATTGGTACAGAGCAGTAGGCGAAGAGTAACCGGGTCACGAGCCAAGGTTCAGCAACAGGAGGTCCAATAACAAAGGGGTAGGCAGTGGAATAGTCAGGAACGAGCCAAGGATCAGAGCAGGAGATGGTCAGCAGGAATCAGGACAGACAGGGTCGGCAACTAGGAACTCACTTCAGAAACAGGAACTAGACCTTGCGGCAATCTGAACACTGCCTGGCTAGTTTAAATAGTGCACCCTGCACCGTCATTGGTGCCAGGCCGCAATTGCCGCCGCGGGCGCCCAGGTCCTAGAGTGCCTGCACATTGGTGCGCCTAGGCAATCTGCACACGCACAGACCCGAGCGCCGCGGCGAGACCCGCATTCCCTGACATTGCCCCCCCCCCCCCTACGGGCAGCCTCCGGATGCCCAACTAACCCCTTTTCAGTGGCTGGTTTCGAAAAAATTCCCGAACAAGTCTTGGGGCATGCACGTTTTGGGCCGGTTCCCACGAATTTTCCTCTGAACCATAACCCTTCCATTTAACAAGAAACTGAGTCTGTCCTCTCCTTTTCCTACAATCTAGGATTGTCTCTACTTCAAACTCCTCCTCTCCGTCGATGTTTATAGCCTCCGGGGGTTTAGACCTACGATCCGGAAAGGGGTCTGGTGTCGCCGGTTTTAATAGAGACACATGAAAAACCGGATGAACCTTAAGAGATTCAGGGAGTGTGAGTTTGTAGGCGACTTCATTGACCTTGCGTCTCACCTGGAAAGGACCCAGGAATGGAGCCTTACCACCTCCTTAATAAAAACCTGCGCTGTCTCAAGGGCCATAGTCGTGCTCTTTAATGGTACAAAATGGGCCATCTTAGACAAGCAATCAACAATCACAAAAATTGCTGTGTGATCCTGAGAGGGTGGAAGTTCCACAATAAATCAATAGAGATCATTCTCCATGGCCTGTCGGGTATCGGTAGAGGTCATAGTAGACCCCAGGCTTTGTTCCTAGTGGGCTTGTTTCTTTGGCAAATGGCACAGGTTCTAACATACATTTCACAATCTTTGACCATATTTGGCCACCAGAACGTGCGTTGTAATAGTTCCAGGGTCTTACGTACTCCAAAATGCCCTGCTAATGGGTGGTCGTGGCAATAGCCCAGTACCAAGGTACAGGCTTCCTCGGGTACCACGATCTGTCCTTCCTTCCAAAAAAGTCCCTCCCTGTTCAGTAAGGGAATACCAGGTGGACTTGGCATTCCTACGGATGCGGTTTGCAATTTGGAACGAAGCTTGGTTTGGAGGACTAGGAAATTCCCCGAGGACAGAATAGTATCAGGTTTGGGGATTTCTTCAGGGTCCTCAAACATGCGGGAGAGAGCATCGGGCTTTTTATTTTTTGACCCTGGCCTATAGGTAATGTGGAATGTAAATCTCAAAAAGAACAGTTCCCACCTGGCCTTACGTGGTCTTAAGCGCTTTGTCGTCCTCAAGTACTCTAAGTTCTTGTGGTCCGTGAAGATCAAGATTGGGTGTATAGCCCCCTCTAGCAGGTACCTCCACTCCTCCAGTGCCACCTTGATTGCCAGGAGTTCCCAATCCCCGATATCATAGTTTCTTTCCGCAGTGGTCAGTTTCCTAGAAAAGAAGGCCACTGGGTGCATGAGCTTCTTAATGCCCTTCCTTTGAGGCAGGACTGCCCGTACTGCGTTCTCGGATGCATCCACCTCCAGGATATAAGGTAAAGAAGGATATGGGTGGCTCAGGATAGGAGATGCGGTTAATAATTTTTTCAACACTTCAAATGCTACCTGCGCTTCAGGTGTCCACTGGAAGCGAACCCCCTGCCTTGTCAGCTGAGTGATGGGGGACACCAGACATGAAAAGTTCTTGATGAACTTTCTATAAAAATTGGCGAAGCCAATGAATCGCTGGAAAGCTTTTTTATCGGTGGGGACTGGCCAATCCAAGATAGCCGAGATTTTCTGAGGATCCATGGCCACTCCTGTGGTGGAGATGGTCAGTCCTAAAAAAGAAATGCTACGCTTTTCAAAACAGCACTTGTCTGCCTTGGCATACAGGCCATGTTGGTGAAGTTGTTCCAACACGCACCTCACGTGACCTCTATGGACCTCCAAGGACGGGGAGAAGATCAGAATGTCATCAACAAAGATATCCAGATAGTCCCTGAACACGTCATTTATGAAATGTTGGAAAGTGGTGGGTGCATTACATAAGCCGAAGGGCATGACCAAGTACTCGAAATGCCCAAACCTGGTACGGAATGCTGTCTTCCATTCGTCACCCTCTCTGACACGGACTAGATTATAAGCACCTCTCACATCCAGTTTGGTAAAGACAGAAGCTGACTTTAATCTTTGAAACAGTTCGGGGACCAAAGGAAGAGGATAGCGATTTTTAACTGTTATTTTATTTAATTCCCGGTAATCTACATAGGGTCTTAGGGATTTGTCCTTCTTCTCCACGAAGAAAATACCAGCCCCAGCTGGTGATGTGGAGGGCCGAACAAACCCCTTACGGAGGTTTTCGTCTATGTAGTCCTTCAGTACCCCTAGCTCCCGCTCTGACAATGGAAATATTAGCCCAAACGGTATTTCGGACCCCGGGAGGAGGTCAATTGGGCAGTCGTAAGCTCAGTGCAGAGGAAGAATATCTGCCCCCCGCTTACTAAACACGTCCAGGTAACTATGGTAAGCTGAGGGAATGACTTGAGCCAGTTCTGCATCCATACACAACAAGGCCCGCGGGGCCGGGGAAGTCTTAGGAAGACAATACTGTTGGCAGTAGGGTGACTGGAACTGGAAGTGAATTGCCCCCGCCTTCCAATTGATCTGGGGATCATGGGCTCGTAGCCAAGGGAGCCCCAGGATAATTAAGAACAATGGGGATGCAATGGCATCCAGGCGAAGGAATTCCTGGTGGTGGGTCACCACTGTAGTGCGGATAGGTGGGGTTTCACGGTCTACTAGCCCTGACCTAATACGGGACCCATCGGCCAGGAAAATGTTTAAACCAACTTCCTTCGTCTGTAGGGGAATCTGCTGCTGAGCTGCAAAGTCTAAATCTATGAAGCAGCTACATGCTCCGGAATCAACAATTGCTGTTGCTGACACAGTTCTCCCAGGAAGCTGAAGTGAGATAGGCACAGCTAAGTAACTGGTGCTGCTAGGACCATTGGGCGCTACTGCAGAGGTACACTTACCCATCTTGGCTGGACAGGTACGTACCACAAGGCCTGCTTCCCCACAATAAAGGCAGAGATGGTTTACCTGACGTCTCTGGCGTTCCGCAGGTGTTAGTGAAGGTTGTGTCCCTCCTGACGGCCTAGGCTCAGGTGCATCTGTAGACTCCTGGTTCCGGTTATCCAAAAAGGAACTAGGATGGGCCGGAGCACAAGGTAGCATCCAGGTTGGTCTCAGACCTAGGTTCGACCTTTCCTGCCTGCATTCCCGCAACCTGCGATTGATTTGGATAGCCAAGGTTATCAAGCCCTCGAGAGTATCGGGTATGTCTACTCGGGCTAGCTCGTCCTTAAGTGACTCGGATAGACCCATGCGGAATTGGTGACGCAGGGCCGCATCATTCCATTGGGTGTCACTACCCCAACGCCTGAACTCGGAAGCATAGTCTTCCACTGCTTGGTGACCTTGCCTCAGGGTGTGTAAAGCTGTCTCAGCCGTCGCTGTCTGCTGCGGGTCATCATACAATAGCGCCATCGCTTCAAAAAATACTGTTACCGATTTTAAGTGCGGATGATGGGTCTCTAATAGTCGGTGGGCCCAGATCTGGGGTTCATCCTGTAGCAGGGAAATGATGAACCCTACCCTTATGGACTCTGATGAGAATGTCCACAGCTGAAGCTCGAAGTACAGTTGACATGAGTTGCGAAATGCCCTAAATCTGCTTTGACTCCCGTTGAAACGTTCCGGAGTGGGAAAACGGGGTTCCGGTGCAGGTGTTGAGACCACTGTCCCCCCAGGTGGTTCCCCAGAATGCCTGGTTGGGGATGTCAGTGTGGCTAAAGTCTGAATGTGGTCCTCCAGATATGTACTGTATAACCCTCCTGTAGGGCTTTAACCCCTTGTGTGAGGGTCACCAGGTGTTGGCATATGTCATCCAAAGAGGAAACTCCCCTTCCAGGCTCAGTCATGGCCGCAAGGTACTGTCATGCACTGCACAGCGGGATCTCTAGTGACCCACAGAACGAGAATCCCCAGGACGCGGAGTCTAAGCCCCAGTCTGCCTTTTCAAAAGAGCCCCTGATGGTGGGGATGGACTTGATGCAAGATTGAGACCAGGTTGCGGTCCCTGAGCGCACTCAACTGTGGTAGAGGGGTCCCGCGGAGGGTATGTGCCAGGGGTGAGCCTGACGTGATAGGGCTGACAGGTCCTAGACCCATGCGGGATGGATGGATGACAGTCAGGAGTATGCGTGGTCAGACAAGCCGGGCCGGTAACATTGGAGGCAGATCGGTACAGAGCAGTAGGTGAAGAGTAACCTGGTCACGAGCCAAGGTTCAGCAACAGGAGGTCCAATAACAAAGGGGTAGGCAGAGGAATAGTCAGGAACGAGCCAGGGATCAGAGCAGGTCAGCAGGAATCAGGACAGGCAGGGTTGGCAACTAGGAACTCACTTCAGAAACAGGAACTAGACCTTGCGGCAATCTGAACACCACCTGGCTAGTTTAAACAGCGCTCCTGCACCGTCATCATTTGATTAAACCTGGTACCATTGTGAGTTTTTTCTGAACACTCCTGTTTTTCTTGAATAAAATCATTTTCATCAACCTACTACACTATGGGTTCTTTCCTGTGTCTTCTGCAATGAGCCTTTTCAGCTTCTGCAGACCCAGATTGATCCCTGCACCAGCCTTTGAGAGGAGGAATTTTCCACTTCACACACTTCTGTAAGGATTTCTGTGACCTGCTGGACCTCCATTTCGCCACACGAGGGCACTTCATCTCTACTATCTTCAGCTCCTGCCCATTACCAGACCAGAAAAGAGAGGGGAATCTCCATGATATCATATACACATGCGTATTATTAATACGTTTCTGGTTAGTGCGCATTTCTAACTTTTGCACTGGGAATCAGCAAGCACCATTACTGGACTGTGATTTATTTATTTATTGATTTATTTATTAATTTATTCATTTGCTTTGGTTTAATTTATTATTTATATCTGCCCGCAATATAGTAACATCACACAGCGCTGCATTTTCTTTATATATATATTTTTGGGACTTTTATGTGTTTTCCTTGAATGTTCAGCTGCTGACCATTGGAGCGCTCACTGTATTTTTTATACTCTCATATTTTGCAGTATGTTTACATACAGTCTTTTTGAAGAACTCCTATTTCTGTGTTGTGTTCATTGATGCCAATATTCCCTCCCACTCTAAGTCTTGGAGAGCAGCTCTCAGCCTTGGAAAATTAGCTCTCTTAAAATTGTGCATTTTTATTTTCCTCGTATGTGCTTGCTGTTTACAGCTAAGAATTAATGAAATCATGTTATGGTCACTGCTACCCAGATGTTCTTTTATATGGACATTCAGAATAAGCTCTGCGTGGTTTGAGATTACCAGGTCCAGCAGTGCATCATTCCTAGTAGGGGCCTCTATGAACTGTACCATAAAATTGTCCTGTAGTAGGTTTAAACATTTTTGCCCTTTAACTGTTCCTGCAGTACCATTACTTCAGTGAATTTCAGGGTAGTTAAAATCCCCATTATTCTCACTGTCCCAGCCCTTGCAGCCCTTTCGATCTTTGCAAGGAGCTGAGTCTCCACCTCCTTATTAACACTGGGAGGCCTATAACAAACTCCAATGATAACCTTTGTAGTACACACCCCCATGTGCAGTTCCACCCATAATGCTTCAGCCTCATCACACTCTCCATCAACTAGGTCCTCTTTCAAACTCTCTCTGAAATAACTTCTCACATAGAGACAAACACCACTACCTTTCCTATTTAACCTGTCTCTCTGAAAGAGAACATAGTGAGGAATATTAATGGCCCAGTCATGTGAAGAACAAAACCAATATTCAGCAATACCAATTAAATCATAGTTCTGTTCATGCACCAAAGCTTCCACCACACCTATTTTGCTAGGCAGACTTCTGGCATTGGTGATCAAACACTTTAATTCATTGACACCTTGGCAGTATGTGAAGGTCTCCAGAGAAATTTTTCTGAGAGGAGAAAACTACATTTTTGTTTTTCTACGGGTTATGTATTTCTCAGATTAGGGTCTGCAAACAGGAGACTTTAAAGAGATTTGAGTGGGAAAAAGCTTCTACTCCTGTGTCCAGGTCCTACCTGACTGAGGCCTTAAGACTAATATTGCTGCCAGCTGCCAACTAACCCTGGCCTGGTAATTGATCATGCCTCTGCCTGCTGCCTGAACTGACCACACCTCTGCCTGCTACCTTTACTGACTATGGACCATGTTCCTGCCTACTGCCAGTACCAACTCTTTGGCTGTGCTGCCCATTTCTCTGGCTGTTGCTTGGACAATTACTTTGGCTGTTGCTGACCACATACCTGCCTTCTGCCTGGACCAATGCATTGGCTGTTGCTGACCACATATCTGCCTGCTGCCTGGACCAATGCTTTGGCTGTACTGTCCATATCTCTGCCTGCTGCCTGTGCTGACTATGGACAGTATTCCTGCCTGCTGCCTGGACCAATGCTCCTCTCCATGGACAACTGCACTAATAAGACCACAGGTAATATTTTGTTTACCCGTTACTTGAATGTGGTCATTTTGTGTGACATTTTGTGATCCAGGGACTTCAAAAATGTGACAGGTAGTCTGCAAATTAGATGTGCAATTTATGTCCCCTTTATGCCCCTAGAATACCCAATGGTGCTACTTGGATGTTGGGCCCCTCAATGTAGCCAAGTTGTGGAAAAGTCTCACACGTGGTATTTCCATACTCGGGAGGAATAGCAAAATGTATCCCATGGTGTAATTCTTGGTATGTACATCCTGTGTGTTAGAAATATGCTATAAATGGACAACTTTGTGTGAAAAAAAAGTTTTAATTTTCTTTCCACATTTTCATAAACTTTTGAAAAAAAATTACATGTCCAAAAGACACATTATGCCTCATAGAATATAGATTGGAGTATATGCTTTCCAAAATGGGTTAATTTTGTGAGTAATTCCAATGTCCTGGTTCTTCAGGCCCTAAAAAATGTGACAGGTAGTCAGGAAATTAAATGTGTAATTTATACCCCTTTTTTATGCCCCTAGAATGCCTAATGGTGCTAGCTGGATATTGGGCCCCCACACAGGTGGTATCACCAGACTCATCAGGAGTAGCAGAATGTATTTTGGTGTGTAATTCTTGGTATGTACATCCTGTGTCTTAGAAATATCCTATAAATTGACAACTTTGTGTGAATAAAAATTCTCATTTTCTTTTCACATTTTCCATAAACTTTGAAAAAAAATGACAACAAATTACTTATTATGCCTCCTAGAATATACGTTGGAGTGTTTGCTTTCCAAAATGTTGTCATTTTGTGGGTGTTTCCATTGTCCTGGTGCTCCAGGGCCTTCAAAATTGTGATAGGTAGCCAGGGAATTAGATCTGTTATTTACGCCTCTTTTATGCCCCTAGAGTGTCTGAAGGTGCTACTTGGATGTTGGATCTCTGTATGTGGCCAGGCTTTGGAAAAGTCTCACACATGTGATATCGCCATACTCAGGAGGAATAGCAGAATGTATTTTGGGGTGCAATTGCAAGTATGCCTATGCCATGTGTGAGAAATAACTTGTTAATTTGACAATTTTGCGTTAAAAAAATAAATAAATAAATTCTTAATTTTCCAAAGAATTGTGAGAAAATATTACAACTTCAAAAAGCTCACCGTGTCTCATACTAAATACCTTTGGCTGTCTACGTTTTTGGAGTATTTGTACTTTCCTGGTATGTTCGGGCCTCAAGAAACGAGATAGGCCTTCAGTACATCAGATGTGATCAATGTTTAATGATTGGTACCATAGATTGTAGACTCTATAACTTTCACACAGACTACATAATATGCACTGATTTGGGTTATTTTCACCAAAGAAATGTAGAAGTATAAATTTTGGCCTAAACGTATCTAGAAAAAAAACAGAAAATTTCCTATCAAATACATACCGTAATTTTTTCCTTTCCTGATAAGACTCCACGGCAGCATACATATGGGTTAGTTCCTCCCTCTCTTCTCCTATAGGACCCCACTCCCATAAATCTTTGCTCCTCACCAGAGGCCGTGTTCCATAACTAGCCTACTCATGGCATTGGGAGGGTACTCCTGCTGCCATGGAGTCTATCAGGAAAGGAAAATTATGGTAAGTATTTGATAGGAAATTTTCTGTTTTCCTGACAGACTCCATGGCAGCATACATATGGAAAATAACTAGCCATACACACACAGGTGGACAGAGACTCAAACAAAGACTTTAATTTGCCCCGTCAACCAACAGGACTTTCAAACCAAAATTAACAGAGGATAAGGAGGCAGGCTATACACAGTAATGAGCCAAAAAAGTGTTGATTGAGGACCATGAGGCCACTCTGCAGATCATCTCAGGGGCGACATGCTGGGAAGCAGCCCAGGACGTAGCCACACTTCTGGTTGAGTGTACATTTATGATGAAATTTGATTTTTTTAAATTGTTTTTACTGGACATGTTTAATAGCAAAAAGTCCAAAATATAGGTTTTTTTTTTCTCAAAATTGTCAGGTTTTTTTGCTTATAGTGCAAAAAATAAAAAACACACAGGCAATCAAATACCACCAAAAGAAAGCTCAATTAGTGGGAAAAAAAGGCCGTAAATTTCATGTGTGTGCGGCATTGCATTACCGCACAATTGTCAAAATAACGCAGCGCCTTAATGCAAAAAATAGCCTGGTCAGGAAGGGGAGGGGGAGTAAATCTTCTGGAGGGCAAGTGGTTAATAAAGTGCATTTTTGGACATTTCTTGCAACTGGACATTCTGTCACATTAATATATTACCATCACTACAGTGTACTCATGGCTCAGGCATGCAGATGAGCAGTTTATGTGACAGTGGATTACATGGCACTGGCTCAAGTTCAATATAGGCTAACTCAGTCAAACGGTTTAATCCACAAGGACTTTGCCACCAACACTCATCATATCCCCACTGTCCTTTTGCTGGGTATTATGTGTTGTTTATTATTCTGCAGTGCATGCATGTTCTTTACCCTCCTGAACTTGTTTGCATTATTGCATCTGCCTTTGCACCTTTGTAGTGAGCTGCATGTTACATTTACTCCGTCTCCTCCTTCAGTTGATTGCTTATTCTGTTAAATTAGTAACAAGTGACTTTACTTCTGCAGATAAAGGGGGTAGATATTGGTGCTGATTCCAGCTTTACACCACGGTCACATCGGGTGCAACAAGGCATGCGATTTGCATGCCATGCGACTTGCAAATCGTATGCCAAGTCGCACCCTATTGTCCGCAATTACAGTGGTCAAAACGGTGCGGTTCTGACTTGGAGCCGCACAGATTTCTAAAGTAGTACATTGTGATCTGGCGAGTATGTCAGTCTTTCAAAAGAACAAGCTCTGCAGCAAATACTGCAGTTACAGGATTGAGACAAACCATTTACCACAGGCAGGGTTAGCCAACAATTCGAAAGCCCAAATAGTAATAATTGATTTATTGATTTAGTGTGGATGCTAGCATGTTATAGTGCACACGTTTTTTTTTTATCTGTAATGGGTTCAGGTTGCGAGATCCTCATGCATCCCAGGATAACCAACATGCAATGTCCATTATAAGGGGGCTTCCAATGCCACCCCTCTTGTTAGAGTGCTCTGTTCTGCTTTGTAAACATTGATTTTAGGTATAATGAAATCATACACATACACACATATTGAAAATATTCAGGAAAAATAAAACTTATATGTATTTAGTTCCCAAAACAAAAATGGAATATATTGCAGTTTACTAAATCAAAGATGTTGGTATGCATTAGTTGTTTTTATTAACAAGTTCTTGACTGCGCTATAACCAAAAGATGGCTACAGCGCAGTCGGCTAGTTCTGGAAGTGTATTCATGGATGTCCTCCCAGAATCGCGCACCCTGGGGCGCACATTGCATGTGATCTGTGACCAGGGATGGACTGACAACTCATGAAGCCCCCGTGTCTTGCTCAAACTCAAAAAAGCCTATGAAAAAAGTACCAGGGGCATCTCATGGGGCCCCCTGCTGACCCCGGGCCCTCGGGCAGTGCCCAAGTTTCCAAATGGTCAGTCTACCGCTGTCTGTGACCACTGTGTCCTTCGGACGCAGCTGATCACATGACTAAGGAACAGCCCAATCATAGCTGCTTTGACCATGTGACCAGCTGTGTCCAAGCACAGCTGATCAGCGGGTAAATAGGAAATGCTGGTTATTGGCAGTCCTCTCCTCACGCTGACAGCGTGAGGGAAAAGCCGAGCCGGCAATGGCATTTAGCAGGGTGACATCTACACTGATCATCAGGGCACTGATCATCAGTTTTACCCCTATCAGTGAAGCCAATAGTGCCCATCTGTGCTGGCAATCAGTTCTCATCAGTTGAATCAGTGACTCCTCATCAGTGCCCATCAATGCAGCCTATCAATGATCATCAGAGGAGCAACATAGCCACCCTTGTGCAGCTGCATTTTCAACTGGTGAACAAAGTACTGTTAGAAAGAGTAGTAGATTTAGACTGACTTTTTGTTAGTGACTAACAAATTAAAGTTGGACTCCTGCTAACACTAACATAAAGGTTTTTTTTTCTTTTGGGATAAAGGATTTAATTAATTTAATTGCCTTTGTAAGCTCCCCTGTCAGTGTAAATTGTTTCTTAACCCTCTAACTACCACTTTTGGTCTTGGTCTTGGTCTGTTAACCACTTCCTGTCCACCCTATAGCAGAAATACTGCTACAGGGTGGCACAGGTGCACAAAATCACGTATACGTACATGATTTAGCAGTTCCTGTGCCGCCATTCATGGCTGTGGCTGTCAATCACTGGGTCCTGGCTGGTGATTACTCGCCGGCGCCCGGTGATTGCCAGGGATCTCCAATGGGGAGGATAACTGTTTGTAAGTAAAACCATTCTCCTCCTTGTCAGCTTGTGCACACTGCAGCACACACACACACCGCCCCATAGTAAAGCACACCCAGCACACAGTTAACCCTTTGATCGCCCCTCATGTTAATCCCTTCCTGCACAGTGCCATTAGTACTGTGTTGATGTCACAGGGGATGTCAGTGACACCAAGTCAATTTCCCCCAGTGTTAGAATGCCTGCCGCAGTCCCGATATAAGTCGCTGATAGCCTCCATTACTAGTAAAAATTAAAAAATGGAAAACAATTCCAGTATATATACCATCATTTGTAAACACTATAACGTTCATGTAAACCATTTAATTTACACAAATTGAGATTTTTTTTAGCTGTGTAGACATGTAGCAGAATACATTTTGGCCTACATTTATGACAAAATTCGATTTTTTTATTTTATTTTTTTTTACTGGACGTGTTTAATAGCAAAAAGTTTAAAATATTGTTTTTTTCTCAAAAGTCTTGGTCTTTTTTGTTTTTTTCTTTATAGCGCAAAAAATAAATCCACAGGCGATCAAATACCACCAAAAGAAAGCTCAATTTGTGGGGAAAAAAGACATATGTTTAATTTGGGTGCAGCATTGCATGACTGCTCAATTATCAGTTAAAATAATGCAGCGCTGTAACGGAAAAAATGGCCTGGTCAGGAAGGAGTGTAAATCCTCAGGAGGACAAGTGGTTAAAAGAATTTGAAAAACAGACTTATTAGCTGGATCACTTGGTAATAATATGTTACAAGGGACACACAGACATGGGAAGGACATGCAAAATCCTTGCAGATAGTCTTAGCTGAGTTTTTGGGCAAGTTCACACTACATGCATTTCAGTTGCTTTTTTTCTGCATCCAAAATGCACAGAAAGTAGGTTACATCATTGCTTGCAGCTCCAGTGCGCTCCAGTAGAACATGCTGCATTTTTTCTGCACAGAACTGTACTAGAACACGGTAAAACACATCAAAAATGCACTGAACTTCACCAAAACGTACTGGAACACACATGTCCCTATTTAAATTGAAGAAAAAAAGAGGGGGAAAACGCACTGGAATGCATCAAAAAAACGCATCAGTCGCATCAAAAATGCACATGCAAAAACGCATCTGGAATGCGTTTCCATAGTGTGAACCAGCCCTTAAGCCAAGGACTCTAATATTACAAGTGCTAACCTCTAAGCCACTGTGCTAATGCTATTGACTGCTACTGCACTTATACTTTATGACCTTTTTTTGTATTTTTCTATTTGCCCATTGTTTCACTTTACACATTTAACTAGTAATCTATTTATAGATCCCTGTTCATTATAGCTTGAGAAGAAAAGATGTTTTACTTAAAATATATTTATAAAAACTATATTTATCTTTAATATGAGGTGAAATACATCCAGGCACTTAAAAAATATGTACTGTAAACCCAACATCTTCCTGATATGTGCCTGCTGTACCATGTACTTGTATGAAAAAGAATCTTGTTCTCTTTTAATTGCTTCCTTTGTGTGAAATCCCTGATGTTCCTGCCAGTCACTCTGCTTTTCTATTAAAATCTGACCACAGTAGGCAGGAGAGCACAGCATATTGTATTTCCAGGTAGGGGGCTCATGCACACTGTGCCACTCTACCCACGCCATTGGTGGATACAGCTGTCGTTCACCGGGTCCCAGCTGGAGATTCCCCACCGGCGATCACAGAGGAACAGTGACAGAGGAGAGGTCTGTATGTAAACAATACAGATCTCTCCCTGTCAGCACCAGCAGGTACTTACACAGTAAAGCACACACAGACAAAATAGTAAAACAACACACAGTTAACCCTTTGATTGCCCAAGATATTAACCCCTTCCTACCCACTGTCATTAGTACAGTGTCAGTGCTTTTTATTAGCACTGATATTTTTTTCAAAATTGACGGTCTTTTTTTGTTTATAGCGCAAAAAAAAAACTGCACAGGTGATCAAATACCACCGAAAGAAAGCTTCATTTGTGGGGGAAAAAAGGACCATAAATTTCGTTCGGGTGCAGCATTGCACAAATGCGCAATTGTCAGTTAAAGTAACGCAGCACTGTATCGCAAAAAAATGGCCTGGTTAGGAAGGGGGGTAAATCCTCTGGAGGGCAAGTGATTAAAAGTCTATATCATCTTTATTGAATGAAAATAATAACATTATACCAGTTAATGTTTCCAACTGAATTTCAGTCAGACTTTTAAATTTTTACTCCAAGCAGTCTCTTAACTCCTTTATGACAGCTTTATACATATACAGTATGTGGTGACAAGAAGGGTGGTACTTAATGCCAAGCCGCCCAGGTATGCATTTGCTGTTGTTTTTGGGCTAAAAAAACCTGTACTTTGAAGAGACAAATATTGAAAACCCTATTTTTGTGGGACTTTAAGGGCTCGTTCACACTTGACTGTTTTACCAACGATTGACAAACGCCCCTATAGCGTTTGGCAAGCGTTGGTCCGGAGTTTGCGGAGCGTTTTTAACGCTCCGCAAACTCCGCATGCGTGGTTTAGCAACGGTTGCTAGGCGTTTGCCGAGTGTTAAAAACGCCCCACAAACGCCTATAATGAAGTTTAAATGGTGTTACCACGTCGCAACCGCACCACAAACGCCGTCCAGGCGTTTGCGGAGCGGCACCATAGACTAGAATAGGAGGCTTCAACGCTTCCTGACTCGACCAGAGGCGTCCGTTTTGCCATGACGCGACGCTAACGCTCCCGTTAGAACAGAACCATGTGCTGCAATGTGCAGAATTGTCCGAGGCATTTGGGAAGTGGTAAAAACGCTTCCCAAACGCCTCTCTGCCACCTGCACACAACGCTAGTGTGAACGTAGCCTAAGGGTACAAACAGAACAAGTAACTTCATATCAGAATAATAAACTTAATAAACAATGTTTTAGTATAACAAAATATTAAAAACGACATATAAACACAGAAAAATGTGGCGGTAATACATCTGTCACATTGGATAAAAAGAGCAGGAAACATTTTTTTCTGGCATTTTTTTTCTGGCCGATAGCTAAAAAGAGTGGGAAATATGAGTGGAGAGTGAAAAAGTTTTTTACTTTTGACTGCTGATGATTTCTGGTGCTTGTAGTTGTTTTATTTTCTTCTTTGAGTCTTGCTAAAAGCTTTTACTTTTTTAAATTCCATTTTCTGTCACTTTTTAAATAGCATTTTTTTTCTTCCTTTCCTTGCCTTCCTTCAATCTGCTAATTAATGGGAGGGGTTAGTTGGTCACAGGTGCTACAGGTATAACTTGCTGTAGAGCTCACTCTTGAGCTTGCCTGATTTTACTTGCTGGACCTTTGACAAAGTGGACATTTGATAAGTGGAGTTAAAAAACCGGAGTGGAAAACAGGAGATTATAACAGGAGTCTACCAACCTGTAAGTGACAACTGATATTTTCCATTAATATTGTAACTGGGATATGAGTGCTAGCAGGGTTGAAGGTTTTGTACAGTGCACAGTGTGTTGCATGAATGCAACGATGGAACAACGACAACCTTGACAGTCTTCTGCTCTCTGAGCAGGTAGTTAATGGGATTGATGTGGAGGGGCTAATCAGGATTATCAGGTAGAAAGATGGGTTACTGTAACGAGAGGGAGTGGTAGGGGCTCACAGAAAAGGAAGGCTGGCCCTGGGTTTGTGCACCCAGACAGATTTGCCTAGTTGGGTGAAGATGTGGGGGTGTTAAGCTCAGGGGTGGCAGCCCTGGATGTCACTGCTATCCCTAACAGCTGGGAGGGCAGACCATCTGGGAGGGGTGCTGAAGGTAGTGCAGGAAGGCCTAGACAGTTTGAGGTAGTAGGGGATTCTATAATCGGAAGGACTGATAGAATAATTTGTTGCCAGGATTGTCTCAACCGATTGGTTTGCTGTCTCCCTTGTGCCAAGGTTCGGCATGTGGTGGACCGGGTTGATAAATTACTGGGAGGGGCTTGGCATGACCCAGCTGTCTTGGTCTATGTTGGACCCAATAACAGAATACATGGAAGATGGAGGCTCCTTAAGAATCAATTTAAAGAACTAGGCTGCAAGTTGAAGGAAGGACCTCCAAGGTGATATCCTCTAAAATATTACCTGTGCCATGCACAACTCAGGAAAGACAGGGGGAAATTAGAGAACTCAATGCATGGCTAAAGACCTGGTGTAAGAGGGAAGGATTTGGGTTTCTAGAGCACTGGGCTGACTTTTCATTGGGGTGCAACCTATATGCTAGAGATGGTTTGCACCTAAATGGAAGGGGGTCTGCTGTGCTGTGGGAAAGGTTTATGGGAAGGCTGGAGGAGTATTTAAACTAGGATCAACGGGGGAGGGAGAATTCGATTATAACGGGGTAGACAGATCAGACAGGGGTCAGTACTTATTGGTGGGTGGAATGGGGAAAGATGGGGGGAGTGTTATGGCAGATTATAAGAATATTCCCATGTTACAAGCAACCAGTAAAATTGGTACCATTTGTATGAAAATAAAAAATATGCAAAATACGTGTGCACAAGGTGTCGATGAATTAAAGTGTTTGTTCACCAATGCCAGAAGTTTGCCAAGCAAAATGGGTGAGTTGTAAGCTTTGGTGCATGAAGGGAACTATGAATTAATTGGTATTGCTGAATTTTGACTTCATTCTTCCCATGACTGGGCCATTAATATTCCTGGCTATGTTTTCTTTTGGAGATACAGGGTAAATAGAAAAGGTGGTGGTGTCTGTCTCTGTGGAAAGTGATCTCAGAGCAAGTGTGAAAGAGGACCTAGTTGATGGAGAGTGTGATGAGGCTGAAGCATAATGGGTGGAACTGCACATGGGGGTGCGTACTACAAAGGTAATCATTGCAGTTTGTTATAGGCCTCCCAGTGTTAATAAGGAGGTGGAGACTCAGCTCCTTGCACAGATCGAAAGGGCTGCAAGGGCTGGGACAGTGATGATGATAATGGAGGATTTTAACTACCCGGAGCTGTTCGCCCAGCTGCCATCTGGCTATAGACCATGCGTCAACTGGTTAAAGAATTGAGCTCTGTCATTTCCAAGCCAATGTTTCTCATTTTTAAGGACTCTTTAATGACTGGCATATTACCACTGGATTGGCGTAAGGCCAATGTGGTGCCAATATTTAAAAAGGGTCAAAATCTCCCTCAAGAGTTGGTTTCTGGTCAGCTCAGTGGATTGCTTTAAAAAAGGCTTGGATTCTTTCTTGGATACACAGAATATAACTGGTTACTATTTATAGTTAAAGGAAATCCAGGGAATATCCAATTGTCTCTCAGGGGATCAGGAAGGAATTTTTTCCGCTGCAGGAACCAATTGGGTCATGCTTTGCTGGGTTTTTTTTTGCCTTCCTCTGGATCAACTGTGGGTGTAGGATAACTTTTTATTTTATGGTTGAACTGGATGGACTTTTGTCTTTTTTCAGCCAGACTAACTATGTAACTACTTTATGTAATTATGAAACAAATCATGCATGCACTTGACGCGTTTCAAGACGGACAATGGTCTCTTCAGAAGTGCTTAAAATGCATGATACCTATAATAGATATATAATTATAGTCACATAGTCATATGTCTCTAAGACAGAATGACAATCTCAAATACGTGAATTTCACTTACATAGCCCCTCATGGGGCGAAGAACATGAGAAAACCGACAACAGCACCTCCAGACGCCGCGCCCTACAGCACCCACAGACTGCCGTGACTAGCCAGCAGCAGGCCCAGCTGCACACCACTTTCCCTCCCCTCTCACTGTTGAACTCCTCCACCACTGCGCGACAGACTCTGCGCATCTATACGCCCTGATGTGAAACTTTTCACCTCCCTCATTTGACCAGCACTCCGCTCACCCTCTTAATATGCCACCTGTACTCCTCCTACTCCTCTCCTCCATTCACAAAATCTCCTCTCTCTACCCCCCTACCCCCCCAAAACAACTTTACATCGGACCCTCACTACTTCCCTCTCCCCACTACGGTTCTCACCACCTCGTCCTGATACTCCACTCTCCCACCGACCCACACGCCACCCTGACAGACCCACACGCTCTTGCACATGCCACCTTTCTCACCCTCCTTATCCTCAACGCTGGGGAAATCTCCCCGAACCCTGGCCCCTCACCACCTCACTCACCCACTAGGCACCCTCCTACTCACACAAACCGCCACAACCCCCTCAACCTTATACCTGTCGCCCTCCTCCCCTCACCCACCCCTCCACTCTCGGTTGCACTCCTGAATGCCTGATCGGTGTGCAACAAGCTCACCGCTATCCATGACCTCTTTATCTCCCACTCCCTCAACCTCCTAGCAGTCACAGAAACCTGGATCCTAGCCACTGACTCCACCTCCCCTGTGGCACTCTCCTATGGAGGTCTCGTCTGGTCCCATTCACCCAGACCGAGCGGTCGTAGAGTTGGTAGGGTCGGCATCGCTGAGCAACTTCCAGGTCCTCCCAAACCCCCCCTCTATCCTTCTCCTCCTTTTGAGGCCCAATGCATCCAACTCTTCTCCCTCACCCCTCTGAGGATTGCAGTAATCTATCAGCCCCCTGGACCCGTATCCCGCTTCTTTGACGACTTTTCCGCCTGGCTGCCCTTCTTCCTTTCCTCTGAGCTCCCCACCATCATCTTTGGTGACTTCAACATCCATCTCAATGTCAACAACCCGGCTTCATCCAAACTCCTCCATTTAACCTCTTCGTTTGCACTCACACAGTGCACGCAGTCCTCCACCCACACCGACGGGAACACCCTGGACCTCGTTTTCTCCCATCTCTGCACCCCCCACAACCTCACTAACACCCCTTTCCCTCTCTCTGACCACAACCTCATTACCTTCCCCATCTCCCCATCCTCCAACACCTCCCCCCCCAAACGTCAAACCTTCACCAGCCATAATCTCCACAACCTGAACCCGGCCCCTCTCCACTCTGCAGCTGACTGTCTATGCGACAGTACCCTTCCACTGTCATGCCCTGACCTGGCCACTGCTATCAGCTGCCCTAGACTCCTTAGTACCCCTAACCACACATAGCATTAGACCCCGACTGCTTCAGCCCTGGCAGAATGACCACATTAATCATCTTAAACGATGCAGTCATGCGCTGGAACGATTCTGGCGCAAAACCAAATCCCCTCAAGCATTCTCCCTCTACAAATCCGCCTTCCTAACCTACACCTCCTCCCTCCACGCCGCCAAACAAACCTACTTGGTAACTCTCATCAACACCCTCTCCTCCAATCCTTGTCAGCTCTACTCCACTTTCAACTCCATACTCTCCCCCCCCCCACCCAGTACCTCACTCATTGCCCACAAGATTGCCATTCACTCCCAAAATAAGATCGACGCAATCCGTAAGAACATTGCCAATGCTCCACCTAGCCTCCCTCCCACTACAACCCCTCCAACTCTCCCCTCCTCTGACCTCGCAACCCCCCTGCCCCCCACCACCCTTAACATACCGCACACCATAATCCCCGCAACACTACGCTCCTTCAGCCTTGCCACCACTGAGGAAGTCACCAAGGTCTTCTCAGAAGCCCGCCTCACCACTTGCCCCCTTGACCCTGTCCCCACACAACTCCTCCGGGCACCCTCTCCCTCCATCCTACGCTCCCGCACTCACATCTTCAATCTCTCCCTCTCTACTGGCGCATTCCCCTCCCCCTAAAGCACGCGCACATCGCCCCCATACCCAAAAAACTCTCCTTGGACCCCACTGACCTGAACAACCTTAGACCCATCTCCCTGCTGCCATTCACTTCCAAGCTCCTTGAACGCTTAATCTACAATCGCCTAAGCTCCCACCTCACTGACAACAACCTCCTCGATCCACTACAGTCTGGCTTCCGTCTCAGAAGCCCGCCTCAAAACAAAGGAGAATAAAAAATCATAATAAAGAGAAAAGAAAAAAACCTTATAAACAAGAGAAAAAGAAAGAAAAGAGGAGAAAGAAACTGGAAATAAGGCACACATCTGCATAATACCCTATACAATGAATCACACCTTAGAATAAATAACAAAGCAACATCAAAGAGAAAATAGAAAAACAAGAAACAAAAATAAACTTTTTAAATATAAACGAATATGCAGCAAACATCCTAAAATTATTATATATCACTCTGAAGCAAACTCTTATTCCTGTCACTTCCTCATGGATTGGGATGAATTCTATCCAAAATTAAGAGTTGAATCTTAGGAAAAGCACCTCCATGGAGACCAGCTGCATGTCATCCCAATGGTGCCTCAACATTGTTAGATTAACCCTGGAGATTACATAGAACAATACGTTAAGGACATTCTAATTGGTAAAGAGAAAAAATTACGAAGAGATAAATTAGCATTTCACGATCACAAAGCTTATAAATGGCATCTTAGTCAACGCACTTTCAAAAAACAAAAAAACATACGGCAATTTTGATGAAATTCATTCTGATTCATCCCTTGTTCTGTCTAATTTTTCTAATTTTTCCCAGAACATCAATAAATTTAGAAAACCACGAAAAGGGAAAAGAAGTCCTCCAGTTGATGGGACGATTGAACAATCCCCTAAGAAACGTACTACCGAGCAAGCACCTATGCATTGTTCTAATGGAGACCCTACGGCTATGAGGGGTAATGTATATAGTGATGATCCTGTTGCTATCTCACCTACCTCACACATGTCTAAAAATATAATTCCTTTGAATCCAATCTCTCAGATATGAACATTCCTAATACATATAAGGAAAGTTTTTTTTTTTTTTTTAAGAACAAACACAAATCCATTCCAATTTGAGCAAGGGCCACAAATACTAGGGACTAAGCCTTCCTATACATCATCAAGAGACGATGAGTTGAGTATTATCAATCTGTCCACTTACACCTTATCCGAATATGAGACTAAAGTTCTTACTAAGGGTTTAAGTTTTTGTCCCAATGCTAATATAGATACATTTTAAACTATCAAAGATATACAACTATTTGCTAGAAAATTAATCATAAAAACTATTTACACAAAAAATACAACCAATCAGTCTCTTGATACTCCTAATTTACAAGATGAGGCCTTCCATTCTTTTATCATTACTTGAAGAGAATGATTCAGTCGATCTTATTGATCAGTTAGATATTGAAGAAATTCTGAAGGAATCGAGTTAAAATTAGGTCTCCTGTAAACATTAATGTAAGTAAAAATAAGAAAAAATCTGATAAATTTCCTTCTCTGAGCTTAATTCCCAGTGTTGCGGCCTTTGCCAAACTAACCAGTCAGGAAATCAGTCAATTGAAAATATACCCCCCACAAGGTAACATATCTCCACAAGAAAAACAAGCACTGCATGACCTGAATATCACTATAAAGCCCTCTGACAAAGGAGGCAGTATAGTGATTATGGATAATAAACAGTATCTGTCCATGTGCTATAAAATTCTTCAAAATAAGGAATGGTATTGTCCCATACCTACTACATTGATTCACAAATTTCAAGATGAATTCTATCAATTTGTTAATCTATCCTATCTGAATGGTGTACAAAGTACACAAAGACCCTAAAATACCTCCAGGTAGACCAATAATTTCAGGTAATGGTTCACTAACTGAAAATCTTAGCAGATTAATTGATGACCATCTAAGACCATATGTAATAAGCTTACCCACTTATGTGAAGGATACTATCCATCTACTTAAAATCATTGATGGGCTCCAAACTTCCCCTTCAGCTCTTCTAGTCGCCATTGACATTGAGACATTATACAGTTCCATACCGCATTCCAAAGGTGTGGCCTGTATCCGACACATTATTTCTCAAAAAGTTTGTGACAATTGGCGCTTCAATGAATTTATTGTGGAATCACTTCATTTTGCACCATAATGTGCTTGCATTTGATGGTACCCACCTCCTCCAGGTACAGAGTGTAGCAATGGGCACATGTGCCCCATCAGATGCTAACCTTTACCTGGGGGAGTGGGAACGTACCCTGATGGATACCACCGAGTTGGCTTCTTATGCTGAATTGATTTGGTTATGGTACAGATACATCGATGATGTATTTATGGTGTAGGAGGGCTCCACTTCTGAGTTGAAATAATTTTTGAACAAAATTAGTGCGAATGATCTTAATTTAAAGTTTACCATGTCTTTTGACAGCAAAACAATCTCTTTTCTGGACGTTCAGATTTACAGAAATGAAAATGGTACTTTGAGCAGTGACCTTTATTGTAAGTCCACTGCTGGCAAAACTAATTTACATGCTAATAGTTTTCATCCTAGTTCTCCTGTCAATTCTATCCCTTACAGTCAATATTTACGACTGATGTAATTGTTCAGATGATGAGACTTTCAAAAAGGAAGCAGATAAGTTAAAGCAATGCCTTTTCTTAAGAGGATATTCTCTCATATGTCTTAAAAAAGCTTACCAAAAAACATACAATAAACCTAGACATACTTTACTTTATCAAACCAGAAATAAAAAGATATTCGAACATGATTGTTAACTAAATTTTCGAATCAACATATGCAATTTAGAAGGATTGTACAAAAATATTGGCACCTTTTGACCAGTGATCCTATGATCAACTAATTTGTCTTTGCAACTCACATTCATATTTCACATTAAAAAGAGCCAATTCGGTTAGGGACCATCTGGTACATTGTGAATACAAATCACAAGGAAGTTGTGGTCCCTGTAAATATCCAGGCATGTTCACATTTAGCGGATGTAACTATTGTTGTTATATGAATACCAACAAATCAGTTGTCTTACCCAATGGGGACTAGTATATGCCTAAACATTATGGTAATTGCAAAACAAAAGGTGTGGTTTATCTGCTAACTTGCGACTGTAGTTGTGTTTGTGTACGAAAAACTAAATTGGAGTTTTGGCATCGGGCTTATCTTTTCTCCAGCATGAAATCTAACAATATTGAGGTACCATTGGGACAACATACAGCCGGTCTCCATGGAGGTCCTAAGATTCAATTCTTAATTTTGGATAGAATTCATCCCAATTCATGAGGAGGTGATTGGAATAAAAGTTTGCTTCAGAGTGAGCTTAGATGGATTCATAGACTACTGCCACTACTTACCTGGGTTTGAATGAATCAATGACTTGTTAGCCATTTCTGGCTTTGTGTCAGCAGGGTGTGAAAAGGATTTTTGATTTCCCACTCATCTTTATGGGCTCTTATGTTATTCCTAATTTCCCACTACCTTATAATTATATTCTTTATTTTTTTTTCTCCCCCCCGCCCCCTTCTTTTGTCATTCCATATATAATACTTTTGGGGTGTTTGCTGCATATTAGTTTATAAGTTTAAAAAAGTTTGTTTTTGTTTCTTGCTTTTCTATTTTCTCTTTGATGTTGTTTTTAAGTTTATTATTCTGATATGAAGTTATTAGTTCTGTTTTGTGGCCTTAAAGTCCCACAAAAATAAGTTTTTTTCATATTTGTCTCAATAGGGATGTTGGCACTACTTTTGCTATCACACCCTTTATCTTTCCTGTTCCTTGAAGAGAGATTGTTTTTTCAGCGTAATTCACAGCAAGTTTCCTGCCTCCAAATAGCTTCCTCTAGTGGTGGCCAGAAAAAGCCCATTTACAGTAAGATGGATGCAGACCATTAAACCATTCTTCTGCACAATTGATCTTTGGTAAAGGTATCCTGTCATATTGGTGTTTTTTTTTTTCAAAGCTTGCATAGACAAGTAAAACAAAAACACTTTAATAAGGGTGCCATTATATACTGGGGTAGATTTACTAAAACTGGAGCACTGAGAATCTGGTGCAGCTGTGCATGGAAGCCAATTAGCTTTTAACTTCAGCTTGTTCAGTTAAGCTTTGACAATAAAACCTGGAAGCTGATTAATTTCTCTTCACCGCTGCATCAGATTCTGAGTGCACCAGTTTTAGTAAATCTGCATGTCACAGATTCTTATTATCCTCACCAAACCATAAATACACTGCTGAGGATGTTACACAGCTCATTGAATTCATACTGTACTTACACACAACTACTTCGCTTTTAAGAATGACATCTATCTTCAATGTATGGGTACTACTATGGGAAGTAAAATGGTACCCCAATATGCAAATGTATTTATGGCTGACCTGGAGGAAAAATTCCTGAACATCATGCAACAAAAAAACATACAGATACTATCGCTATATTGAAGATATTTTCATCATATGGAGAGAAGGTGAAGAAAATCTAAAACAATTTTACTCATTGATCAACACTTTTCACCTATCAATCAAACTAAAAATGGAACACTCAAACACACATCAACTTCAGGTATGACAAGCTTCACACTTCAATATACAGGAAACCCACTGACAGGTGCAACTACCACCACAGTTCCAGCTGTCACCCCCAACACACTAAACGGGTCATCATACAGTCAGGCCATCAGATACTACTAAATATGTTCAGACCCGAAAGACCGAGATAAAAATCTCGGGACACTAGCAGACTCCATCCATAAGAAAGGTTACAAGGGACAAAACTATCAATACAAGCATAAACACAGCCTTGAAAACCTAAAGAGAAAAAAGAACAAACAACCGTGTACCTCCTAGCAGCCACATATAATAAAGCACTAGAAGGAATAAGAAAAATAATCAAAGATTTACAACCCATCATAACTGAGAATAGAACCCTGAAAGAAATATTCCAGCAACCCCCAATACTGGCTATCAGACAACCCCCCCAACCTCAGACATAAACTAATCAGTAGGAAACGTCCTTCTAAATATGATGTCACAAATAATGGAAGCAAACCCTGCAATAACATATGCTGCAAACTGTGCAACCAAATTAATCCATCAAAAAGGGTCACACACTCAAAAGGGACCTTCAGTATCACCGAATCATACAACTGCACCTCCAGTAATGTGGTGTACCTTATCCAGTGCAAAAAATGTAGCAAAGGATCTTACTTTGGTGAAACAGGACAGAAGTTGCGAACAAGGATGAACTTGCACAGAGACATTCAGCCTTGTGTTAGTGAAATATCTATAATTTATCAAGCTGAAAAAAAAAAACTATTCTAACATTGATAGTTTGCAAAAAGTTTCTTTTTCTTAGTAGTTGTAGGAGGGAGAGAAAAACAAAGCAGAACTGGACTTCACAGTAGTCATCTGTCATAATAAATAAAAATTATATTGGCTATAAATGTTTTTTTTTTTTTTAGTTTTTTTTTGTTTGTTTTTTTTAATTAGCCCAGCTGGGGTACCACATTTGGACAGCAGCACCAACAAGACTGAAAAGTAAGGCAAAAAGGTCCTTTTAAGGCAATAACAAGAGATGCCTCATCACCCTTTCTGCTCTCCCCTATTCAGCCTATCCCTTTTTGCTCTTCCCTATTCAGCCTATCTCCTGGCTATAAAATGTTGATAGCAATGAGAAGGTCTTGCCAATATCAAGCATGAGACATTCAGTCCAACTCCTGCTTGAACAAGTAGGAAAGAGTTAATATTGTTGACTTTTTGACTACTAAATTAAGTTTGAAATGCTTATTATGTATGTTATTGTACACCAAACTGTCTTGATGTTCTAGGGCACTCTGTGAGGCTAGGTTTACACCTATGCAGTTTGCGTTTGATCCATTTCGGCAGTGCATTTTGTGATTTTGCACATGCCTTTTTTATGCGTTTTTGATGTGTTTTGCATTTTTTTTCCAACTTGTTGCTGGGCAGATTAAAATGTGAAACTCATCACAAATGCACTACATGCTTTTCTGCAGCATCTCCATTGAAGTCTATAGAACCAAAAATGCAATGTTTTGAGTTTACAAAAAGTTCCTGACCCCTTCTAAAAAACGCACCGGGTGAAAACGTGAACCTGTCATGTTAAATGGACTGTTGTACGTTTCTGCAAAACTCAACGGAAAATGCATAGGTGTGAACCTAGACTAATGTGTTGCCTGAGGATACTCAACTGCTGTCAAGTACTGTATACAAAAAAAAAAGAAAAATCTACTTTAACCACCTTCTGCCCGCCATATAGTACAATGACAGGTGCAAGGTGGTTCTCTCATTCTGATAGGATGCCATATGACGTCCTTCCATTCTCAGCGTGCATGCGCGGCTCAGGGAGCACGCAGCACGGCGATCGCCGATGCGCTGTGTCCCTCGGACACAACGGACCACGGGAAGACCCGAAGATGTCGTCTCGGTCATGTGATCAGCTGTGTCCAATCACAGCTGATCGCATGTAAACACAGAAATGCCGGTTATCGGCATTTCTTTCCTCTCGAGCTGTCACGCTGACAGCTCGAGAGGAGAGGAGAGCCGGTAATCGGCTTTCCACGGAGGGGACATGTACACTGATCATCAGCGCATTGATGATCAGTGTGGCCCCAGAAGTGCCACCTGTCAGTGTCCATCAGTGCCAGCAGTCAGTGCTCATCAGTGCCACGTGCCAGTGCCCATTAGTGTCACATTAATGCCACATATCAGTGCCCATCTGAGCTGCCTTTCAATGTCACTCATCAGTGCCACCTATCAATGCCAATCAGTGCCGCCTAACAGTGCCAGTCAGTGCTGCCTATCAGTGCCATATATCAGTGCTGCCTTTCAGTGCCCATCAGTGATGCCTGTCAATGCCCATCAGTGCAACCTACCAGTGCCTCCTCATCAGTGCCACCTATCAGTGTCCATCAGTGCAACCTCATTAGCGCACATCAGTGAAGGAGAAAAATCACTTATTTACAAAATTGTATAACAAAAACTAAGAAAAAACGTTTTTTAAAAAATTTTCAGTGATTTTTGGTTTGTTTAAGAAAAAATAAAAATCCCAGAGGTGATTAAATACCACCAAAAGAAAGCTCTATCTGTCTCAAATTATAAAAATTTCATATGGGTACAGTGTTGCATGACCGCGCAATTGTCATTCAAAGTGTGACAGAGCTGAAAGCTGGAAATTGGCCTGGGCAGGAAGGCGGTATAAGTGCCCTGTAGGCAAGTGGTTAAAAAAGGCCCTTGAAGGTGTCTTCCAAAAAAGGAAGCCCAAGTAAAGTCCCATGTTTAGAAAAAATGATTAAAAAAACAGTGCTTTGCTATAGCTTCAATCAAAAACACTCTATGAATGAAAAACAGGTGGATGGATGAAAGCTTCCCCTCCTCAATTCATAAAGCTCATTTCATTCCAACTGAAGAAAAAGAATTCCCAGTTATTCTGATAGGGTCTGTGTCATGGCTCTTTTACTGTTTTGTTAGCAAGAAACAAGATGGTTTGAGTTAACACTTTATTCGTAAGCATTTACATATTTTCAAGCCTTGGAGAAACACGGACACAATCATGGTGCGCTTGTAAATTTTTTAGAAGGACTAGTATGTAAATCAACATAAGTGATATAATTGATAACTATATGAAAACAGTAGCGTATCTCATTATGGGACTTCTTTTTTTCTCCTCTTTTGCATCAGCACAGATGCCACAGAGCTTAGAGTCCTTTTTGCACAGTTTGCAGATGGCTGTACAGTTTCTATGGAACCCTCTCTTTTAAACAACCAACTGCTAATAGAATGTATGGGATATTATTAGCATGGCAGGGTGCCTTCTTAGAGCTTTACTCCTGTTGGGTTAAGAGCTCTTTGCTTGGTAAGAATGGTTGTATCTTTAAAGAGGACAGCTTGTATTTAATGATAGCTGTTAAATGAGAATCAATCATTGTGGCAGAGCATTGCCCTGCCAGGGTCTAGAAAGAGGTTATGACCCAGAATTCTCAACAAGGTGGGTTGAGGGGCTCCAGGGAGCTTGTCATGGAGAGGAAACTAGCTTTTCAGTTTCCTCAGTGTTTGATAAAGTCTGTATTGGGACCTGGAGTCTGGAGATTTCAAAGTGATCCAGGAGGTATGAAAACTCCAATCCTGAGTCCAGGTTTTCAGAACCACCAGCACACTAATTGGTCAGGTGTGTGCTGGGCTATTAGTAGTGACCTGACCATGGTTCTGGGCTCCTCCCCAGCAGACAGGAGGTCATCGCCCAGGAGTCAGGAGGGCTCCACCTAGGAGAGAGGTGGGAGCCAGAGCAGCAAGGAGCTGCTAATATATATATAAATGCAGCGCTCAAAAGTACCAATAAATAAATATTATCAATAAAACTGATAATAATGATAAAATTAAATGAGGCAGGTGCTATAAAGCGCTAAAAGGTGTTGGTTAGTGAGTCATCAAAAATTACTTATCCAGCTATTACAGTCAAATGATATAGAAGTGACTAAAATGCATTGTCTTATAACACAGCAAACAAGTCCAGATATAACGGTGATCCGTGCTGGTGAAGAATTTATCTTTATCTTTTTTTTTGTTTGGGTTAAAAGGACCTTTCCTTGCAATAGATGTATGGCCTGTCAATACAACGGTACCCATAAAAGAATGATTAAAGAATTTAAATCAAATGTATTGGGCAAGCTTTATAATATTGAATCTCTCATTACATGCAACAGCACTCGTGGTTTATTTACTGGAATGCCCATGTAAAAAGCAGTACATTGGCAGAACCACCAGGAGAGTAAGAGATTGGCTCAGGGAGCATTTTATAATATCAAGAGAGGCTTCAAGGAGCATTCCCTCTCCAAACATTTTAGAGATCACCACTGCAGAGACCCTACCCAGTTAAAATTTACAGGTATTGACCTTATTAAACCCCAGTGGAGAGGTGGCCATAAACGGAGGGCTGTCTCACAATTAGAGACTAAGTGGATTATTGAATTGAGATCTCTTTTTCCAAATAGCATGAACATTGATTTAGACATAAATTGTTTCATTGACAATAGTTGAATTTATTTTGGATATACAGGTACTTTTATTATTTTTTATATTTTTTAATTTATAATTTTTCAGAATTTCCTTCTTAATTATTTTTTTTATATATTCTTAGCTTTTTCTATCTGTGCTTCTAACCACTTTTGATTGAGATTGATTTCACGTGATTAAGTTATGGATTATCACTTTTAGATGCATTTATTTACATGCGTTTATATAACCAAGATTTTATTACTTAGGATTGGTACATATTTCTTTTATTTTATATTTGTTTTATGGATATTTTTTATGGATATTGCTCTAGTTGTTTCGTGTATGTATGTATGTGTATATATACAGTTGTGACCAAAATTATTCAACCCCCACTGAAATTGAGTGTTTTGGCCAGTTTGACATTGCTTTTGATCATTCAGTCATCTTGCTTACATTTACATTAAAGAGGCACTTGTAGGTCAGACAAATATAACATAACAGTTATAATGAAATAACCACAAATGTCTTTTCTGTGCTCACAGCATTATCAGTTTTATTCAACCCCCAAGTGACATTCAATCTTAGTACTTAGTACAGCATCCTTTTACAGTTATAACAGCTTTTAAACGTGAAGCATAGCTTGACACAAGTGTCTTGCAGCGATCTACGGGTATCTTCGCCCATTCTTCATGGGCAAAGGCCTCCAGTTCAGTCACATTCTTAGGCTTGCGCACTGCAACTGCTTTCTTTAAGTCCCACCAGAGGTTCTCAATCGGATTTAAGTCTGGTGACTGCGATGGCCACTCCAAAATGTTCCAGCCTTTCCTCTGCAACCATGCTCTAGTGGACTTGGAGGTATGCTTGGGATCATTGTCCTGTTGAAAGGTCCAACGTCTCCCAAGCCTCAGGTGTGTGACGGACTGCATCACGTTTCCATCCAATATCTCCTGGTACTGAAGAGAATTCATGGTACCTTGCACACGCTGAAGCTTCCCTGTACCTGCAGAAGCAAAACAGCCCCAAAGCATGATTGACCCTCCACCATGCTTCACAGTAGGCAAGGTGTTCTTTTCATCATAGGCCTTGTTCTTCCTCCTCCAAACATAGCGTTGATCCATGGGCCCAAACAGTTCTAATTTTGTTTCATCAGTCCACAGAACACTATCCCACAACTTTTGTGGTTTGTCCACATGGCTTTTGGCATACTGCAGTCGACTCTTCTTATTCTTTGGAGACAGCAAGGGGGTACGCCTGGGAGTTCTGGCACGGAGGCCTTCATTACGCAGTGTGCGTCTTATTGTCTGGGCTGAAACTTCTGTACCCACATCTGACAAATCTTTTCTCAGTTCCTCAGCAGTCACACGGGGACTTCTCTCCACTCTACGCTTCAGGTAGCGCACAGCAGTCGAAGTCAGCATCTTCTTTCTGCCACGACCAGGTAGCGTTTCAACAGTGCCCTTTGCCTTGAATTTGCGAATGATGCTTCCTAAGGTGTCTCTTGGTATGTTTAACATCTTTGCAATCTTCTTATAGCCATTGCCCTTCCTGTGAAGAGAAATCACCTCTTCTCTTGTCTTCCTGGACCATTCTCTTGCCTTCACCATGTTTGTAACCACACCAGTAAATGTCTAGAAGGAGCTGAGTATCACAGTCATTTTAAAGCTGCCTAATTGGTGCTTATTATGCTTGATTGCTGCTCGGTGACATCCACAGGTGTTTTCAATACCTGATGGAAAGCACCTGTATGAACCTCTGTTCTTCAGAGTGGTAGTCTTTAAGGGGTTGAATAATTGTGGCAATGAAGAAACCACATAAGAACCATTTACTACTGTATTACATAAACAATTGATGTCATTTTAGTTGCATTTGGGTAGTTACAACGTCCTTGTAGGATTTGATTCTGAATACAATTCCAAATGTACACTATAGTCCCTAAACCCCTTTACAGCATTGGGGGTTGAATAATTTTGGTCACAACTGTATGTGTGTGTATATATGTGTATATGTATATATGTGTGTGTGTGTATATATATATATATATATATATATATATATATATATATATATATATATATATATATTGTGACAGTGTGGCGATCTGTCACCCTGGATTCTCAACAAGGCAGGTTGAGGGGCTCCAGGGTATGTGTTTGATACGGAGGAAAGTGGCTTTTCACTTTCCTCCTTTGTTTGTAAAGTCTGTTTTGGGATCTGGAGCCTGGAGATTTCAAAGAGATCTGGGAGGGATGAAATCTCCAATCCTGGGACCAGGTTTTGGGAATGGCCAGGAGACTGATTGCACAGGTGTGTGCAGGCCTTTAGAGAGAGTCAGGACCAGGGTTCTGGGCTCCACCCCAGCAGATAGGAGTCAGGTGGCCTCCACCTAGGAGAGGTGGAAGCCAAAAGCAGGAAGGGGCTGCTAGAGGCCAGCGGTGTGCTAGAGCCATAATTCTTGAAGAAGTCTGCAGGAGACAGACATCAAGCTGAGTATAAGCCAGGAGGCTGAATCGTTGTTTTGTGTGATGGTGGATACCAATGCGTGGGAACCTCTTATGTTATTGAACTGTCATTTAAATAAAAGTGGGCTAAAAAGGCCCTGAAAAAGAAAGCGAGTAGCTGTGTGCGTTTAAAAGCTCTACCACTTTGAAGCGAGTGCCCACATATGGTGGAGAATGCGGGCAGAATGGGAGATCCCTGCGATGAAGTAAGTTCATCAGTTATATGAACTGTTTGGTGCATAAGTCTGCACTATCTGTGTGTGCAGGTGAGGAGAACCTGCTAGTGAAAAGGACTTTGCCTTAAAGAGACAGTGTTCCATGGTGTTGCTGAACTGTGTAACACACTGCTGTGTGCATGACTGCAAAGATGGGGCGGTCAAAACAAAAAAAGGAAGCAATGTTTGCTGAAGCGAGAGATAGAGCCCTGTGGCTAGGGGGTTATATACCGCACGCCCCAGCCAAGCCGGGAAATTTAGATGTGGGTGAGTCTGCTGTGGACTGGTGCAAGCGGCACCTGGCAGCATTGAACCAACCTAAAGAGGAAAGCAAGCCAACCTTCAGTACAAGGAGAGAGCTGCAGGATGTCCATACCTGGGAGAGGGGTGTTGTTGCCCCTGGCAACGCTGCTGCAGTTAAACCAGTAGCTGTTGTGAAAAATGTGAATTTGTCACGGCTTGAGAGTTGGTCCAGCAGAGAGAAGCCTATGCTATGTGCAAGGAGAGGGGCTGACCAGAGGCCAGGACCAAGAGTGAAGGCCCATAGCAACACAGAGGAGGCCAGACGGGCTGTCTGTGTAGGGGGGGCCATGTCGTACAAGGATCATGGCAAGTGGTATCAAGAGGAGCCAATACAGCGTGTTGGAAAGAGCCAGCAAAGTTCTGCTTGGAGAGTGCAATCTCCCATGGCGACCGGAGAAAAAGTAGTGCCTGGAAGGAGGAGCTGCATTGTTGATGTGGCTCAGTGTCCCAACAAAGATAAGATTGGAAATGTGCCATGCCTGGAATGTGGTCAGTGGGGGCATGGGATCTTTTACTGTCCCAGACTCTGGAATACCGCTGATACTGGGCAAATATCTACAACTGCAAGTCCAGATTCTTATTTTAAAATGTCAGCAACCACCTCTGGCAACAGGGAGAAAGTTTCTGTTGGGCCTGCAGGGGGTGCCAGAGAGTCCATGGAGCCTATGAGGGCGTCTGTTACTTCACCTTGGGGCAAAGGAAAAGTTGCCAAGGAAAGTGCAGTTGAGGATGTGTTTATGAGACGACGCACTCAAATGAAGATGGTGACACCTACTACTGTGGTGGGTAAGACTGTGTGTAATAAAACCATGGCTGGGACTGTCATGTTGAGAAGGACTGGTTATGAGACTGCCCATTCTGATGTAGGGGTGACCCCAGTTAGTTGGGCCACTAAATGTGCTTTTGAGAGTGACTTTTCCCTGTGCAGTGCCTTGTACAGTGGGGAGTTAGGGGTTGAAGTAAAACCTGTGCATGGTTCTCAAAAAGAAAGCGATGTCACTAATGTGTGCCAGTCACAGGTTGGTAGTAAGCTAGTTCAGCCCACAAGAGCTAAAAATGCTGATATTGTTGATGATGTGAAATGTACTGCTGTTGGGAAAACCCTGAGCTCTTGCAGTGCAAAAGCTGTAATTAAAGATGGGTCTTTTCCCATAGCAACTGGTGGTAAGACAGCACAGGTGTCCTTAGAAATCTCCAGGGGTCTTCGTGTATTGGAGTCGGAGGTTGCCCTGGACAACTGCGATGTCACTCTGGTGGAGCAGAGTGGAACTGCACCTTGTCATAGGAGTGTGTTGGTGCAGTCTAATAATACTGGAAGTGTTCAGGTGAACAGCGGGTTAATGCAGCCTGGAAAAAATGCAAGTGTGTGGGTAATTCAGGAAGTATCACCAGAGCAAAGTGGTGGATGTGAGGTATTGCAACCTGCAGTGGGAAACCAGGTGTTACCCAAGTCTGATGTGATCCAGAGTGATTTGTGCAATGGATCTGCAACTAAGCCCGTCTATTCTTGTGTGTCTCCTTGGGCGGATGGATCGGTGCTGAGGAGCACGGACGAATTGAGCACATATACAATGGATTGGGATAGTTGGGGTAAAAGGCTAATCTCATTGATAGATGAGGTTTTTATGAAAAAAAATAAGGTGGACACTGTTTCTGCTGTGCCAGCAGGAGGATCTATAGAACAGTCTATAGATAAGGGCGTGCATACAGCAGAGACTTTGTCGGTGACCCACAAAAGTGATGTTGGCATGGAGTGTCAAAATGATGTCACTGGGAATGATCAGGGGCAGCTTGTGGATGCTGAGTCTGAGATGTTGAGAGTGAGCCCAGCACATGGCAGCGCTCTGGTGGAGCACCAGGCTGTGGTTATCGCCAGCTTGGAGGAGGTCCCTTTAAAAATTTCAACTTCTCAAGTCTCAGCAGGTGAGTCTCTCAGCGTTCCCAGTGCCCTAAGTATGGTCAGGAAGGTCTTAGGTTTGGAGTCACGTGGTTGGGTTGTAACCAAAGTATTAAAGGAGATGCTTGAACTTTGGAATGTACAACCAATGTATATTGGGGTGTCTCCTCCACAGTCAGATGGTCTGGTACTGCGGAGTACCACTAGGTGGAGCACCGAATGGCTGGCTGTACATATCAAACGGGAACAAGAAAGTGGTTTATTTCTGAATTTGTTGATGGTGTTAAAAGCGGTATCAGGGTATGCCGCTGGATTACCTGTAAATGTGATATATGAGAAATGTTTTGGAGAAATGGAAAATGAGTCAAAGGTTTCACCTCCTAACAGCCAGGTGGGAAGCATTTCTGCTGCTATGGTCCAGGTTGGTGCTGGTCAGTTGTCAGTGAAGGGCGTGTTAATTGCACCAGTGGACAAACCACATGAGATGGAAGGGCCGAACATGGACCAGAGAACAGCAGAGATCCTGACCAGGGCTCAAATGGATGTGCACCAAGAAATCGGGGTCATTGGGCCAAAAAGAGATTTATAGAGCAGGTCTGATAAGACACCTGAAATACAGGGACAAATGGTATGTGAAAACTGGCAAAGTAGATCAAATGAGAGCTCATCTGTACTGGGTTTGGATACAGATCCAATTGGAGTAGAAATAGTTCCCCTACAGCCTTGGGACAGTAATACTGAGAGCGGTATTAGGAAACCTTGGAACCTGAAGCAAAGGGGCAGAAAGGTCAATAGAAAGGCCAGGGGGACCCCGTTAAGATCTCAGGAGAGAAAGTGGTTATGGAAATGCACGCGGAAAAAGAATAGGGAAGGTCTGAGTAGAGCCCATAGCAGAGTGACAATGGGGCTTGGGGAGAGACACCAAAGGAGTCATTGGGTAGAGTTCCCCTTTAGGAAAGGTATGGTTAGACCAGATTGGACCCCTGTAAGTGAGAGATGGCACAGAAGTGCCAGAAGAGATAAGTTGTGTGTTCTGCTCCTTACGGGATCAAAACAAAGGGGGGGATATGTGACAGTGTGGAGATCTGTCACCCTGGATTCTCAACAAGGCAGGTTGAGGGGCTCCAGGGTATGTGTTTGATACGGAGGAAAGTGGCTTTTCACTTTCCTCCTTTGTTTGTAAAGTCTGTTTTGGGATCTGGAGCCTGGAGATTTCAAAGAGATCTGGGAGGGATGAAATCTCCAATCCTGGGACCAGGTTTTGGGAATGGCCAGGAGACTGATTGCACAGGTGTGTGCAGGCCTTTAGAGAGAGTCAGGACCAGGGTTCTGGGCTCCACCCCAGCAGATAGGAGTCAGGTGGCCTCCACCTAGGAGAGGTGGAAGCCAAAAGCAGCAAGGGGCTGCTAGAGGCCAGCGGTGTGCTAGAGCCATAATTCTTGAAGAAGTCTGCAGGAGACAGACATCAAGCTGAGTATAAGCCAGGAGGCTGAATCGTTGTTTTGTGTGATGGTGGATACCCCTGCGTGGGAACCTCTTATGTTATTGAACTGTCATTTAAATAAAAGTGGGCTAAAAAGGCCCTGAAAAAGAAAGCGAGTAGCTGTGTGCGTTTAAAAGCTCTACCACTTTGAAGCGAGTGCCCACAATATATATATATATATGTATATATATATATATATATATATATATATATATATATTTTTTTTTTTAAAAGGGATAATATACATATATTTGTTTGTATATGTATTTATATGTTCTAATTCAAATTTTGATGTTTATCCTATTTTTATTGCATGTTTTAACACTCCTTTTTACTGTATATAGCACATGTTGTATTGACCAGTGGGGTTACATCACCCTTAATATATACATTTTTTGTCTATCGCACTTGTATCAGCTGGGATTTGTAGTCCGTTCATGCTATTCATATTCAGAGCCGTTTTTAGGTCCACAACAATATAGAGGCTCATTTGCCTTCCACCTGTCTCCATTAAAATGCCGGTATCCTAACTTATGGCCTTTAATATATGGGTTATCTCCGCTAGACTTCAATAAAATGGCGGCCAGGATTTATGTTTCATCCCTTATTGTAGAAAATATGTCCCCGTTTGATTATTGCTGTCCATAACGGATACTGTTTTTCTGATATATCTCTGTTATGTATAATTTAGCCCCAACTGGTCAGTAAGTGCATGCTTATTCATGTTCACCCGGTGGACACAGACGTGATGTCCCTCCCACTGGCTTGTCCCGCTCGCGCATGCGCATTGTGGTATCATAGCATCCATCCGCGCATGCGTGCGAGACTGTTTAAACTCAGACGTCGGCATGGCGAACGCATCCCTTTGATAACGTGCTCAGGTCCGAAACACGTCAGAGAGGAGCTTCCCATAGTGACTTTATGCCGCAGTCAGCAGCATGGAAGGCCGGTGGCCATTTTAGAAATTCTTTTACACGTGAGTTTTTATATGCTACCTATTTTGCTGGATATTGAATTAAATAAAAATACTACACTATTAGTGCTTTAAATGTCGCTGGCTTGGTCTATATGAGCCTCTAAGGTAGATATAGATTAGGTGGCCCTAATTTCTGATGATACTTATTCGGTGGTGAGACACTTGCTAGGAACTGTCCCTGGAAGCAGAGAGTGTCCTGTGAGTGATTGAAGTTGCCTTGTGTACCTATGGTGTGCCAGATGATTCCTCTGTCCTTGCCTAGACCTAGATGCCCACATCTGGATATTTATATATATGCGCATACCTTTTGCGCTTCTGGTGAGTGCATTCATATTACTGGTCCATGTCATAGAGATCACCAGCACGGAGCATGGATCACCGTTATATCTGGACTTGTTTGCTGTGTTATAAGACAACACACTTTAGTCACTTCTATATCATTTGACTGTAATAGCTGGATACGTCATTTTTGACGACTCAGTAACCAACACCTTTCAGCGCTTTATAGCACCCACCTCATTTAATTTTATCATTATCATCAGTTTTATTGCTAATATTTATTTTTTGGTACTTTTGAGCGCTGCATTTATATATATTGGATTGTTTGGAGGTTAAGAGGTTCTACCTTTTGTGTCAGCTGCTTTTTCGATATTTGCGCTCGCAATCAAATTGTTATATAGCAAGGGGCTGCTAGCTGTGTGAACAGAGTTGGTGAGCCAATGGTCTGTGGATGAAAGACAAGGGCCTGGAGTGTAAGGCCAGAGCAGCAGTGCTGCAGGTGCAAGCCAGAAGGCATATCTTTGTTCTTGGATGTAAGAGGTGTTGAAAACCCGCCGTGTGGTTAAACTGGTGAGTTTTTTGCTTTTGCACTTTCTTTTAACCACCTCCCGCCCGCCATATAAGGTAATGACGGGCGCAAGGCGGTTCTCTCGTTCTGTGAGGACATCATATGATGTCCTCCCATTCTAGCCCCGCATGCGCGGCTCCACGATGTGTGGTGTGTTGTGTCCCTCGGATACAGCAGACCACCGATCAATGGAAAGAGCCGAAGATGTTGGCTCGGTCATGTGATCAGCTGTGTCCAATCACAGCTGATCGCATGTAAATAGGGAAATGCCAGTTATCGGCCCAATAGTGATGCCTCTCAATGCCCATCAGTGCCCAGCAGTGCCACCTATCAGTGCCCATCACTGCAGCCTCATTAGCGCACATCAGTGAAGGAGAAAAATCACTTATTTACAAAATGTTATAACAAAAACTAAAAAAAAAGTTTTTTTTCAAAATTTTCAGTGATTTTTGGTTTGTTTAGCAAAAAAATAAAAAACCCAGAGGTGATTAAATACCACCAAAAGAAAGCTCTGTCTCAAAAAAATGATAAAATGTCAGCTGTGTACAGTGTTGTATGACCGCAGAATTGTGACAGCGCTGAAAGCTGAAAATTGGCCTGGGCAGGAAGGGGGTATAAGTGCCCTGTAGACAAGTGGATAATAAAACGCTACTGTTATACTGATAATAAAACGCCCTTAAAACGCTACTGTTTGTTGCTAGTTCTCACATATGGTGGAGAATGCAGGCAGAACTAGAGATCCCTGCAATAAAGAAGGTTAATATGTTATATGAACTATGTTTTTGTGCATAAGACTGCACAATCTGTAGATGTGAGAAGAATATGCAAGAGGAAAGAAGCTAGCTTTAAGAGACAGTGCTCCATTTTGTTGCTGAACTGTGCAAAATGTCTCTGGAGTGACTGCATCCAAAGAGAACCTAACTCTAAGGCGTGGGGATCTGCCAGTTTTTGAGTCGGCTGTGGAGTGGTGTCAGCGCCTGCTAGCACCAGTGACCCAATTAAAGGGGAAATGCATGCTGTTTCCCTGGCAATGTTGATGAAGGGAGACCAGCTTTCTTTGTGCAGAGTCATAAGCTTGAAAGAGGATGCGATGTGGGAAACTTGGTCAGGATTCTGAGGCAAGAGCACTGTTTACGGTGCAGATGATGGGGGCACGCTGTCTTCAAGTGCCCTTTGTCCCAGCCTTCAATACAAAGTGGCATGGCCAGGAAAAGGTTGGCATCTGTATTTGGGAAGCCTGTTCTGAGTGCCCAGAGTGACCAACAGGCTGCCTAGGAGTTTGAGAGGAGTGTGGTTGCCCATAGCAATAGCTGGGATGTCAGGTCTGTGGATTGTAAGGCAAATATATTTTCTAAAGAAGATTGCGGCAAAGCAAGGATGAGAGAGAGAAGCCAGTAAAGTACACCTAGGAGAGTGCCATTTCCCTTAGCAAAGGGTGAAAGTGAGCCAATTGGAAGGAGGAGCTACAGGGGAGAGGTGGCTCAACATCCCTACACAGATGCCAGCGAGTTTCTGCATGTTGGGAGTTGCCAGGAGAGAAACTCCCTGATAAAAAGTCCCCAAGTACCATGCCTGGAATGTGGTCAGCTGGGGCATGGTATCATGACTTGCCCCAGGTTTTGAAATACAGCTGGGGATAATATTGCTGGGCCAAAGAATTTGTTTGCAAGCCCAGCTTTATGTTCAAAAATATTTTCAGTTACCCCTGGCAACAGTGAGAAAAATCCTGTTGTGCCTGCAGGGGGTGCTAAAGAGTCTGAGAACCCTTATGTAGCATCATCTGATGGCCACCTGGGGGAGTTGGCCAGTAAAAGTGCAACACTAGAGAGACAACTTACTCAAATGAAGATGGCAATACCTGTTACAATGATGGGTAAGACTGTGGCTGGTAAAGTCATGAGAGAGACTGACTGTGTGACTGCTCACACTGCTGTGGGAGTGACCCCAACTGCAAGATCCACTGTCTCTGTGAAAAAGGACTTCAGTGCAGTGCACTGTGTAGTGGGGAGACCAGAGTTAAAATGCAATCTGATAATGTAACTTATTAATGAGTATGCAATTGCTGCTCTGTATACACCTTTGTCAGTTGAACAAGATTCTGAGTTGAATGATGTAGGGGTGACCGCTAAGCAAGGTACGCTATCTCCCCTAGCAACAGTATAAAAGGCCACAGAGGTGACCCTAGAAATGTCCAGGGAGCTCTGCATGTTGGAGCCAGAGGTTGCCTGGGAGAAATATGGTTTCGCTATAATGGACAAGAGGGTACCTGAACCTGGTGAGGGAAATGTGTTAAATACGAAAACTGAAATGTTGGGAAAAAACTCATACTGATAGACATGTGCAGAACAAAAGCGTGCTTCCTTTTGATTTGTTATTCAAATAATTTAGTTTCATTTTTGGAATTCATTTTGTTTATTTGTGTTCGAATTCGATTCCATTTGACCGAATTCTGAAAATTCGAATTTGCATTCATATTCAAATGTATTCTATTTAAAATTAAAATTTCTGAACACGGCTATATTGTTTCTGTTTTTATTCTATTTTCTGTTCTTTTATATTCTCTTCTTTTTCTATTCTAATCTATTCAAATTTATTCTATTTAAGATTCAAATCTCGGAAAACAGTTATATTTTTTCTATTCTATTCTGATATATTCTATTTGAATTTTGGAAAGATGTTTATATTCTTTCTATTTTATTTTATTCTAATCTATGCAAACCTGAATTTATTCTGTTCAAAATTAGAATTTTGGAAGATCGTCATATTCCATTGTATTCTATTTGCTTTTAATTTCAACAAGTTTTTATTATGAATTTTTCAACAAAGAACAAGAAATAAACAAGCGCCACTTCGTCATGCATGTGTGTACATACATAGTAACTAGAAAGATGTATATACAACAGCAACTTGTACATGGTGTATAGCAGAGTGTTAACATCAAGAAAGAGATAAAGAAAAAAGATTACATGGAGTGACAAAGTAATAAAAAAGGAAAAATAAATGAGTCAGATTTTTCCAAGAGCAGTCTGTATCACCAAATGTCTTGTCAGTACTTCTTTTACAATTACATTATGATCAAATATACCGGTCATTTTTTTATTTGTTTGTTTGTGAGTTTATATGTCATGGCCACAGTTGCCAATTAGCATTTACCTGCAAATAGGAACCATTTGTAAGAACAAACATAGTCTCATACATATAGTTTGATTCTACAACCTCTATTACCTCAGAAACTGTGGGGGAAGTAGATGATTTCCAAAGTCTCATTATTACTAATTTGGCTGCTAAAAAGATGTTCATAATCACAATTCTCATTTTGGCAGGGATATTCCCAGTTTCTAAGTTTAGCATGGCTAAACAGGGAGATAATAAATATATATATATATTTTTTTATGAATGGCGGTTATAGTAGAGATAATATGAAAAAGGGTAAGCCAAAATTTGGCTAAGCCCAGAGAACATGATAAAGCATTCCCACTTGTCCACACTCCCTCCAACACAAGTTAGAGGCCTGGAGTTGAAATTTAGATATTCTGTACAGGGTTAAATACAAACGAAGTGTTATTTTGTGCATTAAGTCCCATAGGCTAGCATTTCTAGTGGACTATTCTATTTTTTTTTATTCTATTTTCTTTTCTAGTCTCCTATTTTCTATTCTATTGTTTTCTGTTTTATTCTATTCGAATTTCGTAAGATAGTTATATTTTATTATATGCTATTATTTTTCTATTCTATGCTAATCTATTCTATGCAAATTTAAATTTATTCTATTCGAAATTAGAATTTTAGAAGACAGTTATATTCTATTTTATTCTATTCTATTTTTTCTTTTCTATTCTAATCTATTCTATTCTAATTTTATTTTTTTCTATTTAAATTCCCATAGACCGTTATATTTGTTCTGTTTTATTCTATTCTATTGTTTTGATTCTATTCTATACTTTATTATGTTCTTTTCTATTTCATTCTAATCTATTTCAATGTATTTTATTCAAATTTTGGAAGATTGTTATATTCTATTTTATTCTATTCTGTTTTCTATTTTTTCTATTCTGATCTATTATGTAACATGTCCGCCGCCATTTTAGGAAAAATTTCGATTCGCGCGTCCGAAGTAGGCTATTTTTCGGATTCGGCGCGAAAATTTTCCAATATTCGACTCGAATTCCACTTCGCCTACTTCGATTCGCTCATCTCTAATTATGTTCTATTCTTCTCGAGTTGAATTTGATTCAAACTTCGTCCACATTTCTGGAGTTGAATGATGTAGGGGTGACTGCTAAGCAGGGAATGCTATCTCCCCTAGAAACAGTATATAAGGCCACAAAGGTGACCCTAGAAACCTCCCTTTAGCTCTGTGTGTTGGAGCCAAAGGCTGCCCAGGACAAATCTGGTTCTACTATGATGGACATGAGGGTACTTGAACCTGGTGCAGGAAATGTGTTAAATGCTAAAACTGAAATGGTGGAAAAAAACTCATGGTGATAGACATGTGCAGAATGAAAGCATTTGCTTTGTTTTAATTAGTTATTTAACCACTTCATGTCCGGACACTTTCACCCACTTCCTGTCCAGGCCAATTTTCAGCTTTCAGTGCTATCACACTTTAAATGACAATTGCGCGGTCATGCAACACTGTACCCATATGAATTTTTAGCATTTTTTTGAGACACATAAAGCTTTATTTTGGTGGTATTTATTCACCACTGGGATTTTTATTTTTTTTGCTATGTAAATGAAAAGTGTTTTTCTTAGAAAATTTTGCAAATAAATAATATTTCATCATACATATTGGCCAAAATGTATTCCATTATCTTTTTAGTAAAAAAAAAAAAACCCAAATTAGTTTATAACCAAAAATTTTTTTAAACATTTTGTTTTACATTTTTTTTTACATACTGTCACTCTAGCAGTACAGTGTCACCATGGTGACACTGTACTACTTGAGGGTGGTGATGAAGATTTTTTTTTTTTTACACTGATTGCTTTTACACCCATATAGGCTGTAAAAGCAATAATTTCTCCTTCTCTGGCCATTGAGAACTACTGTGTGAGCTGTGATTGGTCACAGCTTGTCACATGGTACAAGGCTGTTGTGAATAGCCTTGTACCATGTGATCTCTGTGATCATTCACAGATTTCACACGTAGTAAGCAATGGTGTCAGAAGTGACATGTTGATTACTACTCTGCATGTGATCACATGATCAGGACCTCACAGAGAGATCCCGTCCGATGATTGGTGTTCTACTGTCTCCGGAGGACACAGCGGGCACTGGATCACGGTGCTGCGTGCTCCCAGGGAGCGCGCACAAGCAGGGGGCGGGGAGGCCCTGCACTGCCATCGTCCAGCCGTTTATATACCACGGCCGGACAGGAGGTGGTTAAATCATTTTGTTTCGTTTAACCATTTGCCCTCCGGAAGATTTACCCCTCTTCATGACCAGGCCATTTTTTTCTGTTTGGCACTACTCTATTTCAACTGGCAATTGCGCGGTCGTGCAATGCTGTACCCAAACAAAATGTATGTCCTTTTTTCACACAAATAGAGCTTTCTTTTGGTGGTATTTGATAATTTCCTCAGTGTTTACTTTTTGCGCAATAAAAAAGTTTTGAAAAAAAAATATTCACATTTGGTTATGAAAAATATCCAAAAAAACTCAGTCATAAATTTAGGCCAAAATGTATTCTGCTGCATGTCTTTGGGAAAAAAAAATTCCCAAATACATGTATAATAATTGCTTTGTGTGAAAGTTATAGCGTCTACAAACTATGGTATATATTGGAATTTACACAGCTTTCACTTTCTGACTGCCTATCGCATTTCCTGACATGCTACAATGCCACGGTAGTACAACCCTCAAGACTGCTTTTTTGGAAAGTAGACACCACAAGGATCTGCAGAGAGACATGTTGGAACATTTTATTTTTTTCCACACATTCTGTGAAAATGACTTTTTTATTTTTTTTTTTTACACTATCCCTTTCCTTTTTTTTGATCACTTTTATTGCAAATATCCCCTGTGCTAACAATATGATTTCTCTCTTCTGATATTCTTTAGATTTCTCCTCTGCCCTTACAGCATCTGATCACGCTAAGATCAGTGTGATCAGATGCTTTCCCAATTTAAAAATGGCTCTCTTAAAGTCCTGCGAAACGAAAATGATGAAATGCTCGTAGCTTCCGGTCTCTTAAACCATAGAGATGATTGGAGCCATTCTGGTCACCAAACATCCACTATCTCCTGCGCTCAAGGACTCAGGTCAAAGGAAGGTTAATAATGAACAGTGTGTTCATCCACTGTTGATCAAAGGTTGTGCAGCTTTATCATGAAGCTGGGGAAGCTTGATAAAACTGTAGAAGGGGATAAAAGAAAGAGCGCACAATCCTTGCGCATTACCTCAGTAAACAATGAATAATTTTATTTAGGAAATATATTCACAAGAGTAGTGGTAAAACAGGAATAAAATAACCATAATCCACATAGGGTTACAGGTCAATCCAAAGGGGAGATAAAAGCTACTTTATATTGTTAATTGATCTTTTACAATTAAGCGCTCAATCTTTCCACCATATATTCCTACCCATTTTTTTTGTGTGTGTTTTTTTGACCTTATCATTCTAAGTATTAGTATTTCTATGCTCATTTACAGTATTCTTATGCATATTTTTATGCTCATCTACAGTATTACCACCTGTTATGCCATGTTGAATATCCGTGATTTATGTAATATTTTGAGGGGAATCTGTGTGTTGATCAGCTGGCAGGACTGCTGGCTGCATTTTTGGGTTCCCCTGTGAGACAGGAGAGCCCAAAAAAACTGCGGAAGGCAGCAGGAGGTGGGGGGGGGGGTGAGCCTTCCTGCTGTTTGTAAAAACAATTCAGGAGCTAATTGGCCACTAGGATTGCTTTTACATGAAAGCTGACCACCAGCTGAAAAAATATGATGGATGATGCCTGTAGTTGCAGGCATCATGCTGGTATAACCACTCAAAATCCAGCAACGTACCAGTATATTGCTGGCCCATGTTAAGCATATATGTAGCAGGAGAGAACATGGCCATATGATCAATCGGGTCTGTGGACCTATATGACTGCAATTTATTCCTTTTTGTAATGCCCATGTTGAGGGTTAGGCCAAAAAAGTTTTTTAAATTCAGAAACCGTTATAGGTTTCCATGCAAATTTTCTGATGAGCTGAATTTGGGTGGTTGGCGATGTATTGTGCATATAAATTGCTTTGGCCCACAATCAATTGATACAAATCGTCCGTGAAAAACATCGCAGGGGCTAAACACTAGTGCTGGCAGTGAATGGGGCTGATTCTGCTAACACTGCATTTTTGGAGGCACTAGTATAGTTCTGTTCATGATCATTAGCGACCTAAAACGTGAGTGCGATAGTGTGCAGGCAATCTCACACTAGCTGTTCCTGGCTAGGAGGGGGCTAGGAGGGGTGCTAACTGACCCTGACGCTAAATTATGTCGCTAGTGGCAGTAATACAGTGATCAGTGAAACATTTTTATATACTGACACTGTACTAATGGCACTGGCTGGGTGACGGGGTGATCAAAGGGTTAATAGGGGCAATCAAAGGGTTAAACGTGCTAATCTAGTGTGTGTGTGTATGTGTGCAAAATATAGTGCTTTTACTCCCTGAGCTGACGAGGGTGGGGGCAGCGGGGGATGCAGGTGCATTTACACCCTGAAATAGAAAGCGATGTAAGATTACATCATTTTGCCCAGAGCTGCTGCTTGCCCGCAATATGTGAATAAGCGGTCAGCGCGTAGTTTAAAAAGAATAAAAAACCCTCACGTACATTATTTTTTTTTAATTCTCAATATGGTATTTTTTATTTTATTTTTAAAATTTTTTTTAATGTATTTATTTTTTAAAATACTTTGCTCGGAATAGTACAATGTTAACTTTGTACTACTGTGGGGGGGATCAGGATAATTTCTCCTGCAATGCAAAGCTTTCAGTCATGAACCTTACTCATTCATGAACTGTCATGAATGAGTTAGGTTTTTGACAGCTCAAGATAGTGATCTGTGATTGGTTGGAGCTGGTCACATGGTACAGGGTGCTGTGATTGGCCCCATGTATCATGTGACAGCTCACTAGGAAGAGAAGTAGAGCTGTTATGAATCAAATTGATTCATAATAGATTTGCTAACTTTGTGATCATTGTTGGGGAGTGCTGCAGTCCCGCACAGCACCCCCCTGCGTTAGTACAGCCAGAGCTGTTGCTTTGCCTGTAGCTTCCACCCGTCTGCAGTGCATTGTGGGCGGGCATGCAGTCAGGAAGCAGTTAATTTTGTTTTTGGAATTCGTTTTATTTGATTTTTAATTAAACTTAATTTGACTGAATTCTAAAAATTCAAATTGACATTTCTAATCTATTCTGTTCAAAATCAAATTTATTCTATTCGAAATTTGAATTTCGAAAGACCGTTATATTCTTTCATACCTCTTGGAGAGACGCGTCCACGTCCAATGTAACCTATTCACAACAACTGGCAATGCCATCCCTTCAGAGTAATGATCAAATAATTAAACCCTCAGACAAGGGAGGAAACATAGTAGTTATGGATTATGAACAATATGAGCAAATAGTAATGGCTATATTAAATATTCAAACATGGTATAAACCAATACCAGCTAGGTGGGTTGCATCTACACCCATTCTATACAGAGCTCTTCTAAACTGTGCCTACCGCCCGGGAATCATAGATAAAAACACATGGACCTTTCTCAATGTTAAAAATTCAAAAATGTCCACTCTGAATGTTTTTATGAACTTTGGGTAGTGCATACAAACACCTCCTGGCTGTCCAGTAATGTCTGGCAGAGGCTGTCTTATTGAAAAAGCGAGTCAATTGTTTGACGAGTATTTACACCTACATGTGATCTCTTTGATGTCCTATATCAAAGATTCTATTGATTTATTGAAAACTCTTGATGGCATGCACGTCCTAAAGGGAGCGTGCTAGTCACAGTAGACATAGAAGCTCTGTATAATTAAATCCCCCGCAAATTGGGGATGGAAGTAGTGGAACAATTTCTATCTGAGAGAAGCCACTCTGCTTACAAATACAATCAGTTTATATTGGAGCTTTTGCATTTTATTCTGACACACATTTTCATATTCAAGTGCGCCATTGTGCCCCTTCCTATGCAAACCTATACCTGGGGGAGCACAATTTATTTTCAAGGGATGATCTACAGGAGAATTTAGGCAATATAGTTACCTGAGATCATTTCATCGGTGATGTCTTATTTATCTGGGGTGGTACCTATCAAGAATTGCAATAATTTCCATCCAAAATGATTAACAACCAATTCAATATGAAATTCACCATGAATTGTGATCAAAAGGCAGTAACATTTCTGGATGTTATAATCTTTATCAACCGTGATGGAAGTATAGGTTCCTTTTTATTTAGGAAGCCTTTGGCAGGGAACACTATACTTCATGCAATGAGCTTGCACCCCTTTGCACCCAAATCGCTTTTGTCTAGTATTCCCTATATTCAATACTTAAGGATCAAGCAGAATTGTACTAACCTTGCAGATGTTAAAAAAAAAGCAAAGGCCCTACAAACACATCTTTTACAACGAGGTTACAGTACAATCGGGTCAAGGTTATGAATATATACTAGCTAATTCATCAAGTCAAATCACGAACCAATCCCTCTACAACTAGAGTAATGACACAATTTATTGGTCAGGAAAAAATGGTACGTGAAATTTTGGGCAAATATTAGTACCTCCTACAGGCAGATGATATGGTTTCCAAATACATCGGTTCACGTCCAGAGATTACATTCAGGAGCCCAAAAACATTAAAATATCAATTGGTACAGAGACACAGACATATCAGCAAAGCTACTTCTAAACCTCAAAAAATAGGCACATCCCCTTGTTGAAAATGCTACTTTTTCTGCTTCCTTCAAAATGCTGGTACAGTTAATTTACCAAATGGACATGTATATGCGCCAAGATGCTCTGTAAAGTGTCAAACTGTGGGTATTGTATATCTTATGCAGTGTGATTGTGGGTCATTTCTATGTAGCAAAGACCAAATGCATGTTTTTCTACTGCATTCGTGACCATATATCACTCATTACTTTTTTTTTGCACTGGAACATATACCTATTCATGAAAGAGGTGGGGACATTGATCGTCTGTTATTGCAGCGTGAAACAAAGTGGTTTTTTACTCTACAAGCCATTATATTCCACGTTTTAAATGACTGTTTCAAGTATTTTCTGTACATTGATGTGATACTGGCCACACAATATATCCCTGTTCCATTTATTCACAACAAAGCAGTTTATAGGTGAAATTATCAGTTTAATTGTAAAAGCATGTTGGATGGTAGTTTTTAATAAAGTAACAAAACATTTTTGGTAGGAATTTATATCCTTTTTTTAGGTGGAACTTTTTGTTTCAATACCAATTTTATATTTTCTAGCCAATTTTAATTTTTATTTTCGATAATGGTGACCATTTGGCTGCTTCCTAGTTCAGGAATGTGGTGATGTAGTGGCTGTGCCGACACCTGGGGAGCTCCTGGGACAAAGAGTGGGGATCGAGCACCATTTTGGTGCTGCTCCCACCATCCCAAGTGGTGCCACATTATAAGGATATCTAATCTGCCCATTTGTGTTATTTATTGTTGTAATAATTACCCCAATTTAGGGGAGTAGGTAACTCTTATGTATATTTTGTATTTTTCAGTTGTCTACAAAAAACTGTTCTTACTTCCCCTTGGGTGATATTTTGAATTTATATTGTAATTTAACAATTTTTCAAATCCACTAGTTGGCATGCTCAATATTTATTTATATCCACTAGATGACGTGTGCTTGCCTGCCCCTTGCTTCTTTTTATTGTTGTGGAGAGGTGATTGACTCACCTGTTGATGTACGTGCTTGTGTAATGTGGCAATGTTTGTTGAGTTGATGGGCGGAAGTGACCACGTCACTTGCTTCATCACGTCGGGTGTGGCGGGAGGGGCACATATAAAAGGAACTGGTGTCGGGTATTTTCTTTGTTGGCTGGTGGGAAGGTGGTGTTCATGCACATTTGGTGAGACACAATGGATATTGATTGACTTGAGCTCTTTGGCTGGCTTTTGGCTGGCTTCACTCTGGTCTCCCATTACATAGTTACATATTTAGCCTGGCTGAAAAAAGAAAAGCCCATCCAGTTCAATCATAGAAAAAAAAAGTTATAATTATCATATACCCACAATTGATCCAGAGGAAGGCAAAAACAAACCCAGCAAAGCACGATCCAATTTGCTCCTGCTGGGAAAAAAATTCCTTCCATTGTTTTTGATCTATTGATGTTAATTATCAACCTACAGAGGACTGAATTCAAAGACACCCCAAAAATCAAAGTGAAAAAATTATGCAGCAAGCTAGTCCATTTTGCTGAAATTTCATTGCAGCAACTCAAAATGGTACTCAGTAGTTTGTATGGCCCCTACGTGCTAGTATGCATGCCTGACAACATTGGCGCATGCTCCTAATGAGATGACGGATGGTGTCCTGGGGTATTTCCTCCCAGATCTGGACCAGGGCATCAGAAAACCTTAACTTTCCTTTCAGAATCAACATTTTCTATTGGACACTATACTACAAAATACTCTAACAAATGCCAGCTATTGATTGCAAACACGAGTTGTTAATTTTTCATTTGCACACACATATTTTTTCCTAACAAATTCATTCAAGAACATGTTGCAAAAATGAATACACCTCAATGAAAGTTTTCGGAGCAAAGCTACATTTTAAATAACAAAAAACAAATCAACAAGAATTCAACTACATGTGAGTTTGATTATTCATTAAACAGGTGTCCAGCAGACAGTTGATTATAAAAGGATGTTACTTAACAAAGAAAACCCCTTCCCATTTCATTCTGTCAGCAATGGCACCACATGGAAGAGAAATGTCACAAGGTCTGAGAAAGAAAATAATGTATTTACACAAGAAAGGTGAAGGCTACAAAAAGATCAGCAAAGCCTTATGTATCAATTAGAATACTTTAGCAAAATAACAAAGATGGAACTGCAACCATCCCACAGAGACACCCAGGCTGTCTATGGAAGATAACACCTCAACAGGAGCATCTTCTAATGAGAAGGGTTGAAGAAAATCGCCATGTTCACTGCAGTTAGCTAAAGAAGTAAAAAGCCAAACTGGGTGATTGTTTCCCATGACACAATATGGCATACACTGCAAAGAAATGGCATGCATGGGTGTCATCCATGAAGGAAGTCTCTCCTAAAGCCCTAGCACAAAAAAGCCCGCCTAGAATTTGCCAGGGCCCATGCTGAAAAAGAAGACTACTGGGACTCTGTACTCTGCAGTGATGAGATCAAGATAAATATTTTTGTAACGAATGGCTTCAAAACTGTATGGTGTCGCAAAGGTGAGGAGTACAAAAAAAAATGCATGGTACCTACAGTGAAACATGGTGGTGGCAGTGTCCTTCTGTGGGGGTGCGTGAGTGCTGCTGCTGTCGGGGATCTGCATTTCATTGGTGATATTGTGAATTCACAGATGTACTACTCTATGTTGAAAGAGAATATGCTACCATCACTCTGTGTCCTTGGTCATCGTACACTTTTCCAACATGACAATGATCCAAAACGCACACCTAAGGCCACTTGCATTTCTTTTTTTTTATTATTTTTGTATTAACAATTTTTATTGATTTTCACATATATACATATAAAAAGAACACGTTGAAAGAGAACAAAATAAAAAGAGAGCACATTGATGGTAAAATCTGCATGGTTACAAACATAATACCGTGACATAGCTACAGTGGGGAGGCTCTCAGACCAGCACAGTTGGAGAAAGGTGGGAAGGGGAGAAATTATCCCATGGGTGCCACACTGCCTCGAACACAGCTGTCGAGCCGGAATGTATAGCAGTCAGATATTCCATCTGTCGTACATCAGCAATAATTTTAAACAAAGTGGATATCGAGGGCAGTGTAGCGGATAATCAACACATAGGAACGCTTCTTCTGGCTGCAGTCAAAATATGTGTGGAAAGTTTCCTGGACACCTTGGGAAGACCTGGAAATGGCAAACCCAATAAAAAGTATAGAGGTTCAAAGGGGAGAGAGGTATGCAATAACAATTGTAAAAAAGACAAAACCTCTTCCCAAAAAGGAACAATGGATCTACAAGTCCAAAAAATGTGGAAGAGGGAGCCTAAGTCCCTTCCACAACGCCAGCAGGCAGAAGAAGCACTTGGGTTAAAAGCATGAATAACTTCAGGGGTTTTGTACCACAACATCAGAATTTTGTATGTATTTTCTTTATAAACCACACAGACAGAGGATTTAGATGCGTTTTCCCAAATTTTCTTCCACTGTGTTAGATCGATGTCACATTGTAGAAACTGGGACCACTTGCGCATGTAATGGTGAGTGTCGCTAGAAAGGGGGGTAGCGTCCATTAAGAGTTTGTATGTTATGGAAATTATACCCCTTTGATGTGGGCCCTGTATACATAGATGCTCAAAGGGCGAAGGTTTCCCAAGAGTCAAAGTGGGGGACATGGTGGAGAAAAAATGGCGTAGCTGAAGATATATATAAAAATGTTGGGAGGGCAGATCCTTTTTCTGGAGGTATGAGAACGGTTGCAACTTCCGAGTAATGGGGTGTACTAGGTGGCGCAATTGGAAAAACCTGGCCTTGACCCAAGGGAACAACTGGGACACGGCCAACCTATCTGGAAGATTGGGATTAAAGAGAATATTAGTCAGTGGAGAGCAGTCTGAGGTCAGTGCAAACCTGGTCTTACATTTCCGCCAAATACTCATGGAAAATTGCATGGGGCCAAGGAAGAGATGACGAAAGGGGGCAGGGTCCACCGCTGGGGATGACCAGAGGAGAGAGCAAGGATAAGTCAGAGTCAATTGTAAGGACTATATCTCAGTCCACAAGTTGGGAGGAAACTGAGCGGACCATGACGGAATAAAACGGAGATGAGAAGCATAGTAGTAGGTCACGATATCCGGTGCCCCTAGGCCTCCTCTAGAGCGCAAAGACAGTAGCACGCTGCGAGCAAATCTATGCCGCTTATTATGCCAGATAAAGTGTAGAAGGGATTTCTGGAGGGAATGTAGTTTGGACATGGCAACAGTAACAGAGTCGCAAATAAATATAAAAGCTTGGGCAGTACAGTCATCTTTATGACGTTGATACGTCCCAAGAATAATAAAGGTAGAGTATCCCAAAACTTTAGAGAACGGGAAATAGCTATGAATAGTGGGGGGAAATTGGCATCATAAATAGAACTGTAGGAAGAGGTAAGATTAATACCCAAATATTTTATAGAATGGGTGCACCATCGATATGGAAAAGTGTCTTGAAGGGATGAGAGGACAACTGGTGGAATGTGGAGCGGGAGCGCTTCAGTCTTGGATGTGTTAACCTTGTAACCCGAAAGAGTCCCGAATTGTCGTAAAAGTTTATGTAATGCTGGGAGGGAGATTTGGGGGTTCGAGAGAGTGAGGAGAATATCATCTGCAAATAGGGATAGTTTGTATTCACGGCCATGAGACAATACCTCCCTTATGTCAGGATGGGCCCGGATTGCAATAGCCAAGGGTTCCAAACAGAGGATAAATAATAGGGGAGAGAGTGGGCATCCCTGCCGCGTACCATTCGACATCTGGAAAGGAGGTGAAAGAAAGGAGGCTAGTCTGACCTGTGAGGAAGGGTGAGAATAAAGAGCTTTTAGAGCTGCCACGAAAGGGCCACAGAAGCCAAATTTCTCCAAGACCATAAACATATAAGGCCAGCTGAGGCGGTCAAAAGCTTTTTGGGCATCTAAGCTCAATAAAATAGTAGGGATGGAGGACCAATTAACCAAGTCAACCAGATCAATAGCTCTTCTGGTATTATCCGCTGCATGTCTGGCAGGAACAAAGCCAAACTGGTCTCTGTGTATGAGCTTGGAGATGAGCCTAGATAACCGATTGACAAGGATCTTAGTAAAAATCTTGTAATCAGAATTCAATAGAGCAATAGGACGGTAATTATCTAAGATGGAATGGTCTTTGCCAGGTTTGGGAATCACAGAGATATACGCTCAGGAAAAATCGGCTTGGGGAACAATACCTCAGAAAAAATCGTGATAAAGAGAAAGAAGATGGGGAGCTAGGATACCAATGAAGATCTTGTAATAGGAGTAGGGAAGTCCGTCTGGTCCCGGGGCTTTGCGTATCAAATAGTTCTGCAGCTGTAATGTCAGCGTTAAGAGCCGCAATATCAGAAGAGGATAGTTTTGGTATTGGCAGTGATCAAGACAGACCTAATTGGCTGGGGGGTGGAGCCTAAACATGGCGGCGTCGGAGAGCACGATGTGAGTGCTCTCCGATAATCTCATACCCGACCACCCCGAGACCCTCACGGAGTGAAGCCCTACCTGATTGTGGAGGGCCCTGGGGAGAGAGAGGCAGACGCGGAGAGCGGAGCTTGCACGGACCTCCGGGAGGTGAACTTTCTGGGGAGATCCCAGCGCAGCTGCTGGGTGGCCGGGGAAACGAAGCTGGGAGGCGTGAGCCGCAAAGGACGACTGGGAAGTAGAGACGCCGGCCGGTTCCCTCGTAGAGAGGTAGTGACAGGTCGGCTCCCCTGGCACCACATGAATGAAAACCCGTGCGGCTAGAGGAGGAGAGATGCTGCAGGAGTAAGGGGCCAGCTACGGAGGACCCCTGGAGGGAAAGTGGATGCTGGCTGGCGCCCTGATGTGACAGGGTTTTGCCGGCGTATAGCTGCCTGTACCCCCTGGACGGCTGTTTGATCCTGGGTCAGGGAGACCCATAAATATCAGATGAACCACCCTCCTTCCCTGAGTCGACTTCTAAGGACCGAGAAAGGAGGAAAGAAAGAAAAACAGTATCGGAAACCCTGAGGAATCCCCCCCCAGGACTGAGCAGCAGTGAAGACCTCCCACACAAGTATGGAGTCACCGTCCTGAGAAGGGAAGGGTGAGTGAAAAATGCTGGGAGCTTATTGTGTGGTGAACCCCTGAGTGATATAGGCTACTAAGGGGTGAAGGAGGGGGAGGATTCCCAGGGGTTAGAAGATAAGAAGAGAGGAGGCCCAGGCGTCCTAGGAGAGTAAAGGATATAGGAAAAACTGCAAGTCTACCAAGTTATTTAGAGGACATGAAGAATAAAGGTCCCAAGGGAGCAGGGCCCAAAGGGTCCCAAACAGGAACAATAAAGAAATATACATCATATGGAAATACTACGCCAGAAAGGACCCAAGGTAAAAAGGGGGAATTGGACACTAGTTCAGGAAGTAGTCCTAGATTATCATTGGGCTTGAATAGCAGCAGTAGCCAACAAATAGTGGATGGCCTGGGAAGGAAAGGATCTGAAGGTGAACTACAGGTACCAAATAAGAAAGAGATGACTGAAATGTTTCAAAATTTGGAAAAAATGATAAAACATGAAATGACAACTATTCGAAACGATTTAGGACATCTGCTATCAAGAATGGAAGAAACGGAGGAGAAAGTTAAAACCCAGGCCCAGAACATAGATAATCTAAGGAAAAAAATAAGCCAATTAGAAAATAACCAGAAAAAAATGATCTATAGGATGGAAGTTCAAGAAAATAAAGAAAGAAGGTGTAATCTTAGAATACGAGGAATCCCAGAGACTGCTAAAGGGGAAATATTATATGAACTAGTTAAAAAAATCCTAAACTCCATAAGAGATAGACCTGAAATAGACGGGATCAAGTTAGACGGAGTGTTTAGAATAGGAAAGTTCAATCAGGCTACTGAGAAGGAAAGACCGAGGGACATAATTGTCCAGTTCCAAAACTTTGGGGTCAAAGATGAGATTTGGAAGAAGACCAAGGGAAGATCATTAATTAAGTTTGGAGACTTGACTATCCAAATCTATGCGGACTTAACAGTAGAGACCCTAAGGAGAAGGAGATCCCTGAAACCCCTGTTGGAGCAAATGAGAAAACAGAATGTGCAGTATAGATGGGGTACCTCAGTATTTCTAATTGGCTGGAAAAACGGGGTCACAGCGTATTTGCGATTTCCGGAGGATTTAAGAGATTTTTGTGATAGACTGGACTTGCTTAAAATGGAGATAGCTGGGTGGGAAGAAGAAAAAGAAGACAAAGGAAATATAACTAATGCAAGAAAAGAGGACTGGCAGCACGTCGGGGGGAGGGGAGAGGGAGGCCTGGGGGTTGGGGAGGGAAGAGAGGGAGAATTAAGTAGAGAATGAGTTTTGTTTTTTTTTTTGTTTTTTTTTTTTTTTCTCTCACTTACTTCACTCTCTCGCCACTGGTCTTCCTCCTCCGGAGGTTGAGACCCGCTTGGAGGTTACGGTTAAGGGTGGGAGGTAAAGAGTAAGACTCTCGCTGAATCTAGACTATAGAGAGGGAATCGGGGGGGTCGGAGAAGAGGTGAGCCGTACATAGGTGGAGCTTACGCCCTAAATTTTAATCAATGGTGGAAATGGATCCACAAATGATTTGTAGGCAGTTTATACGCCTAAAAATGGGTAGGGGAAAAAAAAGAGAGGGTGTGAGGGGTGGTAGGTGGGGGGAAGGGGGGGGGAGGGGCTAATATTCTGCAAGATATCCGGGCTTAATAGGTGGAGACGAAATAGAAGAGAGAGAGACAGAATTAAGAAGGACGGAAAGGGGCTAATATTCTGCAAATCATTCGGGCCTAATAGGAGGATACGAATTAGAAGAGAGATAAACAACATCAATAAGGATGGAAGAAATACAGTTTATAACATATAATGTGAATGGGTTGAATTGCCCTGGGAAAAGATTTAAGCTGTTTAAAGAGTTACATCATAGGGCAACGTCAGTGGTATTTTTGCAGGAGACACATTTTAAGATAGAATCAAATGTGAAACTAAAATCCAAATATTATCCTACATGGTATTACGCTGACTCTCCAATTAAAAGAGCAAAGGGGGTGGCAATAGGATTGGCAAAAAATATGAGATTTGAGTTGGAAGATAGAAGAACTGACCCGGAAGGGAGATTCCTGTTTTTGAAAAGTAAACTACAGGGAATTGAATGCACACTAGCCAATATATATTGCCCCAACAAGAAACCTGAGATATTTCTGAAGGGTTTGCTAAAAAAATTGATAGATTTTAAAAAAGGGCGTTTGATAATAGCAGGAGATTTGAATCTCTGTATGGACCCACAAATGGATGCAACCTCCCTTGTGCAGAGAGAAGGGGGTAGGTCCCTGAGAGCTTTGAGGAAGGTGATCCACGAGTACCAGCTGGTGGACACCTGGAGAATAATGCATATGAAGGACAGAGACTATACCTTCTTCTCTAATGCACATGAGATATACTCGAGACTGGATTACATTTTAATAGATCACCAACTCATTGAAATGCTGGTTAAAATAGAAATAGAGACAAGAACTTTTTCGGACCATGCCCCAGTTGTAATGAAAATGGGATGGGGAAAAAGCTGGTCGGGAGGTTTAGGATGAAGGTTAAATGAGGCTCTTCTCTTGGATGAGGATATTGTGCAGAAGATCAGTGAAGAGATTAAGGTATATTTCCAGGAGAATGAAACAGAGGAAGTATCGACAGCTACAGTATGGGAAAGTCATAAGGTATATATAAGAGGAATCCTGATAGCGATGGGAGCAAGGAAGAAAAAAGAAAGAAGAGTTAGTGGACTCTTAAAGGAAATCCTGGATCTGGAGCAGATACATAAGAAAAAAATAACAATAGAAACAAGACAGAAGTTAAGGGATAAAAAAGACGAATTAGAGAGTTTGATGGAAGAGGAGAAGAGAAGAGTATATAATAAAGTATTAAGTGAAAGATATAGATGGGGTGATAGACCAGGAAAATATTTAATGAGAGCCCTGAATAAGAAGAAGAACAGGAATTATATAGAAAAGATAAAAAGCCCTAAGGGGGAGATGGTCCACTCAACTAAAGAAATCAATAAAGTATTCACGGAGTATTATAGAAAGTTGTATAACATCAGTCACCAAGGAATACCAAAAGAAATTAGAGAAGGTATTAACGAAAAAAGGAGGATATATTTAAAAAATGTGGGATTGCCAAAGCTTAGTGAAACACAACTGAACTCCTTGGATGCAGAAATTTCTCAGGAAGAAATAGAAGCAGCATTAAGAAGTACAGGGGGAGGGAAAAGCCCAGGCCCGGATGGTTATACTGTTAAGTACTATAAAAAATTTAGTGAAGTACTGTTGCCAAAGTTAAAGAAATACATGAATGACTTGGGAGGCGGGATGGAGGGGAGGAGGGAATCCCTTCAGGCCCATGTAGTTCTCATCCATAAGAAGGGAAAAGATCCCTCTCAGTGCTCTAGCTACAGACCAATTTCATTATTAAACACTGATACTAAGTTGTACGCAAAGGTCCTAGCAAATAGGCTGAAAGATCTAATGCCCGAATGGATCCATGGAGACCAGGTGGGTTTTGTCCAGGGGAGAGAGGGTAGAGATAATGGCTTGAGAACTCTGATGCTTATCCAGAAAAGTAGAAAAGGGAAAGCCCCGGTGGTGCTCTTGTCAATTGACGCTGAAAAGGCGTTTGATAGAGTGGACTGGGGCTTTATGATGGACAACTTGGAAGTGTTGGGGATTGGAGAGAGAATGTGTGAATGGATAGGTAAACTATATAAGGAACCCACCGCAATCATCACGGTAAATGGGGAGAGGTCGGAATCCATTGGGATGTCCAATGGAACAAGGCAAGGATGCCCATTGTCCCCCTTGCTGTATGTATTGACATTGGAACCCCTGCTATCAATAATAAGGAATAGGGGAGCGGTAAAGGGAATCCAGATAGAAAATATAGAACATAAAGTAGCGGCCTTTGCGGACGACCTACTGTTTTATGTAGGCAACCCCCGAATAACACTACCAAATATAATGAAGATCCTGAAGGAATATGGTGAACTATCTAATCTAAAAATTAACCCAACAAAAACTGAGATTTTGAACATTAATATACCAAAGAGCGAAAAAGAAAGGCTACAAAAAGAATTCCCCTTTATTTGGAGAGAAAAAGATATAAAATACCTAGGAATAAAACTCGCTATCTCATATAAACAACTGTATAGATTAAACTATATCTCTCTGATAAATGAGATTAAGGAAGAACTAAAAAGATTAGAAGGAGGAAACCCATCATGGTTAGGACGTATGAACCTAATTAAAATGGTAATTATACCTAAAATACTCTATAGATTTCAAATGATCCCGATCAAACTCCCAGAGGTGTTTTTTAAGATAATGAGAAAAATGCTAACAAGATATATATGGAGGAATAAAAAACCAAGAGTATCATATGAAACACTAAGTAGGACTAAAGAGAAAGGGGGGATGGGACTACCTGATGTCAAGAGATATTACAAAGCAGTAATGTTAGCAAGAATTTATGACTGGACTTTTAATCATAAGGGGAAAAGTTGGGTAAAAATAGAGAATGATCTGAGTGGAATCAATTTGAGTAACATGATATGGGTTCCAGAACATTATAGAAGAATTAAAGAGAGCACAAGCACTTACACTTTAATTGTCTTAAGGATATGGGATAATTTACACAAACACATGAAATGGGATTTTAACTCTATATTAATGCCACTTGCAAACACGGAATTTTTCCCTCCAGGAAAAGATGAGATATCAGGGAGATGGTTTAAAAAGGAAGATATCCAATTGAGAGACGTATTGGTAGAGGGGGAATTGAGAACATTTAAAGAATTAAAAGAGATGGGAGGAGATATGTTTACTAAAATAGACGAGTGGAAATATCATCAATTAAAATGTTTTATAGGAACTCTCCCAAAACCCTTGAGATTAAAAAAGGAGTGGAATATGTTTGAAAGGCTATTAGAAACACGTAGAGATGGGAAACATGGAGTTACAAAAATGTATAGAATACTCACAGAATTAGACACAGACACAAACTTAATTTTTGTAACAAATTGGGAAAGAGATATGGAGGTGGTGATAGATGAGGATCAACAGAAAAAGATATTCAGATTAGTTCACAAGAGTGTTAGTATGAGAGACGTTGAGATTAACTATAAATGTTTGACACGATGGCATATTACACCGAGCACTGAGCACAGAATGAGGGGGGAGAATTCAAAAATGTGTTGGAGAGGATGTGGGGAAGAGGGCACGGTGTTTCACATATGGTGGCAATGTCCAAAAATTCAGGTTTACTGGAAGACAATAGTCAAATTAATAGAAATAATAACTGGAAATGATATAGGATTAGACCCAACCATGTGTCTCTTACATAGTGTTGAGACAACAGTAAATAAATATAAAGAATCAGGTGTATGGTACTACTTAAGTGCTGCAAAAGGGTTGATCCCCAAGTATTGGCGGAAGACAGAGGTACCAACGGAGGAGGATTGGATCAATAGGGTAAACCAGATTAGCAGAATGGAAAAATCTTATCATATTCAGGAAGACAGGATGAAAATATACTATTCACGATGGGAAAAATCGGGATTGAAAGAGAAATATAGAAAACTCTAAACTAGGAAGTTATTCGAAGTTACTGGGCCTAGAGAGATTGGACATCTTGCAGAGGGGAGGGAGGGGGGGAAGGGGGGAAATGGTGGGTTGGGAGGGAAGGGAAAGAAAAGAGGTAAATAGAAGGGACAGAGTAGAAATTTATTGATATTTATATGTATTGTGTCTCTTATAATGGAATTTTTGTAATAATGTGAAAAATTAATAAATATTTAAATTTAAAAAAAAAAAAAAGATAGTTTTGGTATTAGCAAGGGATTGAAAAACCTATCAAAAGAAGTGTCTGTAAGAGGGGGGTGGAGGTCTGGGGTCAAACAGTTGTAAAGGGACTCATAATATGAGCCAAAAAGGGAGACCATCACACGAGGATCGTAAGTAGGCTCCCATTCGGCTGGACAAGATGGTCCGGTAATGTAGAAGGGGACTGTGCTTTAAGTCTATTGACAAGCATACGATGGGGTTTGTTAGAGAATTTTTAGAGTTTCTGCCTAACCCAGAGGAGAGATTTTGTGGACTTACAAGCATCAAGGGTTTTGATTTGGTCACGTAGGGAGGTCACTTTACACAACCGAGGGATGGATGGCTTTGCGAGAAGTCTACATTCAGCTAGGGTTAACTGGCGAACTAGGGTAGTCCTGGCATGCTCTGAGGATTTCTTCAGGCAAGAACCCATGGAGATACAAAGGCCTCGAAATACCGCCTTGTGGGCTTCCCATACGGTCGAGGTAGCTGGAACAGAGCCTACATTGTGTTGAAAATACATATCAAGGCCCTGTGAGAGCTCAGCACGGAGATATTCCGTGGTCAAGAAGGACTCATTGAGATGCCAATGACCTGATTTCGGCATAACATTGGGGAATAATAAATTTAAGGTCAGGGAGGCGTGGTCAGACCATGTAATAGGATTGATGTCAGAAGAAACTAGAAGTGGAAGAAGAGGAGCAGAAATGAAGAAATGATCTAAGCGGGAGTAGCAGTGGTAAGGTGTGGAGTAGAAGGTGAACTGTTTGTGGGTAGGATAACGAATCCACCAGGCATCAAAGAGACAATGCTCCCTAATCAATTTACGAAAAGATTTCGAGGAGGAGCATTGCCGCTTCGAAGGAGCAGACCTAAAGAGGACCCTCCTATCCTTGTGCGGTGAAAGGATTAAATTAAAATCACCCTCTATAATCATGTGTGGAGCGGAGAAGGAGCCAAATTTGGCGAGAGTTTGTGTAAGAAATTGTAATTGACCTGAATTCGGAGCATAGAGATTCAGCAAAATAAGGGGAGTGTCACCAAGCATACATTCTAGGAGAATGAAGCGACCGTGATGATCGACCTTGGAGGAGACGACCCGAAGGGAGCAATGTGTCCGGATCAGTATTGCCACTCCAGCCCTACCAGAGGGGTCAAAAGCCGAATAGGATTGAGAAAAAAACCTTGTGGCAAAACGAAAGGAGTCTGATGACTTACAATGAGTCTCCTGGACAAAAATATCTGCTCCTGAGGATCGGAATTCCTTCAAAGCCATCCACCATTTCTGAACAGAATTAAGGCCTTTAACATTATATGACAGAAGTCGTAAAGCCATCATAAAATAGCAATGAGTATGACATATGTACCAGCAGAAAAGATAAAGGAGATACCATCGATGAGACAAAACAGAAAACTGATAATAGACAAACCAAAAACATTGCAGTAAAAAACATAGATACCCGTAAGGATATGAACTTGGGAGAAACAAAAGCCCAAGTCGTCCGGACAATTGTCTGGACGGGAACGGGGGCAACAGGACAACCGGAACATATCAGCAAATCCGGCCAGTAAAAAATAACATATGGGGGACCCAGCACAGGAAAAAAAAGGAAAAGGAGGGGGGGAGGGAGGGGAAAGGGGGAGAAAAAGGGGGGGGGGAGAAGGGGGGTAAGGATACAACCTCGAAGTACCCACAGAGGAACACCGCAGAGAAGCATCAAGCAGGCATGTCGCTGGAACGAGGAGGACGAGGACGCTGTGGAGTACGTGAAGGGTAATTCCGGCCCCTACGATTTGGTGTCCAAATCTTGTTGGGGGTGGCGGAAGGACGAGACGGAGAAGGTGATAATGAGAAATTGTCTTCCGGCAGAGGAGGTAGTCCCAATTGCTTCAGGAAGGAGTCCACCTCATAAAGATCGCGTAGAGAAACTTGGGAATTATCTTTGGAGACAACCAACCGGAAAGGGAAAACCCCAGCGATAAGGGAAGCGGTGGTGCTGGAAGTGAGTGGTGAGTGGCTTCAGTGCTCGCCGTTTAGCCAGGGTAATTGGAGAGAGATCACAGAAGAGCTGAAGCTGGTCCCCTTTAAATTCCAGGGACGGGATGTTGCGCACAGCAGCCAACAAGGCTTCCTTGCTCTCAAAAAAGTGAAAGCGGATGGTGACATCACGTGGTCTGGTGCCGTCAGCAGGTCTGGGACCTAACGATTGGTGGACCCTGTCCATGCGCCAATCCGCTTCTGGAACCAAGGGGGCGGTTGCGGCGAAGAAGGACAAGAGATTTCTGCGGAGTTGGGAATCGGCAATAGATTCAGACATACCGCGGATGCGGATATTTTGCCGGCGCTCCCTGTTTTCCAAGTCCTCTTGTTGGAGCTGAATTTGGGACATGGTCTGCTTCAGATACGCATTATCTTATAAAATGTGGACGTATTGCACCAATTCATCAAATTTATTCTCCAGTTGATCTGCACGTTCCTGTCAGGAATGGACTGGCCAGCAATGGTGGGACTCGCCTGCCTTATGGGCTGCAGTACCAGGGCTGGCCAACGGGTGCTCCCAGCAATCAGAGACTCAACCTTGCAGCCAGCTAAACACCTGAAACTGCTTATACTGGTGTATTTAAGGGATGGCCAGACCTGCAGACTCGGCCTTGGTGTGTGTTTTTCCTGGACCCTGTATCCTGTTCCTGCATCCTGTTCCTGTCTTGTTGCTGACCCTGCCTGATCTGACCTCTGCTGACTTCTCCTGCTCTGACCCCAGCTTGTTCCTGACCATCCCTCTGCCTGACCCTCTGTACCACGCTGCCCGCTACCTGCTGAACCTGGCTTGTGACCCCGACCATTCTCCGCTTGCTCCCCCTGTACCTACCTGCCCGATTGATATTGACCCAGCCTGCCTGACGACGCTTGCATTGTATGTACTGTTATCTGTGGGTGGTTTGGTTCGTTTGCACTGTGTTATGTTTTAGTATTGCACTGCGTTTATGTTTGTATTGTTAGTGTCAATAAATTATATTGTTTATAACATATCTGAAGTCTGCGTATCCCTGCGTCAGTCACATACCTCTGGTCATACCCGGGAGCCCTGACAGTTCCCCAATTTGCGCTATTTCTCCTCGAAGATCCAAAGCCAACTTGCTCACTTCAGCGGATATGGTGGTGGTAATATTCCGTAAAAAAGCCTGCAATTTTTCCTCCAGCACAGATATCGTGAGAGTATTAGTATTAGACAGCACAGGAGGATTGGCAGAAGCAGGTGGTGGAGGGCTCAGCGGAGAGTGCACTATCGCCCTCCCTACAGGGGTCAGGGGCTCTGATTCCTTCATCTGGGGACACTGAGAATGTGAGGAGGTTTGCTGTATTGCAGAGACAGCTGCTGCAGTACCTCCGGCCGCCACCGGGGGTCCACCGGAGCTCGGCTGCATTACAGAGGCAGCTGCTGCAGTACCTCCGGCCGCCACCGGGGGCCTGCCGGAGCTCAGCTGTGGGATCGCGGCCAAAATTGAGGCTGGGGATTGTGGCCTATGGAGGAACCGCTGCAGCGGTGACGGTCGCAGCTCATGTGGCGGCGGGGAAGGGGGCTTCCAGCACCCGATCTTTCCCATGATGAGGCTGGGGACTGGAGAGCTGGGTGCCCCGCTACTGTGATTCACCCAGGGACGCCTGTGGACCAGCGATGCGCCGTGGGTGAGTCTTTAGGGCCAGGAGAGGAGAGGAGCGGAGCTCAGTAAAATGCGGCCATCAGAGTTCCCGGCCGCGCGGCCACTTGCATGTCTGAAGAAGAGCAGGGTGAAAGTGAATCCGTGGCCAAGTATGTCTCCTGATCTGAACTCACTGGCACACCTGTGGGGAATTCACTCTCCATCCAGCCTCTAAAAAAAGTAATTCTTGAAGAACAGAAAAAGATAAATGTTGCAATGAACTTGTTAATTCCACGTCTAGAAGACCTGGTGCTGTCCTTACAAGTCATGGAGGTCATACAAAATACTAGATGGAGTAGTTTTTCATTGTGGGGTGTATTCATTTTTGCATCAACTAATTTGAGTAAAACTGAAGATTCTGTAATCTAAGTTATATTATTAACCTTACTGTCATGTAGTGAGCTAAACAAATGTTCTATAAAACTCAGTTTTGTCAAAATTTTGGAAATTGTTCTTGTGTTCTTTGAGATATTTATTAAAATCTTACTTTTCAAAAGGGGTGCACTCATTTATGCTGAGCACTGCATGTGTGTGTGTGTATATCTAATATATATATATATATATATATATATATATATATATATATATATATATATATATATAAATTATGAGAGATAAAGTATATACTCATCCATTTCTAATTTGAAGACAACTGTATGGGTCAAAAGACATTTTTCTATAGAATGTCAGCAGTACAGTATGGTGAGAACAGGCTTAACATAGGAACCTTTGCAGAATCTGACATCTTTATGTGTATTGTCAAAGAACCCATTGGTGTGTTTTATTTATTTGTATCTTTATTTGAAACACTGAATACTCATGCATGCATGCACAAAAAAGAAAATGACATAATAAAAGACTGGTAAAATGAAAACTCCAGTCAGATATGCTGTCTGCGGGGGAGAAGCCATGAAATTTCCAATTTATTTTTTTTCCCCCCCTGAACATTGCCCACCTGAAACCTCATGAAAGCATTTTCATGTTTTATAACTTGGTGTAAAGGAAAAGACTTCCCTAGTTGAGGAAAGAAATGTTTACTGATGAGTATGCACATGATTAAACATTGCCACACTGATGTGACATCCAGAGACAATAAATATATACACATCACTTCACAGAGAATGACTTTAGTCTAAGGACAGGCAGATGTTTACAAAATGAGAATATACAAAGATTATTCATTTCATTGTCCCCAGGTACAAAGTCAAACATCTGCTTAAAGCTTTTTGGAGCATTTTCTTTTATTTTCATGTCTTTCTTTCAGTAGCCTAAATAGTCAACCAATCCTTAAAGTATATGTAAACCAAATTACTAAAATTTTACATAAACTTCCATCAAAAGTCAAGTAAAATATTTTTTAAATTGATATAAAAGTGGTTCTAAAGGCTGTAGGTTTTTTTACCTTAAAGCATTCCATGCATTACGGTAAAAAAAAACCTGGATGCAGCTCCCCCCTCAACCCCCTCTACACGTACCTGAACCCCATCCTAAACCAGTGATATGCATGAGAGCCGTGGCTCTCCATGGTCTCTCTCTCCTCATTGGCTTTCACAGCAGTGGGATCCATTGACTATCGCTGCTGTCAATCACAGCCAGTGAGCCACTGAAGAGAGAATGGGAGGTAGGGCTGAGCCGCGCTATGTGTGTGAATGGACAATGTCTATTCAGAGGAGCGTGGCTAAGGAGCAAGCCTGCTCGAGTGCCCCCATAACAAGAGGCTTGCTATTAGGGGTTCTCGGAAAGGGGAGGAGCCAGGACCGCTGGCGGGGGAACCAAACAGATGATGATGATTAGGACTTTTTTTTTTTTAATTACAACCTTCAAATAACTTTAAATTCAGAATCCCTTTAAATTTTCAGTTTATTAAGCACTTTCAGCAGCTTATGTAATCACTAACTGTGTATGAAGCTTCTAATTTTTTTTCATCCTTGCCTAGGTTCCTGTATTGTCTGGTGCCATGACCACTGTCCCAGGGTTCCTGTTTCAGGGTGACTCCTTTCTTCTGTCGAAACCTGTGGAGCCACCCTTGCATGTAGGGATCAGAGTTATATTGATCTACACTGTGTGCATTAATAGAAACACACAGTCCTGTATCCTAGGATGGCAAGATACTTCCCTGCCCTGATCTTCCCTTCTCCAAGCCAGCAGCCAGACTGGAGCTTGCACTGTCAACTAATTATTTCCTTAAGTTCAGAGAAGTAGCAGAGAACAGGAGCCAGCTGTACTAAAAGTTGTAAACTGAAAGTGCTGGGCTAAAAGCTTTAACAAATAGTTTACTAGGGAATATTAATTTACTTGTGCTCAATGTTTTAAGCTAAGAAATGTTTGTCGGCAGGTGCAGTCTGTATCCACTGTAGGTTCACTACAACATGCTAAGGCCCTGAGTACTAAACAATGGATGGTTCAAAAAGCCTGCCGATGCCCTGGAGGTGTTAGACCTTCCATCGATGCTCGTGGTCCCCGCGGAATGATTCCTGCCCTGCCGCCTTGCATGCTCGATCCTCTGGCTCCCATTGACTTAGAGACTGACATCTCTGGTGCCGGGAGTGTGAGGAACCCAGCAACTCCATTCTGCACAACAGACTGTTCTGATGTGTCCAAAGACACAGTCATGGGCAGAGAGAGAGAGCAGAGAAAGATTATGACCCCATGCCACCTGCGGTCCCCAAGTCACAGCTTGAAGAATCTTTGCCAAGTGACTCTGAGAATCATCACCCTTTGCGATCCAGGGATTAGCAGCAGGGAGAGGTTCCTGGCAAGCAGAGACAGGCTAGGGACACACCTTCCTTTATGGGAGCCTTCCCATTGGAACCGGACCAGCTAGACCGCATCCCACCCACTGAGACAGATGCTGTTGGTGCATTTTTACCTGTGCATTTCCCAACTGAACAGAACTGTGATACCCGGTGCGGTGTTCTCTCTCTGGGATATTTGTACATTGAGCATTCCCTTCAATACAAGTTTGAGTTATCTGCAACCAGACCATCATTACTGCCACCACACCATGCTGTACCTACCCACATTGTTGAGGGGTTAATATTACTTTAAATCTTCCTAAAATAAAATTCAGTGATTCTGTCATGCAGGTCCTTGCTCAGGCATTTCATGTTATAAGGTGGCAATGGTCTGTCCATGTTTTCCAATTTTTCACGTTACGCAGGCATGGTCCAATGGTGTCACTATCTGGAAACCTACCCTGAGACACTCAATGCAGTCATAGGTAGAGAGCATGTACTATATGTAAAGAGGGAATGCCTGCAAAGAGGCTGTAGGAGATGTTAGCTGGCCCTGGAAAAACGGCTTTCAAGTTGGATGGCCCTGTATCTTCAGCTGGCCCCGTGTACACCCACCCATAGAATTTCTGCCACTACCTGGCCATCCAGACCAGAGGTTCCTGCCACCTCCCCTCTTTGGAGCTTTTCTGTGGTGTAACCCCCTCAGGTGTTTAGCCTGCATCTTTTCTATTACATACTTTTTAGTATAGAAAGGAAACTAAAACCTGTGTAGTATATTATGTGCTTTTACTAAACAAGAATGCTGAATATACAAGCTACTTAAAATTGTAGGAAAACAATACAAGACCGAGTACTACAAATATGCATACAACACACATGCACACACATCTACTTTTTTGGTTTAATTTCAGTATGCAGAAAGATGTAATGTAAATTTTTGTTGAGGATAATTGTAACACTTCTTTTCTTGGTTTTGTAAGACATAGCAATGATTTCCCTGATCCAAAAATCTTTGAGCATAGAATTGTCTGTTTCCAATGTGTTTCTTGAAAGAAAATCCCTGGAATTCAGGGACACTCTTTAGAATTCCAATGCACCACCATATAACAAATGCTGGTATGAGTGACAGGTTCATGTACCTGTTGTACACAGGTGTATATGAATCTGGGGCAAGCACAAAGTGTGGAGGTACACTAAGAGCAGAGTGTTCATATGGACATTCCTTTCTCAGTACAAAGGTGCTCCCTCCCTCCTGCTGAAGCTATCACACAGACAATGCAGGAGTAGGGAGCTTTGTACCTGTGGGTAGAGCCTAACTGTAATTTAAAACACTGATACCTCATCAGGTCTACTTCCCTTAACAGCAGGCAGTGGGCAGATCCTTAGCTAATAGCATGCTAATGGCTAAAGAAGGTGTCCGCTGTGTTCTGTCAATGACAAGGCAAGTGCGGACCTGATGGGGAACTAGCGTTCCCTATTTCTGTATGGAGTTTCCCTATATCTACTGCTAGTCTCAGGAGATATAGAGGGACCTTTTTTCTTTGTGTGGGATGTTGAGACCAACTACATTCCAGGAGAAGAGTTTTAAAGCCCTTTGTGCCATATTGGGTATTGTAAGGTATGTAAGCTGTTGAGATGTCATAGTGAGTCAGGAAAGCACCCCCAAAAAAGCAGTGATACTTCTGACATGGGGATGCCTGTTCCAGCAAGCTGCTGTGTCCCACTGAGTGAAGGCATAAATTTCTTGTTGACAATGGTACATTGGATGGCCACTGTCTGAGCTGCAGTGTACTATGAAATAAAAGAACAAAGATGTACCGTAAATTCTTGTTGAGGATAATTGTAACACCAATGACAATATAACATATATTGCATCCCTGTTATTATACATTAAACAAGTAATAACCTAACACAAGTCTCCTGCTACGCCAAAACATGAACAGAAGGGAAACACAACTGTCTCCTGTTACACCAAAAAATGGACAGAAGGGTAACACAACTGTTACAAAAGACATTAAATAGGATAACAACCATAGCAAAAAACAGTGAAAAAGTATGTCAAAAGAGAAGGTTTACAAATTACAAATCTTCAAAACAAGAGTCAGGTGTCTTCATTCTGAAGTTAAATTGCATAGATGTGTAGAGAAGAAGACTGTGTCCCATCACAGTAATCAGTTCAGTTAGCACATATCAGTTAGCACAGATCAAGTATCAGGTAGAGGAAGGTCTTGTAGCTGCACTTGCACCATAAAGGTAAGGCCATCAATCAATTTGGTATTTCTATTTTAAAATACTCATAGTTTCTGTTGCACATAGCAGAGAGAAACAAAGGCAGACATGAACAAATGACAATGGCCAAAAAAACTATCGTCAAAGCATGCCCATAAAATCAGGATTGATGAAGAAAAGATTGTAATCTTCCAAGACATTTCAACTGCAATCACTCAAAAAGGAAGGCATTTGTCCCATTTCAGAAATGTTTAATATTTTGAACTTGGCAACAGTGGAACTTGCAGTAATGGTATGACCATGAATATTGGAAGACAAGAATATGTGCTAAAAATGAAAAAAAAAACCCTGCGCTTAGATGGCCCTAACAGTAATAAAGCTGCTAACACCTACTATGTACCAATATACCGCATACTAAAAATATAATAAATTGTGCAGCGCTGCTAATAATAAATCCACTCAGACAATGCATGCAAAGAAATAAAATAATCAAAACAGCATGGGTGAATCAACCCCCTTGGTGACAGCATAAAATGACATATATCTATTACTGGTGTCAAGGTGCAAAAATGACACACACTTAATAAGTGACTAAGGGGTGATGTAACAGTCCAATTTGAGCACACAGGAGAGGAACTCTTCATACACGTGGATGTGTCATACGTGCCACAGAAATCCCAAAACAGTCTGAGTGCCCCCTCACCTCTTTGCAATGACCTCAAGGACCAACCAGCGTTCAACAAGTAATCAGGCAATCTCCTGCTGATCCCTCCAATGTGACTGGAATGATGGTAACTTTAGCCAGACCTCTTCCTGCACTCCACCGCTCTGGCAACACCTCTATCGTCCACTCAGAGACATAAACCAAACAGGCTCCATAGTGCAATATGTCAAATTTATTAATAAAAACAAAATACCCACTTACATGTAGGCAGACGACCGCAAACAACTTTCACTTATCCTCCTGACATGCGGCTTCATGGAGTCCCAATATGGCACGGACGCTGGAAGTGACGTCACCACGTTCCGGAATTGACAATGGACGTACCAACGCGTTGCATCACGAATATCACGTGACTTCATCAGGGTGAACGCCCATAGTCACACTCCCCATTTATATTGGCTGCCTGGGTGTCAATCAACTTAAAAGACAACCCACGGCGGCCATGTTCTTGAAGTCCCGACCCATGCAGACACTACTACTCAGTCTCAATGGGACTGAATATAACTACTAATATATTTTACAAAAAGACATATAATGGTGGTTTTATTTATAATTGAAAACCCACCAATCATCCCCAAACACTAAATGGAATCAAATACTGGGGCATAAATGAACCAATAGGTATATAATTAAAAAATACATATATCTATATATAAATAAAGATGTATACAAAATATATATAGAATATATGTATAAACCTATAATTCGACTCCATGTAGACACTCCATGTCATAAGTTTACACTTATAATAAAAACATATCAAAAAATCACCAATTAAAATATATATATCGTAATAGCCAGATAGATCAAATAAAATAAAATATATAAGATATAAAATATTTTAAAATATTTTAAAAATCACTTTCCACTGAAATCCACTGCTATAAGCAATCATAAAAAAAAAAATCCTGATCACTTACCCAGAATATAACATTATATTGCTCTGGTCACAGTGAGTTAACAAAAATCTAAAAAGAAAAAAAGTAATAAAAAAAAAATTTAAATTAAAGTTTTTTTCTTTCGTACTGTCACCAGTCAGTGTCCCTGATCACCGCCACGCTAGTTATGTGATGATGCTGTACTGCACTGGTGACAGAATTGTGATTTTGTTTTTCGAATTCTTAATTTTTAAAAATATGACAAATGACAACTTACAAAAAACTCACCATGCCTCTTACCTTGGACTTGGACTCTACTTTCTAAAAAGAGGTCATTTGGGGGATATCTGTACTGTCCTGACATTTTTGGGCCTTAAGAAATGAGATAGGTCATCGATGCCCCAGGTTCGATCAATTTTCTGATATACCATAGTTTGTGGACTCTATAACTTTCCAACAGACTAAATAATAAACAATGATTTGGGTTATTTTTAGTAAAGAAATGTAGCAGAATTTTGGCCTAAATTTATGAAGAACAATTATTTATTTGCAAAATTTTATAATTTTATCACGAAAACAAAGAAAAACAAGTCTCTTTTCAAATGTTTGGTGTTTTTTTTTTGTTTGTGTAGCAAAAAATAATCCTGTGGCGATTAAATACCACCAAAAAGCTCTATTTGTGTGAAAAAAATGATAAAAATTTGATTTGGGTACAGCATTGCATGACGGCACATTTGTCATTCAAAGTGCAAAAGCACTGAAAGCTGGAAAATGGCCTGAGCAGAAAGGGGGTAAAAGTGCCATGTATTGGAGAGGTTAAAGTTTGTTGGTTTGGAAAGTGGGACATGCGTTGGGAGGAATTGATGACAGTACTTGTCCCCTAAGAATTCATTTTCAAATGAAAAACAATATTCAGCATACCAAGTCCTTGTCAATGGGTACTGTTATTGTTTTCTCTGAGGTTGTGCCTCGTCTGTGTTGGTTGAATACTCTATTATTGAAACCTTTAGAAAAAAAAAATACGTATAAACAGAATGTTGGAAAAATATATGTCTTTGGGTTAGGGATTGTCCTTCCACCATACTGAATTAAAGGATGGGATTCCAGGCCTGTACAGAGATGATGGGGGTATGGATTTTTTAAATAATGATTTTTCATAGAAATGGCCGCAGTTTGTGGTGATAGCCAGGATGACTGTTTAAAACTGCTCCCAGGCTATATGGGGACAGTTAATGTTAATTATGTTATAGCTGTTTTAAATTCAGCTTCAGTTGTTATAGCTGAGATGCCCTGGATATTGATGTGAGGTTTTAAATTTAATTGATTAAATATATGTGAAATAAGATGCGTATTTATTGTAAATGTGTAAACCAATAATAAAGAATTTTTTTCTACAAACACATTGTTTGTGATTTATTTGCATGTCAAAGAAATAGCTGCTTGCAATCCCATAGGCCCCCCTTTTTCACATGGGATTGCAGCAGCAGCATTTTCAAGTCCCCCCGTACCACAGGGGTGTGCGACAGGCCTTGTAACTGTTAAAAATGGGGAGCCTTGAGACCTGTCAGATTACCTTTTGGATATTCTATAACTCAATTGGGGCAACTATAAAAAGGGAACCCCGGGAGTTCACAAGCTCAGGAACAAATAAAATCAAAATGTACTTTAATGTTGGGTTAAAAAGCATGAAGTGTAGGAGTGCCAAGACTGATACATCACCAAGCCAGTGGAAGCTGGGGGATGACACATGATCACAGACCAAACAGTAGGTTGTTCAGCCAAGGAGCCTCAGGACGGTGAGATGATGAGTGTGTGGATGGCGTCCGCCAGGATCACTAAGATGGCGCGTCTGCCAGAAGTCAAGTGTCATGGAACCAGATGTGATGTCATGCTCCTGGCGAAAGACCGCCTGAAAAACAGCTGATCAGGGCAAACTGAAAAGCCTAGGAGAGCGCTCAAACCAAAGGAGAGAAGCCGGTCATCATGATAGCATATTTCAGGGACTTGCTCCTTCCTCAGATCATGTGATTAGAAACTGGCAATCAAAATATATATAGGAAGAGCCAGGGCAGTGCGTCATCCTTAAAAGCCACCCACAGATATTAACCCCTATATAGCTAAACACCTATAAAACTAAAGAGAAAATGTATTAAAAACAAAGATCATTTTTTTTGCACAATAAATAAAATCATATATCAAGTGAGCTTGCTATAAAACCTTTGGATAGAAGAAAAAAGAAAAAAGCAGAAAAGAAAAAATGCATGAAGGTAATAAAAAGCATGCGATCAGTAACAAAGATTACATAAGAGAATGCATATCAAGTAAGCAGTGCATGTAAATTGAAGAAGTTAAGTATAATAAATCAAAGTGTGTAACATTTGGAAACGCATATCAAATAAATGCATATTAAAAAAATTATGAAATAGTGATGATCACTGTTATAAGCAATCATTTTAATTGTCATGAATGGCTTTTATTCATGACAAATTGCTTACTATTGTAATGCTGAGACAGCTGTGTTTACAGCTAATCACGTAGTACAGGGTGCATTGATTGGCCCAAGTACCATGTGATATCTGTGGGCCAATCACAGCATCACAATTATAAGCACGCTTTCATGAATGGAAGCCATGCGCTTGTGGTTTTACGGGTGGCCAGTGGAAACTGGAAACTGGCCACTTTTGTACTGCCTGTAATGCCCATAACAGGTAAAACATGCCAATAAAAAATGGCTGTGACAGCTTGGCTTGGAATGCACTGTTCCGGAGACCACTCAAGCCCCGAGCTGAAACCATCCAAGTGTGTGCTCCGAGCAGCGCTGGCGGGGGGCAGGTCTGGACTCTGGCAAAGGCTGTGTGTGACAGTGCTAGGAGATTCAGGCAAGAGTGTTCACGTTGTGTTGATGTGTAATGACATCATGATCAACATTGGTGTACAGGCATACCCCAGTTTACTAATTTAATTCGTTCTGTGGGACTTTTCGTATAGCGAAACCGAAACGCCATTTCCCATAGGAATGCATTGAAAACCAAGTAATCCGTTCCAGAGGTCAGAAAAAAGTAAACGCTACTAAAATACCGCATGGGTTATCAAGTCATTTGGTATTTAAGTAGTGACAACCATGTGTTAATGTTTCAGCTGCCAGCAGGGTTCTCCACTGACAGCTGAATGTAAAAGAATTGCCGGCAATTTAAAAATTTCACAATTGACGTCACGTGGGGTGGGGTCACATGTGTGATGTCCCAGGTGGCCCTTATTACCTATTTAAGAAATGTCAAACCACCAAAGCAGGCAAACGGTGGGTGCTATCGTCGGAAGCAGAGTCTTTTTTTTTTTTTAATTCTACTTTCGTGTCGTCAGCGGTGGCGAACATTGTGATTGACGTTCGATATATTGCGAGGGACATTCTTTTAGTTTTTTCTTTTAATAAAAGACTTGTCAAAGACCGTGTCCTGTCTTTTTTCACACTACACTTTGTTTTTTTTGTGAATGAGTAGCGGGACCATGTACCCCATACTCATTCGCATGGGGGGGCTGAGATCTGGGGGCCCCCTTGTTAAAGGGGGCTTCCAGATTCCGATAAGCCCCCTGCCTGCAGACCCCCACAACCATCGGCCAGGGTTGTGGGGAAGAGACCCTTGTCCCCATCAACATGGGGACAAGGTGTTTTGGGTGGGAGCCCCCCTGCCCCAAAGCACCCCCCCATGTTGAGGGCATGTGGCCTGGTATAGTTTGGGGGGATGCTCGCTCATCCCCCCACTTTCCTGACCTGCAGGGCTGCATGCTTGGATAAGGGTCTGGTATGGATTTTGGGGGGGAGCCCCACACGCCATTTTTTAAAAATGTTGGTGTGGGGTTTCCCTCAAAATCCATACCAGACCCAAAGGGCTTGGTATGGAAAAGAGGAGGACCCCCACACCATTTTTTTAAATTTATTATGGTGTCGGTTTTTAAATTTAATTACTGCTCTTTTTTTTTTCTTCACTATAGCTCAGAGATTCAGCTGTCACTTTCCCCCTAGTATAAAAATGTTTTACTGCTACAGGACGACCGCTCTGCACAAAATCACGTAAATATAAGTGATTTTGCATTTATGGTTAGGGGGTGTGCGCCTCACTGTCGTTGGCTCCCAAAGATGTCAATCACCGGGTCCCAGCCAGTGATTCATGGTTGGGACTTGGTGATCAGTGGAGCTACGGACAGAGGAGAGATCTGTGAATGTAAGTGTAGAGATGTGCTGGTTGCTTTAAATTTTAAACAGCAGTTGCAAAGCATTTTTTTTCTTTTCCCTCTTTGTGAGTGACAGACAGGAAAAGCAGGACTGTGCTCTGATTGGTTGTTGCTACAGCTGAGAAGGATCTACCCATAGCAGCACTGTTTCAGCTGTACTTATGATTGGCTGTGGAGGAAAGGAGAGAGGAAAAAAGGAAGAAGAAGCACATGTGGGGAGGCAGACATTTTCAGGGGACCGCATGGAGCAAGGGCTCCTGGTGTAAAGTCACAGAGTCTCACTCTCTGTGCTGTTAGAGCCCATGGACTGAGCTGGGAGTGTGTAGCAGAGAAATTGTTGCAGGAGGACAGTGTGCAAACTAAGGATTGTCCTTCCTGACACTCAGGATTACAGCCACTCAAGTGCATGTGTCTCTCAAAGTCTGGAGCTGCTGAAAGAGAGAGGATTTCTACTGCTGTCTAATGCTATCTAGACGACAATCCAGAAACAGTGAGTACTCTGTGATGAAAGGGGAATTTGATATTGTTGTAGTTCCTATTCATCTCTGGAGAATGGTCATGAGAAAGCCTGCTCTCCAATTTTCAGAGTGACACAGATCTTGGAAAGCCCAAGCTGCTCAGAATTAGCTATTACTGCTGTTGATTGATGAGAGAACTCTGTCACTGTATATTAGTGATTTGTCTCCTCAAGATTTGTGCTGTGGCTGAAGAGTGTGTTTAGTTCCAAGTCCCAATAGAAGCTTGCTGCTCTAAATATACTGAGCAAGTGTCAGTATATCAGGATTTCACCTGTATGGTAAAGATTTGTTTAAGATTTTTTTTTTCTATTGCAATGTTCACTGGAAGATTCTGCTTAAAGGAGACTGTGCTATCCTGCTATCCCTGGATTACAAATACTCTCCCATGCAGAGAGTGAGCGCTCTTCCATTGATTAAAGGGCCCCAACATTTAGAGACTTTAAGTTTCATCCCACTGGCCAGTGGTTAGGTAGGACATTTCTGCTCTAGATAGTACTGCTATAGCAAATGTCAATAAGCTGCTAAATCTCATTAACAGTTATTGTTTCATATGTCAATGTCACCCTAGTCAGTGTGATACTAGTCAGTTTTGGAGTCTTTGGCGAGTGAATTGTGACTTCTTACTAACTGTGTTATGCAAAGTGGTATCTGTGTTTTATGTACATTATATGTGTTAAATCAGCTAGTTCTTTTTCAGGGTTTGTTTTCTTCAATAAAACCCATATAAAATATTTTCAAAGTGTAGGAGTGTTCTGGGTAATCGGAGGTGTCACCAGATTCAGGTGAGAGCTAAACCTATATATCTAGCCAAGTTCCTCCCAAGGGTGTGCTACATAAACAATACAGATCTCTCTCCTGTCAGCAAGGGCATGCTGCTTTCCATCTCTCCGTAAAACAGCACACATTAATCACACTCCCTATCATAGTACACAGTAATCACACTCCCTATCATACAGTTAACCCTTTGATCGCCCCAGATGTTATTAGCACGTGTCACCGGAGATGTCAGTTGCAGTTAGTCAGTTCCCACCCAGTGGCAGTTAGTGTCAGAATGCCCGCCACAGTCCTGATGTTGCTGATTTGCTGCCATTACTAGTATACAAAAAGAAATAAATCAAAATTCCAGTATATATACCGCCATTTGTAGACACTACATGGTGTCATGCAAACCAATTAATATACACTTATTGGGATTTTTTTTTACTAAAGACATAATACATTTTGGACTAAATTTATGAAGGAATTTTATAGCAAAAAGTATATATATTTTTTAAACTCTCGGTCTTCATTTGTAGCGCAAAAAATAAAACACCCAGAGATGACCAAATACCATCAAAACAAAGCTCTATTTATGTGAAATATTGTGCGAATTATATACATTTAATTTGTGTACAGTGTTGCAGGACCAAGCAATTGTCAGTTAAAGTAGCACAGTGCCGTATATCAAAAAATGGCCTGGTCATGAAGGGGGGTAAATCTTCTGGAGGGCAAGTGATTAAATCTCTTTTCCTTCAGATGTAAAGCCTGCCCCCTTGTCCTCTGTGATAACCTTAAAGTGAATAACTCTACACCAAATTCACTATATGAACCACTGATATATTTATACATTTTGATCATATCCCCCTTAATTTCCTCCTCTCAAGAAAGAATAAATTCAGTTCTTCTAATCTTTTTTTTTATAGCTGAGCTCCTCCATGCCTCTTATCAGTTTGGTTGCCCTTCTCTGCATTTTCTCTAGTTCCCTGATTATCCTTTTTGTGAATTGCTGCCCAGAACTGAACAGTATATTCCAGATGAGGTCTTATATGTACAGGGGTAAAATGATATCTATCTCTCTCTGGAGTCTATACATCTTATTACAAGAAAGGATTTTGCTCACTTTGGAAACCACAGCTTGGCATTGCATGCAATGATTCCTTCATTGATTCCCCATTTGTACTCCTCCCTAGTATGTATGATGCATGCATGTTCTTAGCCCCCAAGTGCATAACCTTTTACATTTATCAACATTAAACCTCATTTGCCACACAGTTGCCCAATTAAACACTGAATTGAGGTCTGCTTGTAAGTTGGAGATATCCTCTAAGAAAGTTATTCCACTGCATATCTTGAAGTCATCTGCAAAGACTGAAATAGTAGTTTTAATACCAGACCCTATATCATTTAAAAATACACTATATTGCCAAAAGTATTGGGGCACCTGCCTTTACACGCACATGAACTTTAATGGCATCCCAGTCTTAGTCCATAGGGTTCATTATTGAGTTGGCCCACCCTTTGCAGTTATAACTATACCTTATAACAGGTACCTTACATAATCCTGGTGGAGTTGTGTTATTATTAAAGATTCCACTAGATGAATGTTGCAGCAAAGTCACATTGCAGGATCCTATGAGGATGATACAGTGTATGTCTTTCTATTAAAGACCTGAAGAAAAGATCTTCAGTGATGAGGAGACCCTCTAGCTGTTACCCAACCAGCCAGGAATGCAGTCCTAGTTATCTGGCAATAATTGTCTCTTCTCATCTGGTATTCATAGCATGGACAGGACATGTGGCTGAGACCACCTCTCTTGACTTCTTCCTTCTATAAACTTGACTTAAACAAATTTATATATATAATAGTATTGGGACACTTGCCTTTACACACACATGAACGTTAATGGCATCCCAGTCTTAGTCCATAGGGTTCAATATTGAGTTGGCCCACCCTTTGCAGCTATAACAGCTTCAACTCTTCTGAGAAGGCTATCCACAAGGTTTAGGAGTGTGTCTATGGGAATGTTTGACTATTCTTCCAGAAGTACATTTGTGAGGTCAGGCACTGATGTCGGACGAAAAGGCCTGGCTTGCAGTCTCTGCTCTTATTCATCCCAAAGGTGTTCTATCGGGTTGAGGTCAGGATTCTGTGCAGGCCAGTCAAGTTTCTTCACCCCAGACTCACTTATCCATGTCTTTATGGACCTTGCTTTGCGAACTGGTGCGCAGTCGTGTTGGACCAGGAAGGAGCCGACCCCAAACTGTTTCCACAAAGTTGGGAGCATGAAATTGTCCAAACTGTCATGGTATGCTGATGCCTTAAGTGTTCCCTTCACTGGAACTAAGGGGCCAAGCCCAACCTCTGAATAACAACCCCACACCATAATCCCCCCTCCACCAAACTTTACACTTGGCACAATACAGTCAGGCAAGTACCATTCTCCTGGCAACCGCCAAACCCAGACACAACCATTGGATTGCCAGACAGAGAAGCGTGATTGGTCACTCCAGAGAACACGTCTCAACTGTTCTAGAGCCCAGTGGCGGTGTGCTTTACAACACTGCATCCAATGCTTTGCCTCGCATTGGTGATGTAAGACTTGGATGCAGCTGCCTGTCCATGGAAACCCATTCCATGAAGCTCTCTATGCACTGTTGGGCTGATCTGAAGGCCACACAAAGTTTTTAAATCTTTAGCTATTGATTCTGCAGACAATTGGCGACTTCTGAACACTATGCGCTCTTCTTTTCCAGTGATCTGCCTGTAGGTGTGCTCCCCTCCCTGGGGCCCCCTCCCAGGCTCCACACTCCAACCTTCCCATCAGTCTATCTTCCACTGAACACTGCACACTGCTCTCCAGGCTCTGTCACATTTGACAGTTGCCCTGAACCCCATACCCAGCCTCCTGCCAAGGGATTGGCCAGGGTTCCTCAAACAGGGTTCCTGAAAAATTGAATGGCAATTGCGCGGTCATGCAACATTGTAACCATATGAAATTTTTATAATTTTTTTTTAAACAAATAGAGCTTTCTTTTGCTGGTATTTCAATGCCACTGGGGTGTTTTATTTTTTGCGCTATAAACAAAAAATGAGCAAAAAATAAAAAAAAATTAAGATTTGTTTTATTATAAAATTTTGCAAACAGTTAACTTTTCGCCTTCACTGATTTGTATTGATGATGTGGCACAGATAGGCAACACTGATGAGCACTGATAAGAGGCACTGATAGGCAGAATTGATAGGTGGCACTGATGATGCTGCATTGATAGGCGGCACTGATGGGCAGCACTGATGGGTGGCACTGACTGATGGCACTGTTGGACACTGATGGGTAGCACTACTGGGCAGTACTGATGGATGGCACTGCTTGGCACAGGAGGGATTAAATGTGTTGGGTGCTTTTTTTTAATGTGTTTTACTACATTCCATAAGAGTTCTGTGCAGGAAAAATGCAGCATGTTCTATTATTTTTTTCTGGACCAAAACACACTGGAACTGTAAACACTGGTGTGAACCATGCCATTAACAACCATGTAACCTATGTTCTGTGCCTTTTGGATAAAGAAAAAAAATCACACAGAACTGCATGTAGTGTGAACCAGCCCTTAAACTTATTGCCCATGGGAATATATTTTGCAATGTATTCACATATGGTCTTTTTTTTATAAATTCCCATTTCTGTTCTGTGTTAATTGATGCAAATATTCTATCCCAGTCTAAGTCTTGGAGAGCAGTCCTCTTCCTCAGAAAATGTGCTTTCTTAAAGTTGAGTGTTTTTTCTCTTTCCAGTATGTGCTTGTTGTTCACAGCTAACATTAAATGAAATCATGTTATGGTCACAGCTACCCAGATGTTCTTTTATATGAATATTAGTAATAAGCTCTGCATGGTTTGTGATTATGAGGTGATTCCTAGTCGTTCCTCTGTGAACAGTACCGTAATATTGTCTTGCAATAGATTTATACATTTTCGCCCTTTAACTGTTCCTGCAGTGCCATTACTCCAGTCAATTTCTGAGTAGTTAAAATCCCTCATTATTATCACTGTGCCAGCCTTTGCAGCCCTTTCGATCTGTGCAAGGTGCTGAGTCTCCTCCTCCTCATTAACACTCAGTGGCTTATACCAAACTTCAATGATTACCTTTCCAGTACGCACCCCCATGTACAGTTGTACATAGTGCTTCAGCCTCATCACACTCTGCATCAGCTAGGTCCTATTTCACATTTGCTTTGAGATCACTTCTCACATAGAGACAGACAGAGAGCATAGCCAGGCATATTAATCGCCCAGTCATGTGAATAATGAAGCCAAGATACAGCAATCCCAATTAAACCATAATTCTCTTTGTTCACAACAAATTCCAACTCGCATATTTTGCTTGACAGACTTTTGGCATTGGTGAACACTTTAATTCATTGTCACATTTTGCACACACATTTTGCATATTTTTTTAAATTTAGTTCTATTTCCAATGGTTGTTTGTAACATGGGAATCTTCTTATCACCTACCATAGCCCTCCCCCCATCTTTCCACATTCCACCCACCAAAAAGGACTGACCCCTGTCTACCCCATTATAATCTAATTCCCCCCCCCCCCCTTCAATCCCAGTTTAAATACTCTTCTGGCCTTCCCATAAACTTCTCCCCCAGCACAGCAGACCCCCTTCCATTTAGGTACAAACCATCTTTAGCATATACTGTATGTTGTATGCCAATGACAAGTCAGCCCAGTGCTGTAGAAACCCATATCCTTACCTCTTACACCAGGTCTTTAGCCATGCATTCAGTTCTCAAATCTCCCCGTCTTTCCTGTGTTACGCATGGCACAGGCAATATTTCAGAGGATACCACCTTGGAAGTCCTTCCCTTAAACTTGCAGCCTAGAATCTAAATTGACTCTTAAAGTGTTACTAAACCCTGGACCCTGCATCTACTATATCTGGTCTCCCACAGTACAAAGAACATGGAAATGCATTATTTTAGTAAATATAAACTGCTAAATACCTCTTCTCCTCAGAAGTTAGAGCAGTCTTGTGACTTCTATCTGTGTCCAGCCCAGCATTAGCTAAAGCTGGTAGGAGGAATTTTCTTTCTGCTCTAGGAGGATGCAGAACCCCTGACCTCTGTTTTACCAGTGCGGATTGCCCCTGTGCTGATCACATGCACTCTCCCAAGAAAGAAAAACCTCTAGCAAAAAAACCTTTTATGTATTCTGTCAATGGTTCCAATATGGACCAAGACAGCTGGGTCATGCCCAGCACCTTCCAGTAATTTATCAACCTGGTCCACCACATGCCTAATCCTGGCACCATTCCACCATTTGGTTTAGACGATCCTGGCCACAAATTATTATCAGTCCTTCAGATTATAAAATCCCTATTACCACCAGTTGTTTAGGCCTTCCTACACTACCCTCACCACCCCTACTAGATGGGCTGCTTTCTCGGCTAATAGTGATTGCAGTGACATCTAGGGCTGCCACCTCTGATCTTGCCACCCCCACATCTTCACCCAACTTGGCCAAAATGTTTCTATCTAGATGTGCAAAGCTGGTAGAGACATACCGAAAAAACTTGCAGCTGTAATTGCAGTGAAAGGTGGTTCTACAAAGTATTGACTTGGGGGCTGAATACAAATGCACGCCACACTTTTCACACATTTATAAAAAATGTTGAAAACCATTTATCATTTTCCTTCCACTTCATAATTATGCGCCACTTGGTCCATAACATGAAATCCCAATAAAATACATTTACATTTTTGGTTGTAACATAACAAAATTTGGAAAATTTCAAGGGGAATGAATACTTTTTCAAGGCACTGTATATAGTATCTGGACCACTTTTGAACAATTAAACACTCCCCTTGATTTGCAGACTGAAGGAAGGAAAAAAAAATGCTATTTCAAAAGTGTCAGAAAAGGTGTTTTAAAAAGCTGTTAGCAGAGACCCCAAAGCAGAAAATAAAACAACTGCAACCACCATCAGTCAAAAGCACAACTGTTTTCACTCTCCACTCAAATGTCTCACTCTTCAGCTTCCATCCAGAAAAATATGGCCAAGAAGACTCTGACAGACAGTCCACAGATACTAGGCACAGGCCAGGCCACTGGAAGTGACTGAGTTTTTTATGATGGCAGGAGGGTGCAAGATACCTTCATTTCACTTTACTGTACTTTACGTCACTAAAGGGAAGTTTTGGAGCTTTGTATAAATGTAGGAGGGTGCAGGCCACCTGTATCAACACTGGAAAGCAGGGCCGAATCTGATCTGGGGGTGCAATATAAAAAGTCAGGGGGCATAATGTCAATAGTGTGACAGAGATGCAGGGAACTAGTATTCACTGTTCACTCAGCATGCTTCTGTATGACGAGTTACAACCCACAAATAACATCTGACAGTGCAGGAGTGAACAGGAACCACTAGCATGTATTACGCTGTCATTAAATTAAGATGATTTAACCACTTTCCTGCCACTCTATAGCAGACTTACTGCTACAGGGCGGCAGGGCTGCGCAAAATCACTTATATGTACGTGATTTGCATTTCCGGGTAGGGGGCACACGCGCTGCTATACACAGGTCTCTCTCCTGTCAGCAGAGAGCATGCCTCCCTAGTAAAACACAGCACACAGTTAACCCTTTGATCACCCCAGATGTTAACCCCTTCCTGCCCAGTGTCATTAGTACAGTGTCAATGCTTTTTATTAGCACAGATCACTGTATTAGTGTCACTGGGGATGTCAGTGGCAGTTAGTCAGTTCCCACCCGCAGTCTAGCTATAAGTCACTGATTGCCGCCATTACTAGTATAAAAATTCCAGTATACATACCGCCATTTGTTGACGCTATAACTTTCACGTAAACCAATTAATTTACACGTAGTGGGATTTTATTTTTAGCGAAGACATGTAGCAGAATACATTTTGGCCTAAATTTATGAAGAAATTTGATTTTTAAATTTTTTTTTATTGGATATGATTTATAGCAAAAAGTCAAAAAAAAAATATATATTTTTTTTTGTTTACAGCGCAAAACATAAAAACCGCAGAGGTGGTCAAATACCACTTTGTGAAAGAAAAAAAAAAGCTCTATTTGTGGGAGAAAAATAAGATTGCTTGTACATGCTGCATGAGCAAACAGATATTCTGATAGATCTGCAGGAAAACTGCATAGCACCAGCGATCTGCTGACCGCTGGTGCAATGCTTTCCAGGCTGCTGCAGACAGAAATAATAAATGAACATTTTTTTTACCTGCAAAAAATGTGCATTTATTATTTTTTTACTAAAAGGTGACCTTATGCTTTAAGCATGTATTTGAGGGTGATTAGTTGTCATTACATTTTATTATATGGTTTTTCTCTTTCTACCTTTTTGTACAGTTAGCTTCTCCTGAACTCTCACCCACTGATGCCACAGTTATTGATTAGCCTGTTCAACAGCCACCTTGGATCAAGTAGCTGCACAAAGCACACTTGTCTGCCTGCCTGTGAGCACTGCTAACCAGCCTGCTTGTTTCAGCCTTCTTGGATCACTTGGGAAGTCACTGCCCTGGACAAAGGGTCAGAGGAAAGCCTGGAGCTGGAGGCAAAGCTTAAATGAAAGGCCGGCATGACTAGGTTTGCAGTAGGATCTTTCAATTGAAGGGTTAATGTTACAATTTGTTAAAGTTGCAGGAGCTTACCTGATTGGAGAGAGAAGAGGTGGGGTAGAGTGGGATCGAGCTGGAGTAGAAGAGGTGGTGACCTTTGCCTCACAGTCAGTTGGAGAGGTGACTGGACAAGCTTTCCCACCCCCCCTCCCTAAGTATATGTGTAGGTTGGCCCATTTTTTTGTTGGTTTCTTCTTTTGCCATTTTTCCTTTTTCCTTTAGGTATCATGCTGGCTGTGGTTCTGTATTGACCATGGTGCTCTTGGTTCTGAGTGCTTGTTATAAAAGCTGGCATAGGTCATAGGGTCTTCGAAGGTGGTAGAGGTTTGGTAAGTTTGGAAAATAATTGGGTTGAGCCCATCACAGGTATGGGTATACCTTCACTATTTAAGCTAAGGCACTAAGGTGCTAATGGTTGTGGATCTGTATCAAGGATGGACTGATAGTTTAATTGTCTATCGAGCCAGTGTTGCAGCTGAGGGCCTTTTAGGTAGAATTGTAGGAGATACGGCCGGTTGATATAAATAAAGGTGCCTTCCAAGACCCTAGACCTAAAAGAGGTCAGTCTTTGTTAGGATGGTTGTAATACTTTCTATAATGAAAAATGTTTGAAAAAAAGTTGTATTTTGAAAGTTCGTATGTTGTTATTTAATAAATTGCAGCTATGGCCTTTTCAACCCCAAAAACCAATGTTTTTTTAGTGGTTTGTTTTAAGAAAAAGGGGAATTTGGCTGGGTGGGGGAAGGGCTTAATAAAGTCCACACAGCCGCAACACATAGCAATATCTTAGTCAAACCACCATGACTGCTGTTATTGATCAGCATGTTTGACTGCTGCCTTGGATTGAGTTAACTGTCACTAATCTGGAAGCTTTCTGTGACAGTCTGATCAAATATTCAACGCTGTCTTCTGGTAAGTGCATACCAACTTGGAAAACTTATTTTTTTATGAAAGAAAATTAACTATTTTAACTCTGTTTCAGAAGTTCTTTTCTTATTGGCCAACAGTGCTGAATCTGGTGGTGTGGTGTGTTTTTTTTTTTTTTTTTTTTTTAAGCAAAATTAACAATTCCACGGCTGGCTTGCCTAGCTGCAACAATAGCCTTGTGTTTTGAACATGTGGCATGACTGCGGTCATCATTAACACTACCATATGCTATGCTGAACAATTTTTTTCAGCACAGACACTTTGCATCTTGTTTTCTTCTGGTGTTAACCAGTATTTGAACTGCAGACTGTGTCAACCGCATTCTGAATAAATATGATGCCTGTTAGGTTATTTTCAGTGATGCAGACCACTTGTTAACTATGCACAGAATATTAATCAAGCTACAGGATCCTATCACTATGTGATACTTTCTGTTTCTTCATGCAGTTTTGCCAAATTTCACCCACTTCAGTAAAATTTTCCAGAACAATTCACCTATGTATTATGGTCTACTTTATTAGGCCAGACATATTCATTTCCCATCAAAATGATACACTGTTTCCTTTGGACCACACTAATAGTGCAAACTTTAATCTCTTACCAACTGCGCTATGTCCAGTTCTTGGAGGGCATCATATGATGTCCTCCCAAAATACGCCCTCCCACATGCCCTCAGCGGCGTGCACCTGGTGATCTCCGTGATTGCTGTGTCCTACAGACACAGCTGATCAAGTGATTAGGTAAAATGTAAATCACAGCAGCCTTTTACCACATGATCAGCAGTGTCCAATGACACAGCAGATCACGGAGTAAATACAGTTGCCGGTTATCGTCCGCACTCTCTTCATGCTGTCACAGGAAAGTACTGCCGATAACCAGCAAGTGTCATAGAACAGAACCCAGCATTTCCACCCACCAGTGCACATCAGTGCCCAGCAGTGCCACCTAGCAGTGCAGCCCAGCAGTTGCACCTGGCAGTGCCACCAGTCAGCGCCGCCCATTAGTGCCCATCATTGCTGCATATCAGTGTAGCATCATCAGTGCCACCTCATTAGTGCATCCTATCAATGCTGCCTATCCATGCCACCTCATCAGTGTGGCATATCAGTGCAGCCTCATCAACGCACATCAGTGAAGAGAGAAAATTACCTGTTTGCAAAATGTTATAATAGAAACAAAGCAAATTTTTTGCTTTTTTTTTTGTTTATAGTAGAACAAATAAAACACCCAGCAGTGATTACCCACTAACTCTAGCTTACAGGGCACTTATACCCCCTTCCTGCCCAGGCCAATTTCCAGCTTTCAGCACTGTTGCACTTTGAATGACAATTGCGCGGTCATGCAACACTGTACCCATATGAATTTTTTTTATTTTGTGACAGAGCTTTATTTTGGTGGTATTTAATCACCTCTGGGTTTTTTATTTTTTCTTAAACCAAAAACCATGGAAAATTTTGAAAAAAAAAGTTTTATTCTTAGTTTTTGTTATAAAATGTTTTAAATAAGTGATTTTTCTCCTTCACTGATGTGCGCTAATGAGGCTGCACTGATGGACACTGATAGGTGGCACTGATGAGGAGGCACTGGTAGGTGGCACTGATGGGCACTGAAAGGCAGCACTCATATATGGCACTGTTAGGCGGCATTGATAGGCGGCACTGACTGGCACTGAGGCAGCACTGATGGGCACTGATGCACACTGATAGGCGGCACTGCCTGGCACTGATGGGTGGCACTGATTGGCAGCAATGATAGGTGACACTGACTGGCATTGATAGGTGTCACTGACTGGCACTGATGGATGACACTGAAAGGCAGCTCAGATGGGCACTGATATGTGGCATTGATGTGCACTGGTAGGCAATGAAATGTGGCATTGATGTGCCACTGATGGGCACTGGCAGGTGGCATGGATGAGCACTGACAGGTGGCACTGCTGGAGCTACACAGATCATCAGGGAACTGAAAAAAATAGGCGCTGTGGAAAATGCTCTCAGACAAGCACCTTAACGAAGGTGCATCTTTATTGGGTGAGACACAGTAGCAAATATAATAAAATTTGACCAGCCTGAAGTGAACAGTGTGACTCCAACGGACGGCCTGTTCGCTCTGAAGGGAGCTGAGATCGGAGAACGCTGCTGTCAACTTAAATCACATGGTATCAGCGTACCGGCATCCCGGGTGGTGTCGCCATGGCAAGCGAAGGCAGTGTCCGGCAAAATGGAGGACGGGATATATATAAGCTGGCAATGGATGAGTGATTGACCTATTACAACCCCCTGATGAAGCCACGTGATTGGAGGCGTAACGCGTAGGGGAGGGGCTACGTCATCACTCGGAGAGGAGCCGCACAACATGATAGACGGCAGGTGTATGACTCAGAGGCCAGCAGAGGATTTCCAATGGGATATTGCGTTATTTAAACCTGTCTAATGTGAGTTTAATACTTGGATGGTGGGAATAAAAAGTTTTAAAAAGTAAAGCACTATGTCCTCTATTTCTTCCTGCATGCGGAGTAACACAAGGAGAGGATAATTAGGAGGTCTGAGATAACAAAAGGAGTGTGTAATCAGCCATAAGAGGATACATCCATTACTCCTAAAGGAAGGATCTCCCAATTTTACCAGCAAAAGTATATGTCTAGCAGGTTCCAGGAAAAGTGAACCGAAAGTGTGTATAGCCTAATTGCAGGCATCAAAGGAGGTGAGCGCACATCTTCACTATTTGAAGGATTCACAAAAGTCACAAATTGAAGAACAAGCACCAAGTCACTATATATGAACAATTGTTTATTCAATGGGACTATTATTTCGATGATATTTGGATTCATACTAATCACTACTAATTATTTATAAGCATTTGGTTATTTTTATTTATGGGGGATCATTTAAATGCGTTTTAGTTGAGGGTTATTAGTTGGTTTACTATTTTTATTATAATAAATGAGGGTATTATGAATATAAATGAAATTGAGGGTATTAGTAAGTACATCATGTCACTAATAGATGATTTATGAGCACTTGGTAAAATATTTTTTTAGAGGAGTATTTCATGTGGAATTATTTTGATATTTATTTGGAGGAGATTGATTAGTTGAAATTATCTATTTAAATATTTTTTGGTATTTATACACTTTTATTAGTTATTTGTATCATAATTTGAATTAATTTAATGGTAATAATTTAATTATTATTTATTGAGAAGTATTTAGGAGCGCAACATATATTTGTAGATATTTCCAACACAGTTGTAGTTATGTGTTTCATGTTTGTGATCCTCTAGTAATTATCACACCTGTGGCTCGCAAGTTACTCTGATTCATCTATACCAGTGTCCGGCATTGGCTTCAGCTGGGAGCGTGTGTAGGGTTACCAAGACGACATGTTTTGCACAGTTGTGCTTTGTCAAGTCTCTGGTAACCCTGGCCGGCGGCCATTATATAGAAGACCATTAAAGGGAAGGCTGGCTGAGTGTAATTAGCAGGGGATGGGCTGTCAATCAGAGCGGACGGCTCGTCATGAAGCAATGCTGAATACAAATTTAAAAGTACAAATTGCAAATTATAGAAAGTGGTGCCAATTAATGAAGTGATATGTATAAGAACACTATTGGAAAGCATGATATACTTTTATCTTTAGCAGAATAAATGTAATAAAAAGAAAAACTTTTCTTGTGGGAGAACTCTAAGTGACATCGCTGGTTCATGGAAGCTATGTCAAAAAATACATTTATAGTGAGGTAATTATGGGTATATGGACAAAGAAGGGAATAGGGGAGAGGTGAAAGCTTGGCATATGAAAATAAAAATGTATGTATAAAAGGTACTGCTAAAAGGAATATTGTAAAATCAAATTACCGTATTTTTCGCTCCATAAGACGCACCTGACCATAAGACGCACCTAGGTTTTAGAGGCAGAAAACAGGAAAAAAAAATTCTGAACTAATGGACTGCAGACATAGTACAGGAGATGACCAGAGACTGCGGACACAGTACAGGAGATGACCAGAGACTGCGGACACAGTACAGGGGATGACCAGAGACTGCGGACACAGTACAGGAGATGACCAGAGACTGCGGACACAGTACAGGAGATGACCAGAGACTGCGGACACAGTACAGGGGATGACCAGAGACTGCGGACACAGTACAGGGGATGACCAGAGACTGCGGACACAGTACAGGGGATGACCAGAGACTGCGGACACAGTACAGGGGATGACCAGAGACTGCGGACACAGTACAGGGGATGACCAGAGACTGCGGACACAGTACAGGAGATGACCAGAGACTGCGGACACAGTACAGGAGATGACCAGAGACTGCGGACACAGTACAGGAGATGACCAGAGACTGCGGACACAGTACAGGAGATGACCAGAGACTGCATTACAGCCGGGTGCCCAGTGCGCATGAGCGAGAAGCACTTGCGCTTTGTGATTGGTCCGGCGGCTTCTGGGATCTGTCATGTGTCCCAGGTGCCGCCTTACCATTCACAAAAAGCACTGCTTCCTGCGCATGCACACTTGGCACCCGGCTGTCATGCCCACACTACAGAAGCCGGGAAGACCGCGCCGCTGGATAGAGGAACGGGTAAGATGAAATAACAACTCCACGGAAGTGAGAGCGGGTAGCTGTCAAATTCAGGTACCCGCTCCCCCTCCCTCCCCAAAGGTCAGCAGTCATCTCTATAAGGTCCCGCTGTAGAGCTGAGCGGCCGGCCCGGTATTCTGACACGGCGGCAGTGGAAATACCGGGCCGGCCGCTCCATATTCGCTCCATAAGACGCACTGACATTTTCCCCCCTTTTTTGGGGGGAAAAAAGTGCGTCTTATGGTGCGAAAAATACGGTAGGTAGCTCATATGTTCGTAATCAAATAAACGCAATAGATGTGTAGTAACATGTATTCATAATTGAGTAGGCACAATATATACATGGTAAAAGTAAAAAAAAAAGTGTTAAAAGAAGACAATAATGTATATAAAAGAAATATCAGTACATAACCATAATGGTTATCAAAAAAAAAAAAACCAGGAGGATCCTAGTTCCGGGGACTATAAGTCATACTTGTTAGATAATGCTATGGATTTCAAGATCCTCAATGAAACCAATGGGGGTCATAGAACCTAACTTGTAGATCCAGAACGTCTCTCACATAAACGAGCTAGTCTTTCATTGTCAGTAAATGTACCCTTTGTAATATGTTCGATTGCTAAGACCTCAAGACTTAAATTATTTTGATGGGTTTGCAAAAAGTGCCTGGGGACACTATGCTTATCGCAACCATCTCTTATAAGTTTTCTTTGCTCCCCTATGCGTTTGCGTAGAGGGCGTGTGGTTCGGCCTACATATAGGACGGGCTTACACGGGCATATGAGGACGTATATGACGTGGTCAGTTGCACACGTAATAAACTAACGAATGTGGTAGCTGTTGCCCTGGGAGTCCAAAACCTGTGATCTGCCATGGGTGATGGACTGACAGGTGAGACAACCTCTTTTGTTGCATCTATAGATGCCAGTTCTGTCGTCAAATGTAGGAAGGGGGCCATTATCTTTGTAGGTGGACGGTGCCATTTTGCTTGGGGATAGAATGTTTTTCAAAGTACGGGCTCTCTTGAAAATTACTTGTGGGGCACGTGGGAGAATAGATGCTAGTCTAGGATCTAATTGTAAAATGTGCCAGTGTTTCGAATGATGTTTGTAATGTCACGATGTGATGTGTTGAAACCAGTGATTGAACCTCACCAAGTTGGACTGGTCAGGGGCCTGTGTGTATTCGGTCTTTCAATACACTGTGTTTGGTGTATGCGTTTTTAATAAGGGAAGGATAGCCTTTCACAGAAAACTTTTTTGAAAGGAGAGAACCTTGTTCTTGGTAGTTACATAATTTTGAACAGTTCTTCCTTAGTCTTTGGAATTGGCCACTGGGAATATTATTTTTCCAGGCTGGATGGTGACAACTGGAATAGTGTAGATATGGGTTCCCACTAGTGGGTTTGGTGTAATTTATACTACAAATTTCATTATCTGTGGCTGATAAAACCAAGTCTAAAAAGATTATATCTTGGGAGTTAAAAACATGAGTAAAAAAGTCCAAGGTAGTTTGAATTGCGGCAAAAGATAAAAATTCATTCAACTCACCATCCCAGATTAATAAAATGTTAGCAATATAGCGCCCAAAAAAAATGATATATTTGGCAAAGGGGTTGTTTACTTGTACACTGTGTTCCAAATTATTATGCAAATGATATTTTTCTCATTTACATAAATTATTTAGGTAAACAACAGTCAGCATAATTCTCATATTTTCAACTAATAAGAGTACAATTCAAATTTTATTGAACAAACCTCCTAATAACAGTATTTTTTTTAAACATAAAAAACTTATAATGCACTGTTCCAAATTATTAAGCACAGTAAGTTTCAAAACACTTTATAGGTTGTAAAAAACTGAAAATTGTCATTTGATTGCAGCATATTTACTGAAATCAAAAGCTATTTCAATCAAACTTTTAACAACATTTTACAGGTCACATTACATTTTAACATAGGACCCCTTATTTGATAGCAGCTTCACAAAGCTTGCATCCATTGAACTTGTGAGTTTTTGGACAGTTTCTGCTTGAATTTGTTTGCAAGATGTCATAATAGCCTCCCAGAGCTGCTGTTTGGATGTAAACTGCCTCCCACCTTCATAGATCTTTTGCTTCAGGATGCTCCAAAGGTTTTCAATAGGATTGAGGTCAGGGGAGGATGGAGGCCACACCATGATTTTCTCTCCTTTTTATCCCCATAACAGCCATTGATGCAGAGGTATTCTTTGCAGCATGAGATGGTGCATTGTCATGCATGAAGATGATTTTATTACGGAAAGCATAGTTCTTCCTTCTGTACCAGGGAAGAAAGTGGTCAGTCATAAACTCCACATACCTTGCAGAGGTCATCTTTGCCCCTAAAGGGGCTGACCAGCTCTGTTCCCATGATTCTGGCCCAAAACATGACTCCACCAATACCTTGCTGACGTTGCAGCCTTGTTGGATCCGGGTGGCCGTCCACCAACCATCCACTACTCTATCCATCTGGACCATCAAGGGTTGCACGGCACTCATCAGTGAACAGGACTGTTTGAAAATTAGTCTTCATGTATTTTTCTGCGCAATGCAGCCGTTTCTGCTTGTGAGCATTGGTTATTGGTGGCCGAATAGAAGGTTTATGCACAGTTGCAAGACTCTGGAGGACTCTACACCTTGATGTCCATGGGACTCCAGAGGCACCAGCAGCTTCAAATATCTGTTTGCTGCTATGTAATGGTATTTTAGCAGCTGCTTTCTTGATCCGATGCATGGATCTGGCAGAAATCTTCCTCAATGTGCCCTTATCTGCACAAACCCGTCTGTACTCTGAATCAGCCACAAATCTCTTAATAGTGCGAAGATCACGCCTAAGTTTTCGTGAAATATCTAATTTTTTCATACCTTGTCCCAGGCATTGAACTATTTCACTCTTTTCAGCAGCAGAGAGATCCTTTTTCTTCTCCATATTCCTTGAAAATGGTGCTCTGCTTAATAATGTGGAACACCCTCCTTTAGTAGTTTTTCCTTAAATTGGGCTCACCGGCCAATATAATTATCACAGGTGTCTGAGATTGTTTTCAGTGATCAAAAGAGCCCTGAGACACCATGCCATCCATGAGTTAAACTGAAAACCAAAATATTTAATCTTTGTGACACTTAAATATAATTTGCATAATAATTTGGAACACGGTGTATATATTGTGTATATATTATATATAGGGTTACCAGAGACTTGACAAAGCGCAACTGCGTGAAACATGTCGTCTTGGTAACCCTACATGTGCTCCCAGCTGAAGCCAATGCTTCGCTTGCCATGGCGACACCACCCGGGACGCCAGGTGCTGACACAACGTGATTTAAGTCGACAGGAGCATTCTCCGATCTCCGCTCCCTTCAGAGCAGACGGGCCGTCCGTTGGAGTCACACTGTTCACTTCAGGCTGGTCAAATTTTATTATATTTGCTACTTTGTCTCACCCAATAAAGATGCACCTTCATTAAGGTGCTTGTCTGAGAGCATTTTCCACAGCGCCTATTTTTTTCAGTTCTTTTCATCATGCAAATGATTAACAAGGCAGCAGTGGTGAGCTCATGATTAACTGTTCACATGTTTCCACCTGGAGTGGCCTCTCTGCGCTCATTTGTATGAGTTTCACAGATAATCAGGGCACGCTGATCATCAGTGCTCTGATGATCTGTGTACACGTCCGCTCCGAGGAATGCCGATTACCGGCTCTCCTCTCCTCACGAGCTGTCAGCGTGACAGCTCGTGAGGAGAGAAATGCCGTTAACCGTGATTTCCCTATTTACAAGTGATCAGACGTGATTGGACACAGCTGATCACATGACCTAGCTGACATCTTCGGCTCTTTCTGTTGATCGGTGATCCGCTGTGTCCGAGGGACACAGTGCACCGCCGATCGCTGCGCTGCTTGCTCCCAAAGCCGCGCATGCACGGTTAGAACGGGAGAACTGCCTTACATCCGTCATTTTACTATATGGCGGGTGGGAGGCGGTTAAATACCACCAAAAGTAAGCTCTGTTTGTGTGAACAAATTTCATATGGCTACAATGTTGCATGACTGCGCAATTGTCATTCAAAGTGCGTGTAATGCCTATGAAATGTGTTGGCTTTGGACCCTTTGTTCCTTCAAGGATTTTTACAATAAAGCATCACTGCCCATATGCCAGAAGCATGAGGAATGACACTGATGTCATTACTTAAAGCTAAAGGAAAACTTAGAGTCACAAGACATTGGACTGCTTAAATTAGATAAGAAGTTGTTTATGCAGTTTAAGAACTTGTTTCTACATTTAGAAAGATTTACTTGTTTGAGAAGTTAGAAATCTTTAAGTTAACAGTATATAAGAACTTGTTTGTGTAGTAAGAGATGTTTCATTTGGATTGAGTGTAAATGATAAGGAGTTGTTTGTCCAGAAAAGTGACTGGGTGTGACTTTTAACCAAAAACTCCAAAAAGGTCCCTTGAGGTAACACTCCCTGAAGTGGGTGTGGAGCTCATCAGGTTTTCGAATGTTGTCAAGAAGTGCTTAATGGGGTATTTAACCACCTTGCACCTGCCCTATAGTAAAATGACGGGCGCAAGGTGGTTCTCTCGCTTTGATAGGACGTCAGATGACGTCCTACCAGACTCACTGTGCATGAACAGCTCAGGCAGCGAGCAGCACGCTGTGTCCCTCGGACACAGCGGATCACAGAAAGAGCCGAAGATGTCGGCTCGATCATGTGATCAGCTGTGTCCAATCACAGCTGATCACATGTAAACACGGAAACGCCAGTTATCGGCATTTCTCTCCTCTTGAGCTGACAGCTCGAGAGGAGAGGAGAAGAGAGCCGGTAATCGGCTTTCTGTGGAGGGGACATGTACACTGATCATCAGGGCACTGATCAGTGTGCCTTGATGATCAGTGTGGCCCCAGAAGTGCCACGTGCCAGTGCCCATCAGTGCCACATCAATGCCACATATCAGTGCATACCAGTGCACATCAATGCCACATATCAGTGCCCATCTGAGCTGCCTTTCAATGTCACCCATCAGTGCCATTCAGTGCCACCTATCAATGCCAGTCAGTGTCGCCTATCAGTGTGCGTCAGTGCCAACTGTCAGTGCCGCCTATCAGTGTGTGTCAGTGCCATATATCAGTGTCATGTATCAGTGCTGCCTTTCAGTGATGCCTGTCAATACCCATCAGTGCAACCTACCAGTGCCGCCTCATCATCGCCCATCAGTGTCACCTATCAGTGTCCATCAGTGCAGCCTATCAGTGCCCATCACTGCAGCCTCATTAGCGCACATCAGTGAAGGATAAAAATCACTTATTTACAAAATTGTATAACAAAAACTAAGAAAAAATTTTTTTTTCAAAATTTTCAGTGGTTTTTGGTTTGTTTAAGAAAAAAATAAAAATACCAGAGGTGATTAAATATCATCAAAATAAAGCTCTATCTGTCTCAAAAAAATTATAAAAAATTTCATATGGGTACAGTGTTGCATGACCGCGCAATTGTCATTCAAAGTGTGACAGCTGGAAATTGGCCTAGGCAGGAAGGGGGTATAAGTGCCCTGTATGCTAGTGGTTAAAAGAGGCCTGGGACAGGATGAAAGAAGAAGCCCTCCCATGTGAAAGGGGACGCTCTGTATTCTAGGCTGTGATGCTGTCAAAAGATGCGTTTATTTCATGCTGTGATACTCACATTACTATGAGTGTGTGTTACTATGCAGATTGTGATGACCATCAGATATATCCTCCTGTGTGATAATAAAAGTGGAGGTTTTGACAGTGCAAGAATATTGCAGTTAGATGCTGTTATTTCTTGGGGTGCTGAGTGAATGCTGTTTGCCAGAGCAGCTGTACACTTGGTAGAGTGTCTCTCATATGCTTAGAATAATGGTGTAAGTGCTGGCTAAACGTACCTGTGTATTGTGTGTATGATATGTTCTTGGTTTTTGTGTCCAGCCTTGCATTACAGTGCGACAGCTGAAAATTGGCCTGGGTACGAAAGGGGTAAAAGTGCCCAGTAGGCAAGTGGCTAAATAAACAGATGGCATTTTCATTGGATACCAAACAAGAGAACATTTATCTATAGTAGATGATTTGTCACCTGTTCACCAGTTCATGGTGCAAGTAACCACATTTTACACAAAATCAGTAACTACAATAAAAAAATGGGATCCCGTTGGAAAGAGAATCATTCAGCTACAATAAATTGAATAACTCAAGCGCTAATTATAGTGAAATAAAACTAAAAAAATAAATACATCAATAAAGTGTTCATTCAGTGAACCCTCCTTAGGATAACGAAAAAATATGTGCATGTGTCATCAATTCCTGTGCAAAGACATCCTGCACCATATATCTGCTCACCTCACGCAGTGTGACCTCACATTATACAATGTTACGGTCTAACTGCACTTTTGGTCCCATATGGACTCAGAAGATCAGCTTGCTGAATAAAGACTCCAAAGTAAGCTCCCTCCTGATAAGCGTCTTTGTAGCAGCCATATTCTTCATTAAAAAGAACTAAACATAGTGCTTTGTCCTTTTAAACTTTTATTCATCAATTAAAACATAAGAAATACACTTGCGTTCTGGAGGTGTATTTTGCACTAGGTATGATGAAGTGATGTACTGATTAAACACAAGATGGCAGTATCATCTCAGCAGCAGAGTCCAGAAATGCCCGCAGCGATAAAAGAAGCAAAGAATTAGCGCAGGGCAGGCATGACTAGGCCCAGATTGGGAAGGAAGACGTGTAAGGGGTTAATGTTAGTATTAGGGTTGGTAAAGGATAGCTGGGGGATCTGGTTGGTAGAGGAGAGTGTAGGTGGGGTCTTCTGCACTTTAGGGTGGGGTGTCCTGGGGAGGGGCGTCAGTTGGAGCTGGACGTGGGAGAGAGAGCTTCCCTCACGCCCTCCCTGTTTGGTGAGTGTTGTGTTCCTCCTGGGGGGGGGGGTTATTTCAGTTCCTGGGCGGTGGTTGGTCTTTGGAGGCGGTTCTTATCTTGGAGGTACAAAAATGGTGTGGCAGCCATCGTTGTGTGATGGATTTGGTAAAATGCCTATTTCGTTTCCTATTGAATATATATATATATATATATATATATATATACGCTATTTCTATAAGTTTTATAAATATTTACTTTTATACTTTAATACATATGTTGTGTGAATATTTTCTGCCTGCTGGGCTTTGTGGTACTATAAAAAATCCTTGCTTAAGAAATGTCTGCTCACACACACAGACTCCCTCCCACCGTGTGATTTGGGAAACAAAGGAATGTTTTTCTTCTCTATGAGATAAGGCCTGGAAGAAGATCACACCTATACCATGACGGAGATTGTTTTCGTGTGAAAATGACCAATCAAAGACTAATATAATGCTTATGCTGTTGTCACATAACTCTCGCATCATTCTGCATATATAAGTTCACTTTCTCATTATAATAAACTAGAAGTATTCATAGACTGAACTTGTGTGTCAGCGTGAGTCCTTTCCAATGTGCGCACATTTCAAAGCTAGCGTCATAAATTTTGGACAGGGACAGATAAGCAGTGGACGATTTCAGTCTGTGACTAAAGCAGTTGGTATGGTGTGCCCGGGAACGTTCCAGTTAACCAAGGTTTAACTGGAAGGTGGTGGTGCTGCACTGCGGACGGTATGGTTGTCTCCGAGCTGGTTGGTTGCGGCTGGAGGCCTAGTGGAATATGGTTGTCCACAGGTGCATTTCGGATCATTTTGGGGGTGCCTTCAAAGACCAACGACAACTCTTTATGTTTTCTGTTATAAGGAATGGTTGATGTGTTTAAACTTGATTTGTTAATAAAAGGCCGTGTTGGCCATTTTACTCCAAAATTGGTGTTATGTTTTCTGTAAGTATAGTAAGTAAAGGGATTGGTATGGAAGGGTAATGGTGGTGTAGTGGGGTCTGGATGAACCTATCTCGGGTGCACTAGTCATGTACATGCTCAAAACAAACACCATCTGTAATATAATTCAAGGCAAAGCACAGGCCCACTTAATGAATGCTATTGCCTGCTGTAATGTCATTTCAAGAGCCGTTTGTAGAGTACTACAAGCCGCTATCCTGATGAATGGCAACATCGTGACATCATCCACACACTCCTCCATGACACGTTTTGTCACTCGTCATATGACTTTATCAAGGGTATACGAATATATACATATAAACTCATGCTGTCCTGTCATAGGCCATGTACTGTGCCCGCCTAGCATATGCTGCACATATGTCATGTTGTAATACAGGTGTCCTCTACATATGATCTGCATGCTGGATCCTGTCCACAAAAGTTATTTCCCCAGGCCTTCCAAAAAAAGATTACCAAAAACTGCTCCAGGAAATAGCTAGGTTGCTCGCAGGTGGGGAGGAGCCAGCGAGTGGCAGCCTGGTGAGGAATGACCACATGACTTCAGGCTGATTTCTATGCAGACAGAGGAGCAACAGGAGAGAAGGAGGAGGAGAGCACAACAGGTACACTGCGTTACAGTGTACAGTGCATTACAGTCAGGGCCACTGATAAGGGGGTACCCTTGGCCCTCCTGTAGGAGGCCCGACTCCATCAGCTGCAGAGGGGGGCCCAGGCAACTGACAAGCCCATCTGCAGCTGTTAAATTCCATTGTTAGCCTCCTGTCATTCTATCACACAGCCACAGTGTTGTGATATTTAGAGGAGCTCCTGCTCTGCTCCACAAGTTTCAAGTTTCCTTCTGTTTATAGTTAATTGCAACTATAAATTGATTGTTTCTCTCCCCCAGACTGCTGATCCCTTTCTGTTCACTGCTCAGCTCTTTTTATTTACTATTTGTTTACTGATCTAGTTAATGTGTCTCATTTCCCATCACCTACAGCTCAGATCTAGCAGTATTGTAAGATTCCTAATTGTAACTCATCACTAGTCTGATTGCATTCACAATTCCTGGTAAGCCCTTACCTATAATAACCTTTAGGGCCAGTTCACACTACATGCATTTCAGTTGCTTTTTTTTCTGCATCCAAAATGCACAGAACGTAGGTTATAGTTGTCAATGTCATAGTTCACATCAGTGCTTGCAGTTCCAGTGCATTCCTGGTGCAGAAAAAAAAGTAGAACAGGCTGCATTTTTTCTGCACAGAACTATACTGTAATGCTGTAAAACGCATCACAAATGCACCGGAAAGCACTGGAACATACATGTCCCTAATTAAGTTGAAGAAAAACAGAGGGGAAAAATTTAACTGGAATGCATAAAAACGCACTGGAGCATGTCAAAAACACACCGGAACATGCTAAAAAATGCGTCAAATTCATCTGGAACACATCTAGACTGCGTTTCTATAGTGTGAACCAGCCCTTAGGACCATTTGTGGTGCAGAAACTCATGCAATAGCATGGATTTTACCTGCACACCAAAGAAACGCAATGCCCTTTGCAGATGTGCGCAGGCACCATGAATACTTAATTATACCTCCACACATCTGGTAAACACATATGCATTCACAGCCACCAAAACACGTTACCACACTACTGTGTGGTTAGGTGCAACACACTTTTAACCACAACCACAAGGACCGTCCACAGTACATTTACTGCTGCAGGGCAGCTCCTGTGCGCAAAATAAGGTATACATATATTTGATTCTGCATTTCCAGGTAGGGGGCACATGCACGACTGCCTTGCTCGCTCCGCCGATTGCGCCCCGGGTGTCAATCACCGGGTCCTGGCGATCACCGACAGGAAGGAGGGCTGCATTGTTTACCAACAGCCCTCCATCCTGTCAGTTTGGGCATGCTGCTCGGGATGGCTGAACATAGCCATTCCGATCAGTGTGCTTACAGTGAAGCACAGACACCCACCCCCTAGTAAAACACTCCCATCACACAGTTAACTCTTTGATTGCCCCTCATTGTTAACCCATTCCTGCCCAGTGCCATTAGTACAGAGGCAGTGCTTTTTTCTTTTTTTCTTTTTGGCACTGATCAATGTATTGGTGTCACTGGGGATGTCAGTGACACCAAGTCAGTTCCCCCCAGTGTCAGAATGCCTGCCACAGTCCGGCTATAAGTTGCTGATTGCCGCCATAAGTCACTGATCGCTGCCATTATTAGTATGAAAAGAAATTCCAGTATCTATATCGTCATTTGTAAACTCTATAACTTTCACGTAATTTACACATATTGGGATTGTTTTTAGCAGACATATTGCAGAATACATTTTGGCCTAAATTTATGACAAAATGTGATTTAAACATTTTTTTTACTGGACATGTTTAATAGAAAAAAGTCCAAAATATTGTTTTTTTTCTCAAAATTGTCGGGCTTTTTTTTTTATAGCGCAAAAAATAAAAAACGCACAGACAATCAAATACTACTGAAAGTTCAATTTGTGGGAAAAAAAGGACATACATTTCATTCCAGTGCAGCACTGCATGACCGCGCAATTGTCAGTTATAGTAATCAGTGCCGTACCGCAAACCGCTTCTTTAACTGCTTCCTGACCACCCTGTAGCAGTATTTCTGGGGCACTAGTATGCAAAATCACATATATATACACGTGATACGCACTCCCGTGGTTTTCACGCCCCTCCAAATAGCATCAGATTGCCCTTCAGTCCACCAGTAATCAGGGGAGCACTGACCCTTTGGAATTTGGGCACTACCCGGGGTCAGTAGGGGGCCCCATGAGATGCCCCTGGTACCTTTTTCATAGGATTTTTTGAGTTTGGGCAAGGACGCAGGGGCCCTATGATACCCTATTGCCCGGGGGCCCCATGAGTTGTCATTCTGCCCCTGTCAGTAATCACATTTAACCCCTTGATTGCCAGGAAAACGCTCATACACAATAAACCTCCATTGCTAGTATAGTGTCTGAACGGATCAATATCTTTGATCAGATCAGCACTATACCAGCGTTCACATTAGTATAGTGTCCCCAAAAACACAGCATTAGCGGGATAAGCCCCAGCACCTGCATTTAACCCCTATGCTTAGCCTCCCCCCTTCTCCCCCAGCAAGTGCACTGTCAGTAGCTCACTGTCACTTGATACATTGCACACAAAACCGCAGTGTTCGCAGAATCAGGCCTGATTTCTACTAGCACTTGCCGGTAAATTTTGATGACTCTCATATGCAGCAGAGTGCCAGTACTAGTGACGCTTTACCTGTTGGTGAACTGGCGACCACCTGCGGCTTAGTACGTCCTGGTCTTTCACATACCAGAACTGCAGTATCATTTGGTGACATGGCGATTCCCATCAGTGCTGTACAAGCTGGTGTGATGGCGAGCACAAGTATTGTCTCACAGCCACCAAGAAATCGCACACAATCCTGTAGAGCCCTTAGTATCCTTCTGGATGTGCTTGCAAATCCCAACTGGCAGCCCACAAATTCTGCAGCACTCGTACGTCCCCCATTCACTGCCCAACCTGGAATTCAGGTGGAAACAGCAAAAATTTAACTAATCCCCTTGATTTTTTGGAGCTGTTTTTCACAAAAGATCTGTATGCATTGATTGTGGATCAATGCAATTTATCTGCACAACAATTTATCGCAGCCAACCAAAATTCAAACCTTGCCAGACCACTTGCATGGAAACCCATTACGGTTTCCAAATTTACATTTTTTTGGGGCCTAACCCTCAACATGAGCATTACTAAAAAAAATTATTGCAGTTGTATTGGTCCACAGACCCAATTCTTAATATGCCCGTGTTCTTTGCTGCCATGGCCAGGCATATATATGAGTATAATGTGTTTTATGCATTTCAATGACAATACACTCTGTTGTCCTCAGGGTGACCCTGAAGTTGACCGGCTCCACAAAATTCAGCCTCTCATAAAAAACCTTAACCAAAAATTTGCAAATGTCTATACTCCCCAGAAAAACATTTGCATTGATGAGTCCCTCATTAATTTTTCTGTCCGCCTTGTATTCAAACAATTTCTCTCCAGCAAGTGTGCCAGATATGGGGTCAAGATGTATAAGACCTGTGAGAGGCCAACAAGCTATACATAAAAGTTTTTGATTTACGAGGGAAAAGACAGCCACGTGGAGCCCCCCCCCGGATGCCCAGACTACATGGGGAGCAGTGGCAAGGTAGTTTGGGACTTGGTGTCATCCTTTTCCCCTATGGGTACCACTTTTACGTAGACAATTTTTATTCAAGCGTGCCAATATTTAGACATTTGTACAGTCTTGGAATTGGCGCATGTGGCACTGTGCGACCTACTGTGTGCCCACCATTAGAAGTGGGTGGATGCAGGGTGGTATATTCTAATGGTGGGCATAACACACACTTTTTCTGGCAGAGATTTCTTTTATTTTCATTCAGCCCATAGGCTGCATTAAAAAAAAAAAGTACATAGCATATACAGTGGGGCAAAAAAGTATTTAGTCAGCCACTAGTTGTGCAAGTTCTCCCACTTAAAAAGATGAGAGAGGCCTGTAATTGGCATCATAGGTAGACCTCAACTATGAGAGACAAAATGAGAAAAAAAAATCCAGACAATCACATTGGCTGATTTGGAAAGAATTTATTTGCAAATTATGGTGGAAAATAAGTATTTGGTCAATATCAAAAGTTCATCTCAATACTTTGTTATATAATACTTTGTTGGCAATGACAGAGGTCAAACGTTTCCTGTAAGTCTTCACAAGGTTGGCACACACTGTTGCTGGTATGTTGGTCCATTCCTCCACGCAGATCTCCTCTAGAACAGTGATGTTTTGGGGCTGTAGCTGGGCAACACGGACTTTCAACTTCCTCCAAAGGTTTTCTATGGGGTTGAGATCTGGAGACTGGCTAGGCCACTCCAGAACCTTGAAATGCTTCTTATGAAGCCACTCCTTTGTTGCCCGGGTGGTATGTTTGGGATCATTGTCATGTTGGAAGACCCAGCTACATTTCATCTTCAATGCCCTTGCTGATGGAAGGAGGTTTGCACTCAAAATCTCACAATAAATGGCCCCATTCATTCTGTCCTGTACATGGATCAGCTCCAAAGCATGATGTTGCCACCCCCATGCTTCACAGTAGGTATGGTGTTCTTTGGATGCAACTCAGCATTCTCTCTCCTCCAATCACGACGAGTTGTGTTTCTACCAAACAGTTCTATTTTGGATTCGTCTGACCATATGACATTCTCCCAATCCTCTTCTGGATCATCCAAATGCTCTCTAGCAAATTTCAGATGGTCCCAGACATGTACTGGCTTAAGCAGGGGGACACGTCTGGCACTGCAGGATCTGAGTCCCTGGCGGCGTAGTGTGTTACTGATGGTAGCCTTTGCTACGTTGGTCCCAGCTCTCTGCAGGTCATTCACTAGGTCCCCCCGTGTGGTCCTGGGATTTTTGCTCACCGTTCTTGTGATTATTTTGACCCCATAGGGTGAGATCTTGCGTGGAGCCCCAGATCGAGGGAGATTATCAGTGGTCTTGTATGTCTTCCATTTTCTAATTATTGCTCCCACAGTTGATTTGTTCACACCAAGCTGCTTGCCTATTGCAGATTCAGTCTTCCCAGCCTGGTGCAGGTCTACAATTTTGTTTCTGGTGTCCTTCGACAGCTCTTTGGTCTTCACCATAGTGGAGTTTGGAGTGTGACTGTTTGAGGTTGTGGACAAGTGTCTTTTATACTGATAACAAGTTCAAACAGGTGCCATTGATACAAGTAATAAGTGCAGGACAGAGGAGCCTCTTAAAGAAGAAGGTACAGGTCTGTGAGAGCCAGAAATCTTGCTTGTTTGTAGGTGACCAAATACTTATTTTCCACAATAATTTGCAAATAAATTATTTCCAAATCAGCCATTGTGATTGTCTGGATTTTTTTTCTCATTTTGTCTCTCATAGTTGAGGTCTGCCTATGATGCCAATTACAGGCCTCTCTCATCTTTTTAAGTGGGAGAACTTGCACAATTGGTGGCTGACTAAATACTTTTTTGCCCCACTGTATACCCAACAAGGACCAGCGATGCACTGGTACATCACTGAACTTCGAATGGTTATACCAGGATGATGCCTACAGCTACAGGCATCATCCTGGTAATGTTTTTCAGCCAGCAATCGGCTTTCATGTAAAAGCAATCCTAGTGGCTAATTAACTGCAGGATTGCTTTTACAAGCATCGGGAGACTATGACCCCCCCCCCTCCCCTGCTGACTTCCACAGCCTTCTTGGGCAGTCCCGTGCCATTGGAGGAACCTGAAAGTACAGTCAGTGTTTCTGCCAGCTGACTATAGAGCTGATTGGAGACCGGAATGGTGCCAATCATCTCTATAGTCTAAAAAAAAATTGGAAGCTACGAGCATTACATCACTTCAGTGTCGCAGGATATAAACCGTGTCATTTGTAAATTGGGAAAGCATCTGATCACATCGATCTTGGTGATATTAGATAATGTAAGGGCAGAGAACATATCTAGAGTCTGAAAGACCCCATATTTCTCAAAAAATAATATATGACAATGCCCATTGAAGATATATGGGATATTTGCATTCCCTGTGACAGCAGTTGCACCATGCATGTGAGATATTGCCGCAAATGTCAGATAATTGGCAGTAATTCTAGCACTAGACCTCATCTGTAAATCTAAAATGGTAGCTTGTAAAGGCTGTTAAAGCTTTGCCTTTGGGTATTAACAATATATGCAGTTTGTCGCCATTGCCCAGGGCATGCACAGTTTTAAAGCATGTCATGTTTGGTATATATTTACTCGGCCTACCATCATCTTTTATATTTTACCAAATAATTGGCCAATATATTGTGTTTTTGTGCATTAAAAGTAAAAAAGTGTATTTTTTTTAGTTTGCGTTTGAACAATCGCTGCGTGAGTACTATGTGGCATAAAAAATTCCAGCACCCACCATTTTATTCACTAGGTTGTCTGCTTTAAAAAAAATATATAATGTTTGGGGGTTCAAAGTAATTTCCTAGCAAAAAAAATTTTTTTTTCAGGTGAACAAAAAGTGTTAGAAAAGGTTTGGTCTTCAGGTGGTTAGGTGGCTTATCGTGGCCGCCATTTTGCCAGCTATTCGCGCATGCACGGTGAGTCGGCGCCATTTTGCCATAGATCACAGAGGAAAGACTGTGTTGTCTCCTGTAGATGCGCGCGCACCGCGGCACCATTTTCTTGGCGGTAACCAGACGCCAAGAGGAAAAGCTGAGAAATGACAGCAGAAATGGTCTGGTGAAAAACGAATGAGCATTGTTATACATCATTATCAATAACAATGCAGTCACCATTTGTTATGAACCTCTTGGGTAGGGAAATGATATTATAAGGCATATAATGATTATATGCAGAAACCTCCCAAAAATATACATATCTGATTAAAAGATAATCATATGATATGTGTAAATGTCAAGGTAAAAATTAAAGCAATTTTCCCATACTGACATCAGATAAAAGGATGTCAATCTTGAATGCTAACTGCAAAAACTGAATAGTATATAGGTCAGGATATTAAAAATAGGTAAAATATATAAGGACAAAAGTTCCTAAAATTCCATATTAAAAACACATAATGACAATAGGAATATGGATAAGAAAAGAATTAAAATGCAATGACAAAACTAAAATAAAATATATATAGAAGTGTGTATGTATGTGTGTGTGTATATATATATATATATATATATATATATATATATATATATAATTAAAAAGAAATATGAAATTTTGCACTGCAATTATTTAAAATAAAATAAAAATAATCTATGTACACAAATAGAAAAACCGAAATACAAAGAAAAAGAAACTAAAAGCCCACATATATTAATATGTTGTATACGTATGAATAAATATTAAATATGAAAAATTATGAAAACATATAAATAGATGTGAAATACAAAGGAATAAATAGACCCAAATAAGATGTTATCTAACGTATCACTAGTGTTGTCTATAAAACAATTTAAATCAAAATCAATATTTAATCCTTTGCGATGTAAGGAGCTCAATT